>NC_058521.1:88448600-89063064 GCF_904849725.1 Hordeum vulgare subsp. vulgare | reverse complement strand
AGACGGAGAAGTAGATGAGTTCTCCGGCAGCGTGACGGCGCTCCGGTGGTGGTGATGATCTACTCGTGCAGGGCTCCGCCCGAGCTCCCCAGAAATCCGATCTAGAGGTAAAACTAAGTGGTATAGGTTTGAGTTGCACGTGGCGAAGTTGTGTCTCAAAAGCCCTAAAACCACCAGTATATATAGGAGGAGGGGAGGGGCTAGCCTTGGGGCTCAAGGGAGCCCCAAGGGCGCCGGCCGAAGTGGAGAGGAGGACTCCAACTCCAATTCGGTTTGGGGAAGGAGGAGCCTCCTCTCCCTTCCCACCTCCCTCTTTCCTTTTTTCCTTTCCTTTGGTATTTTTCCCTTGTGGCGCTATGGCCCTATTGTGCGCCACCCTAGGGTCACTGGGCTCAGTCCCGGGTGGGTGGGCCTCTCCCGGTGAATACCCAGAACCCATTCGTCACTCCCGGTACACTACTTGAAATGCCCGAAACTTTCCGTTGACCAAATGAAACCATCCTATTTATTAATATTCGTTTCCGGACCATTCCGGAAACCCTCATGACGTCCGTGATCTCTTCCGGGACTCCGAACAACCTTCGGTACACATATAACTCAACTATACTAAAACATCATGGAACCTTAAGTGTGCAGACCCTGCAGGTTCGAGAACTATGCACACATGACCCGAGACACTCCCCGGTCAATATCCAATAGCGGGACTTGGATGCCCATATTGGATCCTACATATTCTACGAAGATCTTATCGGTTGAACCTCTGTGCCAAGGATTGATACAATCCCGTATGTCATTCCCTTTGTCCTTCGGTATGTTACTTGCCCGAGATTCGATTGTCGGTATCCGCATACCTATTTCAATCTCGTTACCGGCAAGTCTCTTTACTCGTTCCGTAATACAAGATCCCGTGACTTACACTTAGTCATATTGCTTGCAAGGCTTGTTTGTGATGTTGTATTACCGAGTGGGCCCCAAGATACCTCTCCTTCACACGGAGTGATGAATCCCAGTCTTGATCCATACTAACTCAACGGACACCTTCGTAGATACCTGTAGAGCACCTTTATAGTCACCCAGTTATGTTGCAACGTTTGATACACACAAGGTATTTCTCCGGTGTCAGTGAGTTATATGATCTCATGGTCATAGGAATAAATACTTGACACACAAAAAACAATAGCAATAAAATGACACGATCACATGCTACGTTCATAGTTTGGGTCTAGTCCATCACATGATTCTCCTAATGATGTGATCTAGTTATCAAGTGGCAACACTTGCATATGGTCAGAAAACCTTGACCATCCTTAATCAATTGGCTAGACAACTAGAGGCTTGCTAGGGACATTGTTTTGACTATGCATCCACACATGTATCTACGTTTTCATTCAGTACAATTATAGCATGGATAATAATTAATTATATTGAAACAGGAAATATAATAATAACTATTTTACATTGCCTCCAGGGCATATTTCCAACAGTCTCCCACTTGCATTAGACTCAATAATCTAGTCCTCACATTGCCATGCGATTTACATTGTATTAAATCTAACACCCATACAGTTCTGGTGTTGATCATGTTTTGCCCGTGGAAGAGGTTTAGTGAGCGGATCTGCTACATTTAGATCCGTGTGCACTTTGCAAATATTTACGTCCTCTCCTTCGACGTAGTCGCGGATGAGGTTGAAGCGTCGTTTGATTTGCCTGGTCTTCTTGTAAAACCTTGGTTCCTTTGCTCAAGCAATGGCACCAGTGTTGTCAGAGAACAAAGTTATTGGATTTAGTGCGCTCGGCACAACTCCAAGATCCGTCATGAACTGTTGGGGAACGTCGCATGGGAAACAAAAATTTTCCTACGCGCACGAAGACCTATCATGGTGATGTCCATCTACGAGAGGGGATGAGTGATCTACGTACCCTTGTAGATCATACAACAGAAGCGTTAGAGAACGCGGTTGATGTAGTGGAACGTCCTCACGTCCCTCGATCCGCCCCGCGAACAATCCCGCGATCAGTCCCACGATCTAGTACCGAACGGACGGCACCTCCGCGTTCAGCACACGTACAGCTCGACGATGATCTCGGCCTTCTTGATCCAGCAAGAGAGACGGAGAGGTAGAAGAGTTCTCCGGCAGCGTGACGGCGCTCCGGAGGTTGGTGATGATCTTGTCTCAGCAGGGCTCCGCCCGAGCTCCGCAAAAACGCGATCTAGAGGGAAAACTATGGAGGTATGTGGTCGGGCAGCCGTGAGAAAGTCGTCTCAAATCAGCCCTAATTGCTCCATATATATAGGAGGAGGGAGGGGGACCTTGCCTTGGGGTCCAAGGGACCCCCAAGGAGTCGGCCGAGCCGAGGGGGGGAGGACTCCCCCCCAAACCGAGTTGGACTTGGTTTGGTGGGAGGAGTCCCCTTCCCTTCCCACTTCCTCCCCTTTTTTTTTCTTTTCCTTTGATTTCTTTTTCTTGGCGCATAGGCCCCCTTGGGGCTGTCCCACCAGCCCACTAAGGGCTGGTGTGTCTCCCCAAAGCCTATGGGCTTCCCCGGGGTGGGTTGCCCCCCCCCCCCCGGTGAACTCCCGGAACCCATTCGTCATTCCCGGTACATTCCCGGTAACTCCGAAAACCTTCCGGTAATCAAATGGGGTCATCCTATATATCAATCTTCGTTTGCGGACCATTCCAGAAACCCTCGTGACGTCCGTGATCTCATCCGGGACTCCGAACAACATTCGGTAACCAACCATATAACTCAAATACGCATAAAACAACGTCGAACCTTAAGTGTGCAGACCCTGCGGGTTCGAGAACTATGTAGACATGACCCGAGAGACTCCTCGGTCAATATCCAATAGCGGGACCTAGATGCCCATATTGGATCCTACATATTCTACGAAGATCTTATCGTTTGAACCTCAGTGCCAAGGATTCGTATAATCCCGTATGTCATTCCCTTTGTCCTTCGGTATGTTACTTGCCCGAGATTCGATCGTCAGTATCCGCATACCTATTTCAATCTCGTTTACCGGCAAGTCTCTTTACTCGTTCCGTAATACAAGATCCCGCAACTTACACTAAGTTACATTGCTTGCAAGGCTTGTGTGTGATGTTGTATTACCGAGTGGGCCCCGAGATACCTCTCCGTCACACGGAGTGACAAATCCCAGTCTTGATCCATACTAATTCAACTAACACCTTCGGAGATACCTGTAGACCATCTTTATAGTCACCCAGTTACGTTGCGACGTTTGATACACACAAAGCATTCCTCCGGTGTCAGTGAGTTATATGATCTCATGGTCATAGGAATAAATACTTGACACGCAGAAAACAGTAGCAACAAAATGACACGATCAACATGCTACGTCTATTAGTTTGGGTCTAGTGCATCACGTGATTCTCCCAATGACGTGATCCAATTATCAAGCAACAACACCTTGTTCATAATCAGAAGACACTGACTATCATCGATCAACTGCCTAGCCAACTAGAGGCATGCTAGGGACGGTGTTTTGTCTATGTATCCACACATGTAAGTGAGTCTTCATTCAATACAATTATAGCATGGATAATAAACTATTATCTTGATACAGGAATTATAATAATAACTATACATTTATTATTGCCTCTAGGGCATAATTCCAACATGAACTGCTTCATCCAGACACCCTCCTTAGCTGCCTCCGAGGCAGTCATGTACTCTGCTTCACATGTGGAATCTGCTACAACGCTTTGCTTGGAACTGCACCAGCTTACTGCACCCCCATTAAGAATAAATACGTATCCAGTTTGAGACTTAGAGTCATCCGGATCAGCGTCAAAGCTTGCATCGACGTAACCCTTTACGACGAGCTCTTCGTCACCTCCATAAACGAGAAACATTTCCTTAGTCCTTTTCAAGTACTTCAGAATATTCTTGACCGTCGTCCACTGATCCACTCCTGGATTACTTAGAAACCTTCCTGCCATACTTATGGCCAAGCTAACATCCGGTCTAGTGCACAGCATTGCATACCTGATAGAACATATGGCTGAATCATAGGGGACGGAACTCATTTGTTCTCTATCTTCAGCAGTTGCTGGGCACTGAGTTTTACTCAATTTTATACCTTGTAATACTGACAAGAACCCCTTCTTGGACTGCTCCATTTTGAACTTCTTCAAAATTTTATCAAGGTACGTGCTTTGTGAAAGTCCTATCAGGCGTCTTGATCTATCCCTATAGATCTTAATGCCTAGAATGTAATCAACTTTTCCTAGGTCCTTCACTGAGAAGCTTTTATTCAAGTAATCCTTTACACTCTCCCAAAACTCCATGTTATTTCCAATCAGCAATATGTCATCCACATATAATATTAGATATGCCACAGAGCTCCCACTCACTTTCTTATAAATACAAGATTCTCCAACCACTTGTATAAACACAAATGCTTCGATCACCTCATCAAAGCGCTTATTCCAACTCCGAGATCCTTGCACCAGTGCATAAATGGATCGCTCGATCTTGCATACTTTGTTAGCATTCTCTGGATCGACAAAACCTTCGGTTTGCATCATATACAACTCTTCCTTAAGAAAACCGTTAAGGAACACCGTTTTGACATCCATCTGCCAGATTTCATAATCGAAATATGCAGCTACCGCTAACATGATTTGGACGGACTTAAGCATTGCTATCGGTGAGAACGTCTCATCGTAGTCAACTCCTTGAACTTGTGAAAAACCCTTTGCCACAAGTCGAGCTTTATAAACGGTCACATTACCGTCCGCGTCCGTCTTCTTCTTAAAGATCCATTTGTTCTGAATAGCCTTGCGGCCTTTAGCTAATACTTCCAAAGTCCACACTTTGTTTTCATACATAGATCCTATCTCGGACTTCATGGCCTCCAGCCATTTGTTGGAAACCGGGACCACCATTGCTTCTTCATAATTCGTAGGTTCATTGTTATCTAACAACATGATTGATAAGACAGGATTACCGTACCACTCAGGAGCAGTACATGATCTTGTCTACCTGCGAGGTCCGATAGGAACTTGATCCAAAGTTTCATGATCATCATCATTAACTTCCTCCTCAACTGGCGTCACTTCGACAAAGGTTTCCCCCTGCCCTGCGCAACCATCTAGAGGGATTGGATGTTTGACAACCTCATCAAGTTATATCTTCCTCCCACTCAATTCTTTCGAGAGAAACTCCTTCTCAAGAAAAGCTCCGTTCTTAGCAACAAACACTTTGCTCTCGGATTTGAGATAGAAGGTGTACCCAACTGTATCCTTTGGGTAACCTATGAAGACGCACTTTTCCGCTTTGGGTTCCAGCTTTTCATGCTAAAGCTTTTTGACATAAGCATCACATCCCCAAGCTTTAAGAAACGACAACTTTGGTCTTTTGCCATACCACAGCTCGTATGGTGTCGTCTCAATGGATTTTGATGGTGCCCTATTTAAAGTGAATGCAACTGTCTCTAATGCATAAACCCAAAACGATAACGGCAAATTAGTAAGAGACATCATAGATCACATCATTTCTAACAAAGTACGATTACGACATTCGGACACACCATTACGCTGTGGTGTTCCAGGCGGTGTCAACTGTGAAACAATTCCACATTGTTTTAAGTGAGCACCAAACTTGAAACTCAGATATTCACCCCCACGATCAGAACGTAGGAACTTGATCTTCTTGTTACGATGATTTTCAACTTCACTCTGAAATTACTTGAACTTCTCAAACGTTTCAGACTTGTGCTTCATCAAGTAGATATATCCATACCTACTCAAATCGTCAGTGATGGTGAGAAAATAACGATATCCGTCGCGCGCCTCCACACTCATTGGACCGCACACATCGGTATGTATGATCTCCAACAAGTCACTTGCACGCTCCATTGTTCCGGAGAACGGAGTCTTAGTCATCTTGCCCATGAGGCATGGTTCGCACGTGTCAAGTGATTCAAAATCAAGTGACTCCAAAAGCCCATCGGGATGGAGTTTCTTCGTGCCCTTTACACAAATATGACCTAAGCAGCAGTGCCACAAAAACATGGCGCTATCATTGTTAACTCTACATCTTTTGGTCTCAGTGTTATGTATATGTGTATCATCGCTATCAAGATTCAATATGAACAATCCTCTCACATTGGGTGCATGACCATAAAAGATATTACTCATAGAAATAGAACAACCATTATTCTCTGACTTAAACGAGTAACTGTCTCACAATAAACAAGATCCAGATATAATGTTCATGCTTAACGCAGACACTAAATAACATTTATTTAAGGTCATAACTAATCCTGATGGTAACTCAAGTGAGACTGTGCCGACGGCGATTGCATCAACCTTGGAACCATTTCCCACGCGCATCATCACTTCATCCTTCGCCAGCCTTCGTTTATTCCGCAGTTCCTGCTCCGAGTTGCAAATATGAGCAATAGAACCGCTATCAAATAACCAGGAAGTACTACGAGAGTTGGTTAAGTACACATCAATAACATGTATATCAAATATACCTGATTTTTCCTTGGCCGCCTTCTTATCAGCCAAATACTTGGGGCAGTTCGCTTCCAGTGACCCATTCCCTTGCAATAATAACACTCTGTTTTAGGCTTTGGTCCAGCCTTGGGTTTCTTCGTCGGATTGGCAACAGGCTTGCCGCTCTTCTTGGAGTTACCCTTCTTGCCTTTGCCGTTTCTCTTGAAACCAGTGGTCTTATTGACCATCAACACTTGATGCTCTTTCCGGAGTTCTCACTCTGCGACTTTCATCATCGCGAATAAGTCGCCGGGTGACTTGTTCATCCCTTGCATGTTATAGTTCAACACAAAGCTCTTATAGCTAGGTGGGAGTGATTGAAGAATTCTGTCAGTGATATCCTCTTGCAGGAGTTCAATCCATAGCTCAGCTAGACGGTTTGAGTACCCAGACATTTTGAGCACATGTTTAGTAACAAACGAATTCTCTTCCATCTTGCAAGCATAGAATTTATCGAAGGTCTCATACCCCTCGACCCGGGCGTTATTATGAAAGATAAACTTCAACTCCTGGAACATCTCATATGCTCCATGACGCTCAAAGCGACGTTGAAGTCCCGGTTCTAAGCCATACAAGACTGCACATTGAACTACTGAGTAGTCCTCCTTACGTGTTAACCAGGCATTCAAAACATCTTGGCTAGACGTAGCGGGTGGTTCATCTTCTAGCACAACATTAAGGACATAATCCTTCTTCCCAGCTTGCGGGAGCAACTTTAGATTACGAGCCTAGTCTATAAAGTAGCTTCCATCATCTTTCAACTTAGCTTTCTCTAGGAACGTATTGAAATTCAGGGTTGCTACTGCGTGAGCCATTGATCTACAACATAAAATATTGCAAAGTGGACTTAGACTATGTTTAAGATAATTAGAGTTTAACTAATTAAATTACTTATAAACTCCCACTCAAAAATTACATCTCTCTAGTCATTTGAGTGGTACGCGATCCAAATCCACTAATTCAAGTCCGATCATCTCGTGAGTTGAGAATAGTTTTAGTGGTAAGCATCCCTATGCCAATCATATCAACTATATGATTCATGCTTGACCTTTTGGTCTCATGTGTTCCGAGGCCATGTCTGCACATGCTAGGCAAGTCAAGTTTAACCCGAGTGTTCCACAAGTGCAACTGTTTTGCACTAGTTGTATGTGAATGTTGAGTCTATCACACCCGATCATCACGTGTTGTCTCGAAACGACGAACTATCGCAACGGTGCACAGTCGGGGAGAACACAATTTCATCTTGAAATTTCAGTGAGAGATCACCTTATAATGCTACCATCGTTCTAAGCAAAATAAGGTGCATAAAAGGATTAACATCACATGCAATTCATAAGTGACATGATATGGCCATCATCTTGTGCTTCTTGATCTCCATCACCAAAGCACCGGCATGATCTTCTTGTCACCAGCGCCACACCATGATGTCCATCATCATGATCTCCATCATCGTGCCGCCATCGAGGTTGTCGTGCTATCTATGCTATTACTACTAAAGCTACGACCTAGCAATATAGTAAATGCATGTGCAAACACAAACGTTAGTTTAAAGACAACCCTATGGCTCGTGCCGGTTGTCGTAGCATCGATCTGGAAGTTGATATTAACTATTACAACATGATCATATCATACATCCAATATATCACATCACGTCATTGGCCATATCATATCACAAGCATACCCTGCAAAAACAAGTTAGACGTCCTCTAATTTGTTGTTGCATGTTTTACGTGGCTGCTATGGGTATCTAGTATGATCGCATCTTACTTATGCAAAAACCACAACGGAGATGTGAAAATTGCTATTTAACCTTTCTCCAAGGACCGCCTTGGTCAAAACCAAGTCAACTAAAGTTGAAGAAACAGACACACGCCAGCCATCTTTATGCAATGACTTGCATGTCAGTCGATGAAACAAGTCTCTCGTAAGCGTACGAGTAATATCGGTCCGGGCCGCTTCAATCCAACAATACCGCCGAATCGATAAAAGACTAAGGAGGGCAGCAAATCGAACATCAACGTCCACAAAACAGTTTGTGTTATACTCGAGATAAAATCTACACATGAACCTAGCGCATGATGCCACTGTTGGCGAACGTTGCATGTGAAACAAAAAATTTCCTACGCACACGAAGACCTATCATGGTGATGTCCATCTACGAGAGGAGATTAGATCTACGTACCATTGTAGATTGCTAAGTGGGAAGAGTTAGGTAATGCGGTTGATGTAGTGGTACAGCTTCGTGATTCAAATCACCGTCGTCCCACGATCCGTTCCGATCTAGCGCCGAACGGACGTCACCTCCGCGTTCACCACACGTACATCTCGATGACGATCTCAGCCTTCTTGATCCAGCAGGAGAGACCGAGAAGTAGATGAGTTCTCCGGCAGCGTGATGGCGCTCCGGTGGTGGTGATGATCTACTCCTGCAGGGCTCCGCCAGAGCTCCCCAGAAACCCGATCTCGAGGTAAAACTACGTGGTATAGGTTTGAGTTGCACGTGGCAAAGTTGTGTCTCAAAAGCCCTCAAACCACCAGTATATATAGGAGGAGGGGAGGGGCTAGCCTTGGGGTTCAAGGGAGCCCGAAGGGCTCCGGCCTAGGTGGAGAGGAGGACTCCAACTCCAATTTGGTTTGGGGAAGGAGGAGTCGTCCTCTCCCTTCCCACCTCCCTCTTTCCTTTGTTTCCTTTCATTTGGTATTTTTCCCTTATGGCGCCATGGCCCTATTGGGCTGGCATCACCAGCCCACTAAGGGCTGGTGCGCCACCCTAGGGTCACTTGGCTCACTCCCGGTTAGGTGGGCCCCTCCCGGTGAATACCCGGAACTCATTCGTCGCTCCCGGTACATTGCCGGAAATGCCCGAAACTTTCTGGTGACCAAATGAAACCATCCTATATATTAATCTTCATTTCTGGACCATTCTGGAAACTCTCGTGACGTCTGTGATCTCATCCGGAACTTTGAACAACCTTTGGTAACCACACATATAACTCAAGTATACTAAAACATCATGGAACCTTAAGTGTGTAGACCCTGCGGGTTTGAGAACTATGCAGACATGACCCGAGACACTCCGCGGTATATATCCAATAGAGGGACTTGGAAGCACATATTGGATCCTACGTATTCTGCAAAGATCTTATCGGTTGAACCTGTGTGCCAAGGATTCATACTATCCCGTATGTCATTCCCTTTGTCCTTCGGTATGTTACTTGCCCGAGATTCGATTGTCGGTATCCGCATACCTATTTCAATCTCGTTACCGGCAAGTCTCTTTACTCATTCCGTAATACAAGATCCCGTGACTTACACTTATTCATATTGCTTGCAAGTCTTGTTTGTGATGTTGTATTACCGAGTGGGCCCCGAGATACCTCTCCGTCACACGGAGTGACAAATCCCAGTCTTGATCCATACTAACTCAACAGACACCTTCGGAGATACCTATAGTGCACCTTTATAGTCACCCAGTTACGTTGCAACGTTTGATACACACAAGGTATTCCTCCGGTGTCAGTGAGTTATATGATCTCATGGTCATAGGAATAAATACTTGACACGCAGAAAACAATAGCAATAAAATGACACGATCACATGCTACGTTCATAGTTTGGGTCTAGTCAAGCACATCCACTTGCACGTGATCCAGTTATCAAGTGACAACACTTGCATATGGTCAAAAAACTTTGACCATCCTTGATCAACTAGCTAGCCAACTAGAGGCTTGCTAGGGACATTGTTTTGTCTATGCATCCACATATGTATCTATGTGTTTCATTCAATACAATTATATCATGGATAATAAACGATTATCTTGAAACAGGAAATATAATAATAACTATTTTTTTCTTCTAAAAAAAATTAGTAACTATTTTTTCATTGCCTCTAGGGCATATTTCCAACACAAGCTTGGCTTCGCGCGCCTTAAGCTCCTCCCCCTGCAGGCTGCACTGCTCTGCTAGGTTGTCCTGCTCCCTCGAAGGGCCTACATGCGGGCCTCCACCTCTTTGCAGCGTTCGGCCATCGCCTTGGCTCCCTCCAGCACCTCCTCATGCGTAGCGCGGGCGGCCTTAGCTTCCCTCTCGGCCTTCCCCATCTCGGCTGCAACCTTGCCCAGGGTAGTGAAGGCTGCGTTCCAAACACCCTGGGCGAATACCTAGTTCCTCCCGACCTCTTCCTGGAGATCTTACAATATCATCGCGGACGGTGTCGTCGGGGAGGCAGCGTAACGAAGAATAGAGGGCCACCGAAGGCCGCACTCCTACGAAAGCCTCGCAGTAGAAAGCGAAGACCGACAGGAGCAAGACAGAGTTGGGCTGGAGATGAAGAGCCTGGATCTCATAGTGGTTCAAGATGGTGGTGAAGAACGAGGATAAAGGTGGGACCAGTCCGGTCGAGATGCTATGGAGGAAGAAGGGGTACACCGCCTTCGACGCGGATAGCTCCTCTATGGCGCCAGGCCAGATCTGGGTCCGCTCAAACTTGTTGGACTCAGCCGTAGTCCGGGGAAACGTGGGGGCGAGATCCACCTCCTTGGAAAGGACGCACTCCAAGAGCGGAGAAGTCGGGGCTGGACCTTGCGCCTCTGGCTTCTGCTTGCCGTCGGGCGCCATCGCTGGACTGGCGAAGGAGTGGCGCCATGCTAGATCTGGGGTTGTCGGTTGGAGTTGGAGACCAAGGAGGAAGAGTGAGCATAGGAGAAGGAAAGCAATAATGCACCGATGCAACAAGCAAGGTTCCTAATAACTCGGGCAAAGGCTGAAGGAAAGGAAGACTCAACGCCAGCCGCGTGACACGCACCGGCCAAGCCCACAAGCATTTAGGGCCCGCGGCATCTCAGGTCGCTCTCGAGGCTTCGCCTAGAAGCCAACACGAGTGCACTGTGGGCCCGGGGTTTACTGTCAGCATTCTGGGAATGGGGGTACCCAGATCTGCTTACATGTGGCCCAGGGCCGGCCCACTTCATCAAGCGAACCAATGGGCTCGGCGCCACTCAAGGTAAGGCACTCGTGAGGTGCCAAGCCTCACGAGGAGGAACGACATCAAGAACCGTAGGGGGCCTCCTCAGGACCCCTCTAGGGCGGCGGATATTCCGAGGCGAGGCCTGGCCTCACGAGTCAAGGGTGACGCAAGGGAACGACAAGCGAACAACAGACAATAGGGTGGTGCAGTTTCCGCTTTAGTGCAATGGGGCCAAGGACGTACCGGGCCCCTAAAGGCATCTTCCAAAGATTTCCCTTCTGGTGCAACAAGGCCGTCGCCGCTCGCCAGCCCGACAGACGTTATCCGTGGGCCTGTCCCTGGAGCACGGGCAGCCACTTTGCAGACGAAGACCACCTTGGTCAGGGGAGCATGTTCCCCTGTTCCCCTTCGAAATTGGCCACTGTGGTATCCCTTCCCGCCGAAACGATATGGTAAGAGGACCGGGGCGCCACTATAAATAGAGGATAGGTTGCTTCGTAGAAGGGGATCTGATTCCTGAACCACCTATTCACCCACTAGCACTCCGCAAGGTCATCTAGCCTCTGGAGGCGCCCAAGCACTGTACTACTTCATCCACCAACCTCCATGAGAGGCAATCCATCTAAGGAGGAGTAGGGTTTTACGCTTTGCAGCAGCCCGAACCTGGGTAAACTATTGTGTTATGTGTTTCCCTCGCCATCGAGTGAGTTTCTAGCCATCCGAAGCGAGTAGCGAGCTAGGTGAGGCGAATCAGTGAGAGATCTTTGTACACGCCCCTGAGTTCGAATCTTTAGGGTGTTGCGGAGCCCGAAATCCGACAGTAGTAAGCTCTGAACGGGGTGATGAAGGAGGTATACAAATGATCCGCCTGATCCAGCTTGCTCTGGTGGTAGCCGGAATAGGCATCCTAGAAGGATAGCAAATCGCAGCCGACCATGGAGTCGATCTCCTAATCGATCCGGGGCAGGGAAAATGGATCCTTTGGACGGGCCTTATTCAGGCTTGTGAAGTTGATACACATGCGCCATGTCTTTTTTTTCTTCAACACCAGGACTAGCTTGGCCAGCCATTCCCGGTGGAAAACATCCACGATGAATCCGGCTGCGAGCAGCTGGGAAACTTCTTCTCCAATGGTGTGTCGTTTCTCCTCAGAGAAACGACGTAATGGTTGCTTGACTGGCTTCACATACGGTCTCACATGAAGCTTGTGCTCGGCAAACTTCCTTGGAACACCAGGCATGTCCATGGGGGACCATGTAAAAATGTCCTGATTCTCATGGAGGAAGTCGACAAGATCGCCTTCCTATTTGTTGTTGAGCATAGCACCAATGGTGACACACTACTTCATGTTGGCCGGGTCGAGTGGCACCTACTTGGTGTCTCTGGACGGCTGGAATGTCGCCTCGCTAACCGGCTGGGATGTAGGAGTCGGCACGGCCGGCTGCTTGGTGGCCTGGGCCAATAGCCGGTCGAGCTAACGCTTTTCCTTCACAATCACCATCGCCTCGGCCTGCCGGCTGCCATCGCGAGCGCATTCGATTGACTTCCTGTAGTCGTCGGCTATGGTGATGATGCCTTTGGGACCCGGTATCTTCATCTTGAGGTAAGCATAGTGCAGGATCGCCATGAACTTGGCGAGCGTCGGCCTGCCTAGGAGCGCATGATAGGGGCTTTGGAGATGCACCACCTCGAACAATACCGGCTCACGGCGGAAGTGAGCCTTGTCGCCGAAGAGGACGTCGAGTTGGATCTTCCCGACGAGGACCAAGATTGCCCTGACACGATGTTGTGGAACACCATCTGGGTTGGCTGAAGGTTTTTCTCCTCGAGACCCAGGTTGAGGAGCGTGTCACGGTAGAGGATGTTGATGCTGCTGCCGCCGTCGACCAGCACCCGCGAGAATGGGTAGGTGAGCCTGTTGGAGGCGATGGTGGGGTCCAGGACGAGTGCGTAGCTCCCGGGATTCGACATCACATCTGGATGGTCAGTCCGACTCCAGGTGACCTGCTTCTTCGACAAGTGCATGTACTGTAGGACCGAGGGCATGGTTGCATTCACCTCATGTTGGCGCTGGCACTGGCTGTGCTTGCCGTCGCCTTCGCTGGTGAAGACAACATAGGCCCCGTCCTGATTGGGGAACGGGTCATGGAGACGGACATCATTGGGGGGTGGCGGAGCCGGAGCCAGCAGATGTGGAGCCGACGCTTTTGGAGCCAGAGGTGGAGGAGCCGGAAGGACCTCGCCTCGGGCTAGCTGATGGGAGAAGATGCTTTGCCGGAGCGTATGTGTGACTGGCTTTGCCCCGGTGTGCATCTTACAGGGGGTGTCGAGCATCTCCTCGAAGGTGAGCTTGGGCTGCCAGATGCCTTTGCCGCCGCGCTCGCGCTAGCTCTTGGCCTGAGCAGCCGACAACTCTTCCTCCATGGTGGCGACCTGCTTCTCCCGTAGCGGGCTTCCGGCTGATCGGCTTTACACTTGTTGTTATGGTGCCCCCTAGGGTCAGCAGCTGGCTGCGATGTACCTGGCGACACGACGGACTTGCCGGTTGCAGTGACCTTGATCCGCATCGTGGAGTCGGCGGTGGCGTACTTGTCCGCCTTGGCCATGAGCTCGACAAGTGTGGCCGTCTCCGAGCACATGAGCTTGTGTTTCAGGAGGGTGCCGTCCTGGCAGCCCTCGATGAAGTACTGGATCGTCTGGACCTCATGCACTTCTTCGCAGGAGTTACACAGCTCGGTCAAGCGAGTGAGGTAGTCGCGGAGAGGCTCCTGCTCCGCTTGGACGCACATGGCCAGCTCGCGGAGGCGACCAGGGTGCTTGTATGTGCCGATGAAGTTGCGGACGAAGGCTTCTTCCAAGTCCACCCATGCGTTGATGCTCCTGACCAGCCAACTGTTATGCCAAGTACTCATCGAGCTGGTTAGCATCAGCAGGATGTAGCACACCACGATGCGCTTGTTGCCCCGCCCGATGCCAACTGCGGTTGTGTAGTCGATCAGCAAATCTTCTGGCTTGGCCATCCCGTTGTACTTTGAGGTGTCGCGAGGAAGGGTGAAGCAGGTGGGAAATGGCTCGTCACGGAACCGGGAACCGAAGCATGCCGGGCAAATCGAACCCTCCTCCTCGAGAAGGTGGACTGGGCCAGCTGGCCGATCCGGTTGCAAGCGCCGTTCTTGATTTGAGGGACGCCCGGGCTGAGCCTGTGAATGAGCTCGGGCCGAATGGAAGGAACCGCTGAGGGTGCTTGCTCCTGCCTTGGAGGCGGAGTGTGGTCATGAGCCAACTAACCGTTGTCCTTGCCAATGCTGTAACGCCAGCTGGAAACTGTCAGCTACTCGTCGATGCCGGGTGCGCCCGTCGCGACTCCCATCAGTGCATTGGCTGGAGCCGTGGGGCTACGAAGAGTGTTGGGCTGAATGACGGCCAGAGACCCCCCGCTAGCCCTCGCCTCCTCGTGAAGGCGACTCGCCACAAGGGTAATCCGGCTCGAAGTGAGCCTGCTGCGAGTTGGCAGCGGCGAGGAGGTCGTGGATGTGCTTTTCTTGCTGCACACGCTCCTCGCCCTCCATGTTGGCCAACTCCTCGTGGGCCACCTGGGCGGCCCTCACGTCGGACACAGTGTTGTCCTAAGTGGGAAACTTGGTACCGAGGATATCAACGACTACGCGTCTGCGACTACGAACCGCACCATGCCGGCTGGGCCCATTGCCAGGCGGGGTGAGGTCGTAGGCGGAGTTGTACTCGCACTGCACAACCTCCATTTGGCGTTTAGCACATGCTAGAGCGTTGGCCTCCATGAGTAGCTGCTGGCGACTCGCCTCCAGCTCGACGGTAGCCGTGGTTGGGTTAGCCATTGGCGCGATAGGGGTGCTAAGCCCGTGTAGCGTCGCGCGAAGAGGACCGGAAGGGCCAGGGTGAGACGAGCATTGGCCTCCGTGAGCAGTAGCGCGCGCCTCGTTCCTGGCATGAGCGGAGCTCGTGGCGGAGTTGGTGACCATCACCTCTGCGAGGGCGCAAAAGCCACACGCATCACTCGAGGCGGTCGTTCCTACTAATGACGGTGGGTCAGAGCAGTCCATCACGTCATTGGGATACTCGTTGAGCACACACGCGTCATCGAGCCATAGCTTGCTGAAGAGCTTACACATGGCATCAACATTGGATGAGTCGAGGCTGTGGCTTGTCTCATCGAGGGAGTGGCGGCGGAGCCTGCGGAGCACGTGAAGCCGGAGCTCAATGTCGTGGAAGCTTCCGTGGGGGAAAGCTCCAAGGGCGTGCTAATCAGCCCGGATGCGGTGCATCCGGTGGAGTTGGTGAAGGGTCCTGCCCGGAGCGTGACTCCGGTTGGCACCGCGGATGGCTCCATGGGGTGGTTAATTGTACGTGGTTGGGACAGAAAGGACGCCGTCAGGCTCCGGAGATGAGATTGGGAACAAGTGGTGCGAGACACACAAAGTACCCAGGTTTGGGGCCCTCCGTGGGAGGTAACACCCCTAGTCCTACTTGAGTTGGTTGATGATCTGGCTGGGGATACCATATGCTCGTAGAGCTGTATGCTTGGAGGAAGAATAAGGAGCTGGGTGCTCACTTTTCTCCTCGTATGTGTGTGCGATTGTGTGATCAGCCGACCCCTGCATGGGGGGGTGCGAGGGAATTTTATAGGCCAACCCCGTAGCTTTCAATAGGGATAGAAGGTACTAGGTGGGACCTGGCTGGTAGCCTTTGGAGCCAGCGAGGGGTCGCACCGGCTGGAGAAGTCTTGTCTCAAGTAGGGGCCCTCCGGCTACTGGGTCCCGCCTGGCGCTGGGGCCCGCCGGCTGGGCATCGCCATTGGTGCGTGCTTGCTACATAGTGACATACGCCATGTTATGTTCGTCGCCTTGCGTAGCCAGCTTTGGTCATCGTACGACCGGATGCACTGTTGCCCATGCCAGGGCACGTAATAGAGTTGACGGGGGTGTGCTCGTCACTGTGCCATTTCGGCTGGTCGCAGTCGGCGATGATCAGTGGCACGTCCCCTCCACTGCAGACTCGCTTAGATTTGGTCAGTGGTACCTGCAACACTGTACCATTGGTGATGAAGGCCGTGACGTGGTTCGTCACGGAAATGGGACTGGGGCCGACCCTCTGGCTAGTGGGGCGCGGTTGAGCTGGACCAATGTAGCCGGCCAAGCGTAGTTGGCGAGAGGTAGTCGACTAGGCACAACCGTCTTACGGGGGAGCCATTTGTCCCACGTATGTTTTTCAAAGGGCGTTGGAGGAGTCCTTGTGTTTGGCCTACCCCTGGGTTATCCCCCCATCAGTAAGTCAATCTTTGAGAAAACCTTTGCTCGTGCCAGTTGGTTAAATAAAACATTTATTCGAGGCAGGGGATACTTGTTCTTGATGGTGTCCATATTAAGAGCTTGATAATCGACGCATACTCTCAGTGTTCCATCTCTCTTCTTGGCAAATAGCATTGGCGATCCCCATGGTGAGGAGCTGGGCCTGATGTTCCCTTTGTCCAATAATTCCTTTATTTGTTTCTTCAACTCAACTAATTCGGTAGGTGCAATACGATAAGGCTTCTTGTAGATTGGGGCCGCGGGTGCAACTTCAATGGAGAACTCTATCTCTCGGTGTGGTGGTATACCTGGAAATTCTTATGGAAATACGTCCAGAAATTCAAACACTACCGGAACCTTCTTTTACTCACAGATGTGCATTTTATTCAGTCGAGCTTGAGTTGGTGTGGTTCTCTCCAAGATTGCTACTCTTACTCTTTCTCCCTAATGATGGGTGAGTGTCACAGTTCGGCTGAAGCAGTCAATAAATCCTTTGTTTGTATTCAACCAATCCATTCCCAAAATAATATCGAGATTGTTGCTCTCTATCACAATTAGATTTTCCCAGTATGTCAAACCTTTGATTTCAATAGAAATATCCTCGCAATACTTCTGGGTAACTGGCGGTACTCCTAGGGACTTAATGGTCATTGAATTTTCCAAGGGAGGATCAAAAAATTGTGTTTCAAGGCAAACTTTTCCAAAATGAATGAATGGGAAACTCTAGAACAAATCAAAACTGTGGCAGGAAGTTTGTTGACAGGAAACTTACTGAGCACTATCTCTGGCGCGTTCATAGCTTATTCCTTGGCCACATGATTCACGTGACCTTTTGTGTGGTTATTATTAGGGTTCAAATTGTTGCATCTCGGTGCTGAGTTGTTATTGTGGTTGTTTGCCTTTTGCGGAACATTTCCTGTCTCTGGGCACTGTTTGGGGTAGTGTCATGCTTCTCCACAAGTGAAACAGTTCTTACCTGCGCGGGGAGTGAAATCCTTGTTCCTCGCATAGAAGTGGATGTTGGAGTTGTTGGTTGGTGTTCGAGCACGGGGCGTGGGATTCTTTGAGTTCTGTGTCTTCTGCCTGTTGTTGCAGGATTATGCCGAGTTATTATGACGGTGTTTGCGAATGTCGGCTAGGCTAAGACGCTCGGTATCGAGCATAATGGCTTTGTCCATGAGTGTCTTGAAATCTAGGAATGTGTGAACAACTAGTTGACATTTCAATGGAGGAGCGAGTCCATCAAGGAAATATTCCATTTTCTTCTCTTATGTTTTATAATTATCACTAGCATAGGGAGACAGTTGGTTGAACTGGTCCAGATATTCCATCACAGTTGAACTCCGTTGTTTGAGGTCTTGAAACTCCCTCTTCTTGATTTTCATGATGCTGTTGGGAATATGCACCCCATGAAAGCTTTCCTTGAACTCGGCCCAGGTGATGTTGTTCTCGTTTGGGTGCACGTGTAGGAAATTTTCCCACCATGAGGCTGCTGCCCCAGTCAGATAATGATGTGCGTATAGAACCTTCTAGTAGTCGAAGCACATGGCAATAATAAGTTTCCTTTCAATATCACGCAACCGGTCATCGGCTTCCATTGGTTTACCGGTGTGTGAGAAAACCGGTGGACGAGTCTTGTGTAGTTCAGTCAATCGAGAGCGTTGTTGGTGAGGTCCATGTTGATTCTCCATATTAATAAGCTGACTCATCATTTCTTGGTGCTGCTGTTGACTTTGCGCATACACGCGACAAACTTGCGAGAACGCGGAGTCACTATCTTGTTGACTTGACTGCCCTCGAGTAAAGTTGTTACATGTCCGAGTAAATGATTCTCTTCCTGCGGACTCGGCATGGAGCGGGTCCTGGGACGATGCAGTTCTCAACTTTGGGTCGATGTTGCAAAAACCAAATGAGAAATTCCAAGTATAAGGTGAAATAAAAGGTTTTACAGCCAACAGAAACACCAAATATTTTACATAAAACATTTTTCGTGTTCAGAGAAGGACTGCGGTACATATCTTACATCGAGCATAGTTATACAATGCATCACTCAGGTCGTGCTCACACATACCTGACATGTTATTTAGCTAGTGCAATTCTCCTAATCCTACATGATGCAACACGACTACTTCTCTTTGGCCTACTAGCACACGATCATCCATATCATACAAGCGTCCTGATGCACTGCTACACCATTACTAGGTGGAGGTGGAGGGAACCTGGATTGGCTGGCCCAGGGTAAGTCCCATACGGGTTGTTGGGGACTCAACCTCCTCCTGCACGGGCTCTAGGCGGATGGCGTGAGGCGGCGAAGCATGCACATGGCTAGAAGGTGGAGCAGCTCGAGTAGGGGTAGGCACAATACCTTAATTGAACTCCTCAAGCGTAGGCAGCTGGCGGCTAACTAACTAGGCTAATGCTGCTCAAGAATCGGATGAGGAAGGGCATGAACGGGGTGGCGCGGACGGATAAAATCCATCTTGTTAGGAAGATGTGTCTGAGCAGCCTCCATACGAGCAACCACCAAATCATCCACTAAGCCGTCAAAGAATGACTCCCGGGCCATGAGGTACTGCACGAACATCCTAATGACCTCATCATCCTCTCCTTTGGGGCAGGCAAAAGCATAGTGACTAGTGTACTGGACGTGGCATGGGCGGTAGTGATAAGTATGAGTCTTCATCATTGGAAGGGTGTCCCGGAGATGGCATCGCCTCCCTGGCACCCATCTGCATAGCATGCCTCTCCGTAGGCATGGCTCTCCCGACGAAGCGAAGGCGACGGGTCTGGATGCACCCACCAGCAAAATGCATCGAGGCCGGATGCATAGGCACAGCGCCGCTAATCCTATGGCAATAGAACGTGTACTCGGTGTGACTCGTCAGTCCAATTGCGATCCTAGCAATGATGGAGAGGAGTCGCAAAAATCCTGCCGGGTCATTAATGAAAACATGTGACTGACAACCGTTGTCAGCCATCTATAGCGTAGAAAATAATTAGAGATAGTCATAACATGAATGTATGTTTACTAAAAAATCTCTACACTATGTAGAACACTCAATTTAAAATAAAATTTGTTAATCCGGTTAGCAGTCGCAACTAGTGGTTTCCTGGAGTCAGCCTAACTCTGATACCAAGGTTGTCAGGATCGGTTTCCAAATAAATAAATTCTTGGAAATCAGCCATGAATGTCACGAGTGTAGAAAATCTTTCACACTAATAGACCAACTTGATACAGAAAACAAGTAGTACTTAATATTAAACAGGGTAGAGCGGGGGCTATCGTGGGAACAAGCCTGACAGTAGAAGGTAGGGGTACGTAAGGAGAGGGTAGAGTCCTAGCTACGGCGATATTGTACACATGAATGCATGAGTTCAGGCCCCTCTCGTGGAGGTAACAACCCTATGTCTTAGTGCTCAGGAGCTTCTGTCGTGTGGAATGTGTAGGTTACAAGGGGTGCGAACCCTTGTGCCAAAGGGGAGGGGTGGCTTATATAGAGTGCGCTGCCCCTCATGAATCCCCGGCAACCAAAGGTTCGATCATGGTAATGAAGGTGAACGTTACTGATAACGTATGTAATAAATGCTACTTATGGCGACCAGTCAAATGCCTGTCCATTGGCCTCCCTGGAGTGGCTCCTGATCTTCTGCGATCGACTGGCTTCTGGTTCTTCGGAGTGAAAGTGTAACATCCCAAATTTTGGAATGCTAAGATAATTACTAGATTCATTGATTGTTTGATTGAGTGATTGAATTTGAGTGAAATTTGAAAGTTTTTGAAACTTTTGAATGAGGGGGAATAAAATGACTTTCCCTTTTTCTTCTGAATTTAAAATTCATCCAATCCTAATTACTCAGAGAAGATAACATGACTTCTTCAAAATAAAGGGTTTGGAAAAAGGTGGATTTTGAAAATAATCCTTTTTGGAATCTATTTCATATTTGGTATCATTTAAATGTTTGAAGGAATCCAAAGTTCCATTACCCCAAATTAAAAAAAATCTTGAGAGGAGGAATATGACACTCCAAACCACGGGCATTGAAATTTTATTTGCACTTATGAAAATTGAGAAGACTATTTTGAGAATATTTCATATTAGGTTTGAAAAACAATTTTTGAAGTGGTATTCAAATTTATTTTTCTCCAAAAATAAAATACATGGAAAATAGGGTAAAATGTTTCCCTTCAATAAAAAAATGGAGACAAATGAATTTGAATCCATTTTGGTATTTTCAAAATGTTTTCTTTGAATTTTATTTAAAACAACACCACTGTTTGAATTATTCCAATTTGTGAGATTTTTGTTTGGCCGTGAAAATATGTTCATCTTGTAGGAGATCCTTTTTTGCAAATTTTGATATATAATATGTCTACATAAAAGTTTTATAGCTTTTGTTTTATTTAAATTATCATTTTTGTTTTGTTTTAAAATAAGCAAGGAGAAATCCCTTATAAAAGGAAACCACCGCGGCCCAACTTGGAAAGGATCGGCCCGATCCACGCCGGATCATATCCGAATCCTTTCGGATCGACCGCCCAATTCCCTCGTGGATCTCCTCCACTCTCTGACGCATGGGCCCATCGTCCGACCCTGCACGCCCACGATCATCTCCTTCCTTCCGCCCCTTCACCTTCCTACGCCGGTGACCACCACCGGATCCAATCGGATCAGCCGATTCCTTGCCTCTTTGTTCCACCCCCGAGCCACCTATAAATAGAGGAGCTCCCCCGCACCCCGTTTTCACGCCAACCCCCGAGAGCCCTTGCCTCCACGCCCCGCCACAAGTCACCGGAGTTGGGCAAAGGGTTGAAGCTCCCTGGGCATCGAGCCGCTCGCCCCGACCTCCCCACCCAGCGCCGACGCCACCATTGTTCGCCGGAGGTTCCCCGCCACCGTCTCCACCCCTCAGACGCCGCCGAAGACCACCACAACGGCCTCCCCAACGACCTCAATGCCCCTGCCTCACCGGAGATCTCGCTGGAGCTCCCTCGTGTGTTGTAAGTCACCGGAAGCTCCGCCCTCCGTCAGATCTGCAACCAATGGCTATGATTAGAATGCAGTTTTTATATTAACACCGAAATGTTTTCTATTAGAAGCGGACCGACTGCTCGTTTAGCTAACGCACGCACACCTCTCACCCACTCAGGAGACGCCACGTAGCCTTATCCTTTAGTTAGATTTGCTTTCTATTTTTTGGTTTAGTTTTAAAAAATCGAGAGAGTTCTGATTATATAATAGCTATAACTATTATGTTTTTAATTGTTTTCAAGTGATTCTTTTTGAATCATGTCACAAATTTTATGTAGTTTCTTTAGGTATAGAGTTTGGCCATATTTGAATTTTTTAAATTTGAATTCAAACAGATTTGATTCAAATCATTTTTTGTGAATATCTTGAGCTTAAAAATAGGTATTGAGTTGATTGTTTTTGCTACTTGTCATTAGTGATATTATTTATGAGTAGGTATAATTTCAGAACTTTTAAAATATTTTAAATTAGGGTTTTAAGCAAAATAAATTTTATTTTAGTTATTTTTAGGAGTTTTGCTATTTATTTTATTTTGTACTTGTGACAAGTTATATTTTGTTTTGTGTTAGTTAACAATAGCTTTTCAACAACAACAAAATTTTATTTTATTTATTGTTATTTGATAGCATGAAAACAATTCTAGTTCTATAATAACTTGCAAATTGATTTCATGGCTAGTTTGAATTCTTATTTGACTTTTTTTCTATTTTGATTTTATTGCATCAATTTTAATTATTGTTTGTTATTGATGGTTAGGATGATTGATAGTATGATTTCTTATGTGAATACTATGTTTGATTATAGATTCCATCAGAGAGTGACGAATAGTTCTATCAAGTTTTTTTTATTTGAGCGATATTTATCTTCATCAACCTCGCCAGGCAAGTTCACATTGATAATCTTTCTACCTATGGTTTTATTGCATTAGTTCAACCTCCTCCACCCAGTGCATGCAAAGTAGGCACTTGTAAATTTGGTTCTTGATGTAGTATCATGTGGTAGGCACTCATAAACCCTTGTTACTTTGGCCGGGATGTTACTTTGCTATGCTCCTAGTAGACGTGGTTTGGTTGAGTGTTTATCATGAGTGTTGTGAGAATTTAATAATCAAGACCTGAAGACTTCAAGACTTTCAAGAACTCATGATGCAATATACCTCTGGGTGAAGGATGGCTCAGATGGGCACCCTGGGGAAGCCAGTGGATGACCCGGGATGCATGGGGAAGCGCCATGACATCTTGTAGAAAGCTTCACCCAGGCACGAAGAGATGGTTGGACACTTCAAGACCCGAGGCTTACCTGCACACCCATAAGTTATTACGGGCTCTGGCTTGGTTGGACATTGTGGTGACTCTGGAGGGGCGGTGCTACGAGATGTAGAAGAACTGTAGGATTGGATGGGCACCGACAATGTGTCAGAGGACATCAACGGAGGCGATCAATTCTTATGGGGAACGTGTGAAAAACTCTGCAGAGTACTCAAAACCTAATCAATTAGCCGTGTCCACGGTCATGGACAACTTGCACCAAAGGAACTAAAGCTATCAGGAATTCGCAACACCATTAACTTATTGATGTTGGTAATAACGATAACTTGGGTATGAGAAATGGTTGGTGGAACCTTCTCATTAACAACCAACAATGTAATAAATTTTACTTTTACCCTCTCTCTTGTTGTAGGAAAAATTTGCATTACGAAAAACATAAACTACAGCCCCACCTGCCATATATGCATATAGTATAGATGATATTTTCACCCCTCTCTTTTGTGACTTGCTGACATATTCAATATGCTGACCTACACGGCTGCAATATCTTATGTTGCAGATATTTTCTACGATGAGTAAGAGTATGTTTCAGGGTTATGGTCTGCTCTGCACTCAACCTGACGTTCGTTTTATTGGGACTCCACTCCCTTTGATTGTTTCCACTGGGATTTTGAGGTATTACATGTGATTGCACTTTGATATATACATTGATGTATTGTGTGTGCCAGCATACTGATCCAGGGATGGCACAGAAGACACAGAGGCTCGACTCGTTTTGAGTCGGGTCACTACAGAAAGGCAACTGCCGAATGGAGGGAGAAACCTTCGAGTGGATGTAGTGTCGAGTGACTCATGCGCCATGGTGATTCCAGTAGGAGTCTTCATTGTAGTCTTTAAGTCCTCCAATGTAGTGTCCTTAGGTAGGGTATGTAGGTCAGGCCTAAGACTGTGACAGCCCGAGACCGACGTTCCAAAAGATCCCCCCTTTATTTCCGTTTCCGTCGTGTGGTTACTTTATTTTGTGGCCTCTTCATGTAGTTTGCATCATTGCATCATGCATGGCATCATGTCTACCGTGTTTTGTTGGTGTTGCCTGTTGCTGGTTTGCTTGATGTCGCCTTGTGTAGGTGCTGCTGCCGCTGTTGCGTGTAGATAGCTGTTGCGCTTGCTGTCGCTGCTGCTTTGCGGATGCATGCGTGGTGTTGTAGCTAGCCTGAGCCGATTTTGTTGCTGTTTGTTTGTGTCGCGTTGCCTGCCTATAGTTGATGCATGCTAGCTTGCTTGTGCAGGCCGTTGCCTAGTTGCTGTTGCGAGTAGGTGTTAGTTGCTTGCCGGTGCGCCTTATGCCCTTGCCTGCTTGCCGTTTTGCTGCTGACTATAGATTATGTTTTGCTGTTGCTTGCTGTGTCGATAGCCACCTGTTGCTGTTGCCTTTGCTCTTGCTGTAGCCGCTGCTGGTTCTGCTTGCTAGTTGATGTGATAGGCTGCCTTGCTGCTATCTAGTAGTGTTAGCTGCTGCTGATAGTTGCTAGATGTAGTTGCGTTGCTGCTGCGAAGGTTTGCTTGCCTGCTAGTGCTAGCCGTGTAGTTGATGATGGCCTGCACATTGTTGTCATTGCTATGTTGCTTGCGTGTTGCCGTCGCCGACGTTCGATGCTTGTGCTGTCGCTTGCCGTCGCCGCGTGCACCAACCATCCCCTCCTTGGAACCAACAAGTTCGCCGCGAGTACCACGACGCCCCGACGACCCCAGACATCTACGGATTCGTGTAGGACTACTTCCACGACGACCACGACGTCCGCTTCGACCGAACCCCTCCGATTCGCACGCGTCGAAGGTATACCGTGAGAACATGTCGTGTATCGTGTGCTAGTGATGTACGAATGTATGTGTTGAACAAGTTGAATGCATGTATGCACCGTATGTATGCACCGTTTATTTGCCGTGCACATCGTCTTCCTTTTCGTCGAGCCCTCGACACATGGGAACCCGAGATACGGGATCACCCCATCTTTATTTACCGTTCCCGCACGCGTTCCTATACGTTGGCATGATACCCCGTTGACTTATCGGGATAGGAACGTTATCGTGGCATCGATTCCGATTTGCCGCCACGGTTTCCTCTCGCTCGCCGTGGCGACACCTGTTTATCTCTTTTCTTGCCCGTGATGTTTGAACTCGCATGCATAATGCATTCATGGCATAACATATTGTGTTGCACGTCTCATGTGTCGTAGCTCCGATCTATGTTTCGCGTGGTAACCGACTAGGACTTGTAGGATCATCGCTTCACCCTCGCCATGATAACCACAATGTAATATTGCCGTGATAATTAACGGGAGTTAATTAAATATTAAAACGTGGAGTTTCGTCGATATGCAACCCGGTGCATATCGAGCTTCACTTAATGTGTAGAGTTTGCGTGAGATGAATTGCCATGCCACCCCTTGCATCAATGAACTGATCATGCATCATACTAGGGTATGCATCATGTGATGTTTGTTTCCGGTTTGCCCGTCTCGATAGAGTTCTGCATGCGCGCCAGAATGTGAGGACCCGTTCGACTACGTTGGTTCACTGACTTCACCGAGTTGTTCTTCTTCCAAGCGGGATCTCAGGCAAGATGACCATTTCCCCAGATACCATTACTATCATTGCCATGCTAGTTTATCGCTTCTATCGTTGATGTCTCGTTGCCTACCACGTGTTAAATTCAGCCTCTTAACAATGCCATGATTACCTTCAACCTGTTCGACCTAGCAAACCACTGATTAGCTATGTTACTGCTTGCTTAACCCTGTCGATAGCGTTCCTAGTTGCAGGTGTAGATGCTTCCATGCGAAAGCATGGGTTCCTTGTTATATCACCATATTAATGCTATTTAACTTAATGGACCTATATACTTGGTAAAAGGTGGAAGGCTCGGCCTTTTCTAGCCTGGTGTTTTGTTCCACCTTTGCCCCCTTAGTTTTCGGCTACCGGTGTTATGTTCCATAAACGAGCGCTCCTAACACGATCGGGGTTCTTATGGGGACCCCCTTGATAATTAGTTTTAGATTAAAGCTGGTCAGGCAGGGCCCAACTTTGGTACTACATTTGCCTAATAACTAATGAACTGCATAGGGAGTAATTAGCCCGAGGAAATTTAATCAACCCCCGGGTCAGTGCTCCTCATGAGTGTTGGCCCCACCTAAGCGATGTCCGGCGCCCCTCTGGTCACCCGGAGGTTTAGCGATCCCGACGTCTAGCTCATCCGTCGTGTCCTGAGAACGAGGTACGCGACTCCTATCGGGATCGTCGACACATCGGGCGGCCTTGCTGGATCAGTTTTACCTTTGACGAGATATCTTGTGCATCGGGATTCCGGTGATGCTTTCGGTTATCTCAGAGTTGAGGTTTTCCACTAGGGAATCCGACGAGATCGCGAGCTTTGTGATTGAGGATTTCTATGCGGCCTGTGGTAATTTGTGATGGACTAGTTGGAGCACCCCTGCATGGTTAAATCTTTCGGAAAGCCGTGCCCGCGGTTATGTGGCAACGTGGAAGCTTTGTTTAACACTAGTTATAAATAACTTGAAGTTAACTTAATTAAAATATGCCAACTGTGTGTGTAACCGTGACTGTCTCTTTCGTGAGTTCCTTCTCCGATCGAGGACACGGTGGGGTTATGTCTGACGTAGGTAGGTGTTCAGTATCATTTATTTGATCGTCAGTAGTTCACGTCCGTTATGCGTAGATCTTCCCCCTCTTATTTCTTGTACTTGTAAGTTTAGCCACCAAATATTTGCTTAGCCCCTGCTGCAACCTCACCACTTAACCTTACCTCACCCATTAAGCTTTGCTAGTCTTGATACCTTTGGAAATGAGATTGCTGAGTCCCCTGTGGCTCACAGATTACTACAACACCAGTTGCAGGTACAGGTAGAGGTTACTTGACGCGAGCGCGTTGATTGTTCATTTGGAGTTGATTCTTCTTCTTCTTCTACTTCATCGATCTAGGATGGGTTCCAGGCCGGCAGCCTGGGATAGCAAGGATGGACGTCGTTCTTCTTTTGTCGTTTGTTTTCGTCTGTAGTCGGACCCTACTCTTACCCTTGATGATTATGTAATGTACTGATGTGACTCTGAAGTAGCTTGTGGCGAGTGTAAGCCAACTCTATATATATCTCTTCTTTTCAGTACATGTACTTGTAACGATATCCATTCTTGCAACACGACGAGATGCGCTTCTACCCCTGACGAGGCATTCGAGCCAAATTGAGGATAGGGTCGCATCTTGGGCGTGACAAAGACCCTACCCTAGTTACATATCCCCATCATTAGCCCCCAGATGGATAGGGGTCTGATGCAGATTATGACAGGACACACAGATCCCGAATGTATTTTAGGGCTTCACAGGAGTATGCGTTGATTGGAGTCTTTGTCATTCACCCTCATTAATTCTGTCTTGAAATGCGTCTGAATGAACTTGAGTATGAAATGTGGTTCGAGCGGTAAGCAGGGTCCCTTGATGTGATGGGTCGCTTCGTCACGTTCGGACTTCACGAGATTCGAAAATTTGGTAAGCGCGCGATGCGCAATGATGGCGTAACAACCATAGCAATTGGGGGCATGACGCCTCGATCTTTGCACCATCTTTAGTGCCATGTATTGTGCTTCCTCTAAAATTGGGATACACAGGGCTTGGCGGCCCCACTGGTCAGCGACACACTCGGGCAGTTATAAAACGAGACTGTGCTAGGGCTGGAACAATACTCCTCCACAATTCTCCTCTTTTCCTCTGCCCCTCTCTGCTCCACGCACACCGCTCAGGCCCACCTCGACGATCGCTGCCGCAATGACGAAGGGGAAGACGGAGAAGCTCGAGCACGCCAAGAAGGGAGCCAAGGTGAAGAAGCCATCGGGCGCCCGGTCCTCGGCGCTGCCAGGGTGGATCCAAGAAGATTTCCTTCGGTGAACCATCACGGCGTAGGACGTCAAGAATCTCGTCATTGACGGGCTGATAGCTGACGGGTCGTGGAGATTGCCGGAGGGAGAGACCGTGTCAATGAATACTCACAACATACGCTATGGGTAGGCTAAAGATGGTAGGAACCGAAGTGGCACCGGAGGGCGCTGTGGACGAGCTTGGTACAAGCATGGAACACACGATGTACCCAAGGTTCAAAGCTCTCCGTAGAGATAATACCACTAGTCCTGTCGGAGTGTATGATGTATGAATGGGACTACAAAGTGCTCCTGGAGCTGTATTGAGGAGGAGGAAGAGGGAGCAGCTGGCTCGTCTCTGCCTCTCCTATGTGGTTGGTGTGTGTGCTAAGTTGATCGACCCTCTGCATGGAGGGGGGTGGGGGGTTTATAGACGAACCCACCGGCCTACAATATGGATAAAGGGTACAAGAGTGGGACCCGGCTGGCAGCCTCGCCGGCTGGCAGGGGGCCCACGGGGGTCTTGTCTTGTCGCTTGAGGGGCCTGCTGGCAGCGAGATCCCGTCCTGCTGTCGGACCCGCCGGTTAGCCAATGAGACTCTCGCGTAAGGTTGACATAGGACACGTATGGTACGTCCGGCATCGTCCAGCAAGATTCGTCATTGGCAGACAGTACGACCGCCTCCACTGTTCCCACACCGAGTGCAGTAATGGAGTGGGAGTTTGACGGGCGACACTGTGCATTGTGATGGATCAGAGCCGGGGGAGGTCAGCGGCGTGGCCGCCGACGCTGGTGCCCGTCGTGCAGTCCGATCCAATACCTTTGCTGACGCGTAGCCACCTTTAACCATAGGGTCTCGTCATGACCTACAATCCGATGTGACTTGAGATGCCCACCCGGCTAGCCTGCTTAACTAGCCGGCCTAGCCCCGGCCGCCTCGTCCCTAGCCGGCTGGCTTGGCCTAGGCGGCCACGGAGAGGTGGTAGTCTAGCCTCTAGCCGGTAGGTGCTTCCAGGGCAGCCAGTGAATTGGCCGCCTCGACCCCCAGCCGGTAGGTGCTTCCTAGCCGGCCAGGGGACTTGGGCGTTGTAGAATTGTTTTGGTCATTCCTTCTGGGCTTAAGGTAAAGGAGCAGGCTCGCTGAGCCTACCCTGGGGTTATCCCCCCGATAGTAGTCCCTGAAGCTGGGGACGCCCGCTGCTTAGGAGCGGGTGGCCTCACCGGCTTGATTGTTTGTCGTTGTATTCCTGCCGCCGCTTGCGGCAGGGGACGCCGGCTCGAAAGCCGACTGGCTTCGAAGCGATGCCTCGGCTTCCAAGGAGGCCATTCGCCCCCTTATCAC
The DNA here is from genome assembly GCF_904849725.1 of Hordeum vulgare subsp. vulgare. Classification (NCBI taxonomy): domain Eukaryota; kingdom Viridiplantae; phylum Streptophyta; class Magnoliopsida; order Poales; family Poaceae; genus Hordeum; species Hordeum vulgare. Next base: position 89,033,675 of record NC_058521.1, on the reverse strand, counting down.
CCCGCATCGACGCCCTCTTCCTCCCTGAGCCCAGAGAAAAGAGACCGTCTGTCTTCGTCTTCATCCTCTCCATTGCGATCACGCCACCCATTGGGGCCAGCCTTCCCAAGCACACGTCGCCCGCAGTCATGGCGAGCGGCTCCTCTTTGAAGAAGAGCTCGTCCAACGGAGCCTAGCTGGGCAGTGAGATTTGCGACAACCACATCGAGGCGCTCCACCACAGCCGGATGTTGCCTCCGGCCTCTCTCGTGACGGTTCGGATCCCCAATGCCGAGACCGCCCCGACGCCGCAGTAAGGAGAGATCGTCGTGTTCGATGAGCACTTCTACAGGGGCTTCGGGCTTCCAGCGAGCACCTTCTTCTTCAACTAGCTCACCTTCTTTGGCCTGCAGCCGCACCACGTGGCGCCGAACACTATTCTCCAACAGTCTTCCTTCGTCGTCTTGTGCGAGGGCTTCTCAGGGATCGAGCCGTGCCTCGACCTCTGGCAGAGTTTATTCTTCCTCAAGCAGCAGTCCAAGAAGATGGAGAAGGCTGAGTTGGAGAAGCTCGATGGCCCTCGCCCGATGATGCCATGCGGAGCCGCACTGGTGCACCTCGGTCGAAGTACGGCTTCCCCGAGATGCCACTGCAAGAATCCATCAAGCAGTGGTAGAAAGGCTTCTTCTATGTGAATAACGCCAGTCCCTCGCACGACGCCCTCAACATGCCTCCATTCAACATCGAGCCTCCGATGGCGAGGTTGAACTGGTAGGCGAAGTATCCGAAGCCGATTCCCGAGGTGGCACAGATCGACGCCTACCTTGAGAGCTTGAAGAATCACGGCCTCCTGATTCACGACATGCTTACCACCATGATCACCGATAGGATCCTGCCCCTGCAGAGGCGGCCCCATTTGGTTTTCCAGATGGGCGACCGGAATGATCCATGCCAGATCTCCACCAAGAACTTCACAGCCGGAGCGGTGGCTCGAGGTGTGAACTAGATTTGCACCACCCGCATGGACGATGGTGGGCCCTGGGAGTGGGGGCTGGTCCCTTACGATAGGGCCCATCCACCTCCGATGGTAAGCACTCTCGTTGATGATGTTCTTGTTATTTTTCTTGTAGTTGATCTCCTTTTTGAGCCGCCCGCCGACTCCATCGCATAGATGTTTGAGAAGATACAAGCTCTCGCCCACCTGCCGCGGACGTGGTAACGTCCGACGCCTCGGAGATCGAGGACGAGGGCATGATCGAGTCACGCTGTGCCGCCTCCAAGGATTCGAAGGATGCGCTGGAGTCGGAGGGCACGGAGCCGTCTGGTGAACATCTGAAGCCCTCCATTGTTGATTGGATGGATGATGATGAGACACCGCCCTCCTTATCTGATGCAGCCTTCGAGGAAGATTCTGATGGGGTAGAGGAGGTCACCAGCCCACCCCTGACGCGTGGTCACCGCCATGCGGCCGAGACGGCCGGTCTTGGCAAGGCGGGCCGGAAGAAAGGCAAGGGTGCCATAGCATCCAGGCCGGCTCCCAAGCAAGTCGCGATAGGACCTCCCGCCAGAGGACGAGCAGGCGGCGCTAAGAAGTGTCGTGCTAGTGCCGGCAGGAGGCAGGTGCCCATCGTTGCGGGGTAAGGGTTCCCTTTCATCCCCTTCTTTGATTTGTCTTGCATGAAGACTTGTTCCTCAAAGCGATACTTGGCAGGGAGGCGGAGGACGTAGAAGAAGATACCGCCTCCGCCGCCGAGCGAGCCGGCTGGGCAGCGACTAACGCTGCCCAGAAGGAAATTGAAAAACAATCCGCCCGCTGCTGGGAGGTGGCGGCGAAGAAGATGGCCGAGGGCCGAGAAGCCTGCGGAGAGGCATACGAAGGCTAGACATGACCCCTCCACGCGTGCTCGCATGGAGGAGCCAGCTAGCGAGGCGGCCCCGAGGCGTACCTAGAGGGCCGAGGCGGCCAAGCCGTCCGAGCCAGACGCCTCTGTGCCTGTGGACCTCGAGTAGATCCCCGAGTCGTCAGAGGCCGAGGCGACGGCTGACGCGCCGGAGCTGAACCTGGACGTGCCAGAGGAGGCCATGGATGCGCCGTACGCGGCCGATCCACCTCCTACTGTGGAGACAGCGCCGGCTGGGACGTCGGCTGAGCCGGCTGCCAGACCGATGCGTGGAGATGGCACCATCGTCGTGTCCAACCGTGGCCCGGATGCTCCAGGAGCCGGCCCAGAGCCGAGAGCCGGCATATGAAGGCTTGGCGAGCGACCAACCTTGAGCGCTAGACGTTGCCTGCTGGAACCATACTCCAAGGCATCCCGGAGCTAGTGTCGTTGTTTGGCAACAACTGGTACAAGGTGCAGCAGGCAGCCCGCGTGGCGGGTAGCGATCTGGAGCGTTTGGAGGAGCACACTAGGGTGAGTGCTTTATATTTTGCATCCTCCTCCTCTTGATTTTGTTTTTTTCTTATCTTGAATTAGTAGGGGCGCGCCAGCGCACCTACTGGGTGTAGCCCCCGAGAATCGGGTCGGGCAAGCATTGGCCGGGCCGAATCTCTTCGAGGTTTTTCCTTGTCAATGCTTCCTTTAGGGGGGGCGCGCTAGCGCACCCACTAGGTGTAGCCCCCGAGAATTGGGCTGGTTATGAATTAACCGGGCCGAATAACGTGCTGCAAGCTCAGAACCAGGCGGCTGATGGCCACGTTACTTTGCTTCTTCTTTGCTTTGCTCGTAGGATCTTTACGACGCCCATGTGCGTGCATATAACATGCTGCAAGCTCAGAACTAGGCGGCTGACGGCCAGGTTGCCGAACTTCAGGTCTGGCTGGGCGAGGCCGTCACAAAGCGGGACGCCTTGTACGAGGCGGACCGATGGCTCCAGACGCAGCTGGCTCTTCTCCAGACGGAGAAGAAAGAACTCAAGGCGGTCCACCGAGCTGAGCAGGAGCAGTTGCGCGCCACTCTGGAGGAGAAGGACGACTCCTATGCTGCCGAAACGGAGCATCTCAAGGCGGCTCATCTCGAGGAGATGAAGCTAAAAGATGCTGCTCTGAAGGAGAAGGAGGAGGCCCTGATCCAGAGGCAGGCGCAGCTGGCCAAGGCGTCGGAGACGGCCGCGGCCCTCCAGGAAGAAGTCTCCCACGCCACTCAAGCGAGCAAGGTGCGGGAGCTCGAGGCCGTGGAAAATGCCCACTAGACTGACGGCCATTTCGACCGTAAGTCCTTTGTTTTGTGTTGAATTTCCTTCTTCACCACCTCCTCTTCTTATTCTTCTTCACACCCCTTCCCCTATCCCAGGTTACTTCCCTGATGCATGGGAAGCGGCTGAGACAGCTGTCGAGGTCAGCCGCGAGGAGCGCCGTGTTGCCGGGGAGGAGGTAGACGCCACTGCCGGCTAGAGCATGGAGGGGATTGGCGTAGGCCTCAGAGCCCGCCTGTGTTCCCTGGGCCAGTCCATGTAGTTGCTCCAGGTCGCAGGCTCGTCAATGATAAAGGCTCTATGGCCCGATGCCGTGGAGCCGGCGTCGATGAGTCGGCTCTCCCGCTGGCTTGCGGCTGGCGATGATCGCCTTGACGCGTGGCGTGCTTCGGCCGCGCGTGCTGGAGCCTACTTGGCCCTGTGCTTGGCCAAGTCCTGGTACCGAAACCTGGACTTGGGCAAGCTCGTCGCTCAATGCGACGGCTCGGAGGGGGAGTTGCAGGCCATGGAGGAGCAGCTGCGTGTGAGGGCCAGCGACATCGCCTCGTATGCTGCGTGGGACGAGCTCAACTTGGAGCGGGGTGAAGACGGTAACGTGGTCCCTGAGGACCTGCACGGTCTTCAACCCTATGACGTCGATGGCAGCTCGGACGAGGTGTCCCGTGAGGTGGAAGACGCCGCCTCCAGCGGCGAGGCATATGCCGACTCTGCCAAGGACGGAGCCAAAAGCCCTCACGGAGGAGACGGTGCCACCGCCTCGGGAGCAACCGACGATGGTGAAGCCACCACTTCAAGAGCAACAGCCGGGGCAGCGAACGAGGCCGCCGCCCCTTAGCCAGTCTTGTTTTTTTTGGTTGTCTGCAATGAATTGTCAGTCCAACAGTTCCACCCACTAGGGGTGTGTAATGAACTTCGGCCGTGGGCCAATGCTTTTGAATGTATGAATTATGCATTATATTCGTAATGCCATGCGTGCTGTTTTATGTTTTTCATCCTTTGACTCCTCCTTGACTTCCTTATCCAATCCCTTTACTCCCTCTAGCGTCTACCCCGCCAGCCCGACAACTGGGAGCCGGTCTGTGACTGGGTCGAGGCTTCTGCCTTTGGGAATATTGGGCTTAGATTTTTCGAAGCCATCAAGACTTAAAGACTCAAACATAAACCAGCAGAGGCCAGCTAGAATGAGATCATAAAAAGATCGAACCAACCTGTTGGGGATATTATCTGTTGTGTGACCCGCCCTAGTTGGGCTGGGTCACCAAGTGGCAACTCATCCTTTGGCGATTCAAGCTTCCGCCCGTGAGCCCAGGAGCTAGACGGCGATTCAGGATGCTTGTGGAGAATCCATCATTGGGAAGACCTTTAAGTCTTGGAAAGCACGCGACTTAGAGATAGAAGGAATCATGACTTGCATGATGGTAAGGACTCTTGTAAACCCTAAGGGCTTGGCCTGTATATAAAGGCGAGTCCCGGGGAAGGATCCGGCAGGTTAGAAATCATCGAGTGCTAGGTCATGCGAGTTAAGCCCTCCTTGTAATCAAAACACCATCAATACAACACAAATCAGGACATAGGCTTTTAGCTCCTCTCGAGGGGTCGAACCTGGGTAAATGTCTGTCTCGCTCCCGTTCAACCCCTTTGAGTCGCCACCAAGGTGTGATGGCTCCAACACTAAGTGCTTTCATGAGGACATCTGCCATGACAAAACCACGACAGTTGGCGCCCACCGTGGCGCCTGCACACGGTGGAGTTGAGTTCTCAAAGGGAGCCCTACCAGGGTCAGGGAGCTACGCAGCGGGGCTCATGACTCGAAGCCGTTGCGGGAAGTACTACATCAATAACTTGCTGTGGGGGCCCGAGGCCGATTCAATCGAATCCGGCTACAGAATCCCATTCGGCAAGATCAACATCTTTGTCGACTTGGTTGGATCGCCTATGCCAGAGCCGGACATCTTCACTGACATCGTCGAGCCAGCCAGGTATGTCCGCCCTGTCGCGACGCCAAATCTAACCCGCCCGATCTTTGTTGGTTTCACACAGGGATCTGAGGAACCAGAACGATCGGCAACTCAGGAGACCACGCCGGTCAACACTGATGATGAATCATCCATGGGAGACTCAGATTCAATTCAGTCCCTACATGGGGGCTGCCTCGGAGGCCTGTCATTGGCAATGGACCCCGAGGTTCTTGACTGGACCCGCCGTCAGATCGTTGTTTACATGGCAGGGGCGACTCAGCCCCCGCCAAACCCGGCAGGCAACGACGGGACTGGCAAAACATCCAGAAGCCCAGCTGCGATCTTGGTGGATTTGGCGGCAGAGATAACAAGGCTCATGGCGACCCCTATAACAGCAGGAAACCAGGACATGATAAATGCGGAGTTGACAAAGCTAAGAGATGGGCTGGCCAAGTCTCAGCGAGATGCTGAAATAGAAGCCACCAGGATCGAGACCCGGCAAGATCAAATCACCGAGGAGGCAGCCCGCTTGAACACCGAAAACTGGCGGCTCGAGGGGCATCAGCGCGCATCTGCCGCTGTCCATCAGCGGAGGCACCAGGGGCATTTACCCCCTGATCTCAACCCTACCCGCCTATTTGACACTCCACGCACTCACGGGGCAGGAGACGCTCCGGGAGGAGGGCCGGGCCAGCCGCCAAACCCGCCGCTTCAGCCAGTGGTTGATCGCGTCCCTCGATTCCAGACACCTCGGGGTCACTTTTCCAACCGGTGGACAACGTGCTCGCCGCGACTCGCCATTTAGAGTCCCTTCTGATTCATGGCAACACCTCGGCTGAAATAGAAGCAAGGAATGCCATTGAGATGTTGAATACGGCGGTGGTTCAAAACGCCCAGTTCTCGCACAGCCTCGATCGGCTGCACCCCACCCCCAGGCAAGCCGCACCAGGAGCCGGCTAGAGGACCAGCTCGCCATAACTAGTGGACCGTGACCCCTTCCCCAGGTTAACCCGCCTGACCATCAGGACCCGCCGGGTCGGGATAACCGGGACATCCAAACCGGCCCAACACCGCTTGTTGGAGGCGGCAGGCAAGTAGGGGTGCCATGCTTGGCCCCCGCCCTTCGCAATGAGAGGATGTCGAAGGATTTTAAGGGACCAAGAAAGGTGCCTAACTACACCCCGGACCTTGAGCCAGCGTCATGGGATGAGAGTTATGAAATCGGCATGGACATGCTTGATGTAAATGAAGCAATCTGCGCCAGGTACTTCACAATGATGCTCGAGGGAACGTCGCGTACTTGGTTGAAAAACCTGCCCCCCAACTCCATCCAAACTTGGGCTGAATTGAAAGAGCGTTTCATCAAAAACTTCCGGGGAACTGGCAAGCGCCCAATGACAATAGTCGATTTACAGCACTGCGTTCAGCGCCCTGATGAGTGGGCTCACCACTCGACACGGCGGGTCGTGGAAATCATTCACTCGTCGGACGGCATCACGGCGGCTCAGGCTGTGCTGATCTTGGACCAAAACTGCCACTATGAGCCCTTGGTACAGAAGTTGGGGCGGCTCAAGCGAAAGGTCCAGGATATGGGGGAACTAATGGACACCCTCACTAGGTACGCCGAGGCGGACGATACCAAAGATCGAGGAGAAGATGGCGGCAAGGCCAACTCGCCGAGGAAAGGCGAGTCATCCAAAAATCATACCCGGCTTCAGGGACGCGTGCACCATAATCACGAGGGGAACGACAAGAGAAGGTAGCAGGAAGGATCCACGGACTTCGTTGCCAACACCAATGCCAACAACGGCAACCAGCACCAGAAGAAGAGGGGTTACAGTGGCAAGAAGCCGCGCAATTATAAAGAGATACTCAAGGGCCCCTGCCCGCACCACGTCATGGCGGACGGACCGGCGACTCACTCCTGGGAGGACTGTTATGTGATGCGGGAATTTTGGGCAGAGGCGATCAAAAAGGGCCAAAACGGTGACACAGACCAACGGCAGGAACAGTTCGGTGCACCTAACCAACGCCAGAACCCGTTCGGCAGCTTCCCCGAACCAGGGGTTCAGGGCGACTCGCAGCCAACCAGTGGCCAGTATCTAGTGCATAACCAACAGCGGTATATCCCGCTCGGGGTTTTTCAACAGCCACCCCCATAGGGGGCTCCACAGGGGCAAGATGATCATGGCGGGTTCCGCAACAATCCCAAACAATTAAGCAACGGGAAATACCACGTCTTCACCACGAATGCCTGCAAGCGTGATAAAAAGGTGAATCACCGAGCGTACAGTGTATCTGAGTCGGCACTCCCTAGGTACCTCCACTGGTCCGAGTAGATTATATCGTGGAGAAGGGAGGATCACCCGCCCAGAGTTGACAACCCCGGCGACTTAGCATTGGTCGTGGCTCCTCAAGTCGGGGGATATAACTTATCGAAGGTACTGATGGATGGTGGTAGCAGCATCAACATACTATACTTTGACACTTTTCGAAGGATGAACCTGCTGGAGAAAGATTTAATGCCGTCAACCACGGTATTACACGGAATTGTCCGAGGTAAATCGACATACCCCATAGGCCGGGTTAAACTCATAGTTGCGTTTGGAACAACATCCAATTATAGGAGTGAGTCGCTTATGTTTGAGGTGGTCAAGTTAAAGAGCCCCTATCATGGGTTGTTTGGGCAACCGGCTTACGCCCGTTTCATGGCTCCCCCTGCAATGTTTACCTTAAACTCAAGATGCCCGGTCCTAAGGGGACCATCACGGTTGATGGTGACATGAGGATAGCAAGAGAGTGTGAGGAAGGGGATGCGGCTTACGCAGAAGTCGCCTGCGCTGCAGAAGAGCTCAAATATCACCAGGACAATGTTGATCCAGCAGATATGTCACCTCTCAAGAAGCCAACAACAGACGCTGAGCCGCCGCTCAAGTTCAAACCAATGGATGACACTAAGATAGTGGATTTCGTCCCTGGCGACTCAACCAAGCAGTTCACTATCGGGGCGGGTCTGGACCCCAAATAGGAAAGCGCGCTCATCGAATTCATCCTTGAGAATCGGGACATCTTCGCATGGAAACCTTCTGACATGCCTGGTGTACCGAGAGAATTCGCTGAGCACCATCTTAATGTTGACCCAAAAGCAATGCCGATTCAGCAATATCTTCGCAGGTTCAATGAGGAACGACGCAAGGGAATTCGGGAAGAAGTCGCCCATCTTTTGGCCACCGGATTCATCATAGAGGTCTTCCACCCCAAATGGTTGGCTAACCCGATCCTGGTGCTCAAGAACAACGGCACCTTCCGCATGTGCATTGATTACACGGATCTTAACAGAGCCTGTCCAGAGGACCCTTTCACCCTTCCCCGCATCGATCAAATCATTGATTCGGTGGCGGGCTGCAAGCATTTGTGTTTCCTGGATGCTTATTCCGGATATCACCAAATCAAGATGGCTCTGGAAGATTAGGAGAAGACATCTTTTATAACCCCCTTCGGGTCTTTTTGTTACGTGTCCATGCCGTTCGGGCTCAAAAGCGCTGGGGCGACTTACCAGCGCTGCATCCAAAATTGTCTCCATGGCCAAATCAGACGCAACGTCCACGCTTACGTTGATGACATTGTGGTCAAAACTCATAGGAAGGAGACGCTCTTGGAAGATTTAAGGGAAACTTTTGACAATCTGCGGGTATACCAGATGAAGCTTAATCCCACCAAGTGTGTCTTTGGCGTTCCCGCAGGAAAGTTGTTGGGTTTCCTGGTGTCTCAGCGCGGCATTGAGGCCAACCCAGACAAAATTGATGCGATTACTTTGCTTGGGAAACCAGCAAATATCAATCAAGTTCAACGGATGGCGGGTCGTATCGCGGCTTTAAGTCGCTTCATAAGCCGTCTGGGAGACAAAGCTATTTCCCTTTATCAGTTGGTTAAGAAATCTGACCGTTTTTTTGGACAGACGAGGCCAATGAAGCTTTTGAAGCCTTTAAGCAGCAGCTAGTCAACCCGCCGGTTTTGGCCGCCCCGACTGAAAAAAGCCAATGCTTCTGTACATTGCGGCAAACTCCAAGGTGGTGAGCATGGCAGTGGCTGTCGAGAGGAAGGAAGAAGGGAAGGAATATCCGGTGCAACGCCCGGTGTATTTCAATAGTGAGGTGCTAACTCTCTCTAAGAAACGATACCCGCACTGGCAGAAGCTGGTCTATGGGATCTTTATGGCGAGTCGAAAGCTCAAACACTATTTCCAAGAGCATCCCATCACGGTGGTTAGCTTCGCTCCTCTCGGGGACATCATCCAAAACTGAGAAGCAACAGGGCGAATCGCCAAATGGGCGATCGAACTTGGGCAGCACCACGTGCGATACACCCCTCGCACGGCTATCAAGTCTCAGGCCTTGGTTGACTTCGTCAACGATTGGACCGAATTACAGATTCTGGAAGACAGGCCCAACCTCACGTACTGGACTATTTACTTTGACGGGTCTAGGCAGTTGGAAGGCTCGGGGGCTGGCATGGTGTTGATTTCGCCCCAGGGAGACAAATTCTGTTATGTTCTCCGACTCATGTTTCCATGCACCAACAACGCTGCGGAGTACGAAGCCTTTCTTAATGGTTTGCGACTCGCCAAGGAGATGAACCTCACGCGTGTCAGATGTCTCAGCGATTCTGATCTGGTGGCTCAACAAGTTTCAGGTATTGGGACTCTCGGGACCCCCTGATGGCGGCTTACAGAAGGGTTGTGTCCGATGTGGCGGGTCATTTCCATGGCTATCAAGTCGACCATATCGACCGACGCCTTAATGAAGCAGCTGACGCCCTTTCACGTCTCGGTTCACAACGTAAGCCGGTTCCTCCCAATGTCTTTTTGGATATTTTGCATAATCCTTCCATAAGTTTGCCCTCAGAGGAGGAGTTGGCAATACCAGACCCTGAGTCCCAGTTTGTGGCGGCTCTCCGTGTTACGCCGGATTGGGTTCTTCCGTATTTGGCATATCTTCCACGAGGCGAGTTACCTTCGGATTAGGTGTTGGCTCGCCAAATTGTCCGTCGGAGCAAATCCATGGTCATCATCAATGGCGAATTGTTTAAGCGAAGCACTTCTGGGGTACCAACGATGTGTTTCTTCCGAAGAAGGATGCCTGATTCTAAACGACATCCATGCTGGAGATTGTGGGCATCATGCCGGGTCACGCTCCCTGGTCTCAAAGGCATTCCGCCACGGATTCTTTTGGTTGACGGCTCATGCAGATGCAGAAGAGATGGTTCGTCGATGTGATGGTTGCCAACGTTACGGACGACAGGCTCATGTGCCAGCTCAAGAACTAAGGATGATACCTATTACTTGGCCTTTCACGGTCTGGGGGCTTGACATGGTTGGCCCCTTTAAGATGTCGTCCAACAAAAAAACTCATCTGCTGGTGGCGGTTGATAAATTTACCAGGTGGGTCGAAGCAGAACCTGTTGGTGGTTGTGATGCGGAGACAGCGGTCAAGTTCTTGAAAAAACTGATTTTCCGGTTCGGATATCCACACAACATTATTACTGATAATGGTACTAATCTATCGCAAGGAGCGATGCAGGAGTTTTGCCACCGGGAGCACATCCGGCTTGATGTCTCTGCAGTTGCTCATCCACAATCTAATGGGCAGGCGGAACGGGCGAATCAGGAAGTATTGCGAGGAATCAAACCCCGACTTACGGTTCCCCTGGAACGCACCCCAGGGTGTTGGGTTGAGGAGTTGCCTTCAGTATTGTGGAGCATCCGGACCACCCCAAACCGTTCTACGGGTTTTACTCACTTTTTCCTGGTAGACGGAGCAGAATTTGGTCTTCCCACTGACATTAGGCATGACTCTCCCAGAGTTGCTGCTTATGTGGAACAGGACAACGAGTTGGCGCGTCAAGATTCTTTGAACGCCTTGGAGGAAGCACGCGACTTGGTTGCCGCCCGATCGGCTATTTATCAGCAGGACTTGCGGCGTTACCACAGCCGCCGGGTCAAGAGCCGAACCTTTCAGGAGGGCGACTTAGTGCTTCGATTGATCCAAGATCACACTGGCATGCATAAATTATCACCACCATGGGAAGGACCGTTCGTCGTTGCAAAAGCCTTCGCAACGGGTCATACTATCTGGTGGATCTTCGGCCTAATCGGTCAACCACGGAGGCTGAGTCAAGTCGCCCTAGAACATAGCCCACTTGCGGCCTTATTATACTTGAGCTATTAGCTCTGTTTTTTCTTCTCTTGAAAAATTGTAAGTTTTTAATTTTTATGAAGCAATAAAATTGATGCCCGCGAACTCGGGGGCTTTCTTGCTATTTCATCTTATTGAAAGTATGTATCTTTTATTTTGCTCCTAAACAAGTCGCCCAAGCATGGACGCTATCCATACCAGAGAGCATAAGTCGTCATGCTGCACTTACTACAACATTGGGTATCGATAAGCCAAAGAGGATCAAGTCGCTACAAGTGCGTGATTCAAACATAGGCGCCTTCTATGATTCTATGGATTAGGCCGGCTTACTTGGGGGCTATTTGTTCCCAAGTCGTTTTGTGGTAATAGCGTATACGCTTCTGCAATCCTATGACCGGTCTTTCCCCTAATCATAGGTCACTTGGGGGCTTCCTCTCACTGAGATCAACCTTACTACCCATTTGGCCTGTGAAAAATTACCGCATTACAAATGGTTATACTGGACTGTGTGTTGGCCGAATCGCCATATGGACCCATGAACTCTTGGCAAGTTACTCCGCTTTATGGACCCTGAACTCGCCTTGGTTAAAACATGTCTGGTACCGGCTAGCGCCCCACATGGAAAATAGAGAAACCATTGGTTCACTCAACCTGCTTCATTGAAGCTTGACTCGTGCCTGATCAGCCGGTCTAAATACTTGAGCTTTCTTATACAAAAAGTCTCCCTCGGGTAACACTTGAGTTTATATAACTCGCCCTATCCTGTCGCGACTTGAATGAGCTGACGAAATTCTTATTTTTCACCTTCCTGGCACTGCCACAAGGTTTTTCAAAATTTTCCGACTCACCCTAACATCTTGAGTCGGTTATTATTTATTATCATCCATTACTCACTTTGGTGGTTTGATGTATGTTTTTAGTCCTAACAGGTTGATTATCAAAATCACTATTGCCATGGCGGGTCAAGCATCATAAGACGCCCTGAGGGCGACACAAGGGTTTTAAAGAAATCACAGAACAAGGTTTTTTTCTACGAATGACTTATTACATGGCTCTGATGGGAAAATCCATGAAGAACTACTCCGCTGATGTCCCCGGGTCAGCTGCTTTGAGCTCTGACCGACTTCAATTTGCAAGTCGCCCAATACCCAATTACACTTGGATAAGGCAGCAAATTCATTTTCATCATTCAGAAATGATGAGAGATCCGCCTGCAAATCAAAAGGGTTCTTTGGTCAACGCGGAGTCAAGATGGTTGTCACAAAGGTTGGCGGATTTACTTTCTTATTCTTGTCATCATAAGCAGCTTGATACTTTGATAAATCCAAGCTTGCGGGAAGTTGAGTCGCCGCCAAGCAGGATTCTTTGACAACGCTCTGGTAATCCTCTTGAGCAAATTCTGACCCGTTGTCCTTGAGCTAGGAAAGCCTGCTGGTACTTCTTCGGGTTTTAACTCTGGAGCGTACGCTAAGCACCGACTCAACGTAGTCAGTACCCCTTTTCGGGCAGCTAACCGGGTTAGCTCACCGATCTGAGGCAGAAGGGTAGATAAGCAGCCAAGCATCTTTTTGATTGATGTTATGGGTTCCTTGGCACCCATCACTGCCTTCACGGTTAGCACGCTTCCGGTATACAGTTGCTCTATTAATGTGTAAATCGCCTTCAGCATCAGGACGCAATCATTTTGAACGTTGGCGGCGCTCGGACCTATATAAGGGATAGTGATGGTCAGTAACTTCTTCATACTAAGTTATTTTTTTTACAAAGTGCAAGATCAGGGTTTTCTTTCTTACCAAAGACAACATGTGCCATGTTGGAGATATGTTGCTTTAAGCCGGCCAGGTCTTGTTGCACGGCTACCAATTTTGCGTCAGCTTTTTCCGCTCGCTTTACCGTGGTGTCTTGATCAGCTTGAACCTTCTTGTGGGTGGCCTTCAGCTTCTCCATCTCAGATAAGATATTTGATATTTTTCTTCTGATCTTGCCCGTGCATCTTGCTGGTCGGCTAAACTTTTCTTTAAGTCGCCAAATGCCGACTCAGCTTGGGCAAGAGATTTCTGTCAAAATATATTATCAAGGGGCAAGTCTCAGAATTATTGCAAGCAACATCTCTGACACTTGGGGCCTAATGTATAATTTTTAGACAAAATTATACAATATCAAGACCCGGCTCATCTTACAATAGATGACCCGGCCCTTGTGGGTTACAGGTCGAAAGATTTTTTCATATCAGGACCCGGCTAATTTTTCAATAGATGACCCGGCCCTTGGGGGAACAGGTCGAAAGATTTTTTCGTATCAAGACCCGACTCATCTTTCAACAGATGACCCGGCCCTTGGGGTTTACAGGTCAAAAGATTTTTTCATATCAAGACCCGACTCATCTTTCAACAGATGACCCGACCCTTGGGGGTTATAGGTCGAAAGATTTTTTTAATATCAAGACCCGGCTCATCTTTCAACAGATGACCCGGCCCTTGGGGGGTTACAGGTCGAAAGATTTTTTCATATCAAGACCCGGTCATCTTTTAACAGATGACCCGGCCCTTGGGGGTTAATGAGGATGGTATGCTTTAAGACGTACCTCATGTCTATTCTTCATCATAAGGAGAAGACTCTTCTCCATTTCATAACTCGCCTCCAGGCGACTTGCAAAGCCGGTACATAGATCTTTAAATTCAAGATTCTCGTATTGAGATAGCTTGGCCTTGGAAATTTCATGTTCAATAGAAGGCCGGGTTGATGTTGATACGTGCTTCGACAAGACTGTTGGAGCCGGTTTAGAGAAACCAGTACCAGTGATGATTACATCATCTGAATCCTCTGCCTTTTTCAATGGACTCGGCCGATTGGGCGTCTCCGTGCCTTCCTTGGGAGAATTCGGGAGATCCGCTTGGTCATCAAATTTATCCTTTGCCGGATTATCCTGAATCGGCGCCGGTCTTTCAATAGACTCTGGAGCTGTGATGGAAGTTGACACGCCAGTTTTCCTTTTCTTCGCTTGTGCCCTAAAAAGAGAAGGGGGTGCGCTTAAAAACAGACATCATATCATCAGGACAATGTAAGTATTATAATAATTTACCCTGGAACGCAGATCATCGGCGGAAGGGCTGACATCACTGAGTCGCCTGACGAAGGGGGAGAATTCTGCAAAAGTAATACCTCAAGATATGAGCAAGTTATAAGTATGATCCAAAAGGAAACGAAAGGGGACGCTATTAAAAGGATACCTCATTCTGCCTCTTCTTAGTTTTCGTTGGTAACCCGGACACCAAGTCTCCAAAATGACTCCGAGTGTTCCGATTGGAAGCATATTGCGTTATCTTCAAAAGGAAATTAGGATCCAAACAAGCATTTGGGTGAGACATGGGAACCTTCCCACAAATCTGCCTGGCCGGCTTAGGCGGAGGAGAAGATGAGTCGGAGGAAACGGAAATTACCTCTACGGAGTCTTCTTGGCTTTCGTTGTCCTCATTCTACAGAAGAGATACGGAGGTGTAAACAAAAAATTATAGCAATGAATGCCAAGACAAAGAAGATAGAATTTTTACCTCTGAAAGTACGTCGCGGGCTTGGGATTCGTCCGCATCAGATGGTTCAGTAACGGCGGCTTTGCCTTTGCCCTTGGTTTTCTTCTTTGGGGGCGGCCTGGCTTGCTTCAGGGCCATCTTTTTCGGCCTCTTGGACCAAACTTTGTCACCTTTCTGAAGTGGCATTTTTATTATGGGAATCATAATTCAAGTAAGTCGGAAGGAATAAAGTAAAGGCGGGTTAAGTTATTTACCTTAGGTGCCGGCTTGATCTTGCAGAATGGCTTAAGACCTATTTGGCCACACTTGGCCAAGGGCTCGCCGGTCAGCTTCTTGATGATGGACACAATGTCATTTGCTGTCAGTGTTGTACGGAAGTAGCACTGGGGATGGTCCAAGGTGCCATCAAACTCACACATTAAGCCCTCTCAGCGACTTAAGGGGAGGATGCGCCATTCAACCCAGCAGCGGATCAAGTCAATCCCGGTAAGACCGTTGTTTGTCAGAGATCGTAACTCGGATAACACCGGGATAAAATCTGACTCCTCTTCTTCAGTAAGCTTGTCTGGAAGTTTAAAGTTCGTAGGAAGGCGTTCCTCCCTATAGCCAAGGAGCTTGTTTTCACCCTCAGGAGAAGTTTCTTGGCAATAAAACCAAGACTCGCCCCAGCCTTTGGGATGGCTTGGCATGGCGAGTGATGGGAATGGACTGTCCCTACAGCGTTGAACGTTGATGCCTCCAAGTTCCAAGCTAGGGCCATTGGAAAATTCGGTCTGGCGATTCAAATGAAAGAAATACCAGAACAAAGGAACGGAAGGTTCCTTCCGCAAGTAGGCTTCACAGAACACTTGGAACTGACATAAGTTGCTAATCGAGTTAGGCCCTAAGTCTTGGAGGCGGACGTTCATGAAAGTCATGGCATCTTTGAGGAATTTTGACCCTGGCGGCTTGAACCCCCATTCCAGGTGCTCAGCAAAGACAACTATTTACCCTTCCTTCGGGTTGGGAATCTCTTCTCCAAACCCGGAACTCCATCCGATAACCTCTTTCGGGTCAAGATTTCCCGTCTTCACACAGTTGTTGAGAAAAGCTTCATCAACTTTGGTCGGGAGCCAATCGGCTTTGAAAACGGTACCCATGGCAACAATGGAAAAGATTACGGGTAAATTAACTCGCCGAGCGCTTGCTGAGTGGTTAAAAGATCAATTAACTTGTCGAACATTTGTCAGGTGACTAAGGGAGTCTGATGACTCGCCAACAAGGGGCCGGGTCAGAATAAAAGGGCGATTTAGGAATTTCCTACTACTTAAGAGAGATGACTCAGGGCTTCAGAGATGTTCGTTTAAATGGTGAAGTACGGATCTACAACCAGGTTTTATACAGCAGGCAGTAACACATAGATCTACGGAGCAGGTGAAAATGAATGAAAAAAGGCCTTGATGAGGTAAAACAGCCAATGGCTAGGGTAGGAACAGTAAAGCTGATCTGATAGAAGCCTTTTTAGATCCTCAAACAGGAGCTAATCAACTGAGAATATGGTCTATGCTACTGTACCTACTATTATCGTCGTGAACTAATCAGCGATTATGGGGGCATTTGAGGTGTTCTAAAAAACTAGCAAGCAATGAACCTCGAGGAGCTAAGATCTACCTCTAATGGCGGAGGACTGACCTGATGATGGCGACCGAAGGCGACTGAGGAAGATCCGCGGCGAGTGTTGCTCGCTTAGTCGGCCGGGGGATGCGTCGGACGCGGTGGCTGGAGACGGAAATCCTCGGGCGGCGATGCAGTTCTTGGTGCGGTCGCGAGGAAGAAGGGGTCGACGAGATGGGTAGGTGGAAATGTTCCCTGCCCCCTTCCCCCAGCCTATTTATTGGGTTGGGCGCTGGAATCAAGGCTCCTTGCGCGGGAACTGACGACGGGATAAGGATTCGCTCTGATGGCACCCAAAATTTTCGGGATATCTATGCTGAAGGATCCGTTGGGGATTGCGTCATCATTTCTTCCAAGATTAAAGGGATAAGATGATGTCAACAAGAGGTGGTTCGGCGACTTGGGTATCTCCACGATAAGGTGGCGGACAAAGTGTATGTTGCGTAAGAAGAGCGGAGTGAATTGCCCCTGGCTTGGTGAGAATTCACATGAACAGGTTTAGGTCGATCTGGGGCCTAATGTTGGGGATATTATCTGTTGTGTGACCCGCCCTAGTTGGGCCGGGTCACCAAGCGGGCGACTCATCCTTTGGCGATTCAAGCTTCGGCCCGTGAGCCCAGGAGCTAGACGGCGGTTCCGGATCCTCGTGGAGAATCCATCATTGGGAAGACCTTTAAGTCTTGGAAAGCACGGCGACTTAGAGATAGAAAGAATCATGACTTGCATGATGGTAAGGACTCTTGTAAACCCTAAGCGCTTGGCCTGTATATAAAGGCGAGTCCCGGGGAAGGATCCGGCAGGTTAGAAATCATCGAGTGCTAGGTCAGGCGAGTTACGCCCTCCTTGTAATCGAAACACCATCAATACAACACAAAGCAGGACGTAGGATTTTACCTCCTCTCGAGGGGCCGAACATGGGTAAATCTCTGTCTCGCTCCCGTTCAACCCCTTTGAGTCGCCACCAAGGTGCGATGGCTCCAACACGAAGTCCTTTCACGAGCACATCTGCCGTGACAAAACCACGACACAACCCGAGCCGGCGAACTTTTTGTAGTCGAACTTTATATGCATCCGGCCTTACCTGGCATCGCCTCGCTAGCCGGACAGCTCGGAGCTGGTCTGTAGCTGTTACGAGACGACCAGGGATCGGTCCGGCTTGCACTATGCGATATTCTAATATTTAAGGAAGTCGTTCGAGCGGCTAGCAAGCGCCCGATCCCATTTGATCCGGACCAAGGGACTCACAAAATGAGTGAAAACTCTAGTCATGAATCTAAAAAGAAGCACACATGCATGCTCTTTTCATTGCATTCCTTAGAAATCACGAGGAGGGAGAAAGATACATATGTGCATGCTCTTTCCATGTTTGATACTTGCCTTCTAGCAATAGAACGGGCGAAGCAATGCCGCGTTCCATGGACGTTCCGTCTCCTGGCCAGAGTTGTCCCTCTTGCGCTTCCTTGGCTTCTGGGCATCAAAAAAGTAGTAGGCATTGGTGTGCAATGCCCTGCTGATGATGAAGGGTCCCTCCCATGGGGATGAGAGCTTGTGCTGGCCGGCTGTTCGCTGGATTCTTCTTATCTTGCTGTGGTAGTATCTCAGGTTCTGTTGATAGATTGTCGTCCGACTCAAGGCTAGGTCATGTGCCTCCTCAAGTAGATTGACGTCATCTTATCTTGCCTCCTTCGCTTCTGTTTCCGTGTATAGGGTGACACGAGGCGAGTCGAACTCGACATCCGTAGGGATGATAGCCTCAGACCCATATACTAGAAAGAATGGGGTGAAGCCGGTTGACCTGTTGGGCGTGGTACGGAGGCTCCACAGTACTGCTCGCAACTCTTCGATCCAGCAGCCGGATCACTTGAAGAGTGGTGGCACATGTCTTGGCTTGATGCCGGCCAGGATTAGGCCGTTGGCCCTCTCCACTTGGTCGTTGGACTGTGGGTGTGCCACTGATGCCAAGTCGAGCCGGATGCCTACCTTGGAGCAGTAGAGCGCCAAATCACCCTTGGTGAAGTTGGTGCCATTGTCGGTGATGATGGTGTGGGGGACGCCGTATCGGACAAAGATGTCCGTGATGAACCTGGCGGCCGTGGGGCCGTCAAGCTTCTTGATGGGTCTAGCCTCGGTCCACTTGGTAAACTTATCGATGGCCACCAAGAGATGGGTCATGACACCGCGAGCCGTCTTGAATGGCCCCACCATGTCCAACCCCCAAACGGTGAAAGGCCATGACAAGGGGATAGTTTTGAGGGCCAAAGGCGGCATGTGGCTTTGTGCGCCAAAGCATTGGCATCCTTCGCAGTTGTTGAGCATGTCCACGACCTCCGCGAGGGCCCTGGGCCACTAGAATCCATGGTGAAATGTCTTGCCCACCAGGGTTCTAGAGGCGGCATGATGCCCGCACTCCCCCTGGTGAATGTCTCTGAGGATCTCCTGTCCCTTTTCTGATTCGACGCAGCGCTGGAACACGCCAGTCACGCTACGCCGAACTAGCTCGAGATTGATGATGGCGTAGGCTGCAGTTCGGTGCTGGATCTGCCTCGCCTCCGCCTCCTCTTGAGGAAGTTCGCCATGAAGAAGGAAGGCCAAGATGGGTTGAGCCGGCGACGGAGCCGACACAAGGGCTGGCTCCCTCCTGACCTTAGTGTCGGGTGCTTCTGCAGCCCCCGCACTTGATGAAGCAGTCGCGGGCTCGAGATTCTCTATCTCTAATGCCGTCGTGGAAGCCGGCTCGCCGTCTACCTCCATGACGTCCACCCTCTGGGTGTCGAGATGACAGGATTCGAGGGTTGGCGGAGCCGGATTTGTTGTTGTAGCTGGTGACGCAATTGGAGTCGGCAGAACCAGTGCAGCCGACACAGGAGTTGTAGCCGGCACGGCTGGCGTAGCCGACGGCGCTTGCTCCGAGGGATCAGTCGGCACGAAAATTGATGCCGACTCTGGAGACGGCTTGATGGACGGATTGTGCAGTTGCTCGATGGAGACACCGGCTGGAATGGCTTGTCTTGTGGAGCCAATCTTGGCCAATGTATCGGCCGCCTCGTTGTCCGCCTTGGGAACGTGGTGAAACTCGCAACCCTCGAAAGGGCCGCTGAGTTGTTGTATGAGGAAGCGGTAGCTTGCCATGTTGGCGTCCCTGGCGTCCCATTCGCCAGAAACTTGCTGCACCACAAGGTCCAAGTCACCGAAGCAGAGGAACTGCCGGATGCCAATCTCCTTGGTGAGCCAGAGGCCGTGAGCGAGCGCTGAAGTGCTGCTTGGTCTTGACGACTTCTCCGGGTTGAGCCGGATCATGTAGTCGCATAGGTTGGCGAACGTCTCACGTAGGTCGTCGAGGAGGCTGAAGTGCTGCTTGGTCTTAACGATGATGTCATCCAGATAGACGTGGATGTTTCTGCCAATTTGTGGCGGTAAGCACTACTGCATGCAGCGTTGGAATGTCGCACCAGCGTTCTTCAGACCAAACATCATGGTGGTGTAGCAGTAGGCCCCAAAGGGCGTGATGAAGGAGGTTTCAGGCGATCAGCTGGATCCAGCTTGATTTCATGGTAGCCGGAATAAGCATCCAGAAATGACAACAATTCGAAGCCGGCTGTGGAGTCGATCACTTGATCTATCCGGGGCAACGCGAAAGGGTTTTTGGGCAGGCCTTATTCAGGCTTGTGTAGTCGATACACATTCGCGAGGTGTTGTTTTTCTTCAGCACCAGGACTGGATTGGCTAACCAGTCCAGGTGGAAAACCTCCATGATGAAGTCGGCTGCAAGGAGCCGGGAAATCTCTTCCGTGATAGTGCGCCGCTTCCCCTCGGTGAAGCGGCGCAAAGGTTGTTTCACCGGCTTTGCATCCGGTCGCACGTGAAGTTTGTGCTCGGCGTACTTCTTCGGAACACCCGACATGTCTTTGAGGGACCATGGAAAGATGTCCTGATTCTCACGGAGGAAGTCGATGAGCTCGACTTCCTATTTGGGGCTGAGGCCAGCCCCGATGGTGACGCACTGCTTGGGGTTTGCAGGGTCGAGTGCCACCTGATTGGTTTCTTTAGCCGGCTTGAATCAGCCCTCACCGGCCGACTGGGATGGAGGACAAGGGATCGCCGGCTGCTCAGTAGCCTGAGCCACGAGCCGGTCAATCTGCCTCCTCTCCTCAACAATCACCATGGCGTCGGCCAGGCGGATGTTGTCCTGTGCACACTCGAGCGACTTCTTGTAGTCGCCAGCAATGGTGATGATGCCCTTTGGACTCGGCATCTTCATCTTCAGGTAGGCGTAGTGGGGGATAGCCATGAACTTGGCCAGAGCCGGTCTGCCTAGCAGCACGTGGTACGAGCTGCTGAGATCCACCACCTCGAACCATATGGACTCACGGTGGAAGTGAGCCTTGTAACCGAAAAGGATATCTAGCTGGATTTTGCCGATCGGCATGCAGGACTGTCCCGGCACGATGCCGTGGAAGAAAGTGCTGGTCGGCAAGACGTCCTTCTCCTTGAGCCCGAGCTGGAGGAGGGTGTCGAGGTAGAGGATGTTGACGTTGCTGCCGCCGTCGACCAACACCCGGGAGAACCGGCAGGTGAGCCTCTAGGAGGCGAAGGTAGGGTCGAGGACGAGCGCGTATGAGCCCGGGTTGGGCATCACCACAGGATGGTCGACCCGGCTCCATGTGATGGGCTTTTCAGACGAGTGCATGTACAGGGGAACCGGGGGGACCGTGGCATTCACCTCACACCGTTGCTGGCACTCGTTATGCTTGTCGTCGCCTTCACTGGTGAAGATGACGAATGCTCTGTATTGATGGGGGTAGCCATCATGGAGGCGGCCATCGTCGCGAGGCGGCGGTGGTGGAGCCGGAGGAGGACCGGGAACCAGAGCTTGAGGCGCGGCCTAGGCACCTGGGGCAGCCGGCAGGCCCTCCCCTTGCAACAGTCGGCGCACGAGGCTGCACTGTCGAAGGGTGTGGGTAGAGGGTTGTGCCCCAGAATGCATTTTGCAGGGCGCGTCAAGCATTTGCTCGAAGGTCTGCTTGGGCTACCAATTGCCCTTGTTGGGCCGCCTTCGTTGGGAGCCGGTCTGAATAGTCGGCGCCTCTCCCTCCATGTTGGCTACCAACTTGTTGTTTGAGCGCGAATCTAGCTGATCTGCCTTGCGCTTGTTGTTGTTCTAGCCGCCTCGATTGTCTCTAGCCGGCTTGGGAGTAGCCGGCGTGGGGACAGCCTTGTCCGAGGCGGTCACCTTGACCCGCATTGCGGAGTCGGCCGTGGCGTACTTGTCCACCTTGGCCATGAGCACCGCCAGAGATGTGGGCTCGGAGCACATGAGCTTGTGCTTGAGGAGAGTGCCGTCTCGGCAGCCGTCGATGAAGTATTGGATGGCATGTACCTCATGCACTCCCTCGCAGGAGTTGCGAAGCTTTGTCCAGCGCGTGTCGTAGTCGCGAAGGGGTTCGTCGGGCCTCTGGACGCACATGGCCAGCTCGTGAGGCCGGCCGGGGTGCTTGTAGGTGCCAATGAAGTTGCGGACGAATGCCTCCTCAAATTCAACCCATGAGTTGACGCTGTCGGTGGAAGGCTGTTAAGCCATGTCCGAGCCGAGCCGGCCAGCATGAGTGGAACGTAGTGGACTGCTACGCGCTTGTTGCCCCTGGCAATGCCAACGATAGTGGTGTAGTCGATCAACCAGTTCTCTGGCTTGGCGGTGCCATTGTACATGGGAGTGTCCCGAGGCAGAGTGAAGCCTCGGGGAAACGGCTCCCCTCGGATCCGGGGCCGAAGCACGCCGGACCGGTGGGACCGTCCTCCTCTAGAAGAGCTGACTGTGCCAGCGCGTTGAGACGCCTGCGGGCGTCGTGGTCGCCCTGACGGACGTGAGCGCTGATCCGGGCCACGATCGGAAGGGCGCCGTGTGGGACGGTAGCATGGGTCCTTCCCGGACGAGGAACCTCATATACCGAATCACTCTCATCATCTCCATGATGTCGGCTTGAAGTATGCTCGCTCTGGCGCTCGGAGCGCCTCTTGTGGCTGCCCTCGCCCTTTCGGCCGGAAGTGAGATGCGAGGAAGATCCTACGGCTTGTTGATGACCGCTGGGGTTACGGCGCGCTCCGGGGTTGGCTCCCGGAGACTCCGATTGAGCTTGACCAGGGTCAAGCCGTTTCTGCTGCTCATTGGCGGCGTCAAGGAGATCCTTGACCCGCTTATCCTGGAAGGCGTGCTCCTCGCCCTCCAAGCTTGGCATTTCTACCATGGCCGCCTGGGCCGCCCGTCAGTTGGTTGTAGGAGTCTCGTAGATGGGCTGCTTGCCGCCTAGAATCTCGGCGATGACCCGACCGTGGCCGCGGACCGAGCCAAGCCGGCTAGGGGCCTCGAAAACCGGAGTGAGGCCGTATGCACAGTTATACTCTCGTTGCATCGCCTCCGTCGAACGTTTAGCCGAGGCGATGGCGATGCCCTCCTCCAAGATCTGCCGACGAGCCTCCTCCAGCGAGGCCCGCGCGTCGTTGGGGTTTGTGGAAGCGGTGATGGGCGTCTTCAGGCCGGTAAGCGCAGCCTAAAGAGTGTCAGCGATGGCAGCAGCAGGCTCAACAGCGTCTGCTGACGCCTTGCCATGAGCCGTGCTGGTGCCAGCGCCGATGACCATCACCTCCACGACGTTGGAGACGGTGGTGACATGGTACGGGGTGAAGAACCCCACAGACGACGGAGGGCCATCGAAGATGAGTACATTGCTAGGGTACACGTCGCATGTAGGCATCTCAGCAATAGGGAGCCTACTAAAGCTAGTGCATAACGCCTCGACATCGAGGTCCTCGCCGAAGTAGCGAGGACCATCGTTGAGGCGCAGATCACTAAAGAGAACGCTTAGGTTCTCCATAGCAGCGACGAAGATGTTGGGAGGCGCCTCGCCATTGGACTCCTCGTGCGATTCCTCGTGACAGACGGGGACGTCGATCATCATCGGTGAAGCCTCGTTGAAGGCGGGCTCCATGGGCATGCATATCTGTCTGTACGCGATGCATACAGTGGTGTAAGTGCGGGGCCCCGCCCAGCACGTGAAGCCAGCCGATGCCGCGATCGGCCCCATGGTGGACGCCAAATGTTGGTGAATAATCACAACATACGCCATGGGTAGGCTAAAGATGGTAGAAACCGAAGTGGCACCGGAGGGCGCTGGGGACGAGGTTGGTACAAGTATGGAACACACTATGTACCTAGGTTCAGGGCTCTCCGTAGAGATAATACCCCTAGTCCTGCCGGAGTGTATTATTTATGAATGGAACTAGAAAGTGCTCCTAGAGCTATATTGAGGAGGAGGAAGAGGGAGTAGCCGGCTCGTCTCTGCCTCTCCTATGTGGTTGGTGTGTGTGCTAAGTTGACCGACCCTCTGCATGGAGGGGGGCCCGGGGGGGTTTATAGACGAACTCACTGGCCTACAATATGGATAAAGGGTACGAGAGTGGGACCCGGCTGGCCAGGGGGCCCACGGGGGTCTTTTCTTGTCGCTGAGGGGCCTGCCGGCTGCAAGGTCCTGTCCTGCTATGGGACCCGCCGGCCAGCCAATGAGACTCTCGCGTAAGGTTGACACATGACACGTATGGTACGTCGGGCGTCGTCCAACGAGATTCGTCATGGGCAGACAGTACGACCGCCTCCACTATTCCCATGCCTAGTGCAGTAATGGAGTGGGAGTTTGACGGCCTACACTCTGCAGGGTGATGGATCAGAGCCGGGGGAGGTCAGCGGCGTGGCCGTCGACGCTGGTACCCGCCGTGCACTCTGATCCAGTACCTTTGCTGATGCGTAGCCACCTTTAGTCGTAGGGTCTCGTCATGACCTACGATCCGATGTGATTTGAGATCCCCAGCCGGCTAGCCTGCTTGACTAGTCGGCCCGGGCACGGCCGCCTCGTCCCTAGCCGGCTGGCTTGGCCTAGGAGGCCAGGGAGAGGTAGCTGTATCGCCTCTAGCTGGCAGGTGCTTCCTAGCCGGCCAGTGAATTTGTTGCCTCGAACCCCAGTCGTAGGTGCTTCCTAGCTGGCTAGGGGACTTGGGCGTTGTAGAATTTTCTTGGTCATTCCTTCTGGGCTGAAGGTAAAGGAGCAGGCTTGCTGAGCCTACCCCGGGGTTATCCCCCCGACAGACTGAGCCGGAGCCACTTGAAGGTGAGGGGTCCTCCTCCTCTCCCACGTCGAGCGAAGTTTTTATCTGCCTCCCCATCCATTACTCTGTGTGTTCTTGAATTTCTTCGGCACACAAGTTCATCATTTCTCCCCGAACGCCATTGCGTACCTGTTTGTGTTCGTAGCATTGTGCGAATGCTTCCTGGGCTATTCACCTCACTAGGGTATGTTCAAACTGTTGGAAATATGCCCTAGAGGCAATAATAAATTAGTTATTGTTATATTTCTGTGTTCATAATAATCGTTTATTATCCATGCTAGAAATGTATTGATTGGAAACTCAAATACATATGTGTGGATACATGGACAACACACTGTCCCTAGTGAGCCTCTAGTTGACTAGTTCGTTGATCAAAGATGGTCAAGGTTTCCTGGCCATAGGCAAGTGTTGTCACTTGATAACGGGATCACATAATTAGGAGAATCAACTGATGGACAAGACCCAAATTATGAACGTAGCATGTGATCGTGTCATTTTGTTGCTATTGTTTATGTGCGTGTCAAGTATTCATTCCTGTGACCATGCGATCATGTAACTCACTAACACTGGAGGAATACCTTGTGTCTATCAAACGTCATAACGTTGCTGGGTGACTATAAAGGTGCTCTATAGGTATCTCCGAAGGTGTCCATTGAGTTAGCATGGATCAAGACTGGGATTTGTTACTCCGTGTGACGGAGAGGTATCTAAGGCCCACTCGGTAATACAACATCACATACAAGCCTTGGAAGCAATGTGACTCAAGTGTAAGTCACGGGATCTTGTATTATGGAACGAGTAAAGAGAATTGCCGGTAAAGAGATTGAAATAGGTATAGGGACACCGACGATCAAATCTCGGGCAAGTAACATACCGACGGACAAAGGGAATGTTATACGGGATTATATGAATCCTTGGCACAGAGGTTCAACCGATAAGATCTTCGTAGAATATATAGGATCCAATATGGACATCCAGGTCCCGCTATTGTATATTGACTGAGGAGTGTCTCGGGTCATGTCTAAATAGTTCTCGAACCCGCAGGGTGTGCACACTTATGGTTCGATGGTGTTTTAGTATAGTTGAGTTATATGTGTTGGTGACCGAAGGTTGTTCAGAGTCCCGGATAAGATCACGGACGTCACGAGGGTTTCCTGAATGGTCCGAAAACGAAGATTGATATATAGGAAGTTGGTGTTTGGATTCCGGAAAGTTTTCGGGTATTGCCTGCAGTGTACCGGGAGTGACGAATGGGTTCCGGCACCCACTGGGTGGGCCCACCATGCCCCAAGGGGTCCACGTGGTTTTATTGGATGTACAATAAGGCATAATGGTCTGACAAAGTCACCCAAGGAAAGCCCATGAGGAAAAAGTGGAAAATCCAAAAGAGGTAGGAAAATAAGGAAGGGTCCTAATCCAAGTGGGATTGGAGAAGGACTCCCCCCTTCCCCAAGTCGGCCGACCCAAGGAGGCCTTCTTGGTCAGCTCCCTAAGGGCTTTCCCCACCCCTTGGCTCCTCCTATATATACTTGAGGTTTAGGGCTGTTTGAGACACAACTTTGCCGCGTGCAACTCAAACCTACATCTTGTAGTTCTTCCTCTAGATTAGGTTTCTGCGGAGCTCGGGCGGAGCCCTGCAGGAATAGATCATCACCAACACGGGCGCGCCGTCACGCTGCTGGAGAACTCATCTACTTCTCTGTCTCTCTCGCTCGATCAAGAAGGCCGAGATCGTCATCGAGCTGTACGTGTGCTGAACGCGTAGGTGTCGTTTGTTTGGGGCTAGATCGGAACGGATCGTGTGACGACGGTGATTTGAATCACGAAGCTCACTACATCAACCACGTTTCTTAACGCTTCCCGCTTAGCAATCTATAAGGGTACATAGATCTAATCTCCTCTCATAGATGAATACCACCATGATAGGTCTTCGTGTGTGTAGGAAATTTTTTGTTTCCCATGCAACGTTCCCAACAATGGCATCATGAGCTAGGTTCATGCGTAGATGTTATCTCGAGTAGAACACAAAAGTTTTTGTGGCTGTCGATGTTCGATTTTCTTCCCTCTTGAATCTTTTCTCGATTCAGTGGTATTGTTGGATTGAAGCGGCCCGGACCGACATTACTCGTACGCTTAGGAGAAACTGGTTTCATCAACTAACATGCAAGTCGTTGCATAAAGATGACCGGCGGGTGCCTGTTTCTTCAACTTTAGTTTAATTGGATTTGACCGAGGCGGTCCTTGGAGAGAGGTTAAATAGCAATTTGCACATCACCGTTGTGGTGTTTGCGTAAGTAAGATGCGATCATACTAGAGACCCATAGAAGCCACGTAAAACATGCAACAACAAATTAGAGGACGTCCAACTTGTTTTTGCAGGGTATGCTTGTGATGTGATATGTCCAAAGACATGATGTGATATATTGGATGTATGAGATGATCATGTTGTAATAGTTAATATCGACTTGCATGTCGATACTTCGGCAACCGGCAGGAGCCATAGGGTTGTATTTAAACTAACGTTTGTGCTTGCAGATGTGTTTACTATATTGCTAGGTTGTAGCTTTAGTAGTGATAGCATATATAGCACGACAACCTTGATGGAGGCACGATGATGGAGATCATGATGTGGTGCCGGTGATGATGAAGATCATGTCGGTGCTTTGGTGAAGGAGATCAAGAAGCACAAGATCATGGCCATATCATGTCACTTATGAATTGCATGTGATATTAATCCTTTTATGCACCTTATCTTGCTTAGAACGACGGTAGCATTATAAGGTGATCCCTCACTAAAATTTCAAGATGAAATTGTGTTCTCCCGACTGTGCACCATTGCGACAGTTCGTCCCATTGCGACAGTTCGTTGTTTCTAGACACCACATGATGATCGGGTGTGATGGACTCAACGTTCACATACAACGGGTGCAAAACAGTTGCACACGCAGAACACTCAGATTAAACTTGACGAGCCTAGCATGTGCAGACATGGCCTCGGAACACAAGAGACCGAAAGGTCGAGCATGAATCGTATAGTCGATATGATTAGCATAGAGATGTTTACCACTGAAACTATACTCAACTCACGTGATGATCGGACTTGAGTTAGTGGATTTGGATCATGCACCACTCAAATGACTAGAGGGATATATTTTTTGAGTGGGAGTTCTTGAGTAATATGATTAATTGAACTAATTATTATGAACATAGTCAAAAGGTCTTTGCGAATTATGATGTAGCTTGCGCTATAGCTCTACTATTTTTTATATGTTGCTAGAGAAAATTTAGTTGAAAGATGATAGTAGCAACTTTGCGTACTGAGTCCGTAAAACTGAGGATTGTCCTCATTGTTGCGCAAAAGGCTTATGTCCTTAATGCACCACTCGGTATACTGCACCTCGAGCGTCGTCTGTGGATGTTGCGAACATCTGACATACACGTTTTTGATGACTACCTGATAGTCCAGTGCGTAATACTTAATGGTTTAGAAGCAAGGCGTCGAAGACGTTTTGAAAGGCCACGGAACATAAGAGATGTTCCAAGAGATGAAATTGGTATTTCATGCTTGTGCCCTTGTTAAGAGGTATGAGACCTCCGACAAGATTCTTTGTCTACAAAGTAAGGGAGAGAAGCTCAATCGTTGAGCATGTGCTCAGATTGTCTGAGTGCTACAATCGCTTGAATCGAGTGGGAGTTCATCTTCCAGATGAGATAGTGATGGTTCTCCAAAGCCACTGCCACCAAACTACTAGAGCTTCGTGATGAACTATAACATATCAAGGATACATATGATGATCCTTGAGTTATTCGCAATGTTAGACACTGCGAAAGTAGAAATCAAGTAGGAGCATCAATTGTTGATGGTTAGTAAAACCACTAGTTTCAAGAAAAGGCAAGGGTAAGAAGGGATACTTTATGAAACGGCAAAATAGTTGTTGCTCTAGTGAAGAAACCCAGGTTTGAACCCAAACCCGAGACTAAGTGCTTCTGTTATGAGGGAACGGTCACTAAGGCGGAGCTACCCTAGATACTTGGTAGATAAGAAGGCTGACAAAGTCGATAGAAGTATATTTGATATACATGATATTGATGTGTGATTTACTAGTACTCCTAGTAGCACGAGGGTATTGGATACCGGTTCAGTTGCTAAGTGATTAGTAACTCGAAATGAAAGCTACGGAATAAACGGAGACTAGCTAAAGGCGAGGTGATGATACGTGTTGCAAGTGTTTCCAAGGTTGATGTGATCAAAACATCGCACGCTCCCTCTACCATCGGGATTGGTGTTAAACCTAAATAATTGTTATTGGGTGTTTTCATTGAGCATGAACACGATTGGATCGTGTTTATTGCAATATGATTATTCATTTAAAGAGAATAATAGTTATTCTATTTGCTTGAATAATTACCCTCAATGCTTTCTTGAATCTCGATCGTAGTGTTACACATGTTCATAATATTTGTGCCAAAAGATACAAAGTAATAATGATAGTACCACTTACTATTGGCACTGCCACTTGTGTCATGTTGGTGTAAAATGCATGAAGAAGCTCCATGCAAACCATACCTGTTGGAATGGTCCGGAAAAGAAGATTGATATTTAGGAAGTTGATGTTTGGATTCCGGAAAGTTTTCGGGCATTGTCGGCACTGTACCGGGAGTGACGACTGGGTTCCGGGGGCCCACTCGGTGGGCCCCCCACGCCCCAAGGGGTCCACGTGGGTTTATTGGATGTACAATAAGGTATAATGGGATGACAAAGTCTTCCAAGGAAAGCCAATGAGTAAAAGTGGAAAATTCAAAAGAGGTGGGAAAATAAGGAAGGAGTCCTAATCCAAGTGGGATTCGAGAAGGACTCATCCCTTCCCCAAGTCGGCCGACCCAAGGAGGCCTTCTTGGTCTTCGCCCTAAGATCTTGCCCCACCCCTTGGATCCTCCTATATATACTTGAGGTTTAGGGCTGTTTGAGTCACAACTTTGCCACGTGCAACTCAAACCTACACCTCGTAGTTCTTCCTCTAGATTAGATTTCTGCAGAGCTCGGATGGAGCCCGGCACGAATAGATCATCACCAACACCGGTGCGCCGTCATGCTGTCGGAGAACTCATCTACTTCTCCGTCTCACTTGCTAGATCAAGAAGGCTGAGATCGTCATCGAGCTGTACGTGTGCTGAACGCGGAGGTGCCGTCCGTTCGGCGCTAGATCGGAACGGGTCGTGGTACGGATCGTGGGACGACCGTGATTTGAATCACGAAGTTGTACCACTACATCAACCGTGTTTCTTAATGCGTCCTGCTTAGCGATCTACAAGGGTAAGTAGATCTAATCTCCTCTCATAGATGAACATCACCATGATAGGTCTTCGTGTGCATAGGAATTTTTTTGTTTCCCATGCAACATTGCCAACACAAACACGTCTTCATCATTCGGTCTCATTTGGTTAAAAATCCCAAATCTAGCGACAATAAGACCCATGTCACCTAGCTATGCGGTGGCCTGGGACTCAAAAAGAGGAGCAAGAGCGCGTTTCCGACAATGGCCCTTCCTGAATCCAATTGGGGTTGGTAGTTGACTTGGTTTCATTGTAAGGATGTTGCATCTCCCAATATGTCAAATGGCGTTTCTCCTTTCACATTAGAGCGCCCCACTACTCGCAGAACATTGAACATGACAGAGGAAGAGAAAGTCCAGGTAGGAATTTTAGTGAATGCAGAAGTAAATTTGGTCCGTGGCGGAGTGACTGGTATGGACCTACTAGAGGCATTTCTCAGTCGGCGAATCCAGCCCCTTCAAGCAAGGGACCACACTATGTGGCATTGTTCGGTCATCGTAGACACCACTCAGACACATCCCGAGGAAGCCTCTCAGGATATTGTTGCGCAGTGGCTCAAAAGCATCACGGGAGCGTGTGACAACCCTTTGGGAGCCAAGAAAATCCTGCCCTTCTCTGCCAAGAACCCACCACCGAACCTGGTGAGTTATATCTTTGTCGAATGCTTTAATATTTCGTCGAGTGATAGGATCTTCAGCCGATTGACTTTACTGTTTGTATCTTGTAGGAGTTAACGAACATGTACCTGCCCGTACCAAATGGAGGACAGGCTGATGACGGAGAACAGAGCACAGACAGCAGCGTAGACACTGATTATGCTGAAGACCGTGAAGGTGGTGATGACAACTCAGAAGAGAGCGAGGAAGATGTTCAATCTCCTCCGCACATCGAGAAACGATCCAAGCTGCGTCCCGAGCAGAACCTTGGCATCGTGCACCAGGAATCCGAAGCGTGACCGGGCTGCAACCTTTGAGTGGACTGAAAAGGCTATGAAGCAGCCTAAGTCTGCCCCGCCAAAACCTCGGAAGGCTCTGCCCCTTATGAAGATCGTTGTCCCTGTCGCCTCAACGTGAGCGTTCATTTTCCTTCTTCTGCTGTTGTGGAACTTCATGTTTTACTAAACGAGTGAAATTTGCTTGCCAGAGCTCCTACCTCAGTGACGTCACCTCCGCGAGACAAAGATGAGCACATGGAAACGGAACTACTTACGTGGCCAGTTCTCAACGAGGTATAACAAATCTTCACCCTGCTCTGTTTTTTGGAAATGATTCATCGATTGAATAAGTTAACGTTGTCGATTGGCAGCTGCAAACGTCATCCACGTGGACAACGACGAGGAGCCTTGCAGGTCAACTACTACATTGTCTCAAGAGATTGGGGACTCTTCCAGATCTAAAGTTGGACTTGAGGTTCCGCTGTCGAGTGCCCCGCCAGCACCTTCAACTCTTGTTGTTTCAACGCCGATTGGCAACTTCACGCCACTCTTGTGACCTCAGCTGCAACACCAACTCACCCTACACCCACGTTCTCTCTGCACCACGTCCCAGAGGACCAGACTCGAGCTAGTAAAGAAGCCATGATCCAAGATGAGCAAATGATGTTGCGAGTGAAGGAGGCCTACGAGTCGAGCAAGTTTGCTTATGATGACAGGTCAGCGCTTCGTGCCAATTTGCGAGTAAGTGCGTTTGTAAGTTCATTTCTCACTGAATTCTTATCCATCTTGACTCTACACCCACTTGGTGTTTTCTTTTGGTGTATACTTGCTTGTTTTCCCTTCGAGAAGAATCATGTCTTAGTCGAGTGGTTTCTAGTCTACTGGGGGCACGCTGAGTGCACCCACTTGGTGTATGTAATGCCCCAAGTGTGTAATTGCCATATTTGGAACCTATTGCAAGTGGGTCCACCTTGTCATGGTTATGATGATATCATTTGTGCCATGACTTCATGTGATGTTCCTTTTTGTTTCCTTCCCTTGCATGCATGCATAACATATCATTCCATGCCATGTCTTGTCTTGAGTTTGCATTGTATTCTCATGTGGTGTGGTTACCTTGTGAGTTCATGTGGCTAGTAGTAATAGTATTGTGGTGGCACTAGTTTTTCAAAAGAAAACCCTTTCTCTCAACTTATCTCTAGATCCTTACTCCAACTATTCCTTCCCTGATTTTAAAATGTCCAATGTTTAGGGAATATTGTGGGTGTTAAGTTGTGCAAGTTTGGTGATTTTAAAAGTGTTTTAAACAAGTGCAATAAATACAAAATAGAGGCATTAATTCTGTTTTGTGAAATAGTGCTTGCTCCTAAAATCTTGTTCTTGTGTTATTTAAATAGGTCATATTTTTCTATGACCAGGGGGTATTTTCTTTTGATTTTATCCCCACTAGTTTGCTTTGCTTATTTCTTTTCCTTCTGGCTTTTTCTTTAAATAGAAAAGCACAGGTTTCCTTTTCTGCCTAAGTGGCGCCAGTGGGCTCCTCCCACCTAGGCCGGTCCATCTCCCTCTCTACGTGCGTAAGGGCCGTGCGCCTCCTGCCTCATCTGATGTCGTCTCTCCCCCGGCTCCTTTCCGTCAGAGGCTGAGAGAGAGCCAGTGCCGCCGTTTCCACCAACATCGAGGACCCCCCTTTATAATTCGTTGGCGTCCGTGCCTTCCCCTTCCTCCTAGGGTTCCTCCTCTCCCCAGTTTGCCGTCGGCACCTCTCTCCTTTCCCCATCTCTCTCTTCCTCCCCAAGGTAAGCCTCTGTAGGTGCAGAAGAGAGATAGCAGTAGCTCGTCGCCGCTGATCTCCGCGCGTTCGTCGTCTCTGGCGCCGGCCAGCATGTCCGGGAGCTCGGGGTGGTTCCCTACGTTCCATTCCCGGTGCTAGGAGCCCCGGGGATCGACTGCTCCGACGGCCCCAAGCTCGTCAAGGGCGCGCCCGCGGTGTCCTTCTTCCTCTCCTTTGGTTCGGCAAAAGGGTCGTCTCCAGCCTTCTTCTTCCTCTCCGGCGGCGCCATCTCCCCTGATCCGAACCTCTTCTTCCTCCCCAAGGTGAGGATCAACCTCTCCTTCCTTCCTCCTCCATATATGAGCCCGGATCCGGCGCGTGCGCGTGCGTGCTCTCTGTTTCGAGCAGCAGAAGTAGCAGGTGCAGGTGCTGCAATAGTTGCGTGGTAGTAGCAGGAGCAGGAGCTCGCCTCCATCCGGCGCGTCGAAGCCTCTGCGGCAGCAGGGCGTGCTTCCTCCCTCCCTGTCGCCATGATCTTGTCAAGCAGGGTGTACCAAGGCAGCAGGAGATTTTTGCGTGTGTATCTTCTCTATCAGGGCGACATGTAGGTATGTAGCAGTAGCAGGGGATCTCCCCCTTCGTGTTGCATCGATGTGGTGGTAGGTTCCTTCGGTCACGCGCAGCAGCAGCCACGGCGAGGACAGCCCGACGACCTCCCTGTCACCGGTGTTGTTCTGTAGGCAGAGCAGGATCTCCTTGTAGCTTACCTTGTTCCAGGTTCTTTCTCTGTCAGACTTCGAGGTGTAGTTTAGTGGTAGCGCGTTGTGGTTGACAGAAGCACGTCGTGGGTTCGATTCCCTCGGCGCCCCTTTTTGTTTCTTTTGCATGGATTTTCAGCACAGTAGCTGCAAGGTAGACCATACCTTGTTTGCACCCTCTTTGCAGTCGAACCAGTGACTTGCAGGAGAGTGGTGAGCCTTTGTGTGTTGCGTATGTTGGAACCAGGGGCACTGGGGTTCGAATCCCGGGGTGACCCCTTTTTCTATTTTACCTTCTTTCTATTTTTTCCCTTTGCATTGTTAGCTATGCTTGTGCCTAAGCCAATAGGTGACAAGTGGCATTTTAGTTTTCCTTTTGCTTGTTAGTGAAGAGGCAGATTGTGTGTGTGTATGTGTGTTCATATGTGAGGTGGTGTGCACATGGTGATGTGCATGAGTATGTGTGGTGGTGCTAGTGTATGTATGCAAGTGTGTGTATGTGTCATATGCATGGTTGGTCATCTTTTGTTTTGCTAGTATGTGTAGGTGGTCTGGATGCAACTAGAGGATGTGCATATGAGTAGATGTGTGTGTGTTGAGATGATGTGTGTGTGGGTGATGCACACACATGTGGTTCCTAGTAAGTGCATGTGAGTGATGTTTTCATATTACTTGCATGGTAGTTTTTCCCCTTATGTTGTTCTTGGGGTTTTAGTGCTTGTGATGAGGTGCTGGTGATGATGATATGTATGTGGTGAAAACAGCCCCATATGCAATTTGTGCACCTCCTCATGTTTAATATGAGAGAGGGCATGATGTGTGTGTGTGTGGGTGAAATAGTGAGATAAGTGTTTGTGTTGTTGATGTGCATGACACCAACATGGGGTCCAAACCCTCATGTTCATATTGTCTTTGTGCACATGAGCATAGCTATGTGATAGTTGTTCTAGTGAGAGTTGCATGAAATGTTGCACTATTCACTATGTTGGATTCTATGTAGTTTTTCCTTCCTAGTTTAAGCTCACTTGCTCCAAGCAAGTTCATGTGTTTTATATATGGTTTTGGGGTAGAAAGATCCCAGGAATCCAATGGTGAAATAATTTTTTGCCATTGGAGCATTTTCTGAAAATGGCATATTTGCATTTTCTTCTAAGTTTAGAGCTTGGTTCCATGAATTGTGATGTGCTCTTGTATTTGTTTCTTGATTGTGGTAGTATAGGGTGACCCCCTGTACCACATGTTGGTTTCAATCCATGATTTGGAATCCATATGTGCAAGTTATGCCCACTCAAAGTAGGCATGTGGGTGAAATTCCAGATTAGTGAAATCTGAGATTTCCACTAAGTCTGAGAATTTGTTTTATATGTTCTTCTCCTGTTGATGAGGTTGTGTTGGTCATTGTGTTGTGCTATAGCCTTAGCTTTCTACTAGGAAGTTGGGACTGATATGTTTTTCTGGCTCCCTGTAAAATTTCATGTCATTTGGAGCCCTGTAGGTATTGTTTTGGCTGCTGTCAAAAAGCTTCAGAGCAAAGACAAAAAGTCCCTGTAATGTGATGGTTTTGGGCAAGTTTGCAGCCTTGTACCTTCCTGTGTTTAATTCCTTTTTGTGTGATTCTTACTTGTGCTTGTAGTATTCTTGGATGTAGGTGCTACAGCCACATATATTATTTGTCATATTTGGGTGGCTGTAGGTGCTTTGCATGTAGCTCACAAAGTGCTATGATGCAGTTTATGGCAGATTGTGTAGTTTTGTCATTTTGATGATTGTGAGTGCTTAGTTAATGTTGTGGTGTTCTTCTTTGCTTCACCCCGTCCATGATGGGTTGTTTTATGTCTTGGCAACGTGGGAATACCAGATTTGTGCCATTTGAGTGTGTGGTGATGATTTCGACACGTAGGGCTTCATATCTTGTTTTGTTGATTCCCGTTGATCCGTAGCTCCGTTTGTAATGTTCTTTATATGGTTTTGCATCGTTTTCATGAGACACATCTGATCATGTCATTCGCATGCATGTAAAAATAGGTTAGCATGCAGTTCTGTCCAGGAACATGTTTTAGCTTCTTTTGCTTGTGCTAGTGAAAGAAATAGTGATGCATGCTCATATTCATCTCATGCATCATGTGCTTGTTGCATCTTGAGGTGCTGTTGTTCATTGGATGTTATTATTATGTTGGGTAGCACCGGGATCGGGGAACGAGTACGTGGATTCGGGAGAGTACATGCAGGACGAACAAGAACCATTCCAAGCTGATGATATCACAGGCAAGATGATATGACCTTGATTCCATCTCTAGACTTGTTATGCTAGTTTACGTTTCCCACGTCAATTGCTCGCTGCCTACCACTAAAATATTTGCCTCTTGACATGCCATGAACCCAAACACTGATCCCTTCCTAGAAAACTTGAATGGCTAAGTAGGCTTTGCTCAGCTACTAATGTTAGCGTTGCTAGATGCACGTGGTTTGTCTCATGTGACAACATGAGCTTGATATCATTATCTTAAATTTTGTTACTTAATTAATGCACCTATATACTTGGTAAATAACGGAAGGCCTAGCCTTTTGCCGGGTGCTTTGTTCCGTTATTGCCGCCTTAGTTACCGGCTACCGGTGTTTGATTCCATATTGATCGCTCCTAACACGTTCGGGGTTGTTATGGGGACCCCCTCGATAAATCGCGTAGTGTTAAGACTTATCCGACAGGACCCAACATTGGTGTTAATTTGCTAATCACTTAATAATAATCTACATAGGGAATGATCACCCCGAGGATCTTTAATAAACAACCCGGGCCAGTGCTCCTCATGAGTGTTGGTCCAAACTGGTCTGCCTGCGAGGCCACCACAAAGAAACTTGAGGTTTGGTACCTGTAGCTATTTCCATCCGACGTGTCCTGAGACTGAGATACGCGGCTCTTATCAGGGTCGTCGACATGTCGGGAGGTCCTGCTAGTCTTGTCTTACCTTAGCGATATATCTTGCGTATAGGAATCCCGGTGATGCTTTGGTTCTCCCTAGAGTTGAGGTTTTCCTCTAAGGAATCCGACGAGATCACGAGATTCGTGATAGAGGATTACTTTGCGGCCCGTGTACGTTTGTGATGGACTAGTTGGAGCACCCCTGCAGGGTTTAATCTTTCGGGAAGTCGTGCCCGCGGTTATGTGGCAACTTGGAATATTTTGTTAACATCCGGTAATAGCTAACTTAAACATAAGCTAATAAAATTGCCAACAGTGTGCGTAACCGTGACTGTCCCCTCGAAGATCTCTCTTCGATCGGGAACATGGTGGGGTTATGAATGACGTAGGTAGGTGTTCAGGATCACTTAGTGATCAAGTATTCCCGACCGCTAGTATAGTCCACCTTCATAAAAGTTCTACGTAAGTTAGCCACCATGTCAAGCTTAGGATGCTGCAGCTTCAACACTCTACCCTATCATACCTAATAACTTGACTAGTTCTGGCACCAAGGTCTTAGATTGCTGAGTCCCCATGACTCACGGATTCCTCCACAATACCAAAAGGTTCAGGTCCAGCAGAGATAGATGATCTCGACGGCACGCAGATGGCAGTACGATGAGGAGACAGACCGCCTGTACGTGAACTATCCAGAAGATTGAGGCGTGGTCATGATCGTGGGCCAGCAGGCAGGGTAGCATAGCCTTTTCTCTTGTTTTGTAGTCCGTAGCGGAACTACTTTGGTTGTATGCGTGATGTACTCTGATATATTTATGAGAAGGCAATTGAACCCCTGATTGTCTATCTTTATTATTATGTATGTGATGTGTTACCTGTTTGCGAGACGCTTAGATGCGCTCCTTTCCAATTCGGGGCCTCGATCCCCAGATCGGAAAGGACCGCATCTTGGTCATTACAAGTTGGTAATCAGAGCCTTACGACCATAGGAGCCTTTGTGTGATCGTACTTGGCCGAGTCGAGTCTAGAAAATGTTTTGTGTCTTAGTTATATCGGAGAGTAGGATTCTTTTTTCTCCTCTTCTATGCTCTAGTGAGGTTCCCGACTTAGGAAATCTTTAACTCTACTCCTTTTCTCGCTCAAAATTTTTTTAGGATCACGCGGGTATTTGTGAAATCTATATGATTGCGATGTGATGGAGTCCTGTCCTGGTGCCTCCTGTCTGCTTTGAGTTTCAGGGGAGTTGAGCTCCAGGGGATTCTTGCGCACATCACCATCATTCAGATTTCTGAGTATCTAAGAACGAAGGATGTTCGTTATTACTTCAATACTGGTAGTGGTGAGATAACCCCGATGTCCCCAGTACTGGTGCAGATTGTTCGGGAGTACTGCCATACTTAGTATCATTGTGATCACGAGGGTTTGTTGTAGATGAAGGTCCGAGATGCTGGTTGTGTGTTGACGGATGTGATACAGGTGACGGGTTAGTTTAGGAGTTGTGTGATATACTCCTTGTATCCGTGTACCAGATTGCATGACCAGTTATTTCGGGAATTCATAGGTGGGATATCAAGTAGTATCTTATAGGACTATCTTCCTACAGATGCATGATTGAGGTTGGGGAAATCTCGATCATATGTTTGTCCCGAGCAGTTCTAGCTCACACTTGTTTGAAGTGGTCTTAATCGGAATTTTGTCGTCCGTCACTTTGAGGAAGTATTCTTACTATTTTGTTCGAGTGCAATTGCTTATTCCTGTCTTTTGATTCAGCAATATCTTCAATTATTCTGTGGCCTAATATGTTGTCTGTCTTCAGGATGGCTCCACCGACTCGTCAGAACCCAGGGCGTGAGGATATGCCGCCTCCACCACCTCCTCCGGAGAACACTCCGTCGCCGCCGCCTCCTCCTACAGAGGCCTGGCAAGCGGTGATGGCTGCTACTAATGCAAACACCGAGATGTTGATACAGTTGCTGCAAGAGAGAGCCAATCAACAGCAAGGCAATTTCCAGCATGGTGGTAATTAGTTTGTGAGTCTGAGTCAGTTACTGTCAACCCAGCCAAAGACGTTCACTTCATGCGACCAGCCATTTGATGCAGAAGATTGGATCCGTGATATGAACAAACATTTCGAGTGTAGCAATGTGCGTCCGGAGGATCATGTCAAGTTTGCAACGTTTCAGTTGAAGGGGCAGGCTTCTATATGTGGCAGCAGGTGAAGGACTCTAGAGGCGCCAGGGTGATGTCTTGGGATGAGTTCTATCATGACTTCAGGTCCCACTACATCCCTTCCAGTTTTGTGGAGGAGATGCGTGAGAAGTTCAGGCGTTTGAAGCAGGGTGGCAATTCCATGTACAAGTACAACGTTGAGTTCCACGAGCTGGCCCGTTACGCGCTGCAGGATATCCCGGATCAGAAGAGCAAGATTTATCAGTTCAGAGGTGGCTTGAAATAAGATTTGCAGTTAGCTCTTGCTTTGCACGATCCTGAGGAGTTCGACAAATTCTACAACTTAGCTCTGAGAGCAGAGGCAGCCTTGCTCAGGGTGGAGAACTCCAAGAAGCGCTTCAGAGATTCCAGCTCTTCCTCGACTCAGGTGGTTCACAAGCAACAAAAGTTTTGGGTTTCTCCTCCTCCTCCTCGGCACTCACAGTAGCTGAAGCACTTAGGTGGTCGTGGTTCTTCCCACCCACCCAACCCTGGCTTCCAGCACAGATATCAGCATCACAAGCTAGGACCTCCTCAGACTCAGTACCGGCAGCCAGCAGATGTCACTTGTCACAAGTGTGGGCAGAAGGGTCACTATGCCAACAAGTGTACTTCTCAGCTCCGACTGCCGCCTCCTCCTCCAGGCAAACCTCCAAGCAATGCTCTTGTCAAGTTCAACCCCAAATCAGCTCGAGTCAACATGGCGAATGCAGCTGAGGCAGAAAATTCGTCAGATGTGATCATGGGTAACCTCCTCGTCAATGATATCCCAGCTAAAGTGTTATTTGATTCTGGTGCTTCGCATTCCTTCATGTCATACCCCTTTGCATTTGGTAATAATATTGCGACCGAGTTCCTTCCCAAGTCATTGCAAGTTGTGTCTCCGGGTATGCGAATGAGCTCTCAGTTGTTCGTCCCAGATGTTTCTTTCAAGATGGGCGCTTATGCTTTTCTGGATCTCCTATTATCTTGGGCAATTCCGACATTGATTTGATCCTTGGTATGGACTGGTTGGCCATGAACAAGGCGTCAATTGATTATGAAGCTAAAGAAGTGAAGCTTAGCCACTCTTCGGAAGACGTGATTATATTCGCGGCGCGCGATGATACAATCTGTCTGTTCTCTTTGAATGAAAAGGGTGAGATCAATCCTATTGAGCAAGTCCCAGTGGTCTGCGAATATGAAGATGTGTTTCCTGAAGAGCTGCCACGCATGCCTCCGCACCATGAAGTTGAGTTTGTGATTGAGCTAGAGCCAGGCACAGAGCCAGTGTGCAAACGGCCGTACAAGCTGGGTCCAGAAGAATTGAAGGAACTTAAGACACAACTCGATGAGCAGGAACGTTTGGGTTTGATCAGACTGAGCTCGTCTCCGTGGGGTTGTGGTGTTCTATTTGTCAAGAAGAAGGATGGCACGGACCGGCTGTGTGTCGATTACCGTCCATTGAACAAGAAGACAATTAGGAACAAATATCCACTTCCGAACATAACTGAGTTGTTCGAACAATTGAAAGGTGATAAGGTCTTCTCGAAGCTTGATCTCAGAATGGGCTGTCATCAAATTTGCATTCGCGAGGAAGATATTCCAAAGACTGCCTTCAGGACTAGTTTTGGCTCGTATGAGTATACGGTCATGTCTTTTGGTCTGGCAAATGCTCCTCCAACATTCTGTCGATTGATGAACTACATATTCTCTCCGTTCAAGAATGACTTTGTCTTTCTCTATCTCGACGACATTCTGGTCTTTTCTGAAACTGAGGAAGAACATGAAGAACATCTCAGTTTGGTGCTTGATAAGCTGAGAGATTACAAGGTGTATGCCAAGTTTTCCAAGTGCGAGTTCTGGCTGAAAGAAGTGGTGTATCTTGGGCACATTATCTCTGCCGAGGGCATTAAAGTTGATCCGTCCAAGATTCAGGCCATTGTTGAATGGGAGCCTCCGCAGAATGTGAAGCAGCTTCGAAGCTTTCTCGGGCTTGCTGGATATTGCAGAAGGTTCGCTGAGAACTTCTCCAAGATCGCCAAGCCGCTCTCAAGTCTTCTTCAGAAGGATGTTAAGTATGCTTGGTCTCCAGAGTGTCAACTGGCCTTCGATACACTCAAAGAGAAGCTTACCTCCACTCCAGTTTTGGTCCCTCCGGATGATTCCAAGCCGTACCAGGTCTTTTGCGGCGCTTCTCTCCAGGGTCTTGATGCAGTCCTAATGCAAGATAAGAAGGTGGTTGCTTATACCTCCAGGCAGTTGAAGCCAGCGGAGAAGAACTATCTTGTGCATGATCTTGAGCTAGTAGTTGTGGTTCATGCCTTGATGACTTGGAGACATCTCTTGTTGCAGTGTAAGGTTGAAGTTTTCACCGATCACAAGAGTCTCAAGTACATCTTCACTCAGCCTAACTTGAATCTTCGGCAAACAAGTTGGGTAGAAATGCTCCAGGATTTTAATCCGAGTGTTGAGTACACGCCAGGCAAAGCTAATGTCGTGGAGGATGCATTGGGCAGGAAGGCATATTGCAACAGTCTGATTCTGCAACCTCTCCAGCCGGGTCTTTGTGAGTCTTTTAGGAAGCTCGACCTTCAGCTAGTACCTTAGGGGTTTCTTGCAAACCTTCAGATCTCTCATACCTTGGAAGATCAGGTCCGAGTAGCTCAGCTTCTTGACGCTATGTGAAGAAGGTCAAGATTGGCGTGGGAAAGAGTCTCCCCAAGTACAAGTGCTTCACTGTTGATGCCAGGGACACACTGTTTTCCGAGGACCGCCTTGTCGTCCCGAAAGGTGATCTTAGGAAGGTAATCATGGAGGAAGCTCATAACTCTCTGCTCTCTATTCATCCTGGAAGCTCCAAAATGTACCATGACTTGAAGCAGACCTTCTGGTGGACTCATATGAAGCGTGAGATTGCTCAGTTCGTAAATGAATGTGATGTATGTCGAAGGGTGAAAGCAGAGCATCAACGCCTAGCAGGCCTTTTGCAGCCTTTACCGATTCCCGAGTGGAAGTTCGATCACATTGAGATGGATTTCGTCATCGGGTTGCCGAAGTCCAAGAAGGGTAATGATGTTATCTTCGTCGTCATCGACAAGTTGAGTAAAGTGGCTCATTTTCTTCCAGTCAAGGAGTCCATTTCAGCAACTCAGCTGGCAGAGTTGTACACCTCGAGGATTGTCTCTTTGCACGGCGTGCCTATGATGATCTCTTCATATCGCGGAAGTATCTTCACTTCCAAGTTCTGGGACTCCTTTCAGTCTTCTATGGGCACGAAGATCCGCTTCAGCAAAGTGTTCCATCCTCAGACTAGTGGTCAAGTGGAGAGAGTGAATCAAGTTCTAGAGGATATGCTGAGAGCCTGTGTTATCTCTGTTGGCATGAAGTGGGAAGATTGTCTGCCTTTCGCAGAGTTCTCGTATAACAAAAGTTATCAAGCTAGTTCTGGCAAGGCTCCGTTTGAAATTCTATATGGCAGGAAGTGTCGTACCCCGCTTAACTGGTCCGAGACTGGCGAGCGTCAGATCCTTGGCAATGATGTGATAGAAGAAGCTGAGGAGATGTGTCGGATCATTCACGACAACCTCAGAGCAGCTCAGTCCCGTCAGAAGAGCTACTATGATAGCAAGCACCGTGACATGTCTTATGAGCTTGATGACTTCGTCTATCTCAAGGTGTCGCCTATGAAGGGTATGCAGCGCTTTGGCATCAAAGGCAAGCGTGCGCCTCATTTCGTTGGTCTGTTCAGAGTGGTTGGCAAGAGAGGCGACCTTGCATACCAGCTTGAGCTTCCGCCAAACTTTGCAAATGTCCATGATGTGTTCATGTTTCTCAGCTTGGGAGGTGTTTCAAGACCCCCGAGCGCACTGTGCATATTCAAGACATCGACCTTCAGCCTGACCTTTCTTATCGTGAGCATCCAGTTGCGGTTCTCGAGGCGACTGAGCGAAAGACCCGTAACAAGACTGTCAAATTTCTCAAAGTGTAGTGGTCACACCATTCCGATAAAGAAGCGACTTGGGAACGCGAGGATCACCTCCGTTCCGTATTTCCCGATTTCTTTCAGTCTTAGATCTCGAGGGCGGGATCTTCTTTGTAGTGTGGGAGATTTTGTAACGCCCCAAGTGTGTAATTGCCATATTTGGAACCTATTGCAAGTGGGTCCACCTTGTCATGGTTATGATGATATCATTTGTGCCATGACTTCATGTGATGTTCCTTTTTGTTTCCTTCCCTTGCATGCATGCATAACATATCATTCCATGCCATGTCTTGTCTTGAGTTTGCATTGTGTTCTCATGTGGTGTGGTTACCTTGTGACTTCATGTGGCTAGTAGTAATAGTATTGTGGTGGCACTAGTTTTTCAAAAGAAGACCCTTTCTCTCAACTTATCTCTAGCTCCTTACTCCAACTATTCCTTCCCTGATTTTAAAATGTCCAATGTTTAGGGAATATTGTGGGTGTTAAGTTGTGCAAGTTTGGTGATTTTAAAAGTGTTTTAAATAGGTACAATAAATACAAAACATAGGCATTAATTCTGTTTTGTGAAATAGTGCTTGCTCCTAAAATCTTGTCCTTGTGTTATTTAAATAGGTCATATTTTTCTATGACCAGGGGGTATTTTCTTTTGATTTTATCCCCACTAGTTTGCGTTGCTTATTTCTTTTCCTTCTGACTTTTTATTTAAATAGAAAAGCAGAGGTTTTCTTTTCTGCCTAAGTGGCGCCAGTGGGCTCCTCCCACCTAGGCCGGCCCATCTCCCTCTCTACGTGTACAAGGGCTGCGTGCCTCCTTCCTCATCTGACGTCGTCTCTCCCCCCTGCTCCTTTCCGTCAGAGGCTAAGAGAGAGCCAGTGTCGCCGTTTGCACCAACGTCGAGGACCCCCCTTTATAATCCGTTGGTGTCCGTGCCTTCCCCTTCCTCCTAGGGTTCCTCCTCTCCCCAGTTCACCGCCGCCACCTCTCTCGTTTCCCCATCTCTCTCTTCCTCCCCGAGGTAAGCCTCTGTAGGTGCAGCACAGAGATAGCAGTAGCTCGTCGTCGCTGATCTCCGCGCGTTCGTCGTCTCTGGCACCGGCCAGCATGTCCGGGAGCTCGGGGTGGTTCCGCGCGTTCCATTCCCAGCGCTAGGAGCCCCGGGGATCGATCGCTCCGACGGCCCCAAGCTCGTCAAGGGCGCGCCCGCGGTGTTCTTCTTCATGTCCTTCGATTCGGCAACAAGGTCGTTTCCAGCCTTCTTCTTCCTCTCTGGCGGTGCCATCTCCCCCGATCCGAACATCTTCTTCCTCCCCAAGGTGAGGATCAACCTCTCCTTCCTTCCTCCTCCGTAGATCAGCCCGGATCCGGCGTGTGCGCGTGCGTGCTCTTTGTTTCGAGCAGCAGCAGTAGCAGGTGCAGGTGCAGCAGTAGTTGCGTGGTAGTACCAGGAGCAGGAGCTCACCTCCATCCGGCGCGTCGAAGCTGCTGCGGCAGTAGGGCGTGCTTTCTCCCTCCCTGTCGCCATGATCCTGTCAAGCAGGGTGTACCAAGGCAGCAGGAGATTTTTGCGTGTGTGTCTTCTCTATCAGGGCGACATGTAGGTATGTAGCAATAGCAGGGGATCTCCCCCTTTGTGTTGCATCGACGTGGTGGTAGGTTCCTTCGGTCACGCGCAGCAGCAGCCACGGCGAGGACATCCCGACGACCTCCCTGTCGCCGGTGCTGTTCTGTAGGCAGAGCAGGATCTCGTTGTAGCTTACCTTGTTCCAGGTTCTTTCTGTGTCAGACTTCGAGGTGTAGTGTAGTGGTAGCGCATTGTGGTTGATAGAAGCACATCGTGGGTTCGATTCCCTCGGCACCCCTTTTTGTTTTTTTGCATGGATTTTCAGCACAGTAGCCGCAGGGTAGACCATACCTTGTTTGCACCCTCTTTGCAGTCGAACCAGTGACTTGCAGCAGAGTGGTGAGGCTTTGTGTGTTGTGTATGCTGGAACCAGGGGCACTGGGTTCGAATCCCAGGGTGACCCCTCTTTCTATTTTACCTTCTTTCTATTTTTTCCCTTTGCATTGTTAGCTATGCTTGTGCCTAAGCCAATAGGTGACAAGTGGCATTTTTATTTTTCCTTTTGCTTGTTAGAGAAGAGGCAGATTGTGTGTGTGTATGTGTGTTCATATGTGAGGTGGTGTATGTGTGTATATGTGTGCACATGGTGATGTGCATGAGTATGTGTGGTGGTGCTAGTGTATGTATGCAAGTGTGTGTATGTGTCATATACATGGTTGGTCATCTTTTGTTTTGCTAGTATGTGTAGGTGGTCTGGATGCAACTAGAGGTTGTGCATATGAGTAGATGTGTGTGTGTGTTGAGATGATGTGTGTGTGGGTGATGCACACATATGTGGTTCCTAGTAAGTGCATG
The DNA here is from genome assembly GCF_904849725.1 of Hordeum vulgare subsp. vulgare. NCBI lineage: Eukaryota > Viridiplantae > Streptophyta > Magnoliopsida > Poales > Poaceae > Hordeum > Hordeum vulgare. Next base: position 88,988,707 of record NC_058521.1, on the reverse strand, counting down.
TGAGTGATGCTTTCATATTACTTGCATGGTAGTTTTTCCCCTTATGCTGTTCTTGGGGTTTTAGTGCTTGTGATTAGGTGGTGGTGATGATGATATGTATGTGGTGAAAACAGCCCCATATGCAATTTGTGCACCTCCTCATGTTTAATACGAGAGAGGGCATGATGTGTGTGTGTGTGGGTGAAATAGTGAGATAAGTGTTTGTGTTGTTGATATGCATGACACCAAGATGGGGTCCAAACCCTCATGTTCATATTGTCTTTGTGCACATGAGCATAGCTATGTGATAGTTGTTCTAGTGAGAGTTGCATGAAATGTTGCACTATTCACTATGTTGGATTCTATGTAGTTTTTCCTTCCTAGTTTAAGCTCACTTGCTCCAAGAAAGTTCATGTGTTTTATATATGGTTTTGGGGTAGAAAGATCCCAGGAATCCAATGGTGAAATAATTTTTGCCATTGGAGCATTTTCTGAAAATGGCATATTTGCATTTTCTTCTAAGTTTAGAGCTTGGTTCCATGAATTGTGATGTGCTCTTGTATTTGTTTCTTGATTGTGGTAGTAGAGGGTGACCCCCTCTACCACATGTTGGTTTCAATTCATGATTTGGAATCCATATGTGCAAGTTATGCCCACTCAAAGTAGGCATGTGGGTGAAATTCCAGATTAGTGAAATCTGAGATTTTCACTAAGTCTGAGAATATGTTTATATTTTCTTCTCCTGTTGATGAGGTTGTGCTGGTCATTGTGTTGCGATCTAACCTTATCTTTCTACTAGGAAGTTGGGACTGATATGTTTTTCTGGCTCCCTATAAAATTTCATGTCATTTGGAGCCCTGTAGGTATTGTTTTGGCTGCTGTCAAAAAGCTTCAGAGCAAAGACAGAAAGTTAGGTGCAGGAATTTTCACTAAGTCCCTGTAATCTGATGGTTTTGGGCAAGTTTGCAGCCTTGTATCTTCCTGTGTTTAATTCCTTTTTGTGTGATTCTTGCGTGTGCTTGTATTATTCTTGGATAGCTACAGCCACATATATTATTTGTCATATTTGGGTGGCTGTAGGTGCTTTGCATGTAGCTCACATTGTGCTATGATGCAGTTTATGGCAGATTGTGTAGTTATGTCATTTTGATGATTGTGAGTGCTTAGTTAATGTTGTGGTGTTCTTCATTGCTCCACCCCATCCATGATTGGTTGTTTTATTTCTTGGCAACCTAGGAATACCAGATTTGTGCCATTTGAGTGTGTGGTGATGATTTTGACACGTAGGGCTTCATATCTTGTTTCGTTGATTCCCGTTGATCCGTAGCTCCGTTTGTAATGTTCTTTATATGGTTTTGCAATGTTTTCATGAGACGCATCTGATCATGTCATTCTCATGCATGTCAAAATAGGTTAGCATGCAGTTCTTTCCTGGAACATGTTTTAGCTTCTTTTGCTTGTGCTAGTGAAGGAAATAGTGATGCATGCTCATATTCATCTCATGCATCATGTGCTTGTTGCATCTTGAGGTGCTGTTGTTCATTGGATGTTATTCTTACATTGGGTAGCACCGGGATCGGAGAACGAGTACGTGGATTCGGGAGAGTACGTGCAGGACGAACAAGAACCATTCCAAGCTGAGGATATCACAGGCAAGATGATATGACCTTGATTCCATCTCTAGACTTGTTAAGCTAGTTTACGTTTCCCACGTCAATTGCTCGCTGCCTACTACTAAAATATTTGCCTCTTGAAATGCCATGAACCCAAACACTGATCCCTTCCTAGCAAACTTGAATGGCTAAGTAGGCTTTGCTCAGCTACTAATGTTAGCGTTGCTAGATGCACGTGCTTTGTCTCATGTGACAACATGAGCTTGATATCATTATCTTAAATTCTGTTATTTAATTAATGCACCTATATACTTGGTAAATAACGGAAGGCCTAGCCTTTTGCCGGGTGCTTTGCTCCGTTATTGCCGCCTTAGTTACCGGCTATCGGTGTTTGATTCCATATTGATCGCTCCTAACACGTTCGGGGTTGTTATGGGTATCCCCTCGATAAATCGCGTAGTGTTAAGACTTGTCCGGCAGGACCCAACATTGGTGTTAATTTGCTAATCACTTAATAATAATATGCATAGGGAATGATCACCCCGAGGATCTTTAATCAACAACCCGGGCCAGTGCTCCTCATGAGTGTTGGTCCAAACTGGCCTGCCTCCGGGGCCACCACAAGGAAACTTGAGGTTTGGGACCTGTAGGTAGTTCCATCCGGCATGTCCTAAGACTGAGATACGCGGCTCTTATCAGGGTCGTCAACACGTCGGGAGGTCCTGCTAGTCTTGTCTTACCTTAGCGATATATCTTGCGTATAGGAATCCCGGTGAAGCTTTGGTTCTCCCCAGAGTTGAGGTTTTCCTCTAAGGAATCCGACGAGATCACGAGATTCGTGATAGAGGATTACTTTGCGGCCCGTGTACGTTTGTGATGGACTAGTTGGAGCACCCCTGCAGGGTTTAATATTTCGGAAGGCCGTACCCGCAGTTATGTGGCAACTTGGAATATTTTGTTAACATCCGGTAATAGATAACTTAAACATAAGCTAATAAAATTGCAACAGTGTGCGCAACCGTGACTGTCCCCTCGAAGATCTCTCTTCGATCGGGAACACGGTGGGGTTATCAATGACGTAGGTAGGTGTTCAGGATCACTTAGTGATCAAGTATTCCCGACCGCTAGTATAGTCCACCTTCATAAATGTTCTATGTAAGTTAGCCACCATGTCAAGCTTAGGATGCTGCAGCTTCAAAACTCTACCCTATCCTACCTAATAACTTGACTAGTTCTGGCACCAAGGTCTTAGATTGCTGAGTCCCCGCGACTCATGGATTCCTCCACAATACTAATAGGTTCAGGTACCACAGAGACAGATGATCCCGACGGCACGCAGCTGGCGTGGAAGTACGATGAGGAGACAGACCGCCTGTACGTGAACTATCGAGAAGATTGAGGCATGGTCGTGATCGTGGGCCAGCAGGCGGGGTAGCATAGCCTTTTCTCTTGTTTTGTAGTCCGTGGCGGAACTACTTTGGTTCTATGCGTGATGTACTCTGATATATTTATGAGAAGGCAATTGAACCCCTGATTGTCTATCTTTATTATTATGTATGTGATGTGTTACCTGTTTGCGAGACGCTTAGATGCGCTCCTTTCCAATTCGGGGCCTCAATCCCTAGATCGGAAAGGACCGCATCTTGATCCTTCCAGTGTAGTACCCGAGATCAGTGTCGAATGATGATGACGTCGACAGGGGTCTTAGATTTGTTTTTATAGTTGCTTGGCAATTGACAGGTCGGACCTAGTCGAGTGATAGAAGGTCTAGTGGGGGCATGCTGAGTACACTTACCAGGTGTAGTCCTCGAGACCGTCGTCGAGTGCTTGCATCGGCGGGGGTCTGATAGAGACCATTTTACATGTTTGCCCTCTCTTTTTTTGTTACTCAAACAGGTCGGACCTGGTCGAGTGGTGTTGTATCCAGTGGGGGAACGTTGAGTGCACCCAATGGGTGTAGTCCCCAAGACTACTGTCGATCGTGTATGATTGGCAGTGGTCTTAAGAACTTGGACTCGAGGCCCTTATTTGTACTTGGAGTACACTTGTCACTCGTCTAGCGGGTGAGTCCTTTTTTTGTGTCTTCACCTCTGAATGCTTATCATAGGGATGAAAAGGTCCGAACTGGCAAGACTTATCCTGTAGGTTTCATGGACATCATGTCCATCAACCATGATAGGATGCTTTGTAGGGGTGTGGGGTGGGGCGGCGGGCCGCCATTGAGCCGATTGAACTTGCTCTTTTCAACTCGGGAGTGGATAAATATTAGTGTTGACTGAACTACTTCTTTGCTGATTTCAGAAAACTTGCGTGCTATGGACTAAGTACGTCGACCTGGAAGGAGAAAAACCAGCTTCAGCTGGATCTGGAGGTGACCAAGAATGACCTGGCCCGCGCGCAAACCGAACTGAAGACCCTGGGAGGTAATCCTTGTCGATTTCTTGCACTATCACTTGCATCTTTTATCCTTTGAACCGGGTGTCCACACTCGAACATGCGTGCATGATGCGAACCGCCGACTCCAAGCGCGACTCAACAATGTTATTTCTTTAGATATCGTGAAGAAGGCGCTTGAAGAGAAAGACGAGGAACTCGCTGAAGCACAAAAGGTAGAGAGGGAGAAAACCGAGGCTGCTGAGAAGAAACTTGCCACACCTAGTAAGTTGGAAGAAGAAAACACCAAACTCAAGCAGGAATGGACGATTGGATGAAAAGGGCTGAACAGTTGACCAAGAGAAGGGGCGGTCTAGAGAACTACTTGGGGGACTTTGCATAGAAGATGTTTGGCATGCTTGAAGGTAAATGTTCTTCTATCGAGTGAATTTCCTTAATTTACCCAAAACAATGGCATGACTCATTTCCCCTTCGTGTAGAATTCTGCCAAGACTTCGACAAGGAAACTGAAGAGATTGAGCCAAATATGGACCCCACCAAGTCACCTGCCGGAGATGTTGTGGCCATGAACATGTTCCGCCTTGACGCCCGTCTCAGAATTGTTCAAGGGTATGTCACCCGACTGAAACTGTGCTAGTGAAGATCGACAAGGAACTGTGGCCATCAGACACCCTCGAGACTGACCTTGAGTCGATGATGAATCGTCTCAACAAAATTCCTAGTCGAGTTACCGCATGGAAAAAATCTGTTGCTCACTGTAGAGATGACGTGACGTTTCACTCGTTCGGGTCCATTGCAAGGATGCCAAGGAGGACAAGTTGAAGGCTCTCTAGGTTGCCAACACGAAGAAACTTCAATTCGAGAACTTCATGGAGACCTTCATCGAAGCAGACACTAGGATCGCCGATGGGATAGATGTGCACACCTTCGTCGAACCTGCATTTCCTAGCGGTGCTTGAGAAAAACTTTCCTCGTAGTTGAACCTTTATTTGCCTTGGTATGCTGAGTGATGGTGTAACTGTTTAAAACTTCGTTCAAGCCTTAAGCCTGAGTACTTCCGTTCGCGTGGACAACTTTTATTCGTGCTAGAAATCTTGGATTTAACAGCATTTTGCTTTCCAATTGTTTGTTTGGTTAAGTCTGATTGGTTTCGGAATGAGATTGATGCGCATTGCTCAGAAGAATTTTGAACTTAGGCAAAGACGGATTCACAACAAAGTTTCCGAGTGAAAGGGTTGCCCATCACTCGACATGGTTTTTAACTTACGCCAAAACGTGTTCACGGCTAAGTCCCTGAGTGTGAGGAGTGCTCGCCACTCTGGAGAGTTTCTTTTAATTTAGGCGAAAATTGGTTCACACCTAAGTTTCTGAGTGAATAGGATGCTATTCACTCGGGAGTATTTTTAACTTAGGTGAAAACCTGTTCGCGACTAAGTATTCGAGTGAGAGGAATGTTCGTCACTCGGAGTGTTTCTTAAACTTAAGCGAAGAGTGGTACGCAGCTAAGCCTCTGAGTGACAGGGATGTTCATCACACGGAGTTTATTTTTTTAAACATAGGTGGAGACAGGTTCGCACCTAAGCCTCCGAGTGAGAGGGATGTTCGTCACTCAGAGTATTTTTTTAAACTTATGCGAATACTGGTTCGCAGCAAACCTCCAAGTGAGAGGTTTGTTCGTCACTCGGAGTATCTTTTAAACTTAGGCGAAGACTAGTTCGTAGCTAAGCCTACGAGTGAGAGGGATGTTCGTCACTCAGAGTATTTCTAAACTTAGGCAAAGACTGGTTAGCAACTAAGCCCCCGAGTGAGAGGGATGTTCGTCACTCGGAGTATTTTTAAACTTAGGCGAAGACTGATTCACAGCTAAGCCTCCGAGTGGGAGGGATGTTCGTCACTCAGATTATTTTTAAACATAGGCAGAGAATGGTTCACAGCTAAGCCCCCGAGTGATAGGGATGTTCGTCACTCAAAGTATATTTAAACTTAGGCGAAGACTGGTTCTCAGCTAAGCCCCCGAGTGAGAGGGATGCTCGTCGCTCGGAGTATTATTAAACTTAGGTAAAGACTGGTTCGTAGCTAAGCCCCTGAGTGAGAGGGATGTTCGTCACTTGGAGTATTTTTAAACTAAGGCGAAGACTGGTTCGCAGCTAAGCCCCCGAGTGACAGCAATGTTCATCACTCGGAATATTATTAAACTTAGGCAAAGATTGGTTGGCAGCTAAGCCCCCGAGTGAGAGGAATGTTCGTCACTCGGAGTATTTTTAAACTTAGGGGAATACTGGTACACAGCTAAGCGCCCGAGTGAGAGGAATGTTCGCACTTGGAGTATTTTTTTAAATTTAAGATTGTGTGATCGGAATCAACAAAAGACCGCGGGAGTCATAACTTTGATAAACAACATAGTCGAGAGTACTCTTATTTCATGAAACAGCTCACTCGTCACGTATAAAATCATCAAAGTAAATCTGCGTTCCAGGCGCGCGGTTCATCGATATTCTTCTTGAGGTTGAAGAGATGGTAGGCTCCATTGTTCAGCACTTTGGTGACGAGGAAAGGACCTTCCCATACGGGCGCGAGCTTATGAGGCCGCTGCTGATCCACAAGGAGCACAAGATCACCTTCGTGAAACAACTGACTCATGATGTGCTTTGCATGGAAGCGACGCAAATCTTGCTAGTACACAGTCGACCTCATCAGAGCCATTTCATGTTCTTCTTCCAGGAGATCCACACCATCCTGTCGTTCTTGTTCAGCTTCAGCTTCTAGGTAAAGATCTACACGGGGAGAATTGTGAAGGAGATCACTCGGCAAAACGGCCTCGGCTCCATATACCATTAAGAAAGGAGTACGCCTAGTCGACTAGTTAGGAGTCGTCCTCAAACCCCAAAGAAAATACCACAATTTAGTAACCCAAACTCCAGCTGCATGATCAAGATCTCGCATCAGTCAAGGCTTCAACCCTTGAAGGATAAGACCATTTGCTCGCTCTTCTTGACCATTAGTCTGGGGGTGCGCGACGGATGCGTAACCCACTCGAGTGCCTTGGGCTGAGCAAAAGTATCTGAACTGTTTCGAGTCAAAGTTTGAACCATTATTTCTGATGATAGTATGGTAACTCCATATTGGAACGTTATCTCTTTTTGGAATTTGATAGCAGTCGTGAATCCAGCTTCTTTATGGGTTTAGCATCAATCCACTTGGTGAACTTGTCGACTGCTACAAGCAGATGCGTGAATCCACTCTCGCCCGTTCGGAAAAGTCCGACCATATCTAAACCCCAAACAACGAACGGACAAACGAGTGGAATAGTCTTTAGGGCAGACGCATGCTTATGTAACAAGTTTGCATAAACTGGCATCCTTCGCAGTGTTCGACAATTTTCCTTAGCCATTTCGTTGGCACGCAACCAGAAGAAACCCGCTCGGTATGCTTTGGCAACAATCGTCCGAGAGCACGCATGACGATCATAGGTCTCCGAGTGGATTTCCTCTAGAATCGACCAACCTTCCTCAGGAGAGATGCACCGTTGAGTTACGCGAGTTGCACTTTCTCTATAAAGTTGACCATCCATCACAGTAAAGGCCTTGGTCCTACGGACGATCTCTCGAGCTTCAACCTTGTCTTATGGGTGTTCTTGTCTCAGTATGAATGCAATATATGGCACCGTCCAATTGGGCGTAATCACCAGAATCCCCATGACTAGATCAATGACTGCTGGGACGTCAACCTTAGTCGAATTGGAGGTGCTTATTGCTTGCAGGGGCTCTTCAGCGAAGGGATCTTCCTGCACCGAAGGAGAATGTAGGTGTTCCATAAACACACTGCTAGGTATAGGCCTCTGAGTGGATCCGATCTTTTCTAGATCATCAGCTGCTTGATTCTTCACTTGGGGAATATGCTGGAGTTTCAAACCTTCAAATTTCTTCTCAAGCTTCCTCACTACATGGCAATATCCAGTCATGGCAGGGTTTCTGACGTCCCACTCCTTCATCTCCTGATTAACCACCAAATCTGAATCACCATACACCATCAGGCGCCAGACGCCGAGTGAGATGGACATACGTAACCCATAGAGGAGTGCGTCGTATTCAGCTTGATTATTGGAGGAATCAAAGTGAATCTGGAGGATATAACTGAGTTTGTCACCCTTTGGAGATACCAATACCCTGCTAGCACCAGACCCATTCAACATCTTAGAGCCATCAAAGAACATAGTCCAGTGTGGCGATTGGATTTGAATTAGTTGTTGTTGTTCCATCCACTCGGCCATGAAGCCAACAAGCGCTTGAGATTTCATGGCCTTCTTTGCTTCGAACTTAATATCAAAGTATAGGAGCTCAATATCCCATTTGGCCACTTGACCAGTCGTGTCTTGATTGTTGAGGATCTCAAACAATGGAGCATCGCTGACGACTGAAACCGAGTGATCTTGGAAGTAGTGTGCCACCTTCTTCGCTGACAGATATACACCATAGACGAGCTTCTGATAATGAGGGTACCTTTGCTTGGAAGGAGTCGATACTTTGGAGATATAGTAAACTAGACGTTGGACTTTATAAGACTTGCCCTCTTCTTCTCGCTCGATAGTGAGAACCGTGCTAACGACTTAGCTAGTGGTTGCAATGTATCGGAGCAAGGGTTCTTTGATGTGCAGAGCAGCAAGCACCGGCTGGGTGGAGAGCAGGGCTTTGAGCTCAACAAACGCTGCTTCTGCCTAAGGATTCTACTCAAACGTATCAGACTTCTTCATCAGTCGGTGTAAAGGCAAAGCCTTCTCTACAAGGCGAGAAATAAACCTACTCAAGGCTGCGAAGTAGCCTGTGAGCTTCTGGACATCATGCACACGCTCAGGGCATTGCATTCGGACAATGGCACCGATCTTCTCGGGATTGACGTTGATCCCCCGTTCAGAAACGAGGAAACCGAGTAACTTACCACTAGGAACTCCAAAAGTGCACTTGGTTGCATTTAATTTGATATCATATTTCCTCAAGTTGGTGAATGTTTTTATCAAGTCAGTCAGCAGGTCGGAACCTTTGCGAGACTTGACTACAATATCATCCGTGTAAGACTCGATATTCCGACTGATTTGGACGAGCAGGCATTTCTGAATCATACGCATGAAAGTAGTACCAGCATTTTTCAGACCAAAAGGCATGGCGATATAACAGAAACACCCCAAAGGGGTGATGAAGGTTGTCTTTATTTCATCTGCACCAAACGGGCGGATCTGATGGTAACCAAATCGATACACATACAAAGAGACTTGTCCTCCTTGATGACCATGGAGATGTTTGCGAGCCACTCAGAGTGGTAAACCTCGCGTATGAACTTAACCTCCAAGAGTTGAGCAACCTCCTCGTTGATTGCTTTCCGTTTCTCTGCCGCCTACCGACTCAAGTGCTCTTTGATGGGTTTGGCCTACGGGTCGACTCTGAGTCGGTGCTCAGCCAGTTCCCTAGGTACACCCGACATGTGAGAAGGCTTCCATGCAAATATGTCCCAGTTCTCGCAGAGGAACTGGATGAGAGCGGCTTCCTATTTGCTGTCGAGTGTCGTCAAGATGTTAGCCGGGGCGGCATTGGGATCTGTCGGGTGAACTTTCACCTTCTTCACATCACCCGCCGACTGAAAAGCAGACTCAGAAACAGATTTGTTGGAACGTAGCAGATCAGCAGGATCAGTATTCTTCTTGTATTCTTCCAACTCGACCATAGCCATTTGATGGTCGGCAATCTTGGAGCCTTGCTGAAGGCACTCCTCAGCCCTTTGTCGATTCCCTGTGACTGTGATCAGACCCTTGGGCCCGGGCATATTCAGTTTGAGGTATGTGTAACATGGACGGGCCATGAAACGGGCCTAAGCCGGTCGACCAAGGATGGCATGATACGCGCTTTTGAAGTCTACAACTTCAAGCATCAACTTTTCTTTGCGAAAATTCTTGTCAGTGCCGAACACTACATCCAACCCAACCTGATCGAGTGAGCTATCCTTCATCCCAGGGATGAATCTGTGGAATTGCACGTTACTCTCACTGAGTCGGGACATCGGAGTTCCCATCCCCTTAAGGGTATCCGCGTACAAGATGTTCATGAGAACTTTGCGGAGACAAGTGCCTCCCACAATAGGATAAACCACCAGAGCTTGCCGACCGGGGGGTAGCGACATGAGCGAGGTGATTTTATAGGAGTATGGGACCACCGGAGGTATGTGGGAGTGGCAGGAACAACCATGTTGACTTCCGTGTTTATAACTTTTAGTCGACTTTTGCTTTCTATATCAGCAAAAATCATGAAAGTGATGTTGACCTTAGGAAAATCCTCCTTATCTTCATCATCCTCCTTTTCAGAAGTTTTCTCACTTTACTGCTTTTCCTTGAACTACTGGATCAAATATCTGCATTGTCGAGTGGTGTGTTTGGGCAATATCAAATTGCCTTCATCATCCTTCTTTGTGTGGATTGCACACGACATATCTAGAACGTCTCTCCTTGACTGATTCTTCGATTTCTTGGGGGTAAATTGCCCTTTGGACTTCCCCTTATTCTTTCCTTGTGTCGCCAGAACAGCTTCTTCTGCATGAGCAGAACCATCAGTTTTGCGGTTCTCTTTTCGGTTGGAATTGCCGCCGCGAGCATCATTGTCGACTGCCTTTCCTTTACCACCGCAGAGGCGGTCCTCCTCTTTGCCATTGGTGTACCGGGTGGCAATCTCCATCATCTTGCTCAAGGACATATCTCCTGTCTGGCCAAAATGTTGGTAAAGCTTTCTGTACCTAACACCAGCCTTGAAGGCGCGGACAGCTTGGTGTTCGGAAACATTTTCCACCGTGTGATGGAGGGTGGTCCAACGTTGAATGTAATCTCTCAAAGTTTTATTCTATTTCTGTACATAGTGTTGTAGCTCAGATAAACCAGAAGGACGTTTGCATGTGACCTCAAAAGTTCTAATGAACACTCGGGCAAGGTCCTGCCAATAATAGATGCTAGAAGGGGCCAACTGATTAAGCCACGCCCGGGCTGAACCTTCCAGTATCAAAGACAAACGCTTCATGGGTACATTGTCATTGCCTCCACCGATCTGCATGACCACTCGATAATCATCTAGCCATGTTCCTGGCTTTGACTCGGAAACAACTAACGCCGACGTTGACTAGAAACTGGCAGACGCTGGCGGGTGTGCTTGTTGGAAATATCTTCATCTCGGCGTTGCTGCCCATTTGATGGTTCTCCAACCCCGCGCCTTCCACGGCCGAAACCAGGCGGGCTTTGATGTGAATCCGCCATAAGAACCTCAGCCGCTGGATTGCAACTCTCACACTCGGAAGGAACATCTAACTAACCTGACACCGAGTCGAACGTGTCGTGAAGTTGTTCAGCGGGCTCGATAGCCGTAATCTATGGAGAGGAAGCTTCGCGAGCCGCCTCATGCCTTACCCAATGCTGGAGCCACGAGCGACCTGATCACTTGCGGTGACGAACAGTGGGGAGAGGAAACGACATCGGAGTCGTCGGCTGCCGAAGAAGAACGCCATAGGAGCTTGCACGGAAGTGCATCGCCCCACGGATCGGGACCGCCTAAACGTCAAGAGGCGCTTCCAAAAGTAATGGCGAGTCATCAGCGATGAAGGTGAGTGCACCAAAACGGATCTCATGGCCCAAGAACAAACCGCTGCCGGAAGACATGACGAAGAAAAAATTGTAAACTCGCAAAAAGTCGCTTAGACACGTGCCCCAAGGTGGGCGCCAACTGTGGTGGGAACAAGCCTGACAGTAGAAGGTAGGGGTACATAAGGAGAGGGCAGATTCCTAGCAAGGGCGAGATTGTACACACGAATGTATGAGTTCAGGCCCCTCTCATGGAGGTAACAACCCTACGTCTTAGTGCTCGGGAGCTTCTGTCGTGTGGAATGTGTAGGTTACAAGGGGTGCGAACCGTTGTGCCATAGGGGAGGGGTGGCTTATATAGAGTGCGATTCCCCTCATCAATCCTCTGCAACCAAGGGTTTGATCATGGTTATAAAGGTGAACGTTATTCATAACATATGTAATAAATGCCACTTATGGCGCCCAGTCAAATGCCTGTCCATTGGCCTCCCTGGAGTGGCTTCTGATCTTCTGCAGTCGACTCGCTTCTGGTTCTTCTGAGTGAAAGGCAACTGGCGAATGGAGGGAGAAACCTCCGAGTGGATGTAGTGTCGAGTGACTCATGCACCATGGTGATTCCAGTCGGAGTCTTCCTTGTAGTCTTTAAGTCCTCCAATGTAGTGTCCTTAGGTAGGACATGTAGGTCAGGCCTAAGACCATACCCTAGGTATATATATCCATCAAGGGCCGCTAAATAGTTTATTACAACACACCCATACTTAGCGTAAGGGCGGATATACCATAGTGGTCATGGGGTAGCTCTACTGCTCACATGAATAGGTAGGTCTGTCACATCGCAGTGATGTGACACAACTTAAGTACTACTACATGCCAAGCGTGAGAGTGAGGCTTGACTATTTATTCATGATGGCGGAAGCTGTGAAATGATACAATGACACACTCCAAGATCAAAGACTGACTGGGACTCCTCTAGGCATCGGACTCGCTATCATACTCTTCGTCCATGAGGTCTCCTTCATCCATATCTGGCCACATCGACAAGCTGGTGAGTACTTTGAAAGTACTCGCAAGATAGTTTGCACAAAAGATAAGATGAATGCAACAATTTTACATGCAAGGTTAATTATCACAATTATCATGGTAGAAAAATTAATAGTGGTTAAGTTAGAGTAGACAAGTCGGGCAGTGATCATCTCAAAATATCCAAGAAAATTAAAATGCACTGATCGGGTGTCTCAAGGGACGCCTTGAAAGGTTAACAGGTAAAAATAAACAACCACCATCGTGCGTCTAAGGGACACCGCATACAGGGTATAAATAATAAATTAACAAGCCATAGTCGCGCAGCTCTGCGACACCATAGAAAGGACATGAAAGTAAATGCTCGCCTCAGTCGGGTGTCTTAGCGACACCACAAAAAGGGCATACAAGTAAATGCTCGCCTCAGTCGGGCGTCTTAACGACAGCGACACCACAAAAGGGGCATAAAAGTAAATGCTTGCCTTAGTCGAGCGTCTTAGCGACACCACAAAAAGGGCATAAAATTAAATGAATATCCGGGTGGTATGATCAACCTTTGGGATATTTGATATAACCAAATTTCATTACGTTAGTTCCATCATCATAGTCAAATGTAAACATTTAGCACTTCCATAAACTAACTCGTTCTCTAGTGAACGACACTTAGACTGACACTTGACCTGTCAACCAGTCGTCCTTGACCGTGGACGCGGCTACTCAAATAGTTTTGACTCTACAAACAGGTTTCCATAGTCACTACAACTAATCCCGTGTATGGTATTTCAGAAGTAAACACTCAAAACTAGCACACACCCATTTTTACCCAGTGAGGCCCGGAATTACCCGGGTCACGCTTCCAGGGAAAAAGTATAAGACAGGAGGCCAACATCCTCGATTAGCATGGTATTGAATTTTTATCGTGCGCTACACGGGGGTGCCCCCCTCTCGGTCCGAGACTGGAAACACCAATGCCCCCTGACCGGATGACTCCTTTATTCCAGGGCCATGGAACCTTCATCCCAACCCCTCTACTTGGTGTGTGATGGGGATATGTACCTAGGGTAGGATCATAGGCCTCACCTGCATGTCCTACCCAAGGACATAACATTAAGGACTTACAGATCTCAAGGAAGATTCCGACTGACTCGCCATGGGTCACTCGGTGGCGCATCCACTCGGAAACTTTCTCCTTCCGCTCAATGGAAGACTTCCACTCAGAAGAATTAGAAGCCAGTCGACCGCAGAAGTTCAGAAGTCACTACAGGGAGACCAACGAGTAGGCATTCGACTAGTCATCATAAGTAACATTTATTACGTATGTTATGAGTAACACACACTTTTGTCTTTATTACTCAAACCCTTGGTTGCTTGGGCCTTGATGAGGGGTAGCGCACTCTATATAAGCCACCCCTCCCCTCTAGCACAAGGGTTCGCACCCCTTGTAACATACACTCCACACGACAAGAGCTCCTGAACACTGAGACGTAGGGTTGTTACCTCCACGAGAGGGGCATGAACTCATACATCGTGTGTACAAGCTTTCCATAGCTAGGACCCTGCCCTCTCCTTTCCTACCCCTCACCTCTACTGTCAGGTTCATTCCCAGGACAGTTGGCGCCCATCGTGGGGTAGGCGTCTAAGTGACTCCCGACAAGTTTGCGATTTTCATTCTTCGTCATGTCTTCTAACGGAAATTTGTTCTTGGCCGCGAGATTCATCTCTATGCGCTCGTCTTCATCGCTGATGACTCGGCATGGCTTCAGGAGGCGCCTCTCGACGTTGAGGCACTCCCAGTCCATAGGGCAACGCACTTCCGTGCAAGTTCCAGCAGCGTTCTCCTTCAGCAGCCATCGACCCCGATGTCAACTGCTCTCCCCTCTACTCGTCGCCAAAAGCGATTTGGTGAGGGATCGATAGAAGATGTATCTAGAGGGGGGGGTTGAATAGACTACTTGTCAAGTTAAAAAAAATGACCTATACTAATTTCTAGGAGGGCAGAAATCTAGCAGTTGTAACAAGTCTATGTCACCCTACACATGCAGTTCTAAGAGTATATCAGCGGAAAGTAAAACATGCAAGTGTAAAGTAGAGGAGTAAGGTAGGGAGATCAAACACATCAGGCTAACATGGCGATTTTTGGCATGGTTCCGATAGGTGGCGCTATCGTACATCCATGTTAGTGGAGACTTCAACCACGGAGGGTAACAGCTGCGAGAGTCCACGGAGGGCTCCAACCATGGGGGTTCCAAAAAGAAGGGGCCCTGTCTATTCTACCACGACTTCCGTCCACACAGGACTAGCCTCACTCATGGTAGATCTTCATGAAGTAGGCTATCTCCTTGCCATTACAATTATCTTGGTTGAACTCCACAACACGAAGTAGGAGGCTCCCAAGCGACGCCTAACCCATCTAGGAGGCACCACCCTTCAAAAGGTAACAGATGTGGTAGATCAATGAACTCCTTGCTCTTGTGCTTCTATTGATAGTCTCCTCAACACAAATCACTCTCTCAAAGAATATGCATGGGTAGGAGAGGTTGATTTGGTGGAAAGAAGTTTGGGGAGGCTTGAGATCAAGTTTCAAATGATTGGATTGGAATATCTTAGTCTCAACACATGAGTAGGTGGTTCTCTCTAAGAAAATGGATCTGGAAATCAAGTGTGTGTTCTGAGTGCTTCTCCCACAAATGAGAGCTAGGTGAAGGGGTATATATAGGCAACATCCAAAATCCAACCGTTACACACAAAATAGCAAACTCGGTGACACCGAAGTGGACAACTCGGTGGTACCGACTAGCACTAAAAGTGTGAACTTTTGAATCTTGGTGAGAGCGATATATAAAACTCGATGGCACCGAAAATGTGACTAACGGTCAGATGGCCATACTTAGTGGCACCTATACTCAAACTCGGAAATTCCGATTTTGTGTATCTTGGAAGCCGAATGTTGGTCACACTGAACTAGGAAGCACTGATGCAGTTTCGGTTGCACCGATTTGGTGGGAATGGCTAGGGTTCTGTCTAAGGTTCAAACTCGGTGGGTCCGATGTGGCTTTGTTGGTGACACCGAATTTGTGTATGTGGAACGTGATAAAGTGGATATGTGGGAAACATGACTAAGTGTTTTGTGGGCTAACTTTGATCATATTTAGCAATCAGTTCATTTTACTACCTCACCCCCTTTTAGTAGTATTGGCTTTCCTCTTGACTCAAAAGTGATTTCTCAGAAATATAAAATGAAGAGTCTTCTAGCTTGAAGCTTGTGCCAATATAATTCCTTTCTTGCATCGAGGGGTGTCTCCACATAAAACTTTAGTCAATGCTCTCTATGGACATTTCCTGAAATATCTAGGTAAAAGTGTTAGTCCAAGAGGAAATGTATGTTGTCATGAATTATCAAAATGACCAAGGGAGCATATGTGCTTTCAATCTCCCCCTTTTTGGTAATTGATGACAACATACAATCAAAGCTTCAAATAAAGATACTCAAAAGGATATGACAACTTTGAAGGAAATATGACAAGTACAAGCTCCCCGAAATGTGTGCAATCTCTTGAAGCATAGTTGCTTTGGAATGCATGGGAACACACAAGGTAGAAGGACAAGACAAGTCATAGGAATTTTGGCTATATGCATCAAACATATGTCAATGAAGGACTTCCATGTTTACGACTCCCTCTTGCAAATAGTATGTGCAAGAAACAAGAGGTCATCATGAACAAGGATATGATGCATATACTTACCTTGAGGATCTTGAGTGTCTTGACATAGGAGTACACTTGGGAAACAAATGTTAGATAACACAAGAGTACCCTGTTGTAAAGTTTGAAAAGAAATTCTAACATAGCAAGAGATTGAAGACATAGTTAAGATAAGATTTGATGAAAGAATATGTTTTCAAGGAACAAGAACTTTTTCTTCCCTTAAAATGAGTATGTAAAATTTCCTCTCCCCTGAATCATAGCATGTAGATATTGGGAGTAGGTAGGAATAATAAGTTCAACCAATAATGCTAATTAAAAATGGTATTTATCTCTCTCCCCCTTAATGTATAGGGTATGCTACAAGTATCTCCCTTTAGTGTTGTTGCTCCCTCTTTTGTATAAGCTTCTTGATAGTATATGATAGTATTTCTCCCCTATAAATAGGTCGACTTGAATGGAAGCTTTGACAATATTTCTCCCCCTTTTGCATTGATTACCAAAAAGAAAGGTCAGATGGTAAGGGATGCTTGAGAGTATATAGAAATCCTAGATACTTCTCTCTTTTGTAAGGATTCCTGGAATTTGTCTTTTCTCCCCCTTAGATATTTTGTGTGGTTCATTGAATGTTCTCCCCTTACTTATGAATAAGAGTTCCTTGAATGATCTCCCTCTGAGTTAGGGATCCTAGAGAATTCTCACTATTATATTGCATGGGATCACTGAGATTTTTCTCCCCCTAGAGAATTTGTCTCCCTCTAAGACAATTGTCCGGAAGATATTATCAGAGCAACAAAGTTAGAAAAATCGGAGTCACGGAGGCATATTGATTTGGTAGAACCGAGATCGATTTTTAGGCCTCTTGGAGAGATCAGTTGGGCCGAGTTTCCCAATTTGGTGAAACCTAGTTGCAATGATAGTCAACTCTTTAACAGAAAATAGGTTGATTGAAAGAATTGTTCCAAAAGGTCAAGAGTCCAAAAGAATGATAATTCCAAGTGAGACAGTTAAACAAAAGTAAGAAGAATATTGTTTTTGAGTTTTTGAAGATACACACATATAGATGGGAGTTGAATGGTTCTAAGAATGTGAAATATCAAATGTGAACCATGCGATATTCTCCATCTAGATGTGGGGCGGTGACTAGGTCACCTATATTAGAGTATTTGACTTGAGGAGTCAAGCAAGGTTGCTTGATCATAGGTCATACTCATTGTTAAGCGCAAAATGGGGTTGCCATTTTTCGATTAAGCATTTCAATGTCTTCATATCACTTGAGTTTCTTTATCTCATGACTTGGTGCAAAGCTTTATCAAAGATAAGAGTACATACCTTCGAATGATGTTGATCATTGCATGTAGGTGAACTTGTTGTGGATGCTCAAAGTTGATGAAGATCATCTTGAGTTGGGAGCTATCCATAATGTTTCGGTTTGCTTTTCACCTACAATGGTTGGTCATGCAAGGAAGAACATAACATATCCAAATGACATGAGTGAAATTCAGTATCATAGAATTGTCAAGGATATGATTTTGTTGTCTTATTCCTTCATCTCCGAAGAAAAGGTTGTTGATACTTGGCCATGTCAAGATTTCTTTTGATGAGAGTTGGTTTGCAATCTTGTGGAGCGTTTTTCTTCCAAGTACCTACAACAGGTTAGATGCAATACAAGGGAGCATAGTTTCTAGGATATAAGATAGTCATATCAATGGAATCAAGGAACAGTCAGTCAAGCTCATGCCCTTGCATGCATCCGAGTGAGTCTTGCTCAAGTTTGAAGCATCAATGATGTTCAATTCACTCCTCAAATGACAGAACACTTTCTCATCAAGTGGTTTGGTGAAAATATCAGCCAGTTGTTTGTCAGTTCGAACATGCCTAAGATCGATATCTCCTTTGGCAACATGATCACGGATGAAATGATGTCGTACTTGGATGTGTTTGGTTCTAGAATGTTGCACAAGATTATATGCACTCTTAATGGCACTCTCATTGTCACACAATAATGGAACTTTTCTAACATGAAGGCCATAATACTTAAGCATGTGAGACATCCATAGTAATTGAGCACAACATGATCCAACGACAATGCATTCAACTTCGATAGTTGATAAGTATACCGAGTTTTGTTTCTTGGATGTCCAAGAGACAAGATATCTCCCAAGAAATTGACATGTACCCGAGGTGGATTTTCTATCAACCTTGTCTCCAGCATAGTCCAAGTCGGAATAGCCAACAAGATCAAAATAAGATCCCTTGGGATACCACATGCCAAAGTTTGGTGTATGTATGAGTTATCTCACTATCCTTTTCACAACCAATAGATGGCACTATTTAGGTGATGCTTGATAGCGGGCACGCATGCAAACACTTAGCATGATATCAGGAAGAAAGTCACATAGATATAACAATGATCCTATCATTGATTGATAAACCTTTTGATCAACGGGTGCATCATCCTTTTTGAGGTCAAGATGTCCACTAGTAGGCATGGGGGTTGTCATACCTTTGCATTCTTGCTTGTTGAACTTCCTTATCAAGTACTTGGTGTACTTGGTTTGAGAGAGGAATGTTACTTCTCTCGATTGTTTGATTTGCAATACAAGGGAGAACTTGAGTTCACTCATCATGGACATCTCGTACTTCTGTGACATCAGCTTTCCAAACTTTTCACTAAAATGTGGTTTAATAGAACCAAAGATAATATCATCCACATATATTTGACAAACAAATAGTTCGCCATTTACTCTTTTTGTGAATAAGGTTGCATCAATTTTGCCAATCTTAAAACCCTTTTCAACGAGAAACTTTGTTAGGCATTTGTACCAAGCTCCATGTGCTTGTTTAAGACCATATAAAGCTTTATGAAGTTTGTAAACATGATCAGGTTTCTTAGGGTTCACAAAACCTGGAGGTTGCTTAACATAAACTTCTTGTTCAATTTCTCCATTGAGAAAGGCACTTTTAATATCATGTTGATTGGCGTAAGCTAGAAGAATACGAATGGATTCAAGTATAGCAACAGGAGCATAAGTCTCACCATAGTCCATACCTTCGACTTGCGTGTATCCTTGGGCTACGAGACATGCTTTGTTGCATACAACTTGTCCGTCTTCATCTTGCTTGTTCCGAAACACCCATCTTGTACCAATGATATTCTGCTCGCCTTCTGGTTTTTCAACAAGTGTCCATACTTGGTTCTTCTCGAAGTTGTGTAGCTCTTCATGCATGGCATTCACCCAATATGGATCTTGGAGAGCTTCTTGTACCTTAAAGGGTTCAATGCTAGATATGAAACAATAATGCGAACAAAAGTTAGCTAGTTGAGTTTTAGAGCGAGTGATTCTCCCATTGTTTATGTCGATTTAGATTTGTTTCACCGGATGATCTCTGTCCACTCTTGCTCTAAATCTTGACAGCTTCTTCTTGTTGGATGGAGGAGCTTCTTCTTCATCATCTTTATCTTGAGCATTGTCGTTGGTGTCATCTTCTTATTGAGGTGGTGGTGAGAAATATTGACGTGGATCATCAAGATGTTTCTCTTCCTCTTCTTGATCATGTCGTGTACCTCTTGTGGATGCTTCCATGTCATTTTGCGGTTCGCCTTGACGCGAAGTAGGAGCTTCCACTTGAGTTGATGAAGTACTTTCCTTCACCTCCATGGGATGAATCTTGCCAAGACAAATCTTTGATAGCTTCGCAAAGTTCCTTATCTCCTATATCATTTGGCCATTGTTCGACTTGCGAACCGTTAGTATCATCAAACTTCACATTTACCGTCCATTCAACTTTTTGAGTGAAGTTGTTGTAGACACGGTAAGCGTGAGAGTTTGATCCGTAACCAAGAAGGAAACCCTCATAAGATTTAGGTGCAAATTTAGATCAACGATGCTTATCAAGAATATAGCACTGAGAGTCGAATACTTGAAAGTATCCAACTTGGGGTTTGTTACGGTTGAGTAGCTCGTATGCCGTTTTACCGAGAAGCTTGTGCCGGTAGAGTCGTTTTATGGCATGGCAAGCTATTTGCATGACTTCTGCACAAAAGTGTGTTGGAGTCTTGTATTCGTCAAGCATTGTTCTCGCCATCTCTATGAGCGTCCGGTTCTTCCTCTCAACAACTCCATTTTGTTGATGTGTGTACGTCTCTGAGAACTCATGTAATATACCTTCTTCATCAAAAAAAGTATCCACATTAGTGTTCTTCAACTTCATTCCGTTGTCGCTCTGAATCTTCTTGATCTTCACTTCAAACTGGTTTGGAGCTTTTCGAGCAAAGTTCTTGAAGATCATTTGTACGTGCGACTTAACATTGAGAAAGAACACCCACATAAATCTGGAAAAATTATCAACAATAACTAGACCATAAGAATTTCCACCGAGAGTCTTGTAAGCAATTGTACCAAAGAGATCCATGTAAAGCAGCTCGAGGGGTCTTCTTGTGGTCATGATGTTCTTCACGGGATGACTTCCTCTAACTTGTTTTCCTGCTTGACAAGCACTACAAAGTCTATCTTTGTCAAAGATAACATCTTTAACACCAAGAATATGATCACCTTTGATAAGTTTGTCAAGATTACGCATACCAACATGTCCAAGCCTTATATGCCAAAACCAACCTTTAGAAGATTTTTCAAGAAGACATGTATGAGGTTTGGATATTTTAGAGAAATCAACAATGTATAGATCACCTCTACAGAAACCAGTAAAGACGATGTTATGATTGTCGCTAGGAAACACTCGACATTCAACTTTCGTAAATAGCACATCGAAACCAAGTCTGCTAATCTAGATATGGAAAGAAGATTCTAGCCAAGGGATTCAACAAGCATGACATTCTGAATGGAACTGTCATGAGATACGACCACCTTACCAAGACCAAGTACCTTACCTTTGGAGTTGTCTCCAAAAGTCACATACTTCTGAGGTCCACGGTTTGGTGTAATCTCATGGAACATGTCATTATCTTCGATCATGTGATCGGTGCATCCACTACCGAGAACCCACTCCTTACCATCAGCCATGTAGTCTTTAAGGTTAACCATAAGACTGAGATTCTTCATGGTCTTCTCATACTCGGTGTCGAAGTTCTCATCATCTTCGTAGTAGCCACATTCCGCATAGTCATCATCGGATGAAGTTTCCTCGTAAGAAACAAAAGTTCCATCAGAAATTTGACTATTACAATATTCAAGTTTATGCATTCGAATGGCTTCAACAATGATGTTGCTCATTGTAATGACATTTCCTTTGGCACGCATGAGGTCATGAAGCTCAAATAGGCATTTATCAAAGTTAGGATCAGTTGGCTTCATCTTATGGAAAGAAATGTACTTGTGAACAATGATATCAAGATTTTTCAAGGAATAACTTGGATATCTTTTCTCTAAGTCTTTCCACAAGGTATGAGCACACTCAAAGTTTTGCAACTGGTTAAAAACATTTCTTGGTAAACCTCTAATGACAAAATTGTAGTGTTGAGGTTACCAATCATGTTAACTTCATCATCATGAGAAGGATGTATGGGATAAATGGGAGGCGCATAGGGATATTCAATATACTTGCGCAAATGGAACTCATCGAATATATCAAGCATTTCGTCTTTCCATTGTCTAAAGTACTCCCCATCGAGAATAGGCACTCTACAACAAAAATCTAGGAACTAGTCACCTTCATCTTCCTCCAATGGCGGTGAAACCAAGGTTTTGGAGATCTTGCTCTCATACCAATTGAGGGATCGATAGAATATGTGTCTACTGGGGGGGTAAATAGACTACTTGTCAAGTTAAAAAATCTGGCCTATCCTAATTTCTAGGAGGGCATCAATCTAGTAGTTCTAGCAAGTCTATGTCATCCTACACATGCAGTTCTAAGAGTATAGCAGCAGAAAGTAAAACATGCCAGTGTAAAGTAGAGGAGTAAGGTAGGGACATCAAACGCATAAGGGTGACACGACAATTTTTGGCATGGTTCCTATAGGTGGTGCTATCCTACGTCCATGTTAGTGGAGACTTCAACCCACGGAGGATAACGGCTCCAAGAGTCCACGGAGGGCTCCACCCACGGAGGGTCCACAAAGAAGTGGCCTTGTCTATTCCACCACGTTTTTTTTTCCACATAGGACTAGCCTCACTCACGGTAGATCGTCACGAAGTACACGATCTCTTTGCCCTTACAAACATCGTTCAACTCCACAACACGAAGTAGAAGGATCCCAAGCGACACCTAACCAATCTAGGAGGCACCACCCTCCAAAAGGTAGTAGATGTGGTAGACCAATGAACTCCTTGCTCTTGTGCTTCTAAAGATAGTCTCATCAACACAAATCACTCTCTCAAAGAATATGCATGGGTAGGAGAGGTTGATTTCGTGGAAAGCAGTTTGGGGAGGCTAGAGATCAAGTTTCAAATGATTGTATTGGAATATCTTGGTCTCAACACATCAGTAGGTGGTTCTCTCTCAGAAAATGGATCTGGAAATGAAGTGTGTGTTCTGAGTGCTTCTTCCACGAATGAGAGGTGGGTGAAGGGTATATATAGGCAGCAGCCAAAATCCAACCGTTACACACAAAATAGCAAATTCGGTGACACCGAAGTGGACAACTCGGTGGTACCGACTAGCACTAAAAGTGTGAACTTTTGAATCTCGGTGAGACTGATATATAGAACTCAGTGGAACCAGAAAGGTGACTAATGGTCAGATGGCCAAACTCGGTGGCACCGATAGCCAAACTCGGAAATTCTGATTTGTGTATCTTGGGAACAGAATATTGGTCACACTGAACTTGGTAGCACCGGTGCAGCTTCATTTGCACCGATTGGTGGGAATGCATAGGGTCTGTGTGAGTTTCAAACTCGGTGAGTCCGATCTGGCAATGTTGGTGACACCAAATTTGTGTATGTGGAACTTGTTAGAGTGGATATGTGGGAAAAATTACTGAGTGTTTTGGTGGCTAACTTTGAGCATTTTGAGCAATGATTTCATTTTACTACGTCGCCCCCTTTTAATAGTATTGACTTCCCTATGGACTCAAAAGTGATTTATCACAAATAGAAAATGAAGAGTCTTCTAGCTTGAAGCTTGAGCCTATATTATTCCTTTCTTGTATCCAGGGGTGTCTCCACATAAACCTTTAGCCAATACTCTCTATGCACTTTTCCTGAAATATCTAGGTAAAAGTGTTAGTCCAAGAGATAATGTATGTGGTCATGAATTATCAAAATCACCAAGGGAGCATATGTGCTTTCCTCCGGTCGTTCGCGACTCCAGCGATGGGTGGAGCACACGGTGGCTCGCCACATATCATCTCCACAGATTGCAGCAATCGAGCCCGCCGAATCACTTCGCGGCGCGTTCGACTCGGCGTAAGATTAGTCTGATGTCCCTTCCGAATGCTAGAGCTGCAACCCTATAGATGAGGTCTTCATGGCGGGTTCTATGGAGAGCACGCCTGAGTTCGGTCGCATCGGACACGAGGCTGGAGAGCCGTCAAGTGGACACGCCCGCCAACGTCCTCCAGTTTCCGGTTGACGTCAGCAACAGTTGTTTCCAAGTGGACCACAAAACAATGTCAAGGTATTTCGTACTCCGGCTATAATGTTGCAGCTGCTGCTAAGATAGCAGATTCCATTCAGCCATCAAACTCAGAGGCTGGCAGAGGCTTAAAGCATATTCGTACATTGCTTCAAGCAGCGCGGTAGCAAAATTCAGCTGTATCACAGTGACTCAATAGATTGCATAGTAATTCACCTAGGACAGATACAGTTCGTTCGGTTTATAGTCCAGGGTCACCTCAGCATCGCAGAGGCGAAGGTTGTCGAGAGGAGCAGTACAAATATCAGGGGCGAAATCAGTTTGCCCCCCGCTATCACCGTGATGACCGCCGTCGGGTGCATTCTCCCCCGTGGAGTGGATCATATGTGTCCCGACACAACGACGTTAGGCACTCGTTCGGTGATGAGCGGAGTCTTGTGTTCGATGCAAGGAATGTACTCGCACGGAGGTGGATCAATAGGGGCAGAGCTCACAGAGATGGTTATGACAGAGATCGCCCGAGTGGAAGCAGTGTCGTGGTCTCCGGCCCCGAGTGTTTTAGTAGAGCAATTCGATCTGCTGATATTCCCCCGAACTTTAGGTTGGCGGCTAGAATAAGTAAATTTACAGGAGAATCAAGGCCTAAAACATGGCTCGATGATTACTCAGTGGCAGTGCAGATTGGCGAAGAAAAGGACAATGTTGCGATGAAGCATTTGTCTCTGATGTTGGATGGTTCAGCGAGGGCATGGCTGAATTAGTTGGCTCCTTCTAGCATCTATTGCTGGGAGGATCTCGCGCGAGTGTTCATCAAAACGTCCAAGGGCACGTGCAAACCCCCTGCTGGTTTATCCGAGTTACAACATTGTGTGCAGAAGCCGAATGAGTCCATGAGAGATTATATCCAGCGTTGGACCACCCTTCATCACACGGTGGAAGACGTTTCTGAGCACCAAGTAGTCTGTGCTTTCAAGGCTGGTGTCACGTACAAGGAACTACATTTGAAGTTTGGTCGAACAAATGACATATCCATGAGCAAGATGATGGAGATTGCCGCCCGTTACACCAATGGTGAAGAAGAGGACCACCTCCACAACGGTAAGGGAAAGGTAGTCGACGATGATGCTGGTGGCCGAAATTCCAATCAGAAGAAGAAGTGCAAGGCTGATGGTTCTGCTCCGACAGAAGCATACACCTTGGCAGCACAAGTAAAGAATAAAGGAAAGCCCAAAGGGAAATTTCCTCCCAAAAAGTCGAAGAATCATTCGGGATCAGATGTCCTCGTAAACCGTGTGCAATCCACATGAAGAAAGATGAAAACGGTCATTTGATATCGCCCAAACACACTACTCCTTAGTGCAAGTTGTTGATCCAACAATTCAAAGAAGATCGGTCAAGTGAGAAAACTCATGAAAAGGAGGATGAAGAAGATAAAGATGATTTCCCAAAAGTCAATGCCACTCTGATGATTTTTTATGATGTAGAGAGCAAAAGTCGATTGAAAGTCATAAACAGAGAGGTCAACATTGCAGTTCGTACCACCCCATCATACCTCAAGTGGTCTCAGTCCCCCATAACGTTTGATCATTCGGATCACACTGCTCACGTCGCTACCCCTGGTTGAAAAGCTTTGGTGGTAAGCTCAGTTGTGGGAGGTATTCGTCTTCGCAAGGTTTTGATGGATGAAGGGAGTGGTTTGAACATTCTATATGCAGATACCCTTAAGGGAATGGGCATTCCGATGTCCCGACTCAGCGAAAGCAATAATCAGTTCCATGGAGTCATCCCTGGGAAAAAGGCCAGGTCACTCGGCCAGATTGCACTAGATGTGGTATTCGGCACATACAAGAACTTTCGCAAGGAGAAGCTAACATTTGAAGTTGTGGATTTTCAAAGTGCATATCATGACATCCTTGGTCGCCTAGATTATGCCCATTTCACGGCCCGCCTATGTTACGTATATCTCCAGATGAAGATGCCTAGGCCCAAGGACGTCATCACAGTCACATGCAATCGTTAGAGGGCTGAGGAGTGCTTACAACAAGGCTCCAAGATCACCGATCAGGAGAAGGATGTAGTTGAGCTGGAGGAATATCGGAAGAACACTGATCCTGCTGATTTGATGTGCTCCAAGAAACCCGCTTCTGATCTTTGTTTCAGTCGGCGGGCGAAGTCAAAAAAGCGAACATCAACCCGACGGATCCCAATGTTGCCCTGACCAACACCTCGATGACAATCGGCAGCAAATAGGAAGCCGAGCTCACCCATTTCCTCCATGAGAATTGGGACATCTTTGCATGGAAGCCTGCTGACATGTCGGGTGTGCCTAGGGAACTGGCTAAGCACCGACCGAGAGTGGATCCAAAGGCGAAGCCTGTCAAAGTGCATTTGCGTCGGTCCGCAGCAGAGAAACGGAAGCAAACGGCGAGGAGGTGAAATGACTCTTGGAGGCGAAGTTCATACGCGAGGTTTACCACTCCGAGTGTCTCGCAAACATCGTCATGGTGCCCAAGAAGGACAAGTCTCTTCGTATGTGTATGGATTTCAAGCATATCAATCAGGTCTGCCCAAAAGATCACTTTCCGCTCCCTCGCATCAATCAGATCGTTGACTCGACTGCGGAATGCGAGCGTTTATCTTTTCTTGATGCATACTCTGGTTACCAACAAATCCGTCTTTTTGGTCCAGATGAAATAAAAATAGCCTTGATCACCCCTTTCGGGTGTTTCTGCTACATCACCATGCCTTTTGGTTTGAAAAATGCTGGCGCTACTTTCATGCGTATGATTCAAAAATGCCTGCTTGATCAAATTAGACAGAATGTTGAAGCCTATATGGATGATATTGTAGTCAAGTCTCGCAAAGGTTCTGACCTGCTGACTAACTTGGCAGAAACATTCACCAATCTGAGAAAATATGATATCCAATTGAATCCAGCTAATACACTTTTGGAGTTCCTAGCGACAAGTTACTCGGTGTCCTCGTTTCCCAAAATGGGATCGACGTCAACCTCGAGAAGATCGGTGCCATCGTTTGAATGAAAAGCCCTGAGCGTGTGCAAGATGTCCAGAGGCTCACAGGTTGACTGGCAGCATTGTGTAGGTTTATTTCTCGCCTCGGCGAGAAGGCATTGCCTTTATAGTGAATCATGAAGAAGTCGGATGTCTTCGAGTGGACTAACGAGGCAGAAGCAGCGTTTGTTGAGCTAAAATCCCTTCTTTCCACCTAGCCAGTGTTTGCTGCTCCACACAGCAAAGAACCCCTGCTCTTATACATCGCAGCTACAAATCAAGTTGTCAGCACAGTTCTAACAGTCAAGCATGAAGAAGAGGGCAAGGCTTATAAAGTCCAACGTCCAGTCTACTATATTTCTGAAGTATTGATTCCTTTGAAGCAAAGGTACCCGCATTATCAAAAGCTCCTCTATGGCATATATTTACCACTGAAGAAGGTGGCACACTACTTTCAAGATCATTCAGTCTCAGTCATTAGCGATGCTCTGTTGTTTGAGATCCTCAAAAAGTGAGATGCGGCTAGTCAAGTGGATAAATGGGCCATTGAACTCCTATATTTCGATATCAAACTTGAAGCAAAGAAAGCAATCAAGTCTCAAACGCTTGCTGATTTAATGGCCGAGTGGGTAGAACAGCAACAGTAGACTCAAATTCACTTGGCACATTGGACCATGTTCTTTGATGGTTCTCAAATGTTGAACGGGTCTGGTGCCGGCATGGTTTTGGTATCTCAAAAAGGTGACAAGCTCAACTACGTTCTCCAGATTCACTTTGATTCCTCCAATAATGAAGCTGAATACGAGGCACTCCTCTACGGGTTACGTATGGCCATCTCACTCAACGTCCGGCGCCTGATGGTATACGGTGACTCGGATTTGGTAGTCAATCAAGTGATGAAGGAATGGGATGTTAGGAACCCTGCCATGACTGGGTATTGCAACGCAGTGACAAAGCTTGAGAAGACGTTTGAAGGTTTGGAACTCCATCATATTCCCCGAGTGAAAAATCAAGCAGGTGACGACCTATCCATGATTGGATCCACTCAGAAACCTGTACCCAGCAACGTGTTTCTGGAACACTTACATTCTCCTTCAGTACAGGAAGACCCCTTCAATGAAGAGCCCCCATAAGCGATGAGCGCTTCCAACTAGACTGAGAATGATGTTCCAGCTGTTATTGATTTGGTCATGGAGATTCTGGTGATTATGCTTGATTGGACGGTGCCATACATTACATATATATTGAGGCAAGAACTCCCAAAAGATGAGGCTGAAGCTCGATAGATTTCCCGTAGATCCAAAGAGTTTACTATAATGGACGGACAGCTTTGCAGACAAAGTGTGACTAGCGTGGCTCAACAATGCATCTCTCGTGAAGAAGGTCGGTTGATTCTAGATGGCATTCGCTCAGAGACCTGTGGCCATCATGCATCCTCTCAGATAATTTTTTCCAAAGCATACCGAGCTCGTTTTTATGGCCACGCGCTAATGAGATGGCCAAGGAAATTGTCAATCATTGCGAAGGATGCCAGTTTTACTCAAATTTGTCACATAAGCCCGCGTCTGCCCTCAAGACCACTCCACTCGTCTGGCCGTTTGCTATGTGGGGTTTGGATATGGCCGATCCTCTCCTAATGGGCCACAGTGGGTTCACTCATTTGCTTGTAGCAGTCGACAAGTTCGCCAAGTGGATTGAAGCCAAACCCGTAAAAAACTAGATTCACACACTGCTATCAAGTTCATAAAGGAAATAATATTTGGATATGGAGTTCCCTATAGTATCATCACAGATAATGGTTCTAACTTCGACTCGGAGGAATTCATATACTTTTGCTCCGCCCAAGGTACTCGAATTGATTAGGCCTCTGTCGTGCACCCCCAAACTAATGGTCAAACTGAGCGAGCAAATGGCCTTATCCTTCAAGGATTGAACCCTCGACTCATGCGAGATTTAGAACTTGGAGCTGGAGTTTGGGTTACTGAACTACCATTTGTTCTGTGGGGATTGAGGAAGACACCCAATCGGGCGACTGGACGCACTACTTTCTTCTTGGTTTATGGAGCCGAAGCTATTTTGCCAATTGAACTTTTTCACAATTCTCCCCGAGTAGAGTTGTATTCTCAGGCTGAGGCTGAACAGGCGCGATAGAACGGCATAGACCTTCTGGAAGAAGAGCGTGAATTGTCCTTGATTAGGTCAACAATTTACCAACAGGATCTGTGTCGTTTTCATGCAAGACATGTCAAGAGCTGATCGTTTCACAAAGGTGATCTGGTGCTGCGAGTGGATCAGCAACGGCCCCACAAGCTTGCCCCCGCATGGGAAGGACCTTTCGTCATTACCAAGGTGCTGAACAATGGAGCCTACCACCTCTTCAATCTCAAAAAGAGAATCGACGAACAATGTGTGTGGAATGCAGATTTGCTGCGGCGATTTTACCCTTGAGGATCGTGTGACTGCATGTAATAAGAGTGTTCTAGACAATGTTCTTATCAAAGTTATGACTCCTGCAGTCTTTGCCGATTCCGATTGTGCAATCTCAAAATTCAAAAACACTACGAGTGGTGAGCAATCGTCTCACTCGGGGGCTTAGCTGCGAACAAGATTTCGCCTAAGTTTCTAAGAACACTCCGAGTGGTGAACAATCCTCTCACTCGGGGGCTTAGCTGCGAACAAGATTTTTCCTAAGTTACTAAAAACACTCCAAGTGGCGAGCAACCCTCTCATTCGGATGCTTAGCTGCAAACCAGTTGCCTAAGTTAAAACATACTCCGAGTGGTGAGCAATTTTATCACTCGGGGACTTAGCTGTGAACAAGATTTTGCCTAAGTTTCTAAAAACACTCTGAGTGGCGAGCAACCCTCTCACTCGAGGGCTTAGCGGCGAACCAGTCGCCTAAGTTAAAACATACTCTGAGTGGTGAGCAATCCTCTCACTCGGGGGCTTAGCTGCGAACAAGATTTCGCCTAACTTTCTAAAAACACTCCGAGTTGCGAGCAACCCTCTCACTCGGGGGCTTCGCTGCGAACCAGTCGCCTAAGTTAAAACATACTCTGAGTGGTGAGCAATCCTCTCACTCGGGGGCTTAGCTGCGAACAAGATTTCGCCTAAGTTTCAAAAAACGCTCCGAGTAGTGAGCAACCCTCTCACTCGGGGGCTTAGCTACGAACCAGTCTTCGCCTAAGTTAAACATAGATGAGTAAATAGCAACCTATTCACTCAAAGACTTAGCTGCGAACAAGATTTCGCCTAAGTTTCTAAAAACGCTCTGAGTGCAAAGCAACCCTCTCACTCGGGGGCTTAGTTGCGAACCGATCTTCGCCTAAGTTAAACTTAGCCGAGTGAATAGCAACCTATTCACTCAAAGACTTAGCTGTGAATAAGATTTTGCCCAAGTTTCTATAAACACTTCGAGTGCAGAACAATCTTCCCCTCGGGGACTTAGCCGCGAACCAGCCATCGCCTAAGAGAAATTCTTCCGAGCAATGAACATCAAGTTCATTCGGAAACCAAATAAATTCAGTCAAACAAAAGATTGAAAAGCCAAATGCAGAAAAAACTCAAGATCTCCAGCTCGGATTAAAGTTGTCGACACGAACAATAGTACTCGGACTTAAGGCCCGAACGAAGTTTTAATCGGTTACACCATCTCTCGGCATACCGAGGCAAGCAAAATTTAACTATGATCAAAGTTTTTCAAGGCGCGCCAGGACTCACAGGCTCGACGAAGGTGTCTAAGCCAATCCCATCAGCAATACGGGGTAGCTGCATAGATGAAGGTCTCCATGAAGTTCTCAAACTGAAGCTTCTTCCTGTTGGCCACCTGGAGTGCATTGGGTTTTTCGTCATTAGCCTCCTTACAATGGACTCGAACGAGTGAAAGAGCCACATCGGCTCCGTAGCGTGCAGTAGATTTCTTCCAAGTGTGCACATGATCCGGAATCTGGTTAAGGTGACTCATCATTGATTCAAGATCGGTCTGGAGGGTGTATTCTGGCCAAAGCTCCTTGTCAATCCTCTCGAGGGAGGCTCTTAGTCGGGCAACATACTCTTGAACTTTCTTGAGACGAATGTCGACGCGGAACATGTTCGTGGACACCACATCTCCAACGGGTGACTTGGTAGGGTCCAGATTCGACTCGATCTCTTCGGTCTCCTTCTCGAAGTCCTGGCAGAAGTCTATGCAAAGGGAAAACAAAAAGTGGGCCACATTTTCATTCGGCAAAATGGGAGGAAATTCATTCGGTGAAAGGAAATTACCTTTGAGCATCCCGAACATCTTCTTTCCAAAGTTTCCCAAGTAGTTTTCCAAGCCATACCTTCTTTTGGTCATCTGTTTGAGCTTCCTGCTCCATTCGACCCGTCCTTGCTTCAGTTTGGTATTCTCCTCCTCCAATTGGCCAACTGTGGCGAACTTCTTTTCCGCAACTTCAGTTTTCTCCTTAGCCATAGCGTGTGCTTTGTCCTTATCTTCAAAAGCCCGCTTCAGGACGTTCAGATCATTCCTGGTCACCTCGAAATCCAGCTAGAGTTGTTGCTTCTCCTTTTCCAAGTTTGCGTACTAGGTTCCAAGCTCACAAGATTTCTGAAATCATCAAACAAGTAATTCGGTCGACACTAGTATTTCTCCACTCCCGAGTGAAGAATGACAATTCAGTCGAGTGGATAGCGGCCCGCCGCCCCACCCCACACCCCTACAAAGCGTCATACCATGGTTGATGAAAATTATGTCCATAAAACCCGCAGGATAAATCTTACTGGTTCAGACCTTTCCATTAACTCGACAGACTGAGTGAGAAAGTACTCAAGTACAAAAAAGGACCCCGAGGCCAAGTTCTTAAGACAACTGCCCATTGTACACGATCGACAGTAGTCTCGGGGACTACACCCAGTGGGTGCACTTAGCGTGCCCCTATTGGATACGACACCACTCGACTAGGTCCGGCCTGTCCGAGTCAAAAAAAGAGAGATAAAGCAAGTATTTGAAACTGTTTCAATTAGACCCCCACCGGTGCAAGCACTCGATGACGGTCGCGGGGACTACACCCAGTGGGTTCACTAAGCGTTCCCCCACTGGACGTATTATCACTCACGCAGGTCTGCCCTGACGAGTGTCAACGATTATGGAAAACCCATCAAAGACCCCTATCGATGTCACCGTCATTCGACGGCGGTCTCGGGGACTACACCCAGTAGGTGCACTCAGCGTGCCCCCACTGGATCAGAAACAAGCATGTATGCGTCAAAAGAAAACACCCAGTGGGTGTAAAGTCAAGATGGAAAAAATGCAATCAGAAATGAACTTACAATCCCACTTACTCGGACATTAGCACGAAGCACCGAGCTGTCGTCATACGCCAACTTGCCGGCCTCATACGCCTCCTTGGTTCACAACATCATCTGCTCGGCCTGGATCATGGCCTCCTTCCCGACTCCAATTTGATATTCTGGAACACGGTGCAGAGAGAATGCATGCATTGGAGGAGTCGGCACTACGGCTGAAGTCGCAAGAGTTACCAAAGGTTGTTCAATCGACACTGGAATCACAACAGTCGAACTCAATGGAGGAGCAGTCGACAGCGGGATCTCGAGCCCAGTTTTGGCTCATGACGAGTCTCCAAGTTCCGAAGGCAATTCAGCAGTCGAGCGGCGTGGTTCTTCATCATCTTCCAGATTGATGACATCGATAGCTGCCAGTCGATAACGTTAGTCACTCCAATCGACCAATTTTATCGAGAAAACATAGCAGAATGAAGATTTATTATACCTCATTGGGAGGTGACCACGTCTGGAGCATCCAAGTCCATGGGATCCTCTTCATCTCCAGGAGGCGATGTCACCGATGTAGCAGCTCTGGCAAGCAAATTCCACTCTTACATCAAAGGCATGAAATTTCACAACGACAGAAGAAAGGAGGCAAACACTCACACTGAAGCGACTGGCACAGTGATCCTCCTTCGGGGCAGAGCCTTCCGAGGTTTGGGAGCGTCAGGTTTGGCTGTTTCGCAGCCTTCTCTGCCGACTCCGTTGTTGTAGCACGGTCACGCTTCATGTTCCTAGTGCTTGACACCAGGGTCTTGCTTGGGGTAGCTGCCAGATTGTGGCGATGCTTGGATCAAGACTCGATGCACGGAGGAGACTGAATCTCTTCTTCACTCTCCTCCGGGTCATCCTTGCTTCTCTCGCTGTCCTCAGTGTAGTCACTGCCGCCTTCGCTCTCTCCACCGGCGTCAAGTTGCTCCCCGTTCAACACAGGTGAACGCATGTTTGTCAACTTCTACAAGATATAGAAACTGCAAAGTCAGTCAACTGGAGGGTCAATCACTCGACAAAGATATGAAAGTAATTGGCAAGAGAATAACTCAGCATGTTCTGCGGCTTGTTCTCAGCAGAGAAGGGTAAGACCCGTTTGACTTGTAGCAGATTGTCGCAGGCTCGAGTGATGCCTCTGAGCCACTAGGCCACGGTTTCTTTGGAGACCTCCTATGGGTGCGACCGAGTGGAATCCTCGGGGCCTGAATAATGCCACATAGCATGGTCTCTCGCTTGGAGGGGCTGGATACACCGACTGAGAAATGTCTCAGACAGGTCCATTCCAGTCACCCCGCCACGGATCAGATCTACTAACGCATTCACCAAAATTCATACCTGGACCTTCTCCCCCTCTAACACAATCAGCATTCTGGGAGCAGCGGGTCCTGCAAAGTGAAGGGGGAGATCAATCGATATATTTGGGGCTGTGGGCATCTTTATAATAAAACCAGGTCGATTGCCAACCTCGGACAGATTCAGGGAGGGTCATTTGCGGATATGCACTCTTACTCCTCTTCTGGATCCCCAAACTGCCACATAGTTTGATGACATTGGTTCTACTATCCTTGGGTTTGGCTTTCTTAACCGGTTGAGAACGAACGGTGAAGATATGCTTGAACAGACCCCAATGAGGAGAACAACCCAAGAAACACTCGCACAATGTTATGAACGCAGCAAGGTGTAAAATAGCATTCAAAGGAAGGTGATGGAGTTGAGCACCGAAAAAGTTTAAAAATCCGTGGATGCATGAGTGGGGAGGGAAAGAAAAATCTCGCTCTACGTGGGTGAGAAGGAGGACCCTCTCACCTTCGTGCGGATCCGACTCGACTTCCCCCTCTGGTAACCTCCACGATTCGGCGGCTATCAATCCGTCGTGGATGAGGTTTAGGACGTCCACCTCCTTCACTGTTGACGGGAGGAAATCCCCCTGAATCCAGCCCGGCAGCACCGCAGCTCGAGCACCCGACAGCTTCTTGGCGGTTCGTACCTTCTTGGCCCACTCAAGTTTTCCCGTCTTCGACTTCGTCATCTCGACGATGGTGACAAACACAAATCTAAGCGACACTCAAGAGATGGAGGAGAAGGAGAAAAAGAGGGGATTGAGAAGGAGCACTATTCCAACCCTAGCGCCGGCTAGTTTTATAGCCGCCCGAGTGAGTCGCTGACCTATTGGCCCGTGGATATGTGTATATCCCGATATCACAGGGAGCACCATATGTGGCAATAAGGGTGATGTGATAATCGAGGCATCGGGCTCTCATTTACCCCGGTTTTTGTGTCATCACCGCATGGCGCGCGCTTACCAAATTTTCGTATCCTATGAAATTCGGACCTGACGAAGCGACCCATCACATCAAAGGATCCTCTTGACCACTCGGATCATCTTTCTTTTTAAAATTCAATCGGATGCATTTCATGATAGAATCGATTAGGGCGAATAGAAAATACTTAAATCGATGTCCATTTCTGCCAAGCCTTGACATGGATTCAGAGTTTGGCTTGTTTTGACATAATCTGCATCGACCCCTTTCCACTCAAACCCTGATCAATTCGGGGGCTAATGATGGGGATATGTACCTAGGGTAGGGTCATAGGCCTGACCTCCATCTCCTACCCAAGGACACAACATTAAGGACTTAAAGATATCAAGGAAGATTCTGACTGACTCGCCGTGGGTCACTCATTATAGCATACACTCGGAGACTTTCTCCTTCCACTCGACGGAAGACTTCCACCCGGAAGAATTAGAAGCCAGTCGACCGCAGAAGTTCAGAAATCACTCAAGGGAGACCAAAGAGCACACATTCGACTAGTCATCATAAGTAAAATTTATTATGTACGTTATCAGTAATGCACAATTTTGTATTTATTACTCTAACCTTGGTTGCCTCGGCCTTGATGAGGGGTAGCGCACTCTATATAAGTCACCCCTCCCCTCTGGCACAAGGGTTCGCATCCCTTGTAACATACAGTCCACACAACAAGAGCTCCTGAGCACTAAGACGCAGGGTTCTACCTCAACGAGAGGGGCCTGAACTCATACATCGTGTGTACAAGCTTGCCATAGCTAGGACTCTGCCCTCTCCTTTCGTACCTCTCACCTCTACTGTCACGTTCGTTCCCACGACAATGTCTATGTGATAATAAGCTTACGACCTACTACGTCGTATTCCCTTCCGGAAAGACCTATGGTAGTATTAA
This sequence comes from Hordeum vulgare subsp. vulgare, assembly GCF_904849725.1. Classification (NCBI taxonomy): domain Eukaryota; kingdom Viridiplantae; phylum Streptophyta; class Magnoliopsida; order Poales; family Poaceae; genus Hordeum; species Hordeum vulgare. Next base: position 88,953,333 of record NC_058521.1, on the reverse strand, counting down.
AGGAAAGGTGACGCATTGACAAGACTCGATCTATGCCGACATTGGAGTTATTAAATTTATCCACACCGTATCATGCAACTGTCATGATCAGGCCACAACCTATCACGTCCCATGTGACTAGGCTGCCCACGACCTCTCATGATCACATTGGTGATCAACTTTTTCAAGCAAGAATTCATATCGTATGCAAGTGTTTTTGGGAAGAAGTTCATCATATGAAAGTGTTTTTATGAAGCAATTCATTAACAATCCTATCGACAAACATCACATTAATTGATTAAACAGCTTGCCACACACATTGGCGGGATCAAGCTCGATGAAGTTGACTGCGGCGTCTCCCCTTTGGTATCTAGGTCACACACATTGGGTCTATCGTAAATACCACAGTCCAAAATATTGTGTCCAAATATTTTTGAAAAAATATATAAAAAGTAGACAACAAAAGAAAAGTTTTACAAAAATAATCAACTCAAAAGTCCTTGTAATTTAAAAGTTATGAATAAATGAAATCTAGGGGCCTATCTGTAATAAACAAAAAGTACCGTAGGGGGCTGACCGAAAAGGAACAGAACGCTGTGGTGGAACTGCGCGGGACAGAGGGGAAAGCGTGCTCTACGAAAATATACCACCACAAAACGATTCAAATAAAATCAGATCCATGAAGTGGGCCACCACTGTCAGGTTTGAAATCACCTCGCCCTCGGTGAAGGCTCGCGGTGTTGTGAGCGGCATCCTGCTGCAAACAAGAGGGGAAAACGACACAGGCGCACTCATTGGGTGATTCCGCAGCTGATGGAGGCGGAGGCAGTCACCGGTGAGCACCACGTCGACGACGATTCCAACTCCGGCAGTCGGCGCTTTTGGGTGCAAGTGGATCTCGTCGGAGAAGCGTGCAAATGCCGAATTGGTGTGTGGGTTAGATGAGCGGCTGCTCGAGGAGCATGCTGGCTAAGCCTGGGACGTGGCGCATTCAGTGGTGGGAAAGATGACCTTCCCGATGCCCTCAGAGTGGCTTAGGCAAGGCTGTGGTTAGGTGGACGAAGGGTGATGGCTCCGAGAGGGTTTGGGGGCTATATTTATAAGCGGGCGAGAAGGGAGACACAACGGGGTTGATTCCGGTCTAGATTATGGTGAGCCATAGTTTGGCAGATGTTTACAAGGGTTAGGGCAGCTAAAGCAGTTTGTGGGGGTTCCATTTTACTGCTGGCTCTGAGCAATTACGTGCAGAGGCAGGCTGTCGGCGGAGCGGCTCAACATGGGAGCGGGGGCTACACAGAGCGCGTTGTGCATTGTCCAGAGCATGGCGACGAGCAGTAGCATCCGCAGGGGTGGGGGATGGCCACACGGGGCTCTCACGTTGCCTGGGCGGTGTTGGTTAGCGCGGCTTTGCAGCGATGGGCTTTTGCGGCCAGAGCAGTCGTCACTGGTGCCGGTGCGAGAGCTGGCGGAGCACAGGCCAACCCATCCCCGATGCTCACATCCGGCCAAAGGACCGTGCGGCATGGTGGATAAGAGAGAGGTACAATGAGCAAGCCGCCAGGGCCGGCACTGGTGATATTGGGGCCACCGTTCGTCTACCTCGGAACAATGCCCTCCAATTGTACGGTGAAATGAAACAGGCACAAGGAAAATGAGTTTGAGGATAATTTTTTTTTGGGATGTCTCTCTTTGACTCTAGAGGCTGCCTGCACTTTTTTCAGAAATTTTGAAAATGGTGGAGGTGGGTTTTTAGCGAAAACAACAAATATGGTCCAAACTTTGGTCAAACAGAATTTTTATTTTTCAAACTGGAAACTACAAATTCATTGGGCAATGGGTTGAGGGTACCTAGGGCTACAATGGATAGGAAACTTGGGGTCAAAAGCCAATGGAATCTATAAGTTCCTTTGTAAATCTCTGGGGGTCAAAACTGATTACATAAATTGTTTTTGGTCCTTTAAAATAGGAAAGATAGTGAAACTACCCCAAAACTTTGAGAATCTATTTTCAAAAGATGTCTGATGCTGGTGGGAAATCATGGGCAAGAAATCAGTGAGAGAGGAAGAGGGGAGAGTTTCAGGGAAAATCCTAGTTAGCAAAATATCTGACAAAAACTACTAGTGAATTTTTACAAGAAGGAGAGAGGGATTCTCAAGTGAAAATCTTGGTCGGGAAGGGAAATTAAGTAAAGCTCTTTCCACACCAGAATTTTTGCCCACGAAAACTCAAAGGAAATTTTGTCAAGGTAATATTTTCAAGAAGATTCCAAAAGATGGTTTTTCTCAAAGTTTTGGAAATTTTCTTTTAAAATGAATAATATCAGAAAATCCTAAATTGAAATTTTGAGGGTGTTACACTAACGCTGTGAAATTGTGTCTATTTTATTTTTACTAAAGGCAATATTAATTCTTGGGCTAATTGTTGTAGTAATTTTTTATCGAAGTTTTATCCACCTCCAAAAATATTCAATTAAGTTCTCAAATAAGCAAGAGGAACTCGAGCCACTAGCGCTTGTGTGGGATAGAACAATACAAGCCATAAGAAATAGCCTCGATAATGGAATGGAGGAATGGTTACTCCTTCATTTGTTTTATAATGGCTTAAATCATATGTTAAAAACTATGCTTGATATAGTTGCGGGAGGACCATTCATGGGCAAGCCCATATAAGATGTCAAGAAACTACTGGATGATATGCAAGAGAACCATGCCCAATTGCATGTTGAAAGAACACCACCAAGAAGGTGGATGACATAGAAGAGATTAACACAGAATTTCTAGCCAAGATTGATGAACTTGTCTCCATGATGAAAGGTAAAAAGAGGTAAACGTGAATGCCATCACCAATGAAGAAACTAGAGATGTGAATTTATTACTTGTAATAGCTATAATCCCAATTGGAAAAATAATGGTTATGCTCCTAGGATTCCTTATCCTCATAACGGATGAGGACCCAACAATTTTAATGGAGCTAATGGTAGCAATACAAATACTCTTGAAGAAACTCATAAAGATTTTATTGATAGGCAAACTAAGCAAAATGAAAACTTCAAAAATATTTTGAAGAATCATGATAACCTACTTTGTAAATTTACTAGTAAGGTTGTTGAACTATCAAATGATATGCATATACCTGAAGGAAGATCCAAGAATATGGAAGCACAAGTGGCTCAAATAGCATAGACCCAAACATTAATTTTGAATTAACTTTGTAGGTAAACCGAAACCTGACCCAGTTGAAGAAGTTAAAAGGGTAAGAAGAAGCAAAGAGAAGCTGAAAGTGCTTGACACAAGCCATGTGCGAGAGTACAATTATACCGTTGTAGATTTTGTTAAGATAATATCCATGAAGTATCCACTAACGGTGATACTAATGACGAAGCATATAATGTCTTTGTGGAACAAGTTGTAGCCAAGGTACGTGAAGTCGATGATGAGAGGAAAAGGCTCTACAATAAGTTACCAGCTAAGAAAGAGGATGATTGTGAACCTACAATAGAGATTGAGATAGGATTGAATAAATTCAGTGCTTTATCTGATCTAGGGGCAAGTGTTTCAACTATTCCCAAATCTATTTGTGATAGTCCTAGTCTTGGTCCTTATGCTAATACTCAAATTATGTTGAATATGGGTAACTCTACTTTTACTCGGGTCGTAGGCATTAAGGACGGATGCATAATTCAAATTAATGATTTGTTGTGTCATGCTTGATCTTCTAATAGTAGATACGCTTGAGATCCCAATAGTTCCTATAATTCTCGGTAGGCCTTTTCTAAGGACTATTAAAGTTGTGATAACTGTGTTTGAGGGGAATGTATGATTTGATTTACCAGGTAAAGATCTATTTGTGAGACTATTCCCTAGGAAAAACAAAAATGAAGACCTACACAAGAGATGACATCATTTTCAATGCCATAAGCTATGGTCCCGATGTCCTTGCTCCACCTTGATCATCACTATGACCGAGCTAACCAACCAAAAATAAGCGCTTCGTGGGAGACAACCCATGCAAATAAAGTAGTCAAGTAAGATTATATTTTTTATTTTATTTTCAATAAAAGAGTGAGTGAAGTTCCATTTGAAGAAGCAAGTTTGGAAGTGTTGTCCTAATGAAGGTTTTTCTATGTGCAAGATGAATTATATGTTGAATTGATGTATGTATGCCTCGAAATATGTCTATGTATTGTTTTGGAACAAACCCCGCAGGAGAACAAACAAAAAAAGTAAATTTTGAAAGAAACAAATAAAAAGACGACCATTAAAACGACCACAGGCGGTCATATGCGTGTTGGATGTTCGCATGCAAAAAAACAGAGAAATCACAGAGATTGACGGTGTTTGAAACGAACGCGAGCGCTCGTTTTGTTTTTGTGAAAAAAACAAAGAGGAGTCCATGACGTTCGAGGCGTTCCGAACTAGTGCACGTGCCTGTCCAAGAAGTCGTTTGACATTTCTGACCAGGCGAAGAAAAGGAACAGAAAAACTACAGTGTTCCTAAAGGACGCCGGCGCCCGTTTTAGCGGCCATTTGATCTATGCTTAGATGCACGTAAGTCATCATTGAGAATGATGGCATTCCATACGGGCGCTTCCGCCTATTTGAGCGGTCGTTTTGACCCCCAGAGGATCCAATAAGACCAAGGAAGAAGGTAAATCTTCCCCATCTCTCTCTTTTCTTCTTCTTCTTAATCCAAACAATCAGAACAAGCACCGAGACACACTACTTTTCCACGCATTCTGACTTTGGAGGACACGCGCAAGCCAGACCCTTAGTCATGCTTAGCGTATTGCTAGAACCTCGTTCACTCTCAGATGAATGCAAGAGAGGCATTCGAAGATGTCTCATCAAGCACTTCAAGATCGAGTGGGGCAGTCACATCAACAAAGAAGCAACATGGAAGCGTGAGGACTACCTTGCTGCTGGCTACGCCTATAGGGATTTCCTTGGCAAATATGCAAAGGATTCCCCCGTGGCCTCGAAGCCTTGAGTTGGTGTTCCCTTGAAGAGGAACGGGTGATGTAGCATAGCGGCGGTAAGTATTTCCCTCAGTTTGAGAACCAAGATAAAATCCAGTAGGAGGATCGCGTCAAGTCACAAGTACCTGCACAAACATAAAGAGCTTGCACCCAACGCTATGAAGGGGTTGTCAATCCCTTATAGATTGTTTGCAAAGAGAGAACTGAAAACAAAACGTAAACAAAGCAAAGTAAAAAGCAAAAGTGGAGACGATAGTTGTGAGTAGACCCGGGGGCCGTAGTGTTCACTAGTGGCTTCTCTCATGAAAGCAAGTAGACGGTGGGTGAACGAATTACTGTCGAGCAATTGATAGAACCGCGCAAAGTCATGACGTTATCTATGGAAATGATCATACATATAGGCATCACGTCCAAAACAAGTAGACCGATACTTTCTGCATCTACTACTATTACTCCACACGTCGACCGCTATCCAGCATGCATCTAGTGTATTGAGTTCATAAGAACAGAGTAACGCGTTAAGCAAGATGACATGATGTAGATGGACAATCTCAAATCTATGATGAAAGCCCATCTTCTTACCCTTGATGGCAACAACACGATGCGTGCCTTGCTCCCCCTTCTGTCACTTGGAAAGGTCACCGCACGGTATGAACCCAAAACCAAGCACTTCTCCCATTGCAAGAATCATAGATCTAGTTGGCCAAACAAAACCCAAGACTCGGAGAGACTTACAAGGATATAAAATCATGCATATAAGAAATCAGCAAAGACTCAAATATAACTCATAGATAATCTGATCACAAATCCACAATTCATCGGATCTTGAAAAACACACCACCAAAGAGGGTTACATCGAATAGATCTCCATGAAGATCATGGAGAACTTTGTATTGAAGATCCAAGAGAGAGAAGAAGCCATCTAGATACTAACTACAGACCCGTAGGTCTAAAGTAGACTACTCACGAGTCATTGGAGGGGCGATGATGTTGATGAAGAGGCCCTCCAACTCCAAAGTCCCCTCCGGCAGGGCACCGGGAAGGGTCTCCAGATGAGATCTCACGGAAATGGCAGCTTGCGGCGGTGGAAAAGTGGTTTCGTGGACGCCCTGGGTTTTTCTGGGATTTCAGGGAATATATAGGCCAAGGAGCTAGGGCAGGGGAGCTCCAGGGAGGCCACAAGCCTGGTGGCCGCCCCCCCGCCCCCGGTCGCGGCCACAGGGCTTGTGGACTCCCTGTGGGCCTCCTGCCTTGGCCCTCAAGTCCCCCGATCTTCTTTTGTTCTGGAAAAATTCATTTCGGTGATTTTATTCCATTTGGACTCCGTTCCAAAATCAGATCTGAAAAGAGTCAAAAACACAGAAAAAACAGGAACTGGCACTCAATTAATAAGTTAGTCCCAAAAAAAGATATAAAAGGTATATAAAACATCCAAAGTTGACAAGATAACAGCATATAACCATCAAAAATTATAGATACGTTTGAGACGTATCAAGCATCCCCAAGCTTAACTCCTGCTCGTCCTCGAGTAGGGAAGTGATAAAGAATGAATTTTTGATGCTTTCATGCTACCTAGCAGAGATGTCCTTTGTAACTCCTCTTATGTGACGTGAATATTCAGATTCGTTAGATTCAAAACAATAGTTTGTTATTGACGTGGAGACCATAATACTTCAAGCAAACTAGCAAGGTAATCATGAACTTTCAAAATAACAAGGCCAAAAGAAAGTTATCCCTACAAAATCATATAGTCTCGCTATGCTCTATCATCCTTGCACAACGAATTAAAATCATGCACAACCTCGGTATTGGCCAAGTAATTGTTTTCACACCTTTACTTTCTCAAACTTTTTCAACTCTCACGCAATACATGAGCGTGAGCCATGGTTTTAGCACTATAAGTGGAATGGAGTGTGGTGGAGGTTGCAAGGCAAACAAGGAAAAGATGGTCATATTGACTAGGCATATCAATGAGCTATGGAGATGCTCATCAATAGATATCAATGTGAATGAGTAGGGATTGTCATACAAATGATGCACTAGATCTAAGAGTATGTGAAATCTCTTAAAGAAAACTAGTGAGTGTGCATCCAACTTGCTTGCTCAGGAAGACCTAAGGCAACTTTGAGGAAGCCCGTCATTGGAATATACAAGCCAAGTTATATAATGAAAATTTCCCACTAGCTATATGGTGGTGACAAAACGAGAGACTCTCAATCATGAAGATCATGGTGCCTAATAAGCAAAAGTGTGGAAAGATAGTAGCACTGTCCCTTCTCTCTTTTTCTCTCATTTTTTTGGGTGGGCTCTTTTGCCTCTTTTTTTTGTGGGCTTCTTTGGCCTCTTTTATTTCCTCACATGGGACAATGCTCCATCAATGATTATCATCACACTTACAACTCAAAACTTAGAGCAATGATGACTCTATATGGAATGCATTCGGTAGTGTACCGTGAGAATGATCTAGCATGACATAGACATCAATGGAAACATCATGCTAGCTATCTTATGATCATGCAATGGCAATGTAGAAGTGGTGGCACATGTCATGGTGGTAGTTGCATGGCAATATATCTCGGAATGGCTTTGAAAAAGCCATAGTAGGTAGGTATGGTGGCTGTTTTGAGGGAGGCTAATGGTGGGTTTTGTGCACCGGCGAAAGTTGCACGGCACTAAAGAAGATAGTGATGGTGGAAGGTGAAAGTGCATCTAAACCAGGGACTCAACATTAGTCATGAAGAACTCATATACTTGTTGCAAAAAATTTAGTAGTAATCGAAACAAAGCATTCAACGCATACTCCTAGGGGAAGGGTTGGTAGGTATAAACCATCGCGCTATCCCGACCGCCACACAAAGGATGACAATCAATAAACTAATCATGCTCAGACTTCATCACATAGCGGTTCACCATACGTGCAAGATACGGGAATCACTAACTTCAACACAAGTATTTCTAGATCCACAACACCTTACTTAGTATAACTTCAATATTACCACAAGCACAACTCAAAACTAATTGAGATGAATCAAACTTCTCTAACTACTCAATGAACATGAAGGTGGAAGTTTTCATATCCCTTTGGATAACTACCCCTTTTGAGACTACTTTCATAGCATAGATCAACTAACACGACACGCGCTTCCGTGCTCTAAAAGATAGAAGTGAAACACACAGAGCAAAATCAACTAGCTCAAAAGATATAAGTTAAACACATGTGAGCTGAATTGTCTAACCAAAGGATATAAGTGAAGCTCGACAAAATCACGGTGAGTGCATGTCTATCTCTCTAGGTGTGCAGCAAGGAAGATTGTGACACAACAAAAATAAAAGACTCCTACGATACAAGACGCTCCAAGCAAAACACATAACATGTGGTGAATAAAAATATAGCCCCAAGTAATGTTACCGATGGATTGAAGACGAAAGAGGGGATGCCTTCCCGTGGCATCCCCAAGCTTAGGCTTTTTCGGCATCCTTGAATCAACTTGGGGTGCCTTGGGCATCCCCAATCTTGAGCTCTTGCCACTCTTTATCTCTTTTTCCATAATAACTTCTCCCAAAACTTGAAAACTTCACAACACGAAACTTAAACAGAAACTCGTGATATCATTAGTATAAGAAAGCAAATCACCACTTCCTTAGGTACTGTAGCAAACTTAAATTCTACTTATGTTGATGTTGGGTTACTGTATTTTCAATCTTCCATGGCTAATACCGCCCGATACTATCCATTGTTTCATCAAAATAAGCAACCAACTCAACAAAAATAGAATCTGTTAACAACAGACCAGTCTGTAGCAATCTGTATACTTCGTATAATTCTGGTACTTCAAAAATTCTGACAAATTACGACAGTCTGAAGAATTTGCATAGAAATCAGGAGCAAAAAGAATCAACTCAAAATCTCTCACGGAACGAAAATGAAAATTCTTTTCGTGGGCAGAAAGTTTCTGTCTTTTCCAGCATGATCAAACGATCATCCCAAGACTAATCATAACGGTTTCACTTGGCACAAACACAAAAGAAACACAAAAAACACAATCATAAACGAATTATGAAAGTGTGGAAAACACAAAACAGAAATAAAAAGGATAGATTCGTTGGGTTGCCTCCCAACAAGCCCTACTGTTTAACGCCCTTAGCTAGGCATAAGGATTTCAATGATGCTCGCACAAAAGACAAGAATTGAAGCACAACGAGAGCATTAAAGAGCATGTGAAAATCACATATAAGTCTAACATACTTCCTATGCATAGGCATTTTATAGGAAAACAAGTTATCAAGAGCGATAACTACCATATGCAAGGAAGAAGAAAGAGTCAAGAAAAATCTCAACATCACAAGAGGTGATTTAGTGATATGAAAGTTTCTACCACAATATTTTCCTCTCTCATTACATGTGGGATCATATTCAAATTTAACAATATAGCTATCACATAGGATAGTCTTTTCATGATCCACATGTGTGCAAAGTTTACGCTCTTCAAAAATAGTGGGATTATCATCTAAGGTCATGACTTCTCCAAACCCACTTTCGATAATATTGCAAATATCATATTAATCATGAGGATTGAACAAATTTTCAAGATCAAAAGAAAAATCATCACCCCAATCAAGATCATTGCAACCAGTAGTGGACATAGCAAAACTAGCATCCCCAAGCTTAGGGTTTTGCATATTTTTGGCATGATTGTCACTAATAGAATTTATAGTGAAACCATTGCAATCATGCTTTTCATCCAAGTAGCCCTCGTGAATCACTTCATAAATTTCTTCCTCACTATTTTCAGATTCACGCATCTCAAGCAAAACTCCATAAAAATAATCGAGTAAGCAAGAGTCACTAGCAATATGTTCAACATAGATGGACCTCTGGAAAAGATCAGCAAGTGGATGAGGATCCATGCCACTAGATTCTTAGCAAGCGAAGATGCAAGCATTTTGAAGGCACATGGCACACAAGCAAAGGAAAGGCAAATGAAAAAGGCAAATTGGTGAAGTGGGGGAGAGGAAAACGAGTGGCAACTGGCAAACAAAGTAAATGCAAGAGATGAGTTTGCAACACTTACTTGGATAGATCTTGACTTGATCTCTCCCCGGCAACGGCGCCAGAAATCGACGTGTTGACGGGAGATTATTCTTGTCTTGATACTCCTCGGAAAGCGATCCTCCCCGGCAACGGCGCCAGAAATCCTTCTGCTGCTGGCTACGCCCATAGGGATTTCCTTGGCAAATATGCAAAGGATTCCCCCGTGGCCTTGGAGCCTTGCGTTGGTGTTCCCTTGAAGAGGAAAGGGTGATGTAGCACAGCGGCGGTAAGTATTTCACTCAGTTTGAGAACCAAGGCATCAATCCAGTAGGAGGATCGCGTCAAGTCACAAGTACCTACACAAACACAAAGAGCTTGCACCCAACGCTATGAAGGGGTTGTCAATCCCTTATAGATTGTTTGCAAAGTGAGAACTGAAAGCAAAAAGTAAACAAAGCAAAGTAAAAGTGAATGTGGAGACGATAGTTGTGAGTAGACCCGGGGGCCGTAGTGTTCACTAGTGGCTTCTCTCATGAAAGCAAGTAGATGGTGGGTGAACGAATTACTGTCGAGCAATTGATAGAACCGCGCAAAGTCATGACGTTATCTACGGCAATGATCATACATAGAGGCATCACGTCCAAAACAAGTAGACCGATACTTTCTGCATCTACTACTATTACTCCACACGTCGACCGCTATCGAGCATGCATCTAGTGTATTGAGTTCATAAGAACAGAGTAATGCCTTAAGCAAGATGACATGATGTAGATGGACAATCTCAAATCTATGATGAAAGCCCATCTTGTTACCCTTGATGGCAACAACATGATGCGTGCCTTGCTGCCCCTTCTGTCACTGGAAAAGGTCACCGCACGGTATGAACCCAAAACCAAGCACTTCTCCCATTGCAAGAATCATAGATCTAGTTGGCCAAACAAAACCCAAGACTCGGAGAGACTTACAAGGATATCAAATCATGCATATAAGAAATCAGCAAAGACTCAAATATAATTCATAGATAATCTGATCACATATCCACAATTCATCGGATCTCGACAAACACATCGCCAAAGAGGATTACATGAGATAGATCTCCATGAAGATCATGGAGAACTTTGTATTGAAGATCCAAGAGAGAGAAAAAGCCATCTAGCTACTAACTACGGACCCGTAGGTCTGAAGTAGACTACTCATGAGTCATTGGAGAGGCAATGATGTTGATGTAGAAGCCCTCAAGCTCCAAACTCCCCTCCGGCGGGGCACCGGGAAGGGTCTCCAGATGAGATCTCATGGAAACGGAAGCTTGCGGCGGTGGAAAAGTGGTTTCGTGGACGCCCCGGGTTTTCTGGGATTTTAGGGAATATATAGGCCAAAGATCTAGGGCAGGGGAGCTCCAGGGAGGCCACAAGCCTGGTGGCCGCGGCCACACGGCTTGTGGGCTCCCTGTGGGCCTCCTGCCTTGGCCCTCAAGTCCCCCGATCTTCTTCTGTTCTGGAAAAATTCATTTCGTGGATATTATTCCGTTTGGACTCCGTTCCAAAATCATATCTGAAAAGAGTCAAAAACACAGAAAAAACAGGAGCTGGCACTTGGCACTGAATTAATAAGTTAGTCCCAAAAAAGATATAAAAGGTATATAAAACATCCAAAGTTGACAAGATAACAACATGAAACCATCAAAAATTATAGATACGTTTGAGACGTATCATACCTCAACCCAAAACTTGATATCTTTCTAATGCCTATCCTAGGAATCTCGGGGACGAGATTCTTGTAAGGGGGTAGGTCTATTACACCCTGTGTTTTTCCTCACTTTGCTAAGTTAGCATGGCTCAAAAATTAGGACCAATTAAAAGTTTTTCTGTGTGATGTGATGCTTGAACTGATTGTTGTTTGATTGCTTGTTTGCTTGTGTTTTAATCACAAAACTTCCTCCTACTCTTTAGACAAAACTCCAAGTCTTTGCCCAATGACCATACCATGTGTATAGGACCTAAACCTATTTTTACCAAATATTATTTTGACCAAAAAGCTTTTATTTAATTTAATCTTTTGAAAACCCTTGAGTTTGGATTTGTACTACAAGTCCTCAAATTAGGGAAGTATTTTGCCCCAAATAATTTATCTCGACCCTATCATCAAAAAGACTCCCCAAAACCCCAAAATTATTATTTTAAAAGTTATTTTTCTATATTATTTAAATACCTTTTTTGAGGCTGGAAATGGTCTTTTATGAAGAAAATATATTTTGTTGTTCCAAAATATTTTAGAAAAATTTGGGAAACTCACTCGACATATATTTCCATATATGAAGGGAAACACCTCAGAACCTCTGCTACCGATTTCTAGAATAGGGAAATTTTATATTGTGAAGTTTCTCCAATTGATCCCAAACTTCTTGGGCATGATCTAATACTCAAATAATGCCAGCAAACCCTAGGAGCTAGTGGACAAGGTTAGGCGGCCTAGAGCACGCAGGGGCATGGCCATGTCGGCCATTTGGGCACTGTGGAGCATGCTACAGTGCATCAGGGCACTGTAGCCGCGGCATTCTCTGGTTCCCGATAGCTTTGGGAGGTGGGGCCATGTCCCTAGAGGCCGCCTCGGCGTTCACAACATGCAACGCAGTCGGCCTCTCCTCCTCTCTTCGACAACCGTTCCGGTGGGTGCCCGATGCCGCCCGCATCCGCGGCACCTTGGCCGAACTGCTCGCCTGCCTCTGATGTTGCTCCGCTCTCTCTCTCTTCTCTCTTATGGTTGCGGAAAAATCCCATGGATACAATAGATGCACCTTCGAGCTCCCCCGTGTCCCCTAGCCTCGACTTCGTCGCAGCCGTGGACGCTATCCAGGGTAAGCTCGCACCCTGGCTATTTAAGCCAGCCCCTCATGGCTTTTCCCGCTCTCTCTTCCTCCTGCGAACCTCTCGAGCCCCCAATTTATCCTCCTGTGGACTCCATCCTCATCAATGGACGAAGCCCGCCGCCGGCCTCCCCACAAAATTCACCCTCATACTGAGCTCTCCCTCGCCCCTGACAACCCGAGTGACTCCTCATTGCTGCCATGAAGCCCCCTATAACCTCCCTTCCGCCCTAGAGCACCATGCATTCATGGCCGACAATCGCTAGCGACATCCTCCACTGCCATCCACGCCCGCACCTCTGCCGCCCTGTCCTACGAGCCAAGTCTCGGGATGGAAGGGGTGCGGCCTTGCGGTCTCACCGATGTGCGCAGCCTCGTCGGAGGTGGTCTGTGCCACCTGTGCAACGCATGTGGGTTCTCGGCATCGCCTCCCCTATGCCTCCTCTACCCAAGTGGGAGGTAGAGGATGAACCCGACAGGCGGGGCCTACTTGTAAGGTACCCACATGGACGGGACCCTTGTTTAGTGGAGACGGCTTCGGGAAGTCCCGCCTCCTCCCACGGAAAACGTACTTGGTTGAGTACGTCTCCTGTGTGGCCCGGTGCATGCGTGCGGCTGAGCCGCTCGGCCAGCCCAGAAGGCCTACTGCTATCCCATGCCCACGGTGGAGTATATGCCATTTAGGTAATTCCGTTTTACCTTATTCTTTTCCAAAAAGACTACTTAATTCATAAATAATACTTTTGACCTCAAAATTCATTGATTCAAATTCCTACACACTCCTAGAATTATAACCTACCCAAATATGTGCATTACACATTTTTCCAGAAATATTTTCTGTAGTGTTAATATTCAAATTTGAATTTGAATATTTCAGACCCCCACTTTGCAAATTATCTACAGAATCCAAATCAACTCCAAATGGAGTCATTCAAATTTCTAGAGACTTCAAAAATCATAATCTAATTTTCTAGCCTTAGTAAACATTTTTCCATGCAATATTTCTGTTGCACCAAAAAAATAGCTCCCTTTCACAAATTATTCCATATTAGAAAATCCCTAGAAAAATCATCCCAACTTCAAATCCAATGAAACCACTTCCTAAATGTTTCTTAAGTCATGCCCAATTTAATGGGCACATCCACCCATTTTTAGGAAAATGTTCATTGTATATTTCTTGTGGGGGTCAGGAATGCCTCCATTTCCACTATTCAAAAATCTCCGATGATCCAAATCCACTAGAATAAACCTTAGGTATTTTTGTTATGAAGAGAGATGTCCAAGAAAAATAAAACTCCTATTTATAGAGCACTTCTGTTTTTGTGCTTGTTATGTGGCTTATCGTGGTTGTTTCCGATGACAGTTGACAAAGTAGACGAAGCGCTTGAAGTTAGATGAGAAGCTATGAAGACCTCGAAGATTTTGCTGAACGAGGCAAGCAGCCCCTTGACCATTACTTGAAACCATTTTTACGCATGTCATACGGTACTTACTTTGTTGCATTTGAACCATGTTGAATCGGTGACCACCTTGGTGGGTTGTTCCCGATAAGTCCTCATTGATACTTGCACTTGGGCATGACCCTACCTTTCTATGAGGGTTATGCGGGTGGGAAGCAGATAGGATGCAAGTAGTTGCTACACAAATGGGATGTGGATATGCATGGTGATAGAAAAAGAAATGCTTTCCAAGACTTTTTGAAGACCCCATCGGGTGCCACTAATGCCCGATGGAAATGGTGTTGATCTAGGTAACCACTTGAGAAATAAGTGATGTACTGAGACAAGTGAGTGTGTTGTTTTGAGAACTGGTTGGTTTAAGTTTCGACCGTTACTCCAACCATACATGTGCAACCACAATACCCCTATATGGGATGGGGCTCTATTGATTACTTTGTTCGATGCTAGCAGAGGGCCCGCATTAGTAGTGGCGGGAGTGGCGTGGTCACTCTCGAGACGGGGCCGTGCCAAGTAGGGTGACCATCGGTTGTTTTCCTAAACGCCGGGCACACTGTTGCATGCCCTCATGGATGGTACGATCTTGAGCAAGGCTCATATTATGTACATCATGAGGGATGTCACAAATGAGTGGACTCTTTGTTTAGTATCGCTAGGGAAAAGACATTGTTCGGGTACTTACCTCGAGTATCTAATATATTGTGAGTCCTGGATGACACGGAAGTTCCCTGATTCTTGTGGGTACAATGCGCAAACCTCTGCAAAGTGTAAAACTATACGGATAGTCGTGTCCATGGTCAAGGACAGTTGGATGACCGCTCTTGGGCTACCACCATTGTTGCAAATCTATGTGTGTGTGGATGTGATAAAGATGATACTTGAGCTAAGCCAGATGACTTGACATGATGAATGAACATGAGATGTTCAACCCCCGCTTATGACGATATCTATAACTTCTTCGTTTGGATATCTGCAACCTTTTGATGGATTCTTTTACAAATTTATTGATCGTGACATTGCACTAAAAACTAGCTTTGCGCAAATTATCTATTAGTGTTATATCATTCATTGTTATTGCCTTGTTACAAACATGGGTTGCTTGCGAGTACATTGAAAGTACTCATTGGCTTGCTAGTGGTTATTTTATTTACCAGGCATGAGAGAACATGATACGATGACGAATACCCTGGTGACGCTCATGCGAGCTAGTACGCTTCACAGTCAGAATGCCTTTAGGGTTAAGGAAGATGGCTTAGGTTCACGCTATCGTTGAAGATTTTTGCTGCAATGTATATGAAGACTTGGCCATGAAGGCCACATTCGAGTAAAACGGTACGTAGTGGATGTAAGACTCTTCTTATTCAGTTTCTGTGTGATCAGTGAGCGTTGATCTCTGGGATCACTATGCACGTACATTCGGTGATCACGACTTAAGAGTCGGGGTCCTCGAAGGGTGTCCATTCAAACTGCCCCGCAATAGTGTCGACATACTCACAATTTACGAGACTTTCTCCACAAATAATCAAAGGAAAAGGGCTCTCTGAGAAACCGACCATGTATTCATGGTGGCAGTAGCACATCCGTGGACAAGCACACCTATTACATTTACGGAGAAAGACCAGCCTCGAATATGTTCTAACCAAACACCCGCCACATTAGTCTTTAATCCCATTAGAGATGGTTTCTATCCAAATGCTAATGGAAGGCGGCAGTGGCTTAAACCTCATTTATGAGGATACCTTGGATAAAATGCAGTTCAATAGATCCCGCATTGAATGCACCAGCACAACCTTTCGAGGAATCATCCCCGAAAGTGAAGCGCGATGCACACGCCAAGTCTCCCTCGATGTAGTATTCAGCATCTATGAATATTACTGCTCCAAAGAACTCACCTTACATATCGTATCCTTCAAAAGCAGCTATCACACCCTTCTATGACGAGAGATCTTCACCAGATTCTAGGCCGTACCACCTTATGGGTATACGAAACTCAAAATGCCCGGACCTAACGGTGTCATTAATCTCATTAGCGACTCAAATATGGCTCTAGGGGCTAAAAATAAATCTGCAGCGCTCGCCCTTGAGGTGCTTTTAGTGGCCCTTGCGGCAGAAGAACTCATAGAACTAAGATCGGTGGTCAACAAGAATGATGTAACTCTTAGCAAGAGACCCAAGTCTACATCTTTCAAGCATGCCGAGGAAATAGTCAAATTCTGACTGCACCCGACGGACCCCGCTAAAACAGCGTCCATTGGAGCATGCTACTTCTTGAGCTTGCGTTGGTTTTTCCCTTGAAGAGGAAAGGGTGATGCAGCAAAGTAGAGATAAGTATTTCCCTCTGTTTGAGAACCAAGGTATCAATCCAGTAGGCGTATCAAGATGAGGCACCAAGGCACCTGCGCAAAAACAAACAAACTTGCACCCAGCGCGATAAAGGGGTTGTCAATCCCTTTACGATTACTTGCAAGGTGAGATCTGATAGTGATAATAGGTAAATATAAATAGATAAATAAAAGTGAAGCAAGGTACTTTTGGTATTTTTGTATGTAGATATGAATATATAATGTGTAAAATAGACCCGGGGGCCATAGTGTTCACTAGAGGCTTCTCTCATGATATCAAGTATTACGGTGGGTGAACGAATTAATGTCGAGCAATTGATAGAATCGCGCAAAGTCATGACGATATCTAAGGCAATGATTATACATATACGCATCATGTCCAAGACAAGTAAACCGATACTTTCTGCATCTACTACTATTACTCCACACATCAACCGCTATCTAGCATGCATTTAGTGTATTAAGTTCATAACAAACAGAGTAACGCCTTAAGCAAGATGACATGATGTAGAGGGATAAAATCATGCAATATGATATAAACCCCATCTTTTTACCCTTGATGGCAACAACATGATGCGTGCCTCGCTACCCCTTCTGTCACTAGGTGAGTACACCGCACGGTATGAACCCAAAACCAAGCACTTCTCCCATTGCAAGAATTATAGGTCAAGTTGGCCAAACGAAACCCATAACTCGAAGAGAATTACAAGGATACGAAATAATATTCATAGATAATCTGAGGAGACTTAAATAATATTCATAAATAATCTGATCATAAATCCACAATTCATTGGATCTCGACAAACACACCGCAAAATGAAGTTACATCGGGTAGATCTCCATGATGATCATGGATAACTTTGTATTGAAGATCCAAGAGAGAGAAGAAGCCATCTAGCTACTAGCTATGGACCCGAAGGTCTGTGGTGAACTACTCATGCATCATCGGAGAGGAAATGGTGTTGATGAAGAAGCACTCCGTGTCCGAATCCCCCTCCGGCAGGGCACCAGAACGATCCCTAGATGGGATCTCGCGTAAACAGAAGCTTGCGGCGGCGAAAAAGTATTTTCGTGGCTCCCTCTGTTGGTTTGGGGATTTTAGGGAATTTATAGGTGAAAGAGGTATGGAAAAGGAGGCATGGGGGCCCACGAGCCAGCTAGGCGCCCCCCATGGGGCGCACCTAGGGGGCTCGTGGCCTCCCCCGTGGCCCTCTTCCTTGGTTCTCAAGTCTTTTGGATCCCTTCTGTTATGGAAAATATCATCCCGAAGGTTTTATTCTGTTTGGACTTCGTTTAATATTCTTATCTGAAAAAGATCAAAAAACGGAAAAAACAGAAACTGGCACTGGGCACTAAGTTAATAGGTTAGTCCCAAAAATGATATAAAATAGCATATAAATGCATATAAAACATCCCAAGTTTACAATATAATAGCATGGAACAATCAAAAATTATAGATACGTTGGAGACGTATGAAGCATCCCCAAGCTTAACTCCTGCTCGTCCTCGAGTAGGGAAGTGATAAAGACCGAATTTTTGATGTGGAATGCTACCTAACATATTTGTTCTTTGTAACTTCTTTATTGTGGAAGAATGTTTACATCCATAAGATTCAAAACAATAGTTTAATATTGACATGAAAACAATAATACTTCAAGCATACTAGCAAAGTAATCATGAACTTTTGAAATAACAAGGCCAAAGAAAATTATCCCTACAAAATCCCCACACAACGAATTTAAATCATGCACAATCCTGGTATTGGCCAAGTAATTGTTTTTGCACTCTTACTTCCTCAAACTTTTTCAACTCTCACGCAATACATGAGCGTGAGCCGTGGATATAGCACTATAGGTGGAATAGAGTGTGGTTGAGGTTGTGAGGCAAAAAGGAGGAGATGGTCACATTGACTCGACATGTCAACGGGCTATGGAGCTGCCCATCAATAGATATCAATGTGAATGAGTAGGGATTGCCATGCAACGGATGCACTAGAGCTATAAGTGTATGAAAGCTCAAAAATAAAAACTAGTGGGTGTGCACCCAACTTGCTTGCTCACGAAGACCTAGGGCAATTTTGAGGAAGCCCAACATTGGAATATACAAGCCAAGTTATATAATGAAAATTCCCACTAGTATATGAAAGTGACAAAACAAGAGACTCTCTATCATGAAGAACATGGTGCTATTTTGAAGCACAAGTGTGGAAAAAGATAGTAGCATTGTCCCTTCTCTCTTTTTGTCTCATTTTTTTTGTTTGGGCTCTTTGGCCTCTTTTTTTCATTTTATTTTTCCCTTTTTTTGGTGGGCATCTTTGGCCTATCTTTTTTTATTTGGGCTTCGTTGGCCTCTTTTATTATTTCCTCACATGGGACAATGCTATAATAATGATGATCATCACACTTTTATTTACTTACAACTCGATACTTAGAACAATAATACTCTATATGAAATGCCTCCGGCAGTGTACCGGGATGTGCAACGATCTAGCTTACTGTATGACGTTGAAACATCTGGCTAGCTATCTTACTATCATGCAATGGCAATATGAAAGTGATGGCACATGTCATGAGACAGAACGGTGGAAGTTGCATGGCAATATATCTCGGAATGGCTATGAAAATGCCATAATAGGTAGGTATGGTGGCTGTTTTGAGGAAGGTATATGGTGGTTTTGTGCACCGGCGAAAGTTGCGCGACACTAGAGAGGCTAGCAATGGTGGAAGGGTGAGAGTGCATCTATACCATGGACTCACATTAGTCATGAAGAACTCATATACTTATTGCGAAAGTTTTCTTAGTAATTGAAACAAAGTGCTAAACGCATACTCCTAGGGGAAGGGTTGGTAGGAGTTAACCATCTCACGATCCCGACCGCCACACAAAGGATGACAACCAATAAATCAATTATGCTCCAACTTCCTAACATAGCGGGTCACCATATGTGAATGCTACGGGAATCACTAACCTTAACACAAGTATTTCTAGATTCACAACACCCTACTAACATAACTCTAATATTACCATATCCATATCACAAAACTAATTGTGAGGAATCAAACTTCTCTTACTAATCAATGCACTTAAATATGAAAGTTTTTATTATATCCTCTTCGGATGCCTATCATATTTAGGACTAATTTCATAACACACGCCAATTACCAAGTTACTTAGAGAGAGCGCTCTCAAAATTATATAAGTGAAGATCGAGAGTTTTTATTTCTACAAAGTATGACACCGCCGTGCTCTACAAAGATTTAAGTGAAGCACTAGAGCAAAATTATCTAGCTTAAAAGATGTAAGTGAAGCTCATGGGAGCAAAATTATCTAGCTCAAAAGATATAAGTGAAGCACATGTGAGCTAAATTGCCTAACTCAAAAGATATAAGTGAAGCTCATTGAGTATTCTAACAAATTCACGATGAGTGCATGTCCCTCTCAAAAGGTGTGCAGCATGGATGATTGTGATAAAACAAAAAAGCAAAGACTCCTATAATACACGACGCTCCAAGCAAAACACATATCATGTGGTAAATAAAAATATAGCTCCAAGTAACGTTACCAATGGATTGAAGACGAAAGAGGGGATGCCTTCCCAGGGCATCCCCAAGCTTAGGCTTTTTGGTGTCCTTGAATTTGGCTTGGGATGACTTGGGCATCCCCAAGCTTAGGCTCTTTCCACTCTGTCACACCCTGTTTTTACTATCACTTATCTGTATTATGAAAATATGAGCTTGTTAAAACTTTTTCAAGGCAAATGTTGTGAATGCCATGATTGACATTGTATGCTTGTGTGCTTGATCATGTGAGGATAAAACCCTATTTCATAACATTGATTTCCAAAAACCTTTACTTATTTCTCATCATGGTAAAACCCTACCTTCCGTTGCACTACATGCCCTTGATAGCAAGGAGTGCTTCTACTCAAAGTTGGTGGTCTGATTTTAACCTATCTTTATATTTCAAAACCACAAAGATAACTATTTTTGTAATTATTTTCCTAATTAAATAACATGCCCATTTCTGAGGCCAGAATTGTTATTCTTACATGGAAAAATACTTTTCTGCCTTAGAAAAATCTATTTAAGTTTGTAGATGATCAGAAGGACATATATTTTCCATACATAGGATTTTAAACCATACTTTATATTATAATTATTGAATAAAACCATGAAAGCTATTTCTGTCTGTTTTGACCTTTTGAAATATTTCCAAAGGAAATATTCTCAATAAATTCCTCCAAAATTCCAGTGATATCCCTAAGCCATATTTGGTGTCCACATAAAGTTTCACCTTGATCAAAGGTAATTAAGGACCCCAAATAACCCAAAAACCCTTCTGTCCAGAATCAAGTTAGCGCAACTCTACATAGCAAAGTTGATCCAATGATGCTGAAACATTGCACGAGTGCCTTATACCTTAATTAAGGGTTCCACACCAAAAATGGGATTTGTGGGACTTAGTTTGCCCACACTCTCTTTGAAAGGGACAGATCTCGTCATATTGGAGTATTTTCAAGTTTACAAAAGCTAAACTTGTCCGATGGAGCACAAACTTGGTGAAACCCCATGATTTACCACCAAACCAAAACCTGTTAAGTTGCAGCACCAGTGGTGAGGTGCAACCCCCTCAAACCACTATCGAACACCTTCTTATAGATGGGAAAAAGCCACCTTAGCCTCATCTAAACCCAACCCCTTTGCTCAAAACTCATATATTAGGTGGCCAGTATTTGTGTCTAACCCCAGTCAACTGGGCCCTCACTTGTTCAAAGTGGAAAGGACAAAAACCCAAATTTAGATTTTAGTTCAAGGTTGACAGCACCAGTATTTCTTGTATCCCTTGACCAGACGAAGCTCCCACAAAACCCAAACAGCTAGCCACACTCCTAGCCAGTGCCAGGACATGCTAGACACGTCCAAAGTGCCTCAGAGTGCACCAGCATGCCGTGGCACGCCAAAACTGCGCTCTGGCGTGCTACTGGAAGCCATCGAGGTGGGGGCGATGTTCTCGGCCAGTTCCAGCCTCCCCCGAGGTGTCCAACCTCTCCCCCGACAACCCCTCTGCATCGAGCAAGACTCAGGGCCCCTCCTCTCCCGCGCTAGAGCTCGTGCAACGCGTGCCCGCGCGCACCAGAACCGGCCAAGGTTGCATGGCCACTAATGTGCAACTTCTCCACCTCTCCCTCTGCAGCAGATGGCTCTAGTAGTCCAAAACCATGTCCTGAGACCGTGGTTTCGGCCCCAGTCTCTCTCTGCACCCCCATGCGCGCCACGGCGAGTCACCGGCGCTCCCGAATAGGCTCACCATCGCAGGCCTATAAATAGCCCTCCCCCTCGCTCCAGCACACCTCAGATAGCTTCACCGCGATCACTAGTACCTCCCTAGACACCCCAGCAACCCAGCAGAGCCCCGGTGCTCTAGATCGACCGAGGCCCCTCCGCCTAGGAGCTCCGGTCAATCTCCGGCTACACGACGGCTCATGCGCCCCTCGACCCACCAAACTGCTCCTCTCAACCCGGGAAGCTTTCCCCCAATCGCCCGAGCATTTCCGTGTCTCTAGCCACCTCCCTGGCCACCTCCTGAAACTCCTCCGCCACGGCCTGCTCATCGCCGGCGAACCCCTTTCTCTCCGACCTTGTTCCGACCACCAGCAGGTAGGCGACAGCAAGACGAACCCATTTCAGTCCTCGTTGGGGCTTGAGAGCGTCGGCAACCTCGCCGGCGTGCTCCTCCTCCTCTCTGACCAGAGGTAGGAGACGACCCCGACAGGTGTGCCCCACTAGTCGGTGGCCCAGCCTCCTCCCCCACACTGTCCACAGCCGCTGACCATAGGGCCCCGCTCGTCAGGTTCAAACCTGACGGCGTGCGCGCCTGGGCAGGATGTCGGCAGGCCATGGGCCAGCCCAGGTCCACGTCGAGCCAAGCCAGGAGTTTAGCCGATTTTCTTTTTATTTTCAAATCCCTGGTTTCTAAGATTTTTATAAAAACATTTAACCAGTGTAAAAACATAATGTCTCCACTGTTATTCTTCTAAAAAGATGTAGTATTCAATAATATGATTGAATGAATTTTTCTACAACTATTCTGTTTTGCAATAATAAAAGGGCTAAATTGGAATAGTTTTGCTTCTGTCTGGTTAATTTCAAAAATGTTCCTTCAAGGGAAATTAAGGAAAATATTTTTCAAAATGATACCTTAGATTTATCATTAATAAACAACATTTTAAAAATAACTTTGTGATATGTTTCTGTGTGAGCTATTTCTTATTTATTGTTTTATCAACGATAGAAAATCTGTGTGACGAGGGAATCGGAGCGGAAGACCTCGAAGACCCTGGATACCTAGTTGACCAAGGCAAGCAGCCCTTTGACCATGACTGAGCATATGTTACTTTGCATGATTAAAATAGCAAGTATTTTCATTGCATATGATCATAAGTGCCAGTAATCATTTGATATGATTTTACCGATGGCTCCCTCGGAGCACTTGCATTGAGCTTGATCCTACCCCTTGAGAGTCATGCTAATATCATGTTGACAAGCAAAGATAGAAGTGGTATTATCATGAGCATGTTGATGACATAAAGCAAGAGTTTATCAAAACCCCGTCGGGTGCCACTAATGCCCGAGGGTGATGATGAGATAGGTGGTCACTTTTGGTGAAGTGATGCACCCGGTATTTGTGTGAGTATGTTTTCGGAAATGATATTAGATTTATGATGTGTCGGTCATCCCAACCTTACCAGTACGACCACGTTACCCCTTATGGGACGGGGCTATGTTAATTACTCTGGTCTGTGCTAGCAAAGAGGCACATTACTAGTGGCGGGAGTGATGTGTGGTCACTCTCGTGATGGGGTCGTGCCAGGTAGGACGACTATGCCATTTTTATGAGTTCCAGTCACACTGTTGGTCCCCGCATGGTTGGTATTGTCGAGAGTTGGTGCTCGTAAGACGTACGACATGTGGGCTGGGTACCAATCGAGTGGACCTCTTTGTCTAGTATCGTCAGGGGAAAGGCATTGATCGGGTACTTACCTCGGGTATGTTATATACCGCGAGTCGTGGATGACACGGAAGTTTCCCGGATCTCGTGGGTCTAGCGTACTACCTCTCTAGAGTGTAATCTATTCGAATAGCCGTGTCCACGGTCAAGTACAGTTGGCTAATCCTGCTTAAACTACGTCCAGTTATTTCCGCATAAACCAAGTGTGTGTGTGGTGATGAAAAAGGTGTTGTTATGAAAGTAATGATATGACCAAGTTCGGTGACTTGGCATATAGGGTGAACCCGGATGGTTTAGCCCTCGGCAGATATATTGATATCTGTAACCTGTTCTTCAAAAGTAATTCTTTAACTTGATGCATATTCATGATCATTCCACCAAGACGAGTTACACCAAAGATGCATGCTATTGTTATCCTTCACTTTCATTGTTCATATCATGGGCTATTTGCGAGTACATTCAAAGTACTCATTGTCTTGCCACTTGTTATGTTATTGACCAGACATGGAAGGACCGGAGTTTGGAGATGAGTACGTCTTCGAAGACGCCCCTGCGAACTATAACGCTTCTGAGTTAGAATGCGTGTCGGTGTAGGCTTGATGGCATGGGCACCCTCTTAGCCCCTATGATTTCCGCTACTAGTCGTATCAGAGTGATTTGGCCTTAGGCCCTGCTTTGTGAACTTGACCATTCGGTCATGTGTTCTAATAATCGGTACTCGGATGTAGGACTCTTTTATTCGGTATCTGTGTTCGGTGAGCATTGATCTCTCGGATCAGTGAGCATGGCGATCTCGACTCGTAAGTCGGGGTCCCCACAGAGCTGGTATCAGAGCCATCCTGACTATAGGAAGCCTTAGGTAGCATGGACGATAGCCGAAAGGATTAGTGCACATAGGACTTAACCTGAGAACCTGCACCCACTAAAAACTTTCTAACCCTCTCCTCTACATCTTGTAGATGGCCGCCGTACCTGACATGCTTCTCAAGACGGGCTTTCCTCTGCTTTCGAGTGATAGCCTCGAGAAGTGTCAAGTACGTCGCAAGCCCATCTTCCTCTACCACGAGCACAGGGTCAATGCTGACACCAAGGAATATCACGTGGACGTGATAGTGAAGGCTAACGACTCCCCGACTAGCTGGTTCTTTGGAGGACCACAGATGGAGGATCTGATGTTGGCCGTGGAGACTGCAGCATGAGAGGCGCTCGTGCGACTCCGCGACATCCTTCCCGAGATGGCTTATGAGCCAGCTACTCATCATCTACCTTTTTTTAAGGATGGGGTAGATAGGAGTTGGACACTCAACCCATCTTCTGAGGACGGGACACCACTGAGGTTTCATACCTACTTCTGTCTCTCCTCCGACACCTTGACGCATCTTTTGATCAAGGAGTCGACTAGGATCCGCCAAGAGCTGCAGCAAGTCAAGGATCTTCTTCGCACGGAGAAGATGAAGAACCGCAAGGTGAAGAAGGAAGGAGCACCCGTGGGACCACCTGGTTTTCCTTTCCGAGGAGGAATACCACCGCTTCAGGCCACTCCTCTTCAGAGT
Source organism: Hordeum vulgare subsp. vulgare (assembly GCF_904849725.1). Classification (NCBI taxonomy): domain Eukaryota; kingdom Viridiplantae; phylum Streptophyta; class Magnoliopsida; order Poales; family Poaceae; genus Hordeum; species Hordeum vulgare. The sequence goes on along the minus strand of NC_058521.1, from coordinate 88,928,124 downwards.
CATTGCTTGACCGCAGAAGAGTACACTGAGCTCTTCGCTACCTCGCCAACCAAGAGACGTCGTGACGATCCGCTTCCTTCCCCTACTCCTTCAAAGAAGGGAAGCACTACTGAAGATGAAGATGAATATGAAAATGAAGACGAAGATCCCGCAGAACCCGGTTATGAGACCACGCAGTCGGCCACTTAGCCTTAGCAACATAGGCAATTAGAATGTACCCAAGCGTAAGCGTTCTTGTATCAGTTTATATGACCCCAGATGTTGTGTAAGCCTGTTGGATGCAAGTCGCATTCTGCCTTAGGCAGCTTGTCAGTGACCACATTGCTTATTTTCAAAATTTAATGTGGTAGATCTTTTCAAAATCCATTGGCTTAAAAACTTTTCTCACTAGCACGACACCAGATCCCCTCTTTACTAGAACATCATCCCTTATGATTTCAGCCAGTTCGGCAAAATTGACCTATCTACTCCCCTGACAGGATGGTGAATACAACTCGCAATAGCACCTTCGGCAACCCCGACTATGCCTCTTTAGGACAGCAGCAGGGAACCGGAGGGGAAGCTCAAGCTGCAGATCACCACGAGCAGCAAGACGATGTTCCACCGCCACCACCTCCTCCTGAAAGCTTGACCATGGCTCAGTTCCTTCAAGCTCTTCGAGAGGAGCGTCAAGCCAACAATGACGCTATCCAGCAGCTGGCTCAAACCTTGGTGAACAACCCACCGCAGAACGGGAATGGCAATGGTCGCTCAACTCTCTCTGAGTTTATGTGAACTACGCCACCCATATTCACGGAGACGACTGAACCATTGGATGCCGATGACTGGATTCGTACTATCAAGGACCTCCTCGCGCTGGTCAAGTGCACTGATGACCGTGAGGAAGTCCTCTATGCATCTCACTGTCTCGGAGGCACAACCAGAGATTGGTGGGATGGATTTTAGATTATGCGAGCAGGGCAAGTCATCACTTGGGCTGTGTTTAAGGATGGATTTCACGCTGCTCACATTCCTCCTGGAATGCTGACCATTAAGTAGCGGGAATTCCGAGCCTTAAGGCAAGGCAGTGGATCTGTCAAGGAATATTTGCAGAAGTTTAACCTCCTGTCAAGGTACGCACTTGAAGATGTCAGCACTGAGGCCGCCAAAGTGGAATGCTTTATGGAAGGACTGCAGCAGTCACTCCAGTATCAGCTGGTTGTTTGTGAATGCTGGACCTTCAGCGGCCTGGTATATAAGGCCCTTATGTTGGAAGACAAGCGTCGTGCCATGGACGACACCCGTAGCTAATGGGTAGTGGAGGACCGAGTAGCTCGAAGCCACGACCATGGCAGTCAGCTCCAGCAAGACCCAACTATCACCAACAGCAGTACAAGTATCCAACATTTTGCCAGAATTACCAGCCTCAGCAGCATGTCAACGCCAAGCCAGCAAGCAATCCACCAAACAATGGTGGGGCCAAGACCAATCTTCTAGCGCAAGTTACCTGTTTCGGATGTGGACAAACAGGGCACTATTCCAGGCAGTGCCCCAACAAGAAACCTGATGCTCCATGCCCCAATGCGCCAAATCCCGTCCAAGGAGCACCAGGCAGGAATCAGGCTCCCCGCAATCAACAGTATCACAACAAGGGGAGGATTAATCATATTTCCGCAGAAGAGGCACAGGAAGACGCGGACTGTATTCTGGGTACATTCCTCGTCAACTCTACCCCAACAATAGTATTGTTTGATTGCGGTGCTTCGCATTCTTTTGTTATGCAAAAGTTTGCGGAAAAATGTGGTTTAGAACCTACCTTGCTTCGTGGGCATATGTCAATTCAAACCCCGGGAGCAGTTTTGAGGACCAACCTTGGGTGTAGGAAGGTCGGGATAGTTATCAATGGGACGAGCTTCTCAGCGGATCTCATTGTGCTTAAGTCGCAAGCCCTAGAAGTAATTCTCGGCATAGATTGGTTGGCCAAGCATCAAAGCATCTTGGACTATGCCAACAGGGCCATTACCGTGACAAGTGACCAAGGGGTCAAAGTCAAGTATGTCTCTGAGCTAGTACCCGCTCGAGAACCACGGGTTAACAGTCTGTCAGAGGAAGGACTCGATCGAGTACCAATAGTATGTGAATACTCGGACGTCTTTCCTGATGAGCTACCAGGGAAGCCTCCTGACCGAGACATCGAGTTCATCATTGAGCTCATGCCCGGATCAAGGCCTATCTATAAGAAGCCTTACAGGATGGGATCCGATGAGCTAGCGGAGTTGAAGAAGCAACTGGATGAGCAACTCAGGAAAGGGTTTATTCGTCCGAGTGTGTCACCTTGGGGATCACCTGTACTCTTTGTGTCCAAGAAGGATGGGACTATCAGACTCTGCATCGATTACCGTTCTCTCAATGAGGTCACGATCAAGAACAAGTACCCACTCCCCAAGATTGAAGATTTGTTCGATCAGCTAAATGAGGCTAAGGTATTCTCCAAGATCGACCTCCGATCTGGATATTACCAACTGAAGATCCGACCCGAGGACATACCCAAGAGTGCATTCTTGACCCGGTACGGCCTGTATGAATGCATTGTCATGTCTTTTTGGTTGACAAATGCCCCAGCTTACTTCATGTACCTCATGAATAAGGTCTTCATGGAATACCTATACAACTTTGTCGTCGTGTTCATTGATGACATATTAATCTTCTCCAAGTCCGAAGAAGAGCATGAGCAACACTTGAGGTTGGTATTGGAGAAGCTTCGAGAGCACCAACTTTATGCCAAGTTCAGCAAGTGCCAATTTTGGCTGAACGAAGCTGGATTCTTGTGTCATACCATGACAGCAAGTGGATTGGCAGTTGATCCCTCCAAGATTACTACGGTAACCAACTGGGAATCGCTAATTGACGTGAAGGAAGTCAGGAGCTTCCTCGGACTCGCAGGATATTACCTCAAGTTCGTAGAAGGATTCTCCCGCATCGCTCGACCTATGACTCCGCTCTTGAAGAAAGGCAAGAAGTTCGAATGGACGCTGGAATGTGAAGCAAGCTTCCAAGAACTGAAGAAGAGACTAACCACCGCCCCGGTATTAGCCACTCCAGATATCAGCAAGGAGTTTGTGATATATTGTGATGCCTCCAGGATTGGACTCGGTGGGGTTCTAATGCAGGATGGCAGAGTCGTGGCGTATTTGTCACGACAACTCTGCCCACATGAGGAGAACTATGCCACCCATGATCTCGAGTTGGAAGTTGTAGTGCATGCTCTGAAGACATGGCGACATTACCTTCTGGGGAAGCGATGTGAAATATACACTGACCACAAAAGTTTGAAGTATATCTTCACCCAAAGGGAATTGAATATGAGGCAACGAAGATGGTGAGATTTAATCAAAGATTACGACCGCGGCATTCAATATCACCCGGTAAGGCTAATGTAGTGGCTGATGCCTTAAGCCAGAAGACCAGCACCTTGAACGTCATGCTCAAGGAAAGGAAGCCCGCCTTATATGAAGAATTGGAGAACTTCGGGTTGGAACTAGTGGAATCAGAATTTCTAGATAACCTCGAAGTCAAGCCAACGCTGGTAGACGACATCAAGGATGCCCAGAACGGTCATAAGAGCATTGAAGGCATCAGGAAGAAGATTCAAGAAGGCAAGGCCCCATGATTATCGGTGGATGAACAAGGAGTGGTGTGGTTTGGGAAAGGTTTATGCGTACCCAACAAGGCTGAACTCAAGGACTTAATCCTACAGGAAGCACATGATACACCCTACTCTATTCACCCCGGTGGTACCAAGATGTATCAAGACCTCCGAGAAAGATTCTGGTGGCATGGCATGAAGAGGGAAATAGTGTCTTATGTTGCCAAGTGCGACGTGTGCCAACAAGTCAAAGCTGAGCATCAGCGACCCGCAGGACTACTACAACCTCTCAAGGTGCCAGAATGGAAGTGGGACAAGATAGGCATGGACTTTGTTACGGGCTTACCAAGGTCTAACAAGGGCCATGACTCTATATGGGTTATTGTCGACCATTTGACCAAAGTGGCCCGTTTCATCCCTGTCAACACCACTTATGATGGGAACAAGTTGGCTAATATCTATATTGAGCGTATAGTAAGCCTTCAGGGAGTTCCCAAGGAGATTGTATCTGACCGAGGCACGCAGTTCACCTCAAGGTTTTGGAAAAAGTTCCAAGAAGCCCTTGGAACCAAGCTCTCTTTCAGCACCACTTTCCACCCGCAAACGGGCGGACAAACGGAAAGAGTGAATCGGATACTCGAAGATACGCTCCGCGCATGCGTCTTGGCGCACGGAGCCAAATGGGAAGACTGTCTATCGTTCGCTCAATTTTGATACAACAACATCTACTAGTCCAGTCTCCAGATGATCCCGTTCGAAGTATTGTACGGACGAAAGTGCCGAACCCCGCTCAACTGGCCTTAGACCGGTGAAGGGCTGATTTTCGGGCCGGAAATCTTGCACAAGGCAGAAGAGAAGGTGCAAGTGGTCCGAGAAAATCGAAAAGCAGCCAAGTCGCGACACAAGACTTATGCGGATTCTCGCCGGAGGGACGTGGAGTTTGTTCTTGGAGACCTGGTGTACCTCCGCGTCACACCTCTCAAGGGAACCAAGTGTTTCCACGTTAAAGGGAAACTCGCTCCAAGGTTCATTGGACCATTTAAGATCACAGCAAGGTGAGGAGAAGTTGCTTATCAGTTGGAGCTACCTCCGGAACTTTCGGGTGTGCACAATGTCTTCCATGTTTCACAACTTTGGAAGTGTCTTCAAGCGCCAAGTCATCCCGATCTTTACAAGGACATTGACCACCAGGCCATCGACCTTCAGCCTGATCACCCCTACCGCAAGAGGTCGATCCGCATTCTGGACGAAGCTGAGCGCTGCACCAGAAGCCGCACCATCAAGTATTTCAAGGTTCAATGGAACAACCACACCGAAGCCGAAGCTACATGGGAGCGTGAAGACTATCTCCGATCTGAGTTTCCAGACATTTTTAGCACCTAGCTTAGGAATCTCGGGAACGAGATTCTTGTAAAGGGGATAGGTCTGTCACACCCTGTTTTTACTATCACTTATCTGTATTATGAAAATCTGAGCTTGTTAAAACTTTTTCAAGGCAAATGTTGTGAATGCCATGATTGACATTGTATGCTTGTGTGCTTGATCATGTGAGGATAAAACCCTATTTCATAACATTGATTTCCAAAAACCTTTACTTATTTCTGATCAAGGTAAAACCCTACCTTGAGTTGCACTACATGCCCTTGATAGCAAGCAGTGCTTCTACTCAAAGTTGGTGGTACGATTTTAACCTATCTTTATATTTCAAAACAACAAAGATAATTATTTTTGTAATTATTTTCCTAATTAAATAACATGTCCATTTTTGAGCCCAGAATTGGTATTCTTACATGGAAAAATACTTTTCAGCCTTTGAAAAATCTGATTAAATTTGTAGATGTTCAGAATGACATATATTATCCATACATAGGATTTCAAACCCTATTTTATATTATAATTATTGAATAAAACCATGAAAGCTATTTCGGTGTGTTTTGACCTTTTGAAATATTTTGAAAGGAAATATTCTCAATAAATTACTAGAAAATTCCAGTGATATCCTTAAGCCATATTTGGTGTCCACATAAAGTTTCACCTTGATCAAAGGTGATTAAGGACCCCAAATAACCCAAAAACCCCTTTTGTCCAGAATCAAGTTAGAGCAACTCTACATAGCAAACTTGATCCAATGATGCCGAAACTTTGCAGGAGTGCCTAATACCTTAATTCAGGGTTCCACACCAAAAATGGGATTTGTGGGACTTAGTTTCCCCCACACTCCCTTTGGAAGGGACAGATCTGGTCATATTGGAGTGTTTTCAAGTTTACAAAGCTAAACTTGTCCAATGGAGCTCAAACTTGGTGAAACCCCATGATTTACCACCAAATCCAAACCTGTTAAGTTGCAGCACGAGTGGTGGCGTGCAACCCCCTCAAACCACTGTCGAGCACCTTCTGATAGATGGGACAAAGCCACCTTAGCCTCAGCTAAACCCAACCCCTTTGCTCAAAACTCATAGATTAGGTGGCCAGTATCTGTGTCTAACCCCAGTCAACTGGCCCCTCACTAGTTCAAAGTGGAAAGGCTAAAAACCCCAATTTAGATATCAGTTCACGGCTGATAGCACCAGTATTTCTTGTCTCCCTTGACCAGCCGAAGCTCCCATAAGACCCAAACGGCCAGCCACACTCCCAGCCAGTGCCAGGTCATGCTAGACATGTCCAAAGTGCTTCAGAGCGCACCAGCATGTCGTGGCATGCCAAAATTGCGCTCTGGGCGCACTAGAGGAAGCCATCGAGGTGGGGGCGACGCTCTCGGCCAGTTCCAGCCTCCCCCGAGGTGTCCAACCTCTCCCCCGACAACACCTCTGCGTCGAGCAAGCCTCAGGGGGCCTCCTCTCCCGCGCTAGAGCTCGTGCGACGCGTGCCCGCGCGCACTAGAGCCGGCCAAGATTGCATGGCCACGGATGCGCAACTTCTCCCCCTCTCCCTCTGCAGCAGATGGCTCTGGTAGTCCAAAACCATGTCCTGAGACCGTGGTTTCGGCCCCAGTCTCTCTCAGCACCCCCATGCGCGCCACGTCAGTCACCGGCGCTCCCAAATCGGCTCACCGTCGGAGGCCTATAAATAGCCCTCCCCCTCGCTCCAGCACACCTCAGATAGCTTCACCGTGATCACTAGTACCTCCCTAGCCACCCCAGCAACCCAGGAGAGCCCCGGTGCTCGAGATCGACCGAGGCCCCTCCGCCTCGGAGCTTCGGTCGATCTCCGGCTACACGGCGGCTCATGCGTCCCTCGACCCACCAAACTGACCTCTCAACCCCAGGAAGCTTTCCCCGAACTCGCTCGAGCATTTTCATGTCTCTAGCCACCTCCTCGACCACCTCCCGAAACTCTTCGGTCACGGCCTGCTCGTCGCCGGCGAACCCCTGCCTCTCCGACCTTGTTCTGACCACCAGCAGGTAGGAGACAACAAGGCGAACCCATTCAGTCCTCGTTGGCTCTTCAGAGCATCGGCAACCTCGCCGACGTGCTCCTCCTCCTCTCTGACCAGAGGTAGGACACGACCCCGATAGGTCTGCCCCACCTGTCGGTGGCCCAGCCGCTGACTGCAAGGCCCCGCTCATCAGGTTCAAACCTGACGGCGCGCGCGCCTGGGCACGCTTTCGGCTGGCCATGGGCCAGCCCAGCTCCAGGCCGAGCCAGGCCAGGAGTTTAGCCGATTTTCTTTTTATTTTTAAAACACTGGTTTCTAAGATTTTTATAAAAACATCTAACTAGTGTAAAAGCATAATTTTTCCACTGTTATTCTTCCAAAAATATGTAGTATTTAATAATATGATTGGATGAATTTTTCTACACGAGCCATAGGAGTTGTCTTAATTTATTGTATGAGATGCAACGCCATGTGTTTACTACTTTTACTTCATTGCTAACGGTTAGCTATAGTAGTAGCGGTAGTAGTAGTTCGCGTGACGACTTCACGGAGACACGATGATGGAGATCATGGTGTCATGCCGGTGACAATGATGATCATGTGATGCCCGAAGATGGAGATCGAAAGAGCAAAGATGATAATGGCCATATCATGTCACTATATGATTGCATGTGATGTTTATCATGTTTTTCATCTTATTGTCCTATAACGACGGTAGCATAATAAGATGATCCCTCTTAAAAATTTCGAGAACGTATTCCCCTAAGTGTGCACCATTGCGAAGGATCGTTGTCTCGAAGCACCACGTGATGATCGGGTGTGATAGATTCTAACGTTCGCATACAACGGGTGTAAGCCAGATTTACACACGCAAAACACTTAGGTTGACTAACCGAGCTTAGCATGTACAGACATGACCTCGAATACAAGAGACCGAAAGGTCGAACATGAGTCGTATGGTTGAATATGATCAGCATGAAGTTGCTCACCATGATGACTAGTCCGTCTCACGTGATGATCGGACACGGATTAGTCAACATGGATCATGTATCACTTAGATAACTAGAGGGATGTCGATTTAAGTGGGAGTTCAAACTTAATTTGATTAAATGAACTTAATTGTCATGAACTTAGTCTAAAAGTTGTCTTTATAAATATTGTAGATGGCCAACGTCAACCTCAATTTCAACGCATTCCTAGAGAAAAACAAGCTAAAAGATGATGGTAGCAACTATGTGGACTCGGTCCGCAACTTGAAGCTCATCATTGAAGCAGCTAAAAAGGCTTATGTCCTTGATGCGCCGCTAGGTGACCCTCCTGCTCCTGCAGCAGCCCAGGACATTCTGAACGTTTGGCAAACGCGGAGTGATGACTACTCTCTGGTTAGGTGTGGCATGTTATACAGTTTGGAAACGGGGATCCAAAGGCGTTTTGAGCAACACGGTGCATAGGAGATGTTCCAAGAGCTGAAACTAGTTTTTCAAGCTCATGCCCGTGTTGAGAGATATGAAGTCTCCGACAAGTTCTTTAGCTGTAAGATGGAGGAGAACAGTTCTGTCAGTGAGCACATACTCAAAATGTCTGGGTTACACGGTCGTCTGACTTCACTTGGAGTCGAACTTCCGGATGACGCTATAATTGACAGAATCCTCCAGTCTCTCCCACCAAGCTACAAAGGTTTTGTGGTGAACTACAACATGCAAGGGATGGAAAAGACCATTCCCGAGTTGTACTTAATGCTCAATTCTGCAGATTTAGAAATAAAGAAAGTGGATCAAGTGTTGATGGTCAATAAGACCACCAGTTTCAAGAAAGGAAAGGGTAAGAAGAACTTCAAGAAACACGGAAAAGCCGTTGCCGCGCCCGGTAAGCAAGATGCCGGGAATAAGAAAAAGAATGGACCCAAGCCTGAGACTGAGTGCTTCTATTGCACGGGAAAAATCACTGGAAGCGGAACTGCCCCAAGTACTTAGCGGACAAGAAGGCCGGCAACGTTAAAGGTATATGTGATATACATGTTATTGATGTGTACCTTACCAGCGCTCGTAGTAGCTCCTGGGTATTTGATACTAGTGTTGTTGCTCACATTTGCAACTCAAAGCAGGAACTGCGGAATAAGCGAAGACTGGCCAAGGACGAGGTGACGATGCGCGTCGGGAATGGCTCCAAGGTCGATGTGATCGCCGTCGGCACGCTGCCTCTACATCTACCGTCGGGATTAGTTTTAAACCTTAATAATTGTTATTTACTACCTGCTTTGAGCATGAATATTGTTTCAGGGTCTTGCTTAATGCGAGACGGCTACTCATTTAAGTTAGAGAATAATGGTTGTTCTATTTGAATGAGTGATATGTTTTATGGTCATGCTCCGCTGGTGAATGGTTTATTCTTGATGAATCTCGATCGTGATGTTACACATATTCATAGTGTGAGTACCAAAAGATGTAAAGTTGATAATGATAGTCCCACATACTTGTGGCACTGCCGCCTTGGTCATATCGGTGTTAAGCGCATGAAGAAGCTCCAAACTGATGGACTATTAGAGTCTCTTGACTTTGAATCATTTGACACATGCGAACCGTGCCTCATGGGCAAGATGACTAAGACTCCATTCTCAGGAATAATGGAGAGAGCAACCGACTTATTGGAAATAATACATACTGATGTGTGTGGTCCAATGAACGTTGAAGCTCGCGGTGGCTACCGTTATGTTCTCACTCTCACCGATGATTTGAGTAGGTATGGGTATATCTACTTTATGAAGCACAAATCTGAGACGTTTGAAAAGTTCAAGGAATTTTAGAGTGAGGTTGACAATCAACGTGACAGGAAAATTAAGTGTCTACGATATGATCGTGGAGGAGAATATTTGAGTCACGAGTTTGGCACACACCTAAGGAAGTGTGGCATCCTTCCACAACTGACGCGGCCTGGCACACCGCAACGCAACGGAGTGGATGAACATCGTAATCGCACTTTATTAGATATGGTACGATCTACGATGTCTCTTACCGACTTACCGCTATCATTTTGGGGATACGCATTAGAAACTGCAGCATCACTTTAAATAGGGCGCCATCTAAATCCGTTGAGACGACACCGTATGAACTATGGTTTGGCAAGAAACCTAAGATGGCGTTTCTTCAAGTTTGGGGCTGCGATGCTTATGTGAAGAAACTTCAACCAGAGAAGCTCGAACCCAAAGCGAAGAAATGTGTATTCATAGGATACCCTAAGGAAACTATTGGGTATACCTTCTATCTTAGATCCGAAGGTAAAACCTTGGTTGCCAAGAACAGATCCTTTCTAGAGAAAGAGTTTCTCTCGAAAGAAATAAGTGGGAGGAAAGTAGAACTTGATGAGGTAATTACACCCTCTCTCGAACCGGAGAGTAGCGCAGCGCGGGAAATTGTCCCTGTGGCGCCTACGCCAACTAAAGAGGAAGTTAATGATGATGATCATGGAGCTTCGGATTAAGTTGCTACTGAACCGCGAAGGTCCACAAGGGTACACTCTGCACCAGAGTGGTATGGCAACCCTGTGATGGAAATCATGTTGTTAGACAACGGTGAACCTTCGAACTATGAAGAAGCAATGGCGGGCTCGGATTCCAACAAATGGCTTGAGGCTATGAAATCCGAGATAGGATCCATGTATGAGAACAAAGTATGTACTTTGGTGGACTTGCCCGATGATTGGCTAGCCATAGAAAAATAAATGGATCTTCAAGAAGAAGACTGATGCAAACGGTAATGTGACCGTTTATAAAGCTCGACTAGTCGCAAAGGGTTTTCGACAAATTCAATGAGTTGACTACGAAGAGACTTTCTCTCTCGTAGCAAAGCTGAAGTCAGTCTGAATCATGTTAGCAATTGCCGCTTTTCATGATTATGAAATTTGGCAAATGGACGTCAAAACAGCGTTCCTTAACGGGAATCTTAAGGAAGAGTTGTATATGATGCAACCAGAAGGTTTTGTCGACCCTAAGGGTGCTAACAAAGTGTGCAAGCTCCAGCGCTCCATCTATGGGCTGGTGCAAGCATCTCGGAGTTGGAACATTCGCTTTAATGAGGTGATTAAAGCGTTTGGGTTCATACAGGTTTATGGAGAATCCTGTCTGTACAAGAAAGTGAATGGGAGCTCTGTAGCTTTCCTCATACTGTATGTGCATGACATATTACTGATGGGGAATAATATAGAGATGTTGGAGAGCATAAAGGCCTATTTGAACAAGAATTTTTCGATGAAGGACCTTGGGGAAGATGCATACATATTAGGCATCAAGATCTATAGAGATAGATCGAGACGCCTCATAGGTCTTTTGCAAAGTACATACCTTGACAAGATATTGAAGAAGTTCAATATGGAAAACTCAAAGAAGGGGTTCTTGCCTGTTTTACAAGGTATGAGATTGAGTAAGACTCAGTCACCGACCACGGCAGCAGATAGAGAGAAGATGAGTACTGTCCCCTATGCTTCAGCCATAGGCTCTCTAATGTATGCCATGCTGTGTACCAGACCTGATATAAACCTTGCCATAAGTTCTTTAGGGAGGTACCAAAGTGATCCTGGTACGGAACACTGGACAGCAGTCAAGAATATCCTTAAGTACCTGAAGAGGACTAAGGAGATGTTTCTCGTTTATGGAGGTGACGAAGTGCTCGTCGTAAAGGGTTACGTCGATGCTAGCTTCGACACAGATCCGGATGACTCTAAGTCACAGACCGGATACGTGTATGTTTTGAATGGTGGGGCAGTGAGCTGGTGCAGCAGCAAGAAAGAAGTCATGGCAGCATCTACATGTGAAGCGGAGTACATAGCTGCTTCAGAAGCGGCTCATGAAGGAATTTGGATGAAGGAGCTCATCACCAACCTTGGAGTGGTTCCAAGCGCGTCGGGTCCAATGACAATCTTCTGTGATAACACTAGGGCCATTGCCATAGCCAAGGAGCCCAGGTTTCACCAGAAGACCAAGCTCATCAAACGCCGCTACAATTCCATCCAAGACCATGTCTAGAGTGGAGTAATAGATATTTGTAAAGTACACACGGATCTGAATATTGCAGACCCGTTGACTAAACCTCTTCCTCGAGCAAAACATGATCAACACCATAATACTATGGGCGTTCGATACATCACAACGTAACTAGATTATTGACTCTAGTGCAAGTGGGAGACTGTTGGAAATATGCCCTAGAGGCAATAATAAAATGGTTATTATCATATTTCCTTGTTCATGATAATCGTCTATTGTTCATGCTATAATTGTATTAACAGGAAACAGTAATACATGTGTGAATAAATAGATCACAATGTGTCCCTAGCAAGCCTCTAGTTGGCTAGCTCGTTGATCAATAGATGATCATGGTTTCCTGATCATGGGCATTAGATGTCATTGATACCCAATCCTAAGCATAGCACTAGATCGTATTGTTTGTATGCTAAAGCTTTTCTAATGTCAAGTGCTTTTCCTTCGACCGTGAGATTGTGCAACTCTCGGATACCGTAGGAGTGCTTTGGGTGTATCAAACGCACAACATAACTGGGTGACTATAAAGGTGCACTATGGGTACCTCCGTAAGTGTCGGTTGGGTTGGTACGAATCGAGATCGGGATTTTTCACTCCGTGTGACGGAGATGTATCTCTGGGCCCACTCGGTAGAACATCATCATGAGCTCAATGTGACTAAGGAGTTAGTCACAGGATGACGTGCTACGGAACGAGTAAAGAGACTTACCGATAACGAGATTGAACAAGGTATAGGTATACCGACGATCGAATCTCGGGCAAGTTCTATACCGAAAGACAAAGGGAATTGTATACGAGATTAATTGAATCCTTGACATCGTGGTTCATCCGATGAGATCATCGTGGAACATGTGGGAGCCACCATGGGTATCCAGATCCCGCTGATGGTTATTGGCCGGAGAGTGTCTCGGTCATGTCTGCATGATTCCCGAACCCGTAGGGTCTACACACTTAAGGTTCGATGACGCTAGGGTTATAGAGAATTGTTATACGAGGTTACCGAAGGTTGTTCGGAGTCCCGGATGAGATCCAGGACGTCACGAAGAGCTCCAAAATGGTCCGGAGGTAAAGATTGATATATAGGATGGATGGGTTTGGACGCCGGAAATGTTTCGGGCACCGCCGGCAAAGTGTCGGGACCACCGGAAGGGTTTCGGAGGCCCACCGTGAGGGGCCACAAGCCCCGGAGGGCTATGTGGGCCAAGTGCGGGAGGGAACCAGCCCCTAGGTGGGCTGGTGTGCCCCCCACACCCAGCCCATGTGCACAAAAGATGGAGGGAGGGGAAACCCTAGGCGTTAGTGGGCCTAAGGCCCACCTAGGGGTGCGCCCCCCTCTCCCTGCCCTGGCCGTCGCCCCCCTCTCCCATCTGGGCTGCCGCACCACCTAGGGTGGGAACCCTAGGGGTGGCGCACCCCCCTCCCCTCCTCCTATATATAGAGAGGGTTTTGGGGCTGTTTGACACAGTTTTCCATCTCCCTCGGCGCAGCCCTGCTTCCCTCCTTCCTCCTCTCCCACAGTGCTTGGCAAAGCCGTGCGGGGAGACCTCGTCTCTCCATCGACACCACACCGTCATGATGCCGGAGATCTTCCCTAACCTCTCCCTCCTCCTTACTGAATCAAGGTGCGGGAGACGTCACCGGGCTGCATGTGTGTTGAACGCGGAGGTGTCGTGGTTCGGCACTAGATCAGAATCACACCGCGATCTGAATCGCCGCGAGTACGACTCCATCAACCGCGTTCTAGCAACGCTTCCGCTTAGCGATCTTCAAAGGTATGAAGATGCACTCACCCCTCTCTCGTTGCTGGTCTCTCCATAGGAAGATCTGAATATGGCGTAGGAAAATTTTGAATTTATGCTACGTTTCCCAACATGCCCATCTATAGCCCTTTTTCAGTGCCCTGCCGGAGGGGGATCAATCATGGAGGACCTCTATCAACCTTGATGCTCCCATGGTCATTTGTGAGTAGTTTACCATAGACCTATGGGTCTGTAGTTATTACCTAGATCTCTCTCTCTCTCTCTCTCTTGATCTTGATCTTGATCTTGATCTTCAGTACAATGATCATCACATGTTTGTGCGGTGCGTTTGTTGGGATCCGATGAATTGTGGGTTTATGTTCAGACTATTCATGATAAAGATATGAGTCTTCTCTGAATTCTAATTATTATTGTTATTTGCATGATTATGATAGCTTCGTAAATATCTGTGATATATTGAAATAGTTTGGCCAACTAGATTGATATTTCTCAAGTGAGAGGGTTGCGTTCTAGTGGATTCAATCTGACGAGTTTCTATAACCCAGTGACAGAAGGGGACAAGATACATCTTTGTATTGTTTCCACTAAGGATAAAACAACAGGGTTAATTCATATTGATTGAATTCTCTTTGTCTACATCATGTCATTGTTCTTAAAGCAATACTATGTTTTACTTAATGCTCTAGATGCATGATGGATAGCGGTCAATCGGTGGAGTAATAGTAATAGGTGCAGGCAAGAGTTGGCCTATTTGCTTATGGACATGATGCCTATATGTACATGATCATTGTCGTGAATATCACATAACTATGCGCTTTTCTATCAATTGTCCAACAGTAATTTGTTTACCCACCGTATGTCTACTACATGAGAGATGGCATCAGGGAAAACTACGACCCCCGGGTCTAGTCACTTATAAGATTACAAACGCTATAATTCCCTTGGTGCCTTTATTTAATTTTTATTTCTTTCAGAATTATCAAATTTCATCTACACACTTTACTTGCTTGCAAATAACGACTCCAAGGGGATTGACAACCCTCTTGCCCGCGTTGTGTGCAATTGTTTGCTTCTTTGTGTGCAGTTGCTGAAGACGGGGGCTGGTTGTTACTCCTATTGATTCAATAACCTTGGTTGTCTACTGAGGGAAATACTTACCTATATTGTGTTGCATCACCCGTTCCTCTTCATGGATAATTGAAGATACTTATGTTTGAACCCCAAGAAAATAACCTAAACCATAGTTGTCAAACAATCCCGTCAAGCGAGTCAATAACTAAGTTCTATTTCGCTAGTACCAAGCCCTTCAAGAAATGAGCAACCCTAGAGAACAACTCAGTTTTCAACAACGCCAGGACTACCACACCTTTTTGATTTGGTACTACCGATCCATGTTTCTTCGAAACCATCTCAATTAGCTCCAACACACACCTTCGAGGAGAAATTTTTATCTAGCACTTCTAATCCGCTAATTTTGCTTCTCTATGTGATCACTATATATCTCGAGTACTTCCGCAAAATTTCTATCCATTATGTCTCAGCTTTGACTTCGTCTTTTTCGTATATTTCTTGTTTAAGAGTTATGTATGTATAACTATGGTGCTATTGAGTAGTTGGTTTTACCCGTACTTCCAAGCCATTTCTATTCTCGCGGAAAAGATCCACCTTTTGCTATTCGGAACCAACACTTTCTTCTATCCCAATACTTTTGAGTATTGTGTTTTTTGTGTCGGATTTCTTTACATGCATTGATCGTTCAAATATTTGAAAACATTTGAAAGTTCTGAAGAATCCTCTTCCACATGTTATGTTTTCTTCCAATCCAATACCTCATAAGTAAACCCCAATGCGGGGTCTTTGTGCCTGGCTGATGGAATGATTCTGAGGGTACAACCCATGCCCACCTGGCCATAAGGCCCATTTCAAAGAAGATGAAGAGTCTGAACGTTGACAATGGATACACCACAAGACCCCGCAAGGCACGTCTCACGAAACTCCTATGTCCCAGCCTTATCCACCTCCCTATATAGACGCCCTGCTTGCTTCCTCCGTCTTTCCCCAAGACGTCCTCCTCCTCCTCTCGCAACCCGCTGCAGATCCACCAAGGATAGGTGAGGATTTGTGCCGGTGTAACACACTAAATCAATGACAAAATGAGGATTTGTGCCGCTCCAACGCACTAAATCGATGAACAGGTGAGGATATGTGTTGATGTAACACATAGAATCAATGGTGAGATGAGGATTTTTGCCGCTGCAAAGCACCGACTTGATGAGCAAGTGAGGATTTGTGCTATTGGAGGCATCAAATCAACGGACAGGGATGGGAAAAAAGTGAAGTCTTTTAGGGAATAAATCGATGGGCATGCATGGTGGAGTGGTGGAACTTCATGGTGAAGTTGTGGGTCGAGGCGGCGCGACGTGGTGGAGACGTGCGGCATCGTCGGCCTCGCCGGGGAGCAATGGAGCGGCGCGAGTGGAACAATGTCATAGGAATGATAGACAACATGTTCAGTCTAAGTTTCAAGGTGTTTTTTTGCAAAAAAAGCGACGAAAACAACTCTTTACGAACGGAGGGAGTACTACGGTACTATTGTGTAACTGGTTTTACCCGCACTTCCGAGCCAGTTCTATTCTCATGGAAAAAAGGCACCCTTTGATGTTTGAAACCACCACTTTCTTTTACCCCAATACTTTTGAGTATTGTGTTTTTTGTGCATGTTTTCGTTACATGCTTTGATCATTAAAATATTTGAACGTGTTTGAAAGTTCCGAAGATTCCTCTTCCACATGTTATGTTTTTTTGTGAACAAACTTGTGGTTCGATGGTTAGAGGGACAGTGGTATCCGTAGCCCACCAGGATTCAAATCCCGGTGCTCGCATTTGATACGTCCATTTTGCATCATGTTTTCATGTTGATATTTATCGCTTCTTTTGTTGTTATTTCACTTCACGGTACAATTGTTATGCCTTTTCTCTCTTATTTTGCAAGGTTTACATGAAGAGGGAGAATACCGGCAACTGGAATTCTGGCCTGAAAGTGGAGCAAAGTTGAGATACCTATTCTGCGCAACTCCAAACGCCGTGAAAATCAACGGAGATTTTTTCCCAATTTATAAAACATACTAGGCCGAAGAAGTGTTGGAGGGGCACCAGGGGGTGCCCACAAGCCTGCACGGTGCGGCCACCCCCCCAGGTCGCGACATGGAGGCTTGTGGGCAGCCCACTGGCCCACTGCCCCCCCCCCCCCCTCTTTTGCTATATGGAGGGTTTCATCCAGGAAAAAATCAGAAGGGAGCTTTTTCGTGGTTTCTTCGCCGCCATGAGGCGGAACTTGAGCAGAACCAATCTAGAGCTCCAGCAGGACGATCCTACCGGGGAAACTTCCCTCCCGGAGGGGGAAATCGTCGCCATCGTCATCACCAACACTCCTCTCAGTGGAGGGGACTCGTCACCATCAAAAACTTCATCAGCACCATCTCATCTCCAAACCCTAGTTCATCTCTTGTAACCAATCTCCGTCTCGCGACTGAAATTGGTACTTGTAAGGTTGCTAGTAGTGTTGATTACTCTTTGTAGTTGATGCTAGTTGGATTACTTGGTGGAAGAGTTTATGTTCAGATCCTTGATACTAACCATTACACCTCTGATCATGACTATGATTATGCTTTGTGAGTAGTTACTTTTGTTCCTGAGGACATGGGATAAGTCATGCTAATAATAGTCATGTGAATTTGGTATTCGTTCGGTATTTTGATATGTTGTATGTTGTTTTTCCTCTAGTGGTGTTATGTGAACATCGACTACATAACACTTCACCATTATTTGGGCCTAGAGGAAAGCATTGGGAAGTAGTAAGTAGATGATGGCTTGCTAGAGTGACAGAAGCTTAAACCCTAGTTTATGCGTTGCTTCGTAAGGGGCTGATTTGGATCCACTAGTTTAATGCTATGGTTAGACTTTGTCTTAATTCTTCTTTCGTAGTTGCGGATGCTTGCGAGAGGGGTTAATCATAAGTGGGATGCTTGTCCAAGTAAGGGCAGTACCCAAGCACCGGTCCACCCACATATCAAACTATCAAAGTAACGAATGCGAATCATATGAACATGATGAAACTAGCATGACAGAAATTCCCGTGTGTCCTCGGGAGCGTTTTTCCTCCTATAAGTCTTTGTCCAGGCTTGTCCCTTGCTAAAAAAGGGATTGGGCCACTTTGCTTCACCGTTGCTACTTTTGTTACTTGTTGCTTGCTACAAATCATCTCACCACACAATCACTTGTTAACGACAATTTCAGTGCTTGCAGATTTTTCCTTGCTGAAAACCACTTGTGAGATCCTTCTGCTCCTCGTTGGGTTCGACACTCTTACTTATCGAAAGGACTATGATTGATCCCCTATACTTGTGGGTCATCAAGACTCTTTTGTGGCGCCGTTGCCGGGGAGTGAAGCGCCTTTGGTAAGTGGAACTTGGTAAGGAAACATTCATATAGTGTGCTGAAATTTATTGTCACTTGTCACTATGGATACTAATCCTTTGAGGGGCTTGTTCGGGGTATATTCACCTCGAACGGAAGCACAAATAGTTGCTCCTCAAGTTGTTGCACCTACTGAAAATATTTGCTTTGAATTTCCTTCGGGTATGCTTCAGAAACTGCTGGCTAATCCTTTTACAAGAGATGGAACATCACATCCAGACTTGCATCTGATCAATGTCGATGAGGTTTGTGGCTTATTTAAGCTTGCAGGTGTGCCCGAGGATGAGGTTAAGAAGAAGGTCTTTCCTTTAACTTTGAAGGATAAGGTGTTGACATGGTATAGGCTATGTGATGATACTGGATCATGGGACTACAATCGGTTGAAATTGGAATTTCATCAAAAGTTTTATCCTATGCATTTAGTACATCGTGATCGAAATTATATTTACAATTTTTGGTCTCGTGACAGAGAAAGCATCGCTCAAGCTTGGGGGAGGCTTAAATCAATGCTATATTCATGCCCCAATCATGAGCTCTCGAGAGAAATTATCATTGAAAACTTCTATGCTCGGCTTTCTCATGATGATCGCACCATGCTTAACACTTCTTGTACCGGTTCTTTTATGAAGAGAGATATTGACTTCAAATGGAATTTATTGGAGAGAATTAAACGCAACTCTGAAGATTGGGAGCTTGAAGAAGGTAAGGAGTCAGGTATGAATTTCACGTTTGATTGCGTTAAATCCTTTGTTGACACAAATACTTTTTGTGACTTTAGCGCTAAGTATGGACTTGACTCTGAGATAGTAGCTTCATTGTGTGAATCCTTTGCTACTCATATTGATCTCCCCAAAGATAAGTGGTTTAAATATCATCCTCCGTTAGAAGTCAATGTAGTTAAACCCACTCCAGTTGAAGAGAAAGTCATTGCCTATAATGATCTTGTGGTACTTAGTGCTTACATTGAGAAACCACCTTTCCCTATTATAGGATAAAGGATCATTCTAAAGCTTCAACTGTGATACGTAGAGGCTATATTCGAACACCTACATCCCCTGAGCAAATTAGAGTTGAACCTAGCATTGCTATTATCAAAGATCTTATGTCTGAAGAAGTTGAGGGACATAATATTCACTTTTGTGAAGATGTTGCTAGAATTGCTAAACCTCATGGTAGAGACAAACATAGGCCTATTGTTGGCATGCCTCTGGTTTCTGTTAAAGATAGGAGATCATTGTTATCATGGTTTATGTGACTTGGGTGCTAGTGTTAGTGCAATACCTCAATCCTTATACGATGAATTCAAAGATGAGATTGCACCTGTTGAGATAGAACCTATAGATGTCACTATTTAGCTTGCCAATAGAGATACTATCTGCACTGTGGGAATTGTTAGGGATGTTGAAGTCTTGTGTGGTAAAACGAAGTATCCTTCAGATTTCCTCGTTCTTGATACCGCTCAAGATAGCTTTTGTCCCATCATATTTGGCAGACCTTTTCTCAATACCGTCAATGCTCATATTGACTGTGAGAAGCAAATTGTCACTATTGGTTTTGAAGGTGTGTCACATGAGTTCAGTTTCTCTAAGTTTGGTAGACAACCTCATGAAAAGGAGTTGCCTAGTAGGGATGAAACTATTTCCTTAGCCTCTATTGACGTGCCCCCTACTGAACCCTTAGAGCAATACTTGCTTGAGCATGAAAATGATATGCATATGGATGAAAGGGATGAAATAGATAGAGTTGTCTTAGAACAATATCCTATCCTTAAGAATAATCTGCCTCTTGAACTGCTTGGGGGGTCCACCCCCACCAAAGGGTGATCCTGTGTTCGAGCTTAAACAGTTGCCTGATACTCTTAAGTATGCCTATCTTGATGAAAAAGAGATATATCTTGTTATTATTAGTGCTAGCCTCTCGGAGCATGAAGAAAAGAAGCTACTAAAAACTCTGAGGAAGCACCGTGCTACTATTGGATATACTCTTGATGATCTTAAGGGCATTAGTCCCACTCTATGCCAGCACAAGATCAAAACTGATCCTGATTTCAAACCAGTTGCTGATCATCGAAGGAGATTGAATCCTAAGATGAAAGAAGTAGTAAGAAAAGAAATACTAAAGCTCTTGGAAGCGGGTATTATCTATCATGTTGCTCACAGCGATTGGGTGAGTCCGGTGCATTGCGTTCCTAGCAAGGGAGGCATCACCGTTGTCCCTAATGATAAGGATGAGTTGATCCCACAGAGGATTATTACTGGCTATAGGATGGTGATTGATTTTAGGAAGTTGAATAAGGCCACTAGGAAAGATCATTACCCTCTGCCTTTTAACGACCAAATGCTAGAAAGACTATCCAAACACACACACCTTTGCTTTCTAGACGGTTATTCTGGTTTCTCCCAAATACCAGTTGCACAATCTGATCAGGAGAAAACCACTTTCACCTATCCTTTCGGTACCTTTGCTTATAGACGTATGCCTTTTGGCTTATGTAATGCACCTGCCACCTTTCAGAGATGCATGATGGCTATATTTTCTGACTTTTGTGAAAAGATTGTTGAGGTTTTCATGGATGACTTCTCCGTTTACGGGTCTTCCTTTGATGATTGCCTCAACAACCTTGATCGAGTCTTACAAAGATGTAAAGACACCAATCTTGTCTTGAATTGGGAGAAGTGCCACTTTATGGTTAATGAAGGCATCGTCTTAGGACATAAAATTTCTGAAACAGGTATTGAAGTCGATAAGGCTAAGGTTGATGCAATCGAGAAAATGCCATAGCCCATAGATATCAAAGGAATAAGAAGTTTCCTTGGTCATGCTGGTTTCTATAGAAGGTTCATCAAAGACTTCTCTAAGATTTCTACGCCTCTTACCAATCTCTTGCAAAAGGATATTCCTTTTGTTTTTGATGATGATTGTGAGGAAGCCTTCGAAATACTTAAGAGGGCTTTGATAACTGCACCTATTGTTCAACCACCTGATTGGAACTTACCTTTTGAGATCATGTGTGATGCTAGTGATTATGTTGTTGGTGCTGTTCTAGCGCAAAGAGTTCATAAGAAGTTGAATGTTATTCACTATGCTAGTAAAACTCTAGACAGTGCCCAGAGAAACTATGCTACTACGGAGAAGGAATTTTTAGCAGTCGTGTTTGCATGTGAAAAGTTCAGGTCTTGCATAGTTGATTCCAAAGTCACAATTCACACTGATCATGCTCCTATTAAGTACCTCATGGAGAAGAAGGACGCTAAACCTAGACTTATCAGATGGGTTCTCTTGCTACAAGAATTTGATTTGCATGTTGTCGACAGAAAGGGTGCTGATAACCCAGTAGCAGATAACTTGTCTAGGTTGGAGGACGTTCTTGATGACCCACAACCTATTGATGATAGCTTTCCCGGTGAGCAACTGAATGTCATCAATGCTTCACGTAGTGCACCGTGGTATGCTGATTATGTGAACTATATCGTTGCTAAATACATACCACCTAGTTTCACGTACCAGCAAAAGAAGAAGTTCTTCTTTGACTTGAGACACTACTTTTGGGATGATCCTCACCTTTATAAGGAAGGAGTAGATGGTGTTATTAGATGTTGTGTACCTGAACATGAACAGGGACAGATCCTACAGAAGTGTCACTCTGAGGCCTACGGAGGACACCATGCGGGAAATAGAACTGCACACAAGGTATTGCAATCAGGTTTCTATTGGCCCACTCTCTTCAAGGATGCCCGTAAGTTTGTCTTGTCTTGTGACGAATGTCAAAGATAGGTAATATTAGCAAACGTCAGGAAATGCCTATGAACTATTCACTTGTCATTGAACCATTTGATGTTTGGGGCTTTGATTATATGGGACCTTTTCAAAAATCCAACGGGTATACGCATATCTTAGTTGCTGTTGATTATGTCACTAAGTGGGTAGAAGCTATCCCCACTAGTAGTGCTGATCACAACACTTCTATCAAGATGTTGAAAGAAGTTATCTTCCCTAGATTTGGAGTCCCTAGATATCTAATGACCGACGGTGGTTCACACTTCATTCATGGTGCTTTCCATAAAACGCTTGCTAAGTACGATGTCAACCATAGAATTGCGTCTCCCTATCACCCTCAGTCCAGTGGTCAAGTAGAGCTAAGTAACAGAGAGATTAAACTGATTCTGCAAAAGACTGTCAACAGGTCTAGAAAGAATTGGTCTAAGAAGCTCGATGATGCACTGTGGGCTTATAGAACTGCCTATAAGAATCCCGTGGGCATGTATCCGTACAAAATGGTGTACGGTAAAGCATGTCACTTACCTCTTGAGCTAGAGCATAAAGCTTATTGGGCAATCAAAGAGCTCAACTTTGATTTCAAACTTGCCGGTGAGAAGAGGTTATTTGACGTTAGCTCGCTTGATGAGTGGAGAACTCAAGCATATGAGAATGCCAAGCTCTTCAAAGAGAAGGTTAAGAGGTGGCATGATAAGAGGATACAAAAGCGTGAGTTCAATGTAGGTGATTATGTCTTGCTATATAACTCTCGTTTAACATTCTTTGCAGGCAAGCTTTTCTCTAAATGGGAAGGTCCCTATGTTGTTGAGGAAGTATATCGTTCCGATGCCATCAAGATCAACAACACGGAAGGTAATTGTCCGAGAGTTCTAAATGGGTAGAGAATCAAGCATTATATCTCAGGTACTCCCATAAATGTTGAAAGAATATCATCAATACCATAACTCCGGAGGAATACCTAAGGGACATTTATCAGCCTGTTTCAGACTCCTAAAACGAAGAGGTATGTGACTCGGTAAGAAAACAGAGTCCAAAACTTTTCCAATAGGAAATTTTCTCTGTTTTGGAATATTTGAAAAAATACAAAAAATGGAAGTAGTCTGGAAAGTGCGCGAGGAGGCGACAAGCCTGCACGGCGCGGGCCCACCCCCTGGCCGCGCCGTGAGGGCTTGTGGCCACCTCGTGCGCCTCCCGGACTCCGCTTTCGTGCAGGGGGCTCCTTCTGGTCTGGAAAAAATCATTATATATACTTCCGTTTGGTCTGACCCCTGCATCACGCAGATTTCCTCTGTTTTGTGTTTTAAGCCTGTTTTCTGCCGCAGATCTAGGTCAAGATGTCTTCTCACGATTCAGAGGGGGAGAGCTATGTGGCAGATTACCTTGCTAACCCCAAGGTCTATGGGGACTTGGAACCATATGGCTGGACCACTGATGAGGAAGAAGACTATGATCCCAAGGGGAAGGAACAAACGAGTTCCGATGAAGAGGAGGCTCCTCTACCTCAACCTGGACGCACTCAGGTGGAGTTCAAGAAGTCGAGCCTCCCTGACTCAAGAAACAAGTCTAAGAACTTGTTTATCCCTTCTCGTTTCTTGCAGGAGAGTAAGAAGGAATTATGCCAAAGGGTGTTCAAGCTTGAGGAGGAAAATGATGATCTGAGAGAGCAGAATTTTATGCTCAAGTGGAAATTAGACAAGCTCAAGACCGCTGCAACAAATCCTCCACCACCACCAAAGGAAGACAACTGAGCATTGGTATGGGCAATCCCCTTGGCTTGTGCCAAGCTTGGGGGAGTTGCCCCGGTATCGTATCACCATCACATCTTTTGCCTTTACCTTTGTTTTAGTTTTCCTTTTCAGTTTTCTTTTTCTCTAGTAGTTTAAAAGTCTTAGTGTTTTAGTCTTGAGTTTTGCTTTGTGTCACCCCTGATGTATTCTTGCTCGTGAGCCATATAATAAAGAGTGTCTTAGTTGAAGGGCTTTGCCTCTTGCCATGATCAAAAGAGTGAGAATAAAACAAAAGCATGAAAGATCATGTAGTGATCCTATGGGAAGTGATGGCTTCACATATAAAAATAATGAGGATTGAAACTTGTTGAGGGTAGGCAAACATAGACCTTGGTCATTGTTGCAATTAATAGGAAGTGATAAAGAAGGAGAGGTTCACATATAAATATATCATCTCTGACACCATCTATGATTGTGAACACTCACTAAACTATTACATGCCTAGAAGTAGATGTTGGACAAGGAAGACAACGTAATGAATTGTGTTTGCTTGGCTCTGAACAATGTTATATGATTAGAGATCCCTTAGCATGTGACGATTGCTTCCACCTCATATTAGCCAAAACTCCCGCACTAAGTAGAGATACTACTTGTGCATCCATAAACCTTCAAACCAGTTTTGCCATGAGTGTCCACCATACCTACCTATGGATAGAATAAGATCCCTCAAGTAAGTTGTCATCAGTGCAAGCAATAAAAATTGCTCTCTAATATCTATGATCTATTAGTGTGTGGAAAATAAGCTTTATACGAACCTGTGATGAGGAAGACATAAAACCGACAGACTGCATAATAAAGTTCTTTATCACAGGGGGCAATATAAAGTGACGTTCCTCCGCACTAAGAGGACACGCATCCAAACCTCAAAAGTGCATGACAACCTCTGCTTCCCTCTGCGAAGGGCCTATCTTGTACCTTTACCTTTTGTCCCTGAAAGAGTCATGGTGATCTTCACCAATTCCTTAGTTCGCCTTTATCTTGGCTAACGTCATATGCTTGGGAAAGATCTATATTCATATGTCAACTTGGAGTTAGGCATTCATGAATTATTGTTGTTGACTTTACCCTTGAGGTAAGCAGTTAGGAGGCAAAACTATAAGCCCCTATCTTTCTCTATGTCCAGCTGAAACTTTGATCTCATGAGTACCACGTGAGTTGTAGCAATTGTAGAGAATGAAATAATGATTGAGTATGTGGATTTGCTTTACAAGCTCTTATTGACTCTTTCTGATGTTGTGATAAATTGCAATTGCTTCAATGACTAAAGGCTATCGGTTATTACTTCTCGGTAAGATTCTTGATCCATGCTTTACTTTGTGAAGGAATTATCACTTTGGCATGAGAGATTATATGTTGGTATTGTTGTTCTGATCATGATCATGATGCATGCATGTTCGTATCTTGTTTTGTCGACACCTCTCTCCCTAAACATGTGGACATATTTATTGAGCTCGGCTTTCGCTTGAGGACAAGCGAGGTCTAAGCTTTGGGGACTTGATACGTCCATTTTGCATCATGTTTTCATGTTGATATTTATCGCTTCTTTTGCTATTATTTCACTTCACGATACAATTCTTATGCCTTTTCTCTCTTATTTTGCAAGGTTTACATGAAGAGGGAGAATACCGGCAACTGGAATTCTGGCCTGAAAGTGGAGCAAAGTTGAGATATCTATTCTGCGCAACTCCAAACACTGTGAAAATCAACGGAGATTTTTTTCCCAATTTATAAAAAATACTGGGACGAAGAAGTGCCGGAGGGGCACCAGGGGGTGCCCACAAGCCTGCACGGCGCAGCCACCCCCCCCCCCCCCAGGTCGCGCCATGGGGGCTTGTGGGCAGCCCACTAGCCCAATGGCCCCCCCTTTTTTGCTATATGGAGGGTTTCGTCCAGGAAAAAATCAGAAGAGAGCTTTTTGGTGGTTTCGCCGCCGCCACGAGGCGGAACTTTCGCAGAACCAATCTAGAGCTCCGGTAGGACGATCCTGTCGGGGAAACTTCCCTCCCGGAGGGGGAAATCGTCGCCATCGTCATCACGAACACTCCTCTCAGCGGAGGGGACTCGTCACCATCAACATCTTCATCAGCACCATCTCATCTCCGTCTCGCGACTCCGATTGGTACTTGTCAGGTTGCTAGTAGTGTTGATTACTCTTTGTAGTTGATGCTAGTTGGATTACTTGGTGGAAGAGTTTATGTTCAGATCCTTGATGCTACTCATTACACCTCTGATCATGATTACGATTATGCTTTGTGAGTAGTTACTTTTGTTCCTCGGGACATGGGATAAGTCATGCTAATAATAGTCATGTGAATTTGGTATTCGTTCGGTATTTTGATATGTTGTATGTTGTTTTTACTCTAGTAGTGTTATGTGAACGTCGACTACATAACACTTCACCATTATTTGGGCCTAGTGGAAGGCATTGGGAAGTAGTAAGTAGATGATGGGTTGCTAGAGTGACAGAAGCTTAAACCCTAGTTTATGTGTTGCTTCGTAAGGGGCTGATTTGGATCCACTAGTTTAATGCTATGGTTAGACTTTGTCTTAATTCTTCTTTCGTAGTTGCGGATGCTTGCGAGAGGGGTTAATCATAAGTGGGATGCTTGTCCAAGTAAGGGCAGTACCCAAGCACCAGTCCACCCACATATCAAACTATCAAAGTAACGAACGTGAATCATATGAACATGATGAAACTAGCATGACAGAAATTCCCGTGTGTCCTCAGGAGCGTTTTTCCTCCTATAAGACTTTGTCCAGGCTTGTACCTTGCTACAAAAGGGATTGGGAAACTTTGCTGCACCGTTGCTACTTTTGTTACTTGTTGCTTGCTACAAATCATCTCACCACACAATCACTTGTTACCGACAATTTCAGTTCTTGCAGATTTTTCCTTTTTGAAAACCACTTGTCAGATCCTTCTGCTCCTCGTTGGGTTCGACACTCTTACTTATCGAAAGGACTACGATTGATCCCCTATACTTGTAGGTCATCAACATTATCTTGAATTTATTTCAGGATTTTCTGGTGATGCACATTTAGTGGGAGGAGACGTTCTCATTGACGATGAGGCGCCTACAGTGACTTCATAAATCTCAAGATGATATGTCAGTTCGATCTCTCGGAGGTGCTCATAGGGGTAAGGTGTGCGCGTGTGGGTTCATATAGCTGAGTGTATGCGTGTGTATATGAGTATTTGCGTGTGTACTATATTAAAAAACATGTTATGTTTTTTTGAGGGGTTCCACTGTTGGGTTATGGTAGCAAAAATTCAAAATTTTCCTACGCCATATTCAGATCTTCCTATGGAGAGACCAGCAACGAGAGAGGGGTGAGAGCATCTTCATACCTTTGAAGATCGCTAAGCGAAAGCGTTGCTAGAACGCGGTTGATGGAGTCGTACTCGCTGCGATTCAGATCGCGGTGTGATTCCAATCAAGTGTTAAACCACAACACCTCCGCGTTCAACACACGTGCAGCCCGGTGACGTCTCCCGCACCTTGATCCAGCAAGGAGGAGGGAGAGGTTGGGGAAGAGCTCCGGCAGCACGACGACGTGGTGGCGATGGAGCGATGAGGTCTCCCGGCACGTCTTTGCCAAGCACCGTGGGAGAGGAGGGAGAAGAGAGACAGGGTTGCGTCGAGAGAGAGAGAGAGAGAGAGAGAAATTCCCGTGTCTCCAATGGCCAAAAACCATGCTATATATAGGGGGAAGGGGAGGGTGGCGCCCCCCTTAGGGTTCCCACCCCTAAGGGGTGCGGCAGCCCTAGATGGGGGGAGGAGGTGGCGGCGAGGAGGGGAGGAGGGGGTGGCGCACCCCCTGGTGGGCCTTAGGCCCAGCTGCGCTAGGGTTCCCCCCCCCCTTTGCCCCTCTTAGGCGCCATGGGCTGGGTGTGGGGGGCGCACCAGCTCACCCAGGGGCCGGTTCCCTCTCACACTTGGCCCATGTAGCCTCCTGGGGCTGGTGGCCTCTCCTCGTGGGCCTCCGGAACCCTTCCGGTGGTCCCGACACTTTGCCGGTGGTGCCTGAAACATTTCCAGCATCCAAACCCATCCATCATATATATCAATCTTTACCTCCGGACCATTCCGAAGCTCCTCGTGATGTCCGGGATCTCATCCGGGACTCTGAACAACCTTCGGTAACCTCGTATAACAATTCCCTATAACCCTAGCGTCACCGAACCTTAAGTGTGTAGACCCTACGGGTTCGGGAGGCATGCAGACATGACCGAGACACCTCTCCGGCCAATAACCATCAGTGGGGTCTGGATACCCATGGTGGCTCCCACATGTTCCACGATGATCTCATCGGATGAACCACTATGTCAAGGATTCAATCAATCTCGTATACAATTCCCGTTGTCTGTCGGTATAGAACTTGCCCGAGATTCGATCGTCGGTATACCTATACCTTGTTCAATCTCGTTATCGGTAAGTCTCTTTACTCGTTCCATAGCACGTCATCCTGTGACTAACTCCTTAGTCACATTGAGCTCATGATGATGTTCTACCGAGTGGGCCCAGAGATACCTCTCCGTCACACGGAGTGACAAATCCCGATATCGATTCGTGCCAACCCAGCAGACACTTTCGGACATACCTGTAGTGCACCTTTATAGTCACCCAGTTATGTTGTGACGTTTGATACACCCAAAGCACTCCTACGGTATCCGGGAGTTGCACAATCTCACGGTCGAAGGAAAACACACTTGACATTAGAAAAGCTTTAGCATATGAACAACACGATCTAGTGCTATGCTTAGGTTTGGGTCTTGTCCATCACATCATTCTCCCAATGATGTGATCCCGTTATCAATGACATACAATGTCCATGATCAAGAAACCATGATCATCTATTGATCAACGAGCTAGCCAACTAGAGGCTTGCTAGGGACACATTGTGATCTATTTATTCACACATGTATTACTGTTTCCTGTTAATACAATTATAGCATGAACAATAGACGATTATCATGAACAAGGAAATATGATAAAAACCATTTTATTATTGCCTCTAGGGCATATTTCAAGCATCCACATGTTATATTTTCTTCCAATCCAATACCTCATAAGTTAACCCATGCCCACTTGGCCATAAGGCCCATTTCAGAGAAGACGAAGAGTCCAGAACGTTGAGAGTGGATAGACCACAATACCCCCGCAACGCACGCCTCACGCAACTCCCATGTCCCGGCCTTCTCTGCTTCCCTATATAGACGTCCACTTGCTTCCTTCGCCTTGCCCCAAGATGTCATCCTCCTCCACTCGCTACCCGCTACAGATCCGCCGAGGACTGGTGAGGATTTGTGCCGCTGCAACGCACCAAATTGGCGGCCAAATGAGGATTTGTACCGCTGCAACGCACTAAATCGACAACCAGCTGGTGAGGATTTGTGCCGCTGAAACACACGAAATCAACGGACAGGTGAGGATTTTTTCCGCTGCAAGGCACCAAATCAACAGGCACGTGAGTATTTGTGCCACTAGAAGTCATCAAATCTACGGGTAGGGATGGGGAAAAGTTAAGTCTTTTAGGGAATAAATCAACGGTCATGGATGATGGAGTGATGGAACTACGTGGTGAAGTTGCGGGTCGAGGCGACGCGGCGTGTTAGAGCTGCAAGGCATCGCCGGTCTCGCAGGGGGGGGGCGATGGAGCGGCGCGAGTGGAATGGTGTCAGAGTGAATGATGGATTGCGTGTTCGGTCTAAGTTTCTTCGAGATGTTTTTTGCAAAAAAAAGGCGACGACGAACTCTTTTCGAACGGAGGGAGTAGTACTGTGCTATTGAGTAACTCGTTTTACCCGCACTTCCGAGCGAGTTCTATTCTCGTGTAAAAGAGCCACCCTTTGCTATTTGGAACCACCACTTCATTTTTATCTCAATACTTTTGAGCATTGTGTTTTTTGTGCGTGTCTTTTACATGCTTTGATCGTTAAAATATTTGAACGTGTTTGAAAGTTCCGAAGATTCCTCTTCCACATGTTATATTTTTTTGGAACCAACTTGTGTTTGAATGGTTAGAGGGACAATGGTATCCCCAGCCCAACAAGGTTCAAATCCTGATGCTCGCATTATTTCTGAATTTAGTTCAGGATTTCCAATGATGTGCATTTAGTGGGAGGAGGTATTTCCGTTGACGACGAAGTGACTAGAGTGACTTCGTAAAAATCTCAAGATGATATGTCGGTTGAGTCTCTCGGAGGTGCTCATAGGGATAGGATATGTGTGTGCGCGTTCATAGGGATAAGTGTATGTGTGTGTATATGAGTGTTTGCGTCTATACTTTGTTAAAAAAAACATGTTATGTTTTTCTTTAGGGATTCCACATGTTATGTTTTCTCCTAATACCTCATAAGAAAACTTCAATGCGGGGTATTTGGGCCTGGCAGACGGAGGATACAGCCCATGCCCACCTGGCCATATGGCCCATTTGAGAGAAGACGAAGAGTCCAGAACGTTGAGAGGGGATAGACCACAATACCCCCGCAACGCACGCCCCACGCAACCCCCCTCTCCAAGCCTCCTCCGCCTCCCTATATAAGACGCCCCGCTTGCTTCCGCCGCGCTGCCCCAAGACGTCCTCCTCCTCTCGCCACCCGCACCGCACACGGCACACCCCCGCCGCAGATCCACCGAGGCTAGGGCTCGCGCGCGCGGCAAGCGATGGCGATCAAGAAGCCGTCCAAGACCGACAAGAAGCACTCGTACGACCAGAAGCTGTGCCAGCTCCTCGACGAGTACTCCAGGGTGCTCGTAGCGGCGGCGGACAACGTCGGCTCCACCCAGCTCGCGGAGATCCGCAGGGGAATCCGCGGCGACTCGGTCATGCTCATGGGGAAGAACACCCTCATCCGCCGCTGCATCACGGCGCACGCCTTGAGGACGGGCAACGAAAACACCAAGGCCATCATACCCCTCCTCCAAGTAAGCCCCTCCCTGCCGGATCTTCTAATCTGCGTCTGGTTTGCCGTCGAGGATTCGTTTTCTCAAGCATGCCTCTGTGCTTTTGGTGCTGCTTGTTGTTGTAGGGAAACGTCGGTCTCATCTTCACCAAGGGTGACCTCAAGGAGGTCCGCGAGGAGATCGCCAAGTACAAGGTAAACTATTGTGTTCTACCTCTGCCCTTAGTTCTATGAGCGAGCTATTGTTGATTGCTGCAGATTTGTCTGGTTGAAGTGTGCTAATTGTGTGATTGCTAGTTATGGAAAGGATTATTGGGTTGCTTGGATGTAATAATTATGTGTCTGCCGATATTGCACAAGCATGCTACTTCATCTTGCTGTGATTATTTGGAAAGCGGTTCCAGATCTAGATCATTTATGGCAGGGAAGTTAGTTTGTAGTATTAATCTGTTGTACTTGTGTGGTTATTATGGAAGGTGTTTGAAATCAAGTGGTAAAATTGTGTTGCAATGCTGCTGGCATAGTTCTTCTGTTTGATAACATTTGCGATTTTTACTAGTACCTTGCTTCAATGCCTGTGTGAATTTGACGATGTTTTCAGTGGTAAAACGGACTATTATTTGGGGATACAACTTGTGTTGCTGTCAACACAAGTAGCACAAGTCTTCAATTGTTGTATGGTTTGGTGCGGCTGGTGCTTATTTGTCTGAATTTTTACCTACATGTGTATGCAGTAGTATTTCGTGTTGCATGGCTTCAGTTTGACGCAATCTTTATTGGACATCTCACACATAGATTTGTCCTTTGAATTTGTATTTCGAATGCTGCTGCATTGATATATCATGCGGTAAAAGTTATTGTTGATTGGTGCCGACTTGCCTGGTTGCAGTGTGCTAATTCTGTAATTGCTAATTATAGAAAGGGTTTATGTTGCATGCATGGATGCAATAAGTATGTGTCTTCCAAAATTGCACAAGAGTGGTACTCCTATATGCTATGATTATTTGGGAAACGGTTCCAGATCTTGATCTTGGTTATTCTAGATGAGGTTAGAGATCTCAAGTGGGTGTTGCCATGCTGTATGCATTATTCTGCTTCTCAGTTGTAGTAGTGTGGTTATTTTGGAAAGGGTTAGAGATCTCAAGTGGTTTATTGTGTATTTGTGTTGCACTGCTGCCGGCATTATTCTTCTGTTTGAGATAACATCTGTGAATTTTACTAATTTGGCATCTTGCTTGCATCATGGGAGAGCCACTTGGGTGCATAAGTTTCACCTTCATCAGTAGTAAACCGGTTTATTTGATTCAAGTAACACAAGCCTTAAGTACTGTTTGGTTTGGTAACAATATGAGTGAGGCGGTTGGTGCTTATTTATCTGAAATTTTGCCTGTATTTGTATGCAGTAGTATCGCTTGTTACATGTCGTCGTGGAGTATGCTGATATATTGTATGGGTGGTTGCAAATATTTTGATAGGTTATGCATCTCAAACGTAGATTTATCCTTTGCTTCATTGATTGATATATAAAAATATATGGTGCAGTACTAGTAGAGTTGGGACATTATAGTTGGATATAATGAATCATGTCTACTCTTTTTTTATTTTGAAGAATGTTCCTACTCTAATCTGGGGGAACGATATGGAAGTTTCTAGTCTATACATATGACATTTTTTTAAGTACCATGAGTCATGGTTCCATTGATGTGATCTAATGTTTATAACACTTCTAGTTTTGCCATCTTATTATCTTTGTGATCTTGTTTTTGCTATACAACAGGTTGGGGCCCCTGCTCGTGTTGGGTTGGTTGCTCCTATTGATGTGGTGGTTCCCCCTGGAAACACTGGTCTGGATCCCTCCCAAACTTCTTTCTTCCAGGTAACTAGTCTTGTGTGATACACACGCTGTGTACTCCTCACAGTTTAAGCAAGCACGAGTTCTCACCCCGGTCTGCTGTCCTTTTTGCACTCATTCAGGTGCTTAACATCCCCACCAAGATCAACAAGGGCAGTGTGGAGATCGTCGCCCATGTGGACCTCATCAAGAAAGGTGACAAGGTGGGCTCATCCGAGGCTGCCCTGCTTGCCAAGCTCGGTATTCGCCCATTCTCTTATGGTCTTGTGATCACCAATGTCTATGACGATGGGTCGGTGTTCAGCCCCGAGGTTCTTGACCTCACCGAGGAAGACCTGATGGAGAAGTTTGCGTGTGGTGTCTCCATGGTTGCCTCGTTGTCCCTGGCAGTCTCGTACCCAACTTTGGCTGCTGCACCGCACATGTTCCTCGATGGGTATAAGAATGTGCTTGCTGTTGCTGTGGAGACAGAGTACTCGTTCCCCCATGCTGATCAGATCAAGGAGTACCTCAAGGTACATAAACCTCATGTTTTTGGTTACTACTGTTTTTCTGTTTGAAATCCTAGCTCGAATGCCAATGTTCTGTTTGCTGATTTTCAAACCTTCTGTTTTTGGTTACTACTGTTTTTCTGTTTGTAATCTTAGCTCAAATTCCAATGTTATGTTTGCTGATTTTCAAAAAGTGTCATGTATGCGTGCCATCTGCCTCACAAATCTTGTTATTTGTTTTGATCTCAATGTTACAGGGCTAGTCAGTGTCTTTTGTTAATATGAACATACAGAGTATGTAGTTCGAATGTGTGAAATCTTGCTCTATTTCATACTCCATCTGTATCAAAATATAAGAGGTTTTGTGACAGTATATAGTGTAAAAAAACGTCTTATATTGTGATACGGAGGGAGTAGTACATACTGAATGCCTAGGTGACATTTAGTCTTATGGAAGTGGTGTAACTTTGTGTTTGTATTGGATTGCAGGATCCCAGCAAGTTTGCCGTTGCTGCCGTGCCGTCTGGTGGTGGTGCTGCTGCGGCTGCAGCTGCTCATGAGGAGGAGAAGAAAGAAGAGGAATCCGATGGTGAATCTGCCGGTGAAGAGGGATTCATGAACCTGTTCGACGACTGATAAAAGCTGCACCTTTTATATGTCTCGTCAAGTTGCCACTTGTGTCGTAGTGTAGATAGATGAGTGAGCTCTATTATCTTACTAGAAAACAAGTAAGTGTAATTCCCCCTAAACAATAAAATATGTTGACATGGGGAGGAACATATTTACTAGTTATATCATCCGCAATTGCCTCAATCTCAAGACGTTCCTCAAACCAATCATCTACTTTATTGAGATAGGTAACTAACCCAAGCCCCCCTCTAAGAGCCGTATATGAAAATTTCATCTCGTATGGCTCAAGCAGAAACACACAAACTTCATCAGCCACTGAATCGGGTCGATTTTCCTTGAAGATATCAAATAAAAAATCCGGAATATCTTCTTTGTGATGATAATGCCAAAAAATCTCAAGTTGGCGGTATTAGTACTAGTTGGCATCTCAAGCTCTGGACTGTTGTGTGTATTCGACAATGCCTTAATTCTGCTACTTGCTTGGTAATATTGCTCTGCTTTCTTGTGTGAGATGCTCATGATATGCTTTTCTTTTAATTAGATCATGTGAACATGAACTCACCTTCAGTTTGATGTACCCACACTCTGATAAAGTTATAAAGCAGAGAAAATAACAAATGTCAGTGGCATAAAATAGTTCCACCAAACACTTAGACGTGATCTTCAAATACCATGTAACGATTCGTGTATATATACATTAAACTGATCAACTAAATGTATGAAGAGGAAACCTGAATCTAGACGAGGTGATCTCATGGCGGGGAACTACAACAAGTTTTGGTTATCTTATTACAGAGAAGGAGTGCACATGTTCTTTTCCCGATAAAGGGTGATTTTATTACCTCAAAAATTATACTCCCTTAGTTCCTAAATATAATTCTTTGAGATTCCACTATGGACTACATACCGATGTATATAGACATACTTTAGAGTGTAGATTCATCCATTTATTTCGTATGTAGTGGAATCCCTAAAAAGACATAGTATTTAGGAACAAAGGGAGTAGCATCAAGCGAATACAAAACATTATAAGAACACTCTCGAAACACAATATCAAAAGTCTAACAAAAAGAAAGGGATAAAAGACTGACAAATTGGCAAAATCAGAGTGCTATGGACTCACACTATGCCCATGCCGAAAAGTGCACCTGTCTAACAGTGTACACACTATCTTACCAAGTGCGCACATCAAATCATTTCTATGTAGCCAAAGCGATCATAGTAAGGCATATGCTCCCACCCTTATTAGCATCTTGAACATATTTGGAATATTGTCCAAGCAATGACCATAAATATTGACAAAGGATACAAATTTGAAGTTATTTGGATGATTGACCGCATAAAACGTGCGAACTTGCATTCGAAAAATAGGTGTTTGATTGTCTCGACGTGAGTACAAAAACAACACTTCTTACTCTTTGGCCAGTCGCATCGTTTGAGGTTATCTTAGGTTAGCTCAACTCCCCTATGAGGATACCACATGAAGATTTTAATTTTTAGTAGAATCTTCAACCTCCAAATTCTGTTATGTTTACTCACCGGCACCTCAACATGTGTTGAGCCCATGGTACATAGAGTCTATCGTGAAAGACAACGATGTAGTAAGGTTCCATCTAAACACATCCTGACCTTGTGTCAGGTTAATCAAATCCAAACAGAACAAAAGATTATGCCATGACATAAGTGGGGGTCGGTCAAATCCCACTTGAAGGAAATATTCAGCGGGTATGAACTCAACACCTACTCAATAGTATTATTCTTATCACGAGCAATGTTGTTCAAGGTTATATATTATTCTTAGAAAGTGGCATTTCCTAGTCACATGTCTTCCGAGAAACGAACTTTTGACCCTTCTTGTATCACGAAAGACCCAAAGCGAAAGAGATGTTTCTTTGTCATTATTAGGCCAACCCAAAATTGTGAACCGTCATGTTTCCAATAGGCCCGAGACACCGCCCTTTCGCCAAGATACTTGTTGTGCAACATGGTTTGTCAAACACCATCCGCAATAAGTAGTTTGAACAACCGTTTACTAACTAGGGCATCATTATTGACCTGCAGGTCATGAATTCCAAGGTTGCTGGTCTTTTCACCTAAAAACCAAGCTCCATTTAGCCAGTTTGTATTTTTTTTTCACCATCTCCTTGCCAAAAGAAACTGGATCTAAAATAGTACAGTCCTTATAGGACCCCTTTTGAGAGTTGGAATAAAGGAAGCATATAGAGAACCATATTTGTGAGGATAAGGTTACTCAAAGCCAACTGTCCTCCAACTGAGACCAACTTGCCTTTCGAACAACTCAACTATTTCTCCAGTCGCTCCTCTACGTGCTTACACTCTGCAATGTTAAGATGCCTATAAATAATCGGTATTCCTAGATATTTAATAGGAATTTGGTCGTGTGCACAACCAAACATAATAGCATAAGCAGCCGTCGCCTGAACTCCTTCTCCAAAGCAGTGAAGTTCTCTTTTATGGAAGTTAGTTTTAATACCCGACATTTGCTAAAAAGTTGCAGGAAGAGTTTCAGATTTCGAGTCTTGTCCAGGTCATGTTCCATTAGAACAATTGTTTCATCGGCATATTGCAGAATGGAGAGGCCACCATCCACAAGGTGCGGCACTACTCATGTAATCTGGTTATCCTGCTTTGTGCACTCAATTAGAATGGCCAACAAGTCAGCAACAATTTAAATAACACTAGGGACATGGGGTCACCATGTCATAGTCCTTTTTTGTGTGAAAGTAATGGCCTACATCGTCATTGACTTTGATGGCCACACTACCTCTAGTTACAAAATTTTAGATCCACTCGCGCCAATTATTGGAGAAACTTTTCATCCTTAGGGGACTACTGGAGGGAATAACATTTGACCTTGTGAGTGACTCAATTTTGAAAACTACTCCACTCATGTTTTTTCGGTCCATCTCGTGAACAGTCTCATGCAAGATTACTATGCCATTGAGTATACTCCTTTGTTGCATGAACATTGTTTCATATGGCCGGACAACATGGTTAGCTACCGATTTTAACAAATTCGTAGCTACTTTGGTGAAAATCTTGAAGCTGACATTAAGGAGGCAAATGGGTCTATATTATTCGATCCACTCAGCCTCCTTAATCTTTGGCAACAAGACAACCTTGCCAAAATTCAACCTAAATAGGTCAAATCATCCGACATGAAGACAATTGAACAACTCCAAAAGGTCAGTCTTGACGATATCCTTGAAATTCTGATAGAATACTATGAGGAAGCCATCTGATGCTGAAGCTTTGTTATGTAACGTTTGGAACACCACAGCTCTAGCCTCCTCTTTTGAGAAAGGTGTCATGAGGATATCGTTCTCTTTTGTTGTGATTTGAGGAGTATCATTTGTTTGGTTCTCGTTAAGGGTGAAACTATGTTCATCTGGTGGCCCAAAAAGATATTTGTGGTAGTTGGTGATATACCTTTTCAGCTCATCATGACCTTCAATCCGCCACTCATCTTGTTGGAGACTATAAACACATTTCTTCCTATGCCGACCATATGCGACCAATTGGAAGTATCTTGTATTACTATCTCCCATCGAGATGAAGTCGACTTTGGGACTTTAGTAATATCTGATCTCCTCTTCTTGCAAAAGGCGTATATCATTCACTCACCCTAGGTCTCGAATGTGATGAGTACATTCCTACCATAGTTACACCCCAGCCCCCACGGCCTCACCAACTCAAGTTCCACAAATTCAAGGACCATGTGTGGAGCACAGATCAACTTAAAAACCATGTGCTTTGATTTTTAGGAACTCTTCCAAATGTTCTTTGAGAATAGGATGCAACCTAGCTCGGGTGTATTTGTTTTAAGGAATGAATGACCTAGTATGGGCCAAACGGAACATGGACCAGAGTATGATCAAGCATGGATGAAGATGGCAACAAGCATACAATGAGCGAAAAGAAGTTGCAAGTGGAGATTTCTAAACTTTGAAGCCACCATGATGCCAAGTGAAATATGGATCAAATTTACAAGATG
Organism: Hordeum vulgare subsp. vulgare; assembly: GCF_904849725.1. Lineage (NCBI taxonomy): Eukaryota > Viridiplantae > Streptophyta > Magnoliopsida > Poales > Poaceae > Hordeum > Hordeum vulgare. The sequence continues at coordinate 88,890,399 of NC_058521.1, read as the reverse complement.
AAACTAAAATTTTGACCAACCATCTATAGGTGTCGTGCCACATCATATTTGGGTCAAGCCCATATATTTTTGGACTAAAAGATTACTGCAATTTTTAGAGTATTCAGAGAGGAGAGCAACTTAAGGTTGGGTTCAATCCCCCTCCTTGGGCTGATTGGTCCCACTTTATGCATCTATAAATACCCTCCTTAGGGCGTCGAATTGGGGTTTTGGGGTTTTGTGTGACATAGTTTACCGTTTGCTATTCTTTGCCATAGGCATGAGATGACAATACGTCATGTACTATGCCTCGTCGGAATCACACTTTGTTAATCAAGTACCTCATCTTGTACCCTAAATTCATATTGCAAATCTTAAATCATTATGTATATGTCAGTTGCATGTAGGGATTGATCTTGATAATCACATTGATTGCATTTTCAACACCGCCAATAGCCATACCGGAGTTAGTTTAGCGATCTAAGACACACTATTAATTGTATAGTATAGTCGGGTCTTCAAAGTCTCCTCCAACAAAATCGATATTATCTCATCGAAAGCTCGAGACATTATTGTACCTACCAAAGCAGAAGCATACCACATTTCACCATGGATCATAGTCCAAGCATGACCACCCAATCATACCAATCTAACCACAAGATCAGCAACGTCACTAGCCACGAGAAACCACTCGGTTCGATTGTTACATCTCCAATGTATCAATAATTTTGTATTGTCCCATGATATTTTATATCAAAGAACTAACCTATTAACCCAGTGCCTAGTGTCAGTTGTTGTTTTCTTCTTGTTTTTGGTTTTCCACGAAATCAGTAAAAATGAAGTCCAAACGCTAGAAAACTTTTTGATGATTTTTTCTGGACAAAAGAGACCCTGGAAGCTTATGAAGGAGACCAGAAGACACACGAGGAGACAACAAACAACTGGGCGCATCCAAGGGGGGTAGGCGCGTCCTGATGCCTTGTGGGCCCCTCATGGCTCCGTCTCACCTAATTCCACCTCCATAAATTCTCTAAAATTAGGAAACCAATAGAGAGCCACCCGAAACACTTCTTCCACCACCGCAACTCTGTGTTCCTCTGTGACCCCCATCTGGATACCTTTTTCGGTACCCTGTCGGAGGGGGAAACGATCATCGAGGTCATCTACATCAACCTTGTCGCCTCCATGATGATGTGTCAGTAGTCCACCACACAACTATGGGTCCATAGATAGTACCTAGATGGCTTCTTCTCTCTCTTTGATCTTCAATACAAAGTTCTGTTATTCCCGCGGTGATCTATCCGATGTAATCATCCTTTACAGTGTGTTTCTTGGAATCGATGAATTGTGGGTTTATGATCAGACTATTCATGAATATATATTGAGTCTTCTCTGAATTCTTTTATGCATGATTGTTATAGCTTCGTATTACTCTTCGATCTATCGATTTGGTTTGGCCACCTATATTTATACTAGTGGTCGTACCCGAAAGTGATTGATAACCCCTTTAACACGTCGGGTTGCGAGTATTTGTTATTTGTGTCCAGGTGATGTTTACGTGGTGTGAGGAGGTTCTCCTACTGGTTCGATAACCTTGGTCTCATCACTGAGGGAAATACCTACCGTCGCTATACTGCATCATCCCTTCCTCTTTGGGGAAATACCGACGTAGTTCTAGCAGACATCAGGGCGCACGGGAGAAGAAGGGTGACGTCTGGGGACTCAAGCGTGACAGCAGAGGGGTGCGGGAAGCCGGAATACTGAAGAATTTTTTAATCTCGGGTCCGCGCGGTTATATACCCTTGTTTTGTCAATGACACCGATTCTAGAATTTCAATGCCACTGAGTTTCTTAACTGCAAGGGGAAGTGAAACTCGGTGAGTCCAAGATAATAAATTGATGGTACCGAGGTTCAAAACGAGATTAACCCTAGTGCTTCGGTGGGACCAAGTTTTGGAGTTGGTCACACCGAGTGGCACATGGGAGGTTTTGGAAGTTAGCTCTTGTCGAGAGGGAACTCCAAGTGCTCCTCACACAGAGGGTTCGAAAAGTGCTTGCTCAAATATTGTGATGAAGCATGAATAAAATTTGAGACAAGAAAGCATAGATAGCTAGAGAGGTATACTTTGGCATTCTTGTACATCCAATTGGCCAAAGAAAATGAAAATCAAAATAACAACAATTGGATATCCTCGAATGAGTGAAAATGTGCATACCAACATGCTCACACAATAAAATGTCAAATGAAACATGGAAAACATGTACAACCACTCTAGTATCCACCAAGCACTTTGGCAATGATGAAGTCATCTATATATGAGTATACTGACTTAGGATCCAAGCAAAAATACTTGATCATAGGTCATACTTATCGTTTAAGAACAAGTGGGGTTACCACTTTTACAAAAATCTTTTAATGTGTTCACATCTTAAGAGATGCCTTGACTCAAGTCTTAGAGTAGATCTTCCCCTTGATGTGACATCCCCCCTAAGAGGGACACACTAACCTTGGGTTTTGTCATAGAAGACCTCATGTACGTGTAGTAGTGGTGGATGCTCATTGTTGATGAAGATTATCTTGATTTGGGAGCCATCCTTGTTGTTTCATACTCTTCTCACCTACATGGGTTAGTCCCACACAAGGAATAGATACAAGGATATCTATGGACATGGAATGAAGCACATATGATATGGTGTCCATTGATATATTATTTACCTTGTCTCGCTTACCTTTGAGGGAATGTGTGACTCCTTGAAACAATGCATGAGGTTGGAGTTTATTGCAAATAGTTCTTGCCAAAATGGATAAGAGTGAATTTTGTTGGCAGAGTCACCCCTCAAGAACTTCTCTAGTTCTTATTCTTGGGGACCAACATCAACTTGATTGGGAACCTTGGAGTTGAGGTACCGCTTGATGAAGTAGAGCTAGTGGTGGCCTTGGGAATTGCTACTTCTCAAACAACAGCACCAAAAATTGACACGTTGACGGAGACTGGGCTTGCGTTGGTTTTTCCCTTGAAGAGGAAAGGGTGATGCAGCACACGCGCAGTAAGTATTTCCCTCAGTTTGAGAACCAAGGTATCGATCCAGAAGGAGGGTCTCGTCAAGTCCAGAGTACCTGCGCAAACACAAACAAGCTTGCACCCAACTCTTCAAAGGGGTTGTCAATTCCTTCAAGATTGTTTGCAAAGTGAGATCTGAAGGCGGAAAGTGCAACGAAGTAAAAAGTGTAAGGCTGAAAATATGGTGTGGAGTAGACCCTGGGGGGCCATAGTGTTCACTAGAGGCTTCTCTCAAAATAGGAAATATCACGGTGGGTGAACAAATTACCGTCGAGCAATTGATAGAACCGCGCAAAGTCATGACGATATCTAAGACAATGATCATACATATAGGCATCACGTCCGAGACAAGTAGACCGATACTTTCTGCATCTACTACTATTACTCCACACATCGACCGCTATCCAGCATGCATCTAGTGTATTGAGTTCATGACAAACAGAGTAGCGCCTTAAGCAAGATGACATGATGTAGAGGGATAATCTCAAACCAATGATGAAACCCCCATCTTTTTACCCTTGATGGCAACAACATGATGTGTGCCTCACTACCCCTTCTGTCACTGGATGAGGTCACCGCACGGTATGAACCCAAAACCAAGCACTTCTCCCATTGCAAGAATCATAGATCTAGTTGGCCAGACAAAACCCACAACTCGAAGAGAATTACAAGGATAAGAAATCATGCATAAGAGAGATCAGAAGAAACTCAAATAAGATTCATAGATAATCTGATCATAAATCCACAATTCATCGGATCTCGACAAACACACCGCAAAAGAAGATTACATCAGATAGATCTCCATGAAGATCATGGAGAACTTTGTATTGAAGATCCAAGAGAGAGAAGAAGCCATCTAGTTACTAGCTATGGACCCGCAGGTCTATGGAGAACTACTCACGCATCATCGGAGAGGTCATGGTGTTGATGAAGAAGCCCTCCGTATCCGAATCTCCCCTCCGGCAGGGCACCAGAACGTGCCCCAGATGGGATCTTGCGGAGACAGAAGCTTGCGGTGGCGGAAAAGTACTTTCGATGATCTCCTGATTTTTTTGGGATTTTTGGGGAATTTATAGGCGCAACCCCTAGGACAGAGGGCGCCCAGGGGGCCCATAAGCCTGTGGGCCGCGGCCTCCCCCTGGCTGCGGGGTGGGTGCTTGTGGGGCCCCTGAGGCTCCCCTGCCTTGGCTCTCAAGCTTCCCGATCTTCTTCTGTTCCGGAAAAAATCTTTTCGGGGATTTTCTTCCGTTTGGACTCCGTTTCAAAATCTCCTCTGAAAGGGGTCAAAAACATGGAAAAAACAGGAACTGGCACTTGGCACTGAGTTAATAAGTTAGTCCCAAAAAATATATAAAAGTCATGCATAACATCCAAAGTTTGACAAGATAATAGCATGAAACCATCAAAAATTATATATACGTTGGAGACGTATCAAGCATCCCCAAGCTTAACTCCTGCTCGTCCTCGAGTAGGGAAGTGATAAAGAATGAATTTTTGATGTGGAATGCTACCTAGCATAGTTGTCCTTTGCAACTTCTTTCACGTGACAAGATTGTTCAGATCCGTAAGATTCGAAACAATAGTTTGCTATTGACATGAGAAGAATAATACTTAAGGCAAACTAGCAAGGTAATCATGAACTTCCAAAATAACAAAGCCAAGGAAAGTTATCCCTACAAAATCATATAGTCTGGCTATGCTCCATCATCCTCACACAACTAATGTAAATCTGGCACAACCCCGGTATTGGCCAAGTAATTATTTTCATACTCTTACTTTCTCAAACTTTTTATAACTATCACGCAATACATGAGCACGAGCCATGGATATAGCACTATAGGTGGAATAGAGTGTGGTGGTGGTTGTGAGACAAAAAGGAGGAGATGGTCACATTGACTCGACATATCAAAGGGTTATGGAGATGCCCATCAATAGATATCAATTTGAATGAGTAGGGATTGCGATACAAGAGATGCACTAGAGATATAAGTATGTGAAAGCTCAAAAGGAGAACTAGTGGGTGTGCATCCAACTTGCTTGCTCACGAAGACCTAGGGCAATTTTGAGGAAGCCCATCATTGGAATATACAAGCCAAGTTATATAATGAAGATTCCCACTAGCATATGGTAGTGACAAAGCAAGAATCTCTCAATCATGAAGAACATGGTGCTATCATGAAGCACAAGTGTGGAAAAAGATAGTAGCATTGTCCCTTCTCTCTTTTTCTCTCTTTTCTCTTTTCTTTTTTTTAATGTGGGCTCTTAGGGCTCTTTTTTCTCTTTTTTTTATTCTTGGGCTCTTTGGCCTCTTCTTTTTTTCCCTCACATGGGAAAATGCTCTAATAATGATGATCATCACACTTTTATTTACTCACAGCTCAAAATGATGATGATGACTCCATAGGAAATGCCTCCGGCAGTGTACCGGGATGTGCAACAATCTAGCAAGGCGTATGACGTTGAAACATCTCGCTAGCTATATTATGATCATGAAATGGCAATATGAGAGTGACGACACAAGTCATGAGATGGAACGGTGGGAGTTGCATGGCAATATATCTCGGAATGGCTATGAAAATGCCATAGTAGGTAGGTATGGTGGATGTTTTGAGGAAGGGATTTGGTGGGTTTGTGCACCGGCGAGAATTGCGCGGCACTAGATAGGCTAGTAATGGTGGGAGCTGAAAGTGCATATATACCATGGACTCACATTAGTCATGAAGAATTCACATACTTGTTGCAAAAGTTTTTATTAGTAATCAAAACAAAGTGCTAAACGCATACTCCGAGGGGAAGGGTTGGTAGGTGTTAACCATCGCGCGATCCCGACCTCAACACAAAGGATGACAATCAATAGATCAATTATGCTCCGACTTCCTAACATAGCGGTTCACCATACATGCATGCTATGGGAATCACTAACTTCAACACAAGTATTTCTAGATTCACAACACCCTACTAACATAGATCTTAATATTACTGAATCCATGTCTCAAAACTAATTGAGAGGAATCAAGACTTCTCTTTCTACTCAATGCACATGAAGATGGAGGTTTTTGTATCCTCTTAGGGTACCTATCTCCTTTGGGACTACTTTCATAGCATAAGCCAACTACCAAGTCACGCACCGCCGTGCTCTAAAAGATATAAGTGAAGCACATAGAGCAAAAGTATCTATCTCAAAAGATATAAGTGAAGCACTATGAGCATTCTAGCAAAAATCACGATGAGTGCATGTCTCTTTCTTTCAAAAAGGTGTGCAGAAAGGATGATTGTGTCACAACAAAAAGAAAAGACTCCTAAGATACAAGACGCTCCAAGCAAAACACATATCATGTGATGAATAAAAATATAGCTCCAAGTAATGTTACCGATGGATTGAAAACGAAAGAGGGGATGCCTTCCCGGGGCATCCCCGAGCTTAGGCTTTTTGGTGTCCTTGAATTTGTCTTGGGATGCCTTGGGCCCCCAAGCTCAAGCTCTTTCCACTCCTTATCTCTTTGTCCATGAGAACATCACCCAAAACTTGAAAACTTCACAACACAAAATTGAAACAGAAACTCGTGATAACATTAGCACAAGAAAACAAACTACCACTGCTTTTTGCACTGCAATGAACTTGAATTCTATCTATATTGATGTTGGGCTACTGTATTCTCACTGTTCCATGGCTAGTACCCCCCGATACTAACCATAGTTTTATCAAAACAAGCAACCAACTCAACAAAAACAGAATCTGTCAAAAACAGACCAGTCTGTAGCAATCTGTATACTTCGTATACTTCTGGTACCTCAAAAAATCTGAACAATTACGACGGCCTGGGAAAAAAGCATATATACCAGCAGCAAAAAGAATCAACTCAAAATCTCTTTCTGAATAAAAATGAAAAATCATCTCGTGAGCGAAAAGTTTTTGTCTTTTTCCAGCAGGATCAAACAACCATTACCGAGACTAGTCATAAAGGTTTTGCTTGGCTCAAACACAAAAATAAACACAAAAAACACAATCACAACATAATTATGAAAGTGTGGACACAACAAAACAGAAAGAAAAAGATAAATTCATTGGGTTGCCTCCCAACAAGCGCTATTGTTTAACGCCCTTAGCTAGGTATTGATAATTCAATGATGCTCACACAAAAGAGAAGAATTGAAGCACAACGAGAGCATCATAAAGCATGTGAAAACCACATCTAAGTCTAACATACTTCCTATGCATAGGCATTTTATAGGAAAACAGATTGTCAAGAGAACCAATAGTTACCATATGCAAGGAAGAAGAAAGAGACAATAGCAATCTCAACATAACGAGAGGTGATTTAGTGATATGAAAGTTTCTACCACCATATTTTCCTCTCTCATAATAATTACATGTGGGATCATATTCGAATTGAACAATGTAACTATCACATAGGATATTTTTTTTCATGATCCGCATGCATGCAAAGTTGACGCTCTTCAAAAATAGTGGGATTATCATCAACTAAAGTCATGACTTCTCCAAACCCACTTTCAATAATATTGCAAATATCATATTCATCATGAGGCTTAAACAAATTTTCAAGATCATAGGAAAAATCATCGCCCCACTCATGATCATTGCAACAAGTAGTTGACATAGCAAAACTAGCATCCCCAAGCTTAGGGTTTTGCATATTTTTAGCATGATTGTCACTAATAGAATTTATAGTGAAACCATTGCAATCATGCTTTTCATCCAAGGAGCCCTCGTGAATCACTTCATAAATTTCTTCCTCACAATTTTTAGATTCACGCATCTCAAGCAAAACTCCATAAAGATAGTCAAGTGCACTCAACTCACTAGCAATTGGATCAACATAGTTGGATCTCTTAAAGAGATTAGCAAGTGGATGAGGATCCATATCACTAGATTTTCAGCAAGCGAAGATGCAAGCATATTGAAGGCACATGGCACACAAGCGAACAGAAAGCAAGCAAGAGAAAAGGGCGAACGAAAAAGGCAAACGAAAAAAGGCAAATTGGTGAAGTGGGGGAGAGGAAAACGAGAGGCAACTGGCAAACAAAGTAAATGCAAGAGATGAGTGTGCGACACTTACTTGGATGAGTTCTTGACTTGATCCTCCCCGGAAACGGTGCCAGAAATCCTTCTGCTACTTCTCAAACAACTGCGCCATAAATTGGCATGTTGACGAAGACTGGGCTTGAGTTGGTTTTTGCCTTGAAGAGGAAAGGGTGATGCAGCATAGGAGCAGTAAGTATTTCCCTTAGTTTGAGAACCAAGGTATCGATCCAGAAGGAGGGTCTCGTCAAGTCTAGAGTACCTACGCAAACACAAACAAGCTTGCACCCAACACTTCAAAGGGGTTGTCAATCCCTTCAAGATTGTTTGCAAAGTGAGATCTGAAGGCGGAAAGTGCAACGAAGTAAAAAGTGTAAGGCTGAAAATATGGTGTGGAGTAGACCCTGGGGGCCATAGTGTTAACTAGAGGCTTCTCTAAAAATAGGAAATATCACGGTGGGTGAACAAATTACTGTCGAGCAATTGATAGAACCGCGCAAAGTCATGACGATATCTAAGGCAATGATCATACATATAGGCATCACGTCCAAGACAAGTAGACCGATACTTTCTGCATCTACTACTATTACTCCACACATCGACCACTATCCAGCATGCATCTAGTGTATTCAGTTCATGATGAACAGAGTAACGCCTTAAGCAAGATGACATGATGTAGAGGGATAATCTCAAACCAATGATGAAAACCCCATCTTTTTACCCTTGATGGCAACAATACGATGCGTGCCTCGCTACCCCTTCTGTCACTGGGCGAGGTCACCGCACGGTATGAACCCAAAACCAAGCACTTCTCCCATTGCAAGAATCATAGATCTAGTTGTCCAGACAAAACCCACAACTCGAAGAGAATTACAAGGTTATGAAATCATGCATAAGAGAGATCAGAAGAAACTCAAATAAGATTCATAGATAATCTGATCATAAATCCACAATTCATCGGATCTCGACAAACACACCTCAAAAGAAGATTACATCGGATAGATCTCCATGAAGATCATGGAGAACTTTGTATTGAAGATCCAAGAGAGAGAAGAAGCCATCTAGTTACTAGCTTTGGACCCGTAGGTCTATGGTGAACTACTCACGCATCATCGGAGAGGTCATGGTGTTGATGAAGAAGCCCTTCGTGTCCGAATCTCCCCTCCGGCAGGGCACCAGAACGTGCCCCAGATGGGATCTTGCGGAGACAGAAGCTTGCGGCGGCGGAAAAGTACTTTTGATGATCTCCTGATTTTTTTGGGATTTTTAGGGAATTTATAGGCGCAACCCCTAGGGCAGAGGGCGCCCAGGGGGGGCACAAGCCTGTGGGCCGCGGCCTCCCCCCTAGCCGCGAGGTGGGGGCTTGTGGGGCCCGTGAGGCTCCCCTGCCTTAGCTCTCAAGCTTCCCGATCTTCTTCTGTTCCGGAAAAAATATTTTCGGGGATTTTCTTCCGTTTGGACTCCGTTTCAAGATCTCCTCTGAAAGGGGTCAAAACACATGGAAAAAACAGGAACTGGCACTTGGTATTGAGTTAATAAGTTAATCCCAAAAAAAATATAAAAGGCATGCATAACATCCAAAGTTTGACAAGATAATAGCATGAAACCATCAAAAATTATAGATACGTTGGAGACGTATTAGGAATCCACTTGACCATGGCTTGGGATTCTTCTTCAAATGACTCAATCTCCTTTAAACTTGTCCTTGCCCTTGAGCTTGTGGTCTTGTGGTGGAAAGTCATCTTGAGCATTTGTTCCCTTGGGGAGAGTAGGATCATACTTCTCCTTTTGGGGAACAACCTTAGGATTGGGGTATTGACCTTCTTCCCATTCAGCTTCACTTGCATTTAAGTAGCCAATGCATTGGTTCTCTTGCGTACAATCTCCTCGAATTGCTTACTTCCGGCAAGACTATTGAAGACATCTGTCTTTATAATTCCTTTTAATAAATGGTTTTTTTGCTCAAGTATAACTTGGCTAAGAGAATCATTAGTGATATCAATAGAGCTACTAGCAACAACATCATTAGATTTAGCATTATCATTAATGTTATTAGATGAAGAAACTTTGTTGCCTCTATTACTAGAGTAAATTGCATAGAAGTATCAAAATTAGGGCATTGGAAGCAGATTGGTATCAAGATTGGTTTTTTTTCCGTGTCAGTACCATGTCTGGAGCAATACATTGCAATAAGAACTAAAACAGAGGTTTATACGTATTGTCGGTGTATTTGACCAGTTGGGCCCGCCCGTCAGGTGTCGACGTGGCAAGTTTTTTTTACAGAAAACCACCTTGCTTTATACGTAATCATAGGAATGCCCTTTATTTCGCAGGATTTTTTTGTTCATAATTTCTCAATAATCTGAATCGGGCTTTTTTAAAAGTTTCCATTGAATTACAGAATTAAATAAAAGAAAACACGATGCCCTCGCCACCGCGCTATACACGCACTCGCGTCTAAATACTAGTGGAATTTCTTTTATACGGGTACGAAATGCTGGGCCGGCTGGTTAGGCCCAGGTTCAGCATGTGCCTCGCAGGGCCGCTGAAACATTCGAGCTGGAGTTACAAAATTTTACTCCCTCCGTTCCTAAATATAAGTCTTTGTAGAGATTTCACTGGTGGACCACATACGGATGTATATAGACATATTTTAGAATATACATTCAATCATTTTGCTCCGTATGTAGATATATAGTAAAATCACTTAAAAGACTTATATTTAGGAACGGAGGGAGTACAATGCATGGTTTGAGTTTCTTCATCGTAGGAACTTGAGACGAACATGCGTGTCCGTAAGCGTGACGGTATTACAAAAAACCGCTGAAACCGTGACAGTGTTATGTCCATGCTAAGATGCTTACTTATCTTCAAGTGACGATTAGATTACAGTATTCACGTGGTGTCAAAAAATGGAGTGCCTGCGATCCTTGGCCGGCTTCGTGCGGACCTTGCCGCCGGCAGAGGGTCGCGCACGAACGGGTTGAGCCGCCCAAGCTTCTTCATGAACCCACAACCACCACCGCCGCCGCTACCCCCACCCTACTTTTTCGGCACAGGCGGTGCCGCAGATGGAGCCGCACCCGACGGGTCCCTCAGCCGCATCTTCGGACCTGTTTGGTTCATGGCTAACTTTGCCACAACTAACCTTAGGCAAAGTGTGGCTGCCACAAAAAGTGTGGCTAACAAAATGGACACCACAAGTGTGGCAAGATTTGGCAAAAAATTGAGTGTATGACATATGGACCATATAACTAGAAAAGTCTGGCAAACCACAAGTGTGGCAATGAACCAAACACATGCCTAAGGTATTGTGGCATGACTAAGGTTAGGCGTGGCAACCTTAGGCTGGGAACCAAACAGCCCCTTCATCTGCATCAGCTCCGTCCTCAGCTCGTCCTTCTCCCACTGCAATCGCGACACCTCGCTGGACGGCGCGCTCCAGTCTCGCCCGTTGAAGTTCGCGTCGGCCTGTAGGACAACATCGGCGACTCCCCTCCGGCGTACGACAGTGCGCCACTCGGTGCATGCCAGGGCGATGGTACGCGGAGGCGTCGCTGCTCGTGGTACAGCACCTGCACCACCATCTGCACTCGCAGTCGGTCGTTCTGCGCCGCGTGCGCGCACGCCTCCCGCGACAGATTCTGGCAGTTCATCACGCTACACACCTTCTTCCTCTCGCCCTCGCCCAGCGACGGATGCGCCTACCCAAACCATTGATGACGTTTTAACGTATTTCTAAATTTATTATAACTGCACAAATATTTGAGATATGTTTCATCAACTTTTTAAGTAACTATACGTAATATGTTGTGTAGCGCAACCGGCCCAGCATTTACACACCAGTATAAAGTTGATCCCGCAGGTTCTTTAATGCAACCCACTCCATGACGTGTTGGTTCGACGCTCTTTTGTTTCATTTTTCTGATTGTTCCATTCGATGAAAACTTCTAGAAGAGTCCAATTTTGTTTTGAAAAATTACTAACGAAAAAAAATCTCTCAGAGAAATTATTTTTCTGCAAAAAAGGCATTTATGTGATTACGTACTCCCTCCGTCACAGTTTATAAGGCATGCACGTATATCTAGGTCGTCAATTTGACCAACTTAATAAGAGACATATATTATAAAAAATATATCATTAAAAACTTTAGATGTTCTATTTTATAATGATATAATTTTTATGTTAAATAATATATTTTATTTAAGTTAAATTGACGACCTAGGTACACGTGCACGCCTTATAAACTGTGACGGAGGGAGTATAAAATAAGGGGATTTTCTTAAAAAATCATAACACGTGGGCACCTGACGGACGGCCCAACCGGTCACAAAGCCCGTCAATACATATAAACCCCGGTTTTAGTCCTTTTTGCAACGTATCACCCCAAACATGATACTGACCGAGAAAAAATACCAATCTTAGTACCAATGTGCTTCTAATGCCCTAGTTGTGGTACCTCCATACAATTTATCCCGTTACTAGTTTGCTTAGGTCTAACTTGTGGAACAAAAATAGACAAGAGTAATCGTTTTTCTAGATAAGAAGAACTCTTCTTTCGAAGATCATCATTGATCGCTTTAAGAAATGTATGCTCTTACTCTAACTTATGCTTTTCATGAGTTCTTGCAAGCTCTCTATGATCTTCTAGCGTAGATTCATGGGCTAACTTAAGAGTGTTTAATTCTTTAGTTAGACACTCAATCTCCTTATCATCATCACATGACTTAGCTTGACTAGCATGATTATCATCAAGTTCATTTTCATTGATATCACTAGTTTTATCAGAGAGCAAGTCATCATCTCCTAGTAAGTCATCCTCATAACTATTAAAGTCAAAGTACTCGGGGTGTGATACCTTGGGGTCGTTATCCATGAAGCTATTTCCAAATCCTGCATTTGGTGAATAAAATATGTCATGGGAATTGAAGGATACGAGTGCTAGTCCGGCAACACCTGCATATTAACTATAGTCGGAGTTAGAGTGGTAGCTTCTTTCAGATTGGCTGACGGATTCGGAGGCGTATACCCATTCACAAACATGAGCTTGATGTCTTATTCTTGAGTGGCTCTTGATGTACTTGTCCTTCTTCTTCGATTCCTTGCTTCTCCGGGAGGGTCTTCGTTGGAGTATACCCATTCTCTACTCCTTCTCTCTCTTCGACGTGACTCATCTCTTGAGCTTTGTCTTCTCAGTGACTCTTCTCTTCTTTTGTGTGTGTGTGTGGGGTGGGGGGCGTGCACTCATTGGAGTAGTGTCCGGGCATTCCACAATTGTAGCAATTTCGGTCATGACTAGATGAACGCTTCTATTCATATCTTGAGTTGGAGCTTCCCTCTTTGCATCTACTCTTGTAGAACTTGTTGAAATTCTTGATGTTAGAGCATATTTCTCCATATGTGGTTTTGGTAATTGATGACAATCCCTATGGACTAATGTTTGCCTTGAGTTATATTTGTAGGATTTGTCCATAGGCACTTCTTGAAGTCCATCTGTTGGTTTCAAGGAGTTATGATGATCAAGGTGTTATTCAAGGTTTTATCCAAATATTGGTCATAAAGACACAAGGTTGATCAAGACTAAGTCAAATAATGAATAAATTTGATCAACACACAAAGCATACAAGATGTACTTAGAGGGATCAAGTGATCCCATGGTATGGTAAGCATTGTCCATTATGCTTTATGTGCTAACCCATGGTCTTCGTGAGAGTTCTATGTGGGGTTAGGTGTGTTTTCATGGGCTTGCGTCAAGAGAAGATCTCATACAACCCATGAGGGATGACATCAAGTGGTGATCGTCATCAAGATTGCGGTGTGCAAGTTCAAATGGAGGATCACAAAGATATCATGCTTGAAGCTTGTTGTCCATTGTGATGACAATGGACTTGTGAAGATGTACTAAAGAGTGGCTCACCCATAGTGAGTATTGTGGAGCAATCAACTATTCTTCATCAAGCCAACACAATCAAGAAATGTGGTCCACCTTGAGGAAGTCAATATCGTCATCATCTAGCTCAAGTGGACTATGTGCAAGGTATAGGTTTGCCCTCGATAGGTTTCCTATTTTACTAGTCTCACGGTGGTATTAGTTGGGAGACTGGGTTATAGGATAGATTACTGCACTATCAAGGGGGGGCTCTCAAGTGAGTAGCTTGAACGTATCATTCGTTGAGAGATCAAACCATTTGCATCCTTGCATCATCTTTCTTGGTTCTTGTTTGGTAGTTCTCTTTGTGAGTTCTAGAGCTTATGGTCATCTTCATGACAAGCTCGAGTTCAACGAAAACGGATTCCATATGCATCTTCTACTATGTTTTCGATGTTGGAGCTGTTTTGTTGATTCTTCATTCATATAGGTTTCACATCTCTATATCACATGTCGTGTGCCATCCAAAAAGCTTGAGTTTCCTCAATTCAGAGCTCATATGCGAAAGTTATGGCAGTTTTGGGCAGGTTTTCTCTCTCAAGCGGAAGTACCGCTGGGGTTGAGTGGTAGTACCACTCTGGCGGTACTGCCGCCCGCCCCTGTCGGCCTCTCTTCCGCTTATAATTTCTCTCTGACTTCATCCGTGTGTTCTTCCACTTTGAGCAGAAGTACCTCTTGGAGGGGAGCGGTAGTACCGCTCGAGCAGTACAACCGCCATCCCCTTCCATCCCTACTTCCGCTTGTTTTTTATCTCTGGCTTCCGATGAGCCGTTGCCCTTTTTAATAGGAAGTACCGCTTGGGTTGGAGCGGTAGTACCACTCCAGTGGTAGTACCGCTCAGCCCAGCGATAATACCACTTCTGCATGACCTGTGTACTTAACGTTTGGATTTGGGGAGGCCTATAAAAGGGGGTCTTCTTCCCCAATGGTTTCCTACCCGTTGAGCTCGTGTTTGCCCCCCATTGTTGACCTTCTTTGAGCTTGCTAACTCTCAATCCCTCCAATGATTCTTGCTAGTTCTTGAGGGAAAAGAGAGAGGAGATCTAGATCCACATTTCCACCAATCAATTTCTCCTCTATGTGAGGGGAACCCCTTGGAGCTTGATCTTGGAGTTCTTTGTGAGATCCTTGTTCTTCCTACCATATTCCTCCATAGATTTTGTTGTTGTGGAGGGATTTGAGTGTGAGGGACTTGACCACTTCGTGTGTTCTTGCCATTGCATTAGTTGCATCGGTTTGAGTTCTCCACGATGATACGTGGAAGTGAAAAGTTGAGAAGCTTATTACTCTTGGGTGCTTGGTACCCTAAAGCTTGTTCTTCTTGGGTGCTTTGGCATCCTAGAAGCTTGGTGGTTCCTCGTAGCTTAATCATTGTGGTTTAATGCTCCGGACAAGCGTCGGGGGTCTCCAATTAGGTTGTGGAGATTGCCCCGGGCATTTGAGGTCAGCTCGGAGCCACAGTCCATTGTGGTGAAGTTTCGTGGTGTTGTTGGGAGCCTCCAATTAAGTTGTGGAGATTGCCCCAACCTTGTTTGTACGGGTTGGGTGACCATGTAATGCCCCAAGTGTGTAACCTTCCCTTTTTGGAACCTTCTTCATGTGGGTCCACTTTGTCAATGACATGAGAGCTATCAATGCATGTGATTTCATGTGTCACCTTGTTTAATTCGTCCTTGCATGCATGCATTCCATATCATTCCATGTGTCATGTGTTGTTTCTTTGTGGTCATATGATGTGTTATCTTGTGTAATATGTGGTATGTGAAATGTGTGGTGTGGTGCAACTCTAGTATATTGCATGTGATAGTAGGAATAGATGTGGTTTGCATGGCCTTCAAAACCATCTCCCTCCTATTTATCTCAAGCCCAAATGTTTTTGCCTCTTCTCTGCTTTTCAAAAATTCCCATGTGTTAGCATATTTTGTGGTGATTTTGAGATGTGGAAATGTTGTTTTAAAAGGTGTTTAAACAGGTGCAAATATTCCCAAAACAGCCAATGATAATGCTGTTTTGAAAATATTTAGTTGCCCCAAATAATTATTTTCTATTTTATCCAAATTGGTCATAATTCCCTTATGACCAGGGTGTATTTGTTTTATTTTTATTTCCCTTCAGTTTTGCTTTGAATTTAAAACTTCTCTGGCTTATTCAGAAAATAGAAAAAAAACTGAGGGAGCTTTTCTCTCATTCTGTCACTAGCCTTGGCCCATTTTCCTCCCTTGGCCCAACTGCTCTCCTCCCGCGCGATAGCCCAGGGCGCGCGTCCCTCCCTTCTCCTACCTGACACCGTCTACCCCGCGCGTGCTTTCTGTCTCGTTTCAGAGAGAGACGACGAGCCGCCGTGAGCATCACAGACATCGAGGCCCCCTTAAATACCTCGGCGTCCGTGCCCCTCTTTCTCCCTAGGTTTTCCCCTCTCTTCCCATCTGCACCGCCACCTCTCTCCTTCTCCCTCCTTCTCTCCTTCCCCTCGGTAAGTCTATGCAGATCGGTAACAGAGAGAGGAGAGAAGCACTCGCCGGCGTCTTCCCCCTGCTCAGTCGTCGTTCGGCACCGACGCCATGTACGGGGGCTCGGCAGAGCACCCCGCGTTCCATTCCCGACCTAGGTGATGCCGGGGAACGTCCACGTCGACGGCCAGCTCATCGTCTTCACCGTGTTCCCGGCAAACTTCCCCCTGTACCTCTACTTCGTCTGCAGCAGGAGCTTCTTTGGGTCTTCTTCCTCTCCAAGCTCCTCCTCCAAGTAGATCGGCGGCTATCCTTCTTCCCTAGGTGAGCTGTCCTTCTCCTTCCCTCTCCCTAGGGTAGATCCGGCGAGAGGACTCGCAAAGCGCCCCTATCCCGAGCAGCAACAGTAGATGTTGTGTGCGTTCCATGAGTGTGCTCTGTGTAGTTAGTTCCTGGTGTTGGCACAGGTAGTGTAGCAGTAGCAGCAGGTGTTCATCTCCCCCCTTAGTGGCACAGCAGGAGTAGCAGTTAGCCCCGGCGGCTTCCCTGTCGCCGGCGTCTAGCTGTGGGCAGAGCAGAGGGCCTCATGGTATACCTACCATAGCCTCCCTGTTTTGTCAAGTGCCGATGAGAGTCCTAGTGGTTATCAGAGTTGTGCCTGTTGTGTGTGTTGTGTCAGGTGCAGGGTTCGAATCCTAGTTGTTGCACCCCCTTTTTATTTCTTTTCGTTCGACAGTAGAGTAGCAACTGCAGAGTAGATACCTTGCAAACTGTCCCTTCTCTATCGAAGCAGTGGCAGTAGCAGGGTGGCAACAGCAGAGTTGAGATTCAGAGAGGGCTTGGGTTCGAACCCCCCAATCCCTTTTATTCTTTTCACTGGTTCATTCTTTTTGTTGTGTATTTTGTTTCTAGTAACAGTGGCTGCAGGTGCATGTGAGTCAGGTTATATATGCTAGTTTGTTTCCATCTTTTGTGGTGTCTTTTATTTTGATGCATGTGTAGGTATGATATGTGTAGGTTATGTGATATGCGTGTAGCATGTGTAGTGTATGTATGTGGGTTTGTTGCCATGCAAGTGTATGTACATGTGTGGTGAGGTGTGGTGTAGTGGTGTAATGGATCTTGTGGTGCTTGTGTTTGTGAGTTAGATGAAGCTAGTTGTGATCTAGTTGATGGTGTGCACTGATACGTCCATTTTGCATCATGCTTTCATGTTGATATTTATTGATTTTTGGGCTGTTATATTACTTGTGGGACCATATTTATGCCTTTTCTCTCTTATTTTGCAAGGATTATTTGAAAAGGGAGAATTCAGGCAGCTGGAATTCTGGACTGTAAAAGGAGCAAATCCTAGTCCACTATTCTGCACATCTCCAAATGCCCTAAAAATTTACGTGGATTTTTTCTGGAATATACTAAAAATAATGGGTGAAAGAACTACCGGAGGGGGGCCACCAGGGCCCCACAAGCTTGCCCACCACCACCACACCCCCTGGTGGCGCAGGGCAGGCTTGTGGGCTGCCTGAAGGCCCACTAGCCCCCTCTTTTGCTATATGAAGCGTCCTGGTCTGGAAAAAAAAATCAATGGGGAGCTTTTTCGTGGTTTCGCTGCCGCCACGAGGCGGAACTTGAGCAGATCCAATCTAGAGCTCCGGCAGGACGATCCTGCCGGGGAAATTTCCCTCCCGGGGGAGGAAATCGTCGCCATCGTCATCACCAACACTCCTCTCGTCGGAGGGGAGGCATCTTCATCAACATCTTCATCAGCACCATCTCCTCTCCAATCCCTAGTTCATCTCTTGTAACCAATCTTCGTCTCGCAACTCCGATTGGTACTTGTAAGGTTGCTAGTAGTGTTGATTACTCTTTGTAGTTGATGCTAGTTGGATTACTTGGTGGAAGAGTTTATGTTCAGATCCTTGATGCTATTCATTACACCTCTGGTCATGATTATGATTATGTCTTGTGAGTAGTTACTTTTGTTCCTGAGGACATGGGATAAGTCATGTTAATAATAGTCATGTGAATTTGATATTCGTTCGGTATTTTGATATGTTGTATGTTGTTTTTCCTCTAGTGGTGTTATGTGAACGTCGACTACATAACACTTCACCATACTTGGGCCTAGAGGAAGACATTGGGAAGTAGTAAGTAGATGATGGGTTGCTGGAGTGACAGAAGCTTAAACCCGAGTCTATGCGTTGCTTCGTGAGGGGCTGATTTGGATCCACTAGTTTAATGCTATGGTTAGACTTTGTCTTAATTCTTCTTTTGTAGTTGCGGATGCTTGCGAGAGAGGTTAATCATAAGTGGGATGCTTGTCCAAGTAAGGGCAGTACCCAAGCGCCGGTCCACCCACATATCAAACTATCAAAGTAACAAACGCGAAGCATATGAACATGATGAAACTAGCATGACAGAAATTCCCGTGTGTTGGGGATATTACCTTTGGATGACCCGCCCTAGTTGGGTCGGGTTATCCATCCGGCGATTCACCCAAACAATTATTTGGGCCTTGTCCTTGACGGATCAAGGTCGTATGACGTTTTATTATTTCTGGAAGGTCTCCAAGCTTTGGAAGACGGCGACTTAGAGACCACAGGGGTCACGACTTGTAGGAAGGAAAGTATCCTTGTAAACCCTAGGGATTCGACCTGTATATAAAAGGCGAGTCCCAGGGGAGAAGAGGGTAGGTTAGAAATCATCGAGTGCTAGGTTCGGCGAGTTACGCCCTCCTTGTAATCGAAACCATATCAATACACACCAAAGCAGGACGTAGGCTTTTACCTCCTCACGAGGGGCCGAACCTGGGTAAATCGTCGTGTCTCTCCTGCTTAACCCCTTTGAGTCTCCACCAAGGTGCGATGGCTCCAGTACTAAGTCCTTTCACGAGGACATCTGCCGTGACAAAACCATGACAGTTGGCGCCAACCGTGGGGCCTACGCACGGTGGAGTTGAGTTCTCAAAGGGAACCCTACCAGGGTTTGGGAGTTACGCGACGGGGCTCATGACTCGGAGCCGCCGCGGGATAACCTACATCGACAACCAGCAATGGGGACCTGAAGTGGATTCAATTGAATCTGGCTACAGGGTCCCCTTCGGCAAGATCAACGTCTTCATCGGCATGATTGGATCATCCACGCGTGAGCCGGACACCTCCACCGACATCGTCGAGCCGGCCAGGTACGTCTGTCCAGTAATAACGCCAAATCTGACTCGCCCGGTCTTTGTGGGGTTCACGTAGGGATTGAAGGAGCCAGAGCGCTCGGCGACTCAGGAAACTACACCGGTCAACTCTGATGACGAATCATCCATGGGCGACTCATATTCAATCCGGTCTCTTCATGGGGATTGTCTTGGGGGCTTGTCGCTGGCCATGGACCCTGAAGTCCTTGACCGAACCCGCCGCCAGATCGCCATCTACATGGTAGGGGCGACTCAGCCCACACAAAACCCTACTGGAGGCGATGGAACCGGCGAGACGTCCAGGAGCCCAGCCGCAGTCCTGGTGGACTTAGCAGCGGAGATCACAAGGCTAATGGCGACTCCCCTCACACCAGAATACCAGGAGGAGATAAATACTGAACTGGCGAAACTCAGAGAGGCGGTGGCAAAGGCTCATCGGGACGCCGAGATAGAGTCCGCCAGGATCGAGACTCGACAAGCTCAAATTACGGCCGAAAGGATGCGTTTAAACACTGACAACTGGCGGCTCGAGAGACAGCAGCGCGCGTCCGACGCCGTCCATCAGCGGAGACACCAGGGTCGCCTCCCCATGATCTCAATCCGACCCGCCTGTTCGATACTCCACGAACCCCTGGGGCAGGAGCCGCCCCGGGGGGAGGGTCGGGCCGCCCGCCTAACCCGCCGGCTCAGCCAGTTGAAGATCACATTCCCCGATTTCTGACGCCTCAAGGCCACTTTTCCAACCTGGTGGATAACGTGCTTGCCGCAACTCGCCATCTGGAGTCTCTTCCGATTCACGGAAACACCCCTGCCGAGATAGAAGCAAGGAACGCCATCGAGATGTTGAAGACGGCGGTGGTTCAAAACGCCCAGTTCTCACATAGCCTCGAGAGGTTGCATTCCACCCCTCAGGCAAGTTACACCAGGAGCCGGCCAGAGGACCAGCCCGCCGTAAACAGCGGGCCGCGACACGTCCCATAGGACAACCCGCCTGAACGGAACCTGCCGGGCCGGGATCTCCCGAACACCCAAGACGCCCCGGCCCCCCTCGTCGGGGGCGGAGGGCGAGTTGGGGTACCATGCTTGTCCCCCGCCCTTCGGAACGAAAAGATGCCCAAAGACTTCAAGGGACCAAGGAAAGTGCCTAACTATACCCCGGACCTCGAGCCGGCGTCATGGATCGAGAGTTATGAAATCGCCATGGACATGCTCGACGTGAACGAGGCGGTTTGCGCCAGATACTTCACAATGATGCTCGAGGGGTCAGCACGCACTTGGTTGAAAAACTTACCTCCCAATTCCATCCAGTCCTGGGCCGAGTTAAAAGAGCGTTTCATCAAAAACTTCCGAGGAACTTGCAAACGTCCGATGGCGATCGTCGATCTACAGCACTGTGTTCAGCGCCTGGATGAGTCGGCCCACCATTGGTCATGGAGGGTTGCAGAAATTATTCATTCATCAGATGGTATCACGGAGGCTCAAGCTGTGCTCATCCTCGAGCACAATTGCCATTACGAACCCTTGGTGCAAAAATTGGGGCGACTCAAATGAAAGGTCCAAGACATGGGCGAACTGATGGACACCCTCACTAGATATGTTGAGGCCGATGATACCAAAGATCCTAGAGAGGATGGTAAGGCTAATTCGCCTAAGAAGGGCGAGTCATCGAAAAATCATACCCGGTTCCAGGGGCGTAACCGTCACAATCAAGGGACCAATGGCAAGCGGAGACCGCAGGAGGAGCCCTCGGATTTAGTCACCAATACCAACGCCAACAACGGCAAGAAGAAGAATCGGGGGTTCACTGGGAAGAGGCCGCGTAACTATGAAGAGCTACTCAAAGGCCCTTGCCCGCACCACGCCACGGCAGACGGTCCGGCGACTCACTCTTGGGAAAACTGCTTCGTGATGCGAGAGTTTCGGGCGGAGGCGATCAAGAAGAGTCAAAACGATGACCCGGACCAGCGCCAGGAGCAATTCGCCGCACCCAACCAAAGACAGAACCCCTTCGGCGGCTTTCCCGAACAGGGGGCTCAGGGAGGCCCGCAGCCAGGCGGCGGCCAATACCCGGTGCACCACCAGCGGCGGTATAACCCGCCAGGAGCTTTCCAGCAGCCACCCCCAAAGGGGGCTCCGCAGGGTCAGGACGATAATGGGGGCTTCCGCAGCAACCCCAAATAGTTAAGTAATGGACAGTATCATGTTTTCACCACTAATGCTTGCAGGCGTGATAAGAAGGTGAGTCACCGGGCGTACAGTGTATCTGAACCGGCGATTCCCAGATACCTCCATTGGTCTGAGCAGACCATAATGTGGAGCAGGGAGGATCACCCGCCGACAGTTGATAACCCGGGCGATCTGGCGTTGGTCGTGGCTCCCCAAGTTGGGGGTTACACCCTATCAAAAGTACTAATGGATGGTGGCAGCAGCATCAACATCCTATACTTTGACACTTTCCAAAGAATGAATTTATTGGAAAAAGACTTGATGCCTTCAACCACGGTTTTCCACGGAATTGTCCCAGGCAAGTCGGCTTATCCCATAGGTTGGGTCAGGCTCACAGTGGCGTTTGGAACTGCGCAGAATTATAGGTCGGAGTCACTAATCTTCGAGGTGGTCAAATTGAAAAGCCCCTACCATGCGCTGTTTCGGCGGCCGGCTTACGCCCGCTTCATGGCTCACCCGTGCTATGTCTACCTCAAGCTCAAAATGCCTGGTCCCAAAGGACCCATCACAGTTGATGGAGATAGAAGGATCGCAAAGGAATGTGAAGAACGGGACGCGGCTTATGCGGAAGTCGCATGTGCTTCGGAAGATCTCAAACACCATCGGGCCAATGTTGACCCGGCGGATATGTCACCCCTGAAGAAACCGACTATAGACTCTGAGTCGCCCCTCAAGTTCAAACCGACGGATGACACTAAGACAATCGATCTCGTGCCTGGCGATTCATCCAAGCAGTTCACCATTGGGATGGGTCTGGACCCCAAATAGGAAAGCGCGCTCATCAAATTCATCTGTGAGAATCGGGACATCTTCGCATGGAAACCTTCTGACATGCCTGGTGTGCCGAGAGAATTCACTGAGCACCATCTTAATGTTGACCCAAAGTGCAAACCCATCCAGCAGTACCTTAGCAGATTTAACGAGGAGCGACGCAAGGCGATTGGGGAAGATGTCGCCCGTCTTTTAGCCGCCGGGTTCATCGTGGAAGTTTTTCACCCCAAATGGCTGGCTAACCCGGTTTTGGTACTCAAGAAGAATGGTACTTTTCGTATGTGTATTGACTACACAGACCTCAGCAGAGTTTGTCCAAAAGATCCCTTCGCTCTTCCCCGCATCGACCAAATCATTGACTCGGTGGCGGGATGCGAACGATTGTGCTTTCTGGACGCCTATTCAGGATATCACCAAATCAAGATGGCCGTGGAGGATCAAGAGAAAACGGCCTTCATAACCCCCTTCGGGGCCTTTTGTTATGTGTCCATGCCCTTTGGACTCAAGAGTGCGGGGGCGACTTATCAACGCTGCATCCAGAATTGCCTCCGTAACCAACTTGGTCGCAACATCCATGCCTATGTCGACGATATTGTGATCAAGACCCGCCAGGGGGAAACGCTACTGGAGGATCTCAAGGAAACGTTCGATAATCTACGGGTATATCAGATGAAGCTAAATCCCACCAAGTGTGTTTTTGGTGTGCCTGCAGGGAAATTGATGGGTTTCCTGGTATCGGAGCGCGGCATTGAAGCTAACCCGGACAAGATCGAAGCGGTTACATCCCTTGGAAAGCCGGCGAATGTTAATCAAGTTCAACGACTGGCGGGTCGCATTGCGACCCTAAGTCGTTTTGTGAGTCGCCTGGGGGAGAAGGCGATCCCTCTTTATCAGTTATTGAGGAAATCTGATCGATTTGTTTGGACAAATGAGGCAGACGAGGCGCTCGAGGCCGTGAAACGCCAATTGGTTAACCCACCGGTCCTAGCAGCCCCAACTGAAAAGGAGCCCATGCTTCTGTATATCGCGGCAAATTCCAAAGCAGTAAGTGTGGCAGTGGTCGTTCAGAGAAAGGAGGAAGGGAAAGAATACCCAGTGCAACGTCCGGTATATTTTATCAGCGAGGTGCTAACTCTTTCCAAGCAGCGGTACCCACACTGGCAGAAGTTGGTATATGGGGTGTTTATGGCGAGTCGAAAACTTAAACATTACTTCCAAGAACACCCTATTACAGTGGTTAGCTCTGCCCCCCTTGGGGACATCATCCAGAATCGGGAGGCCACAGGGCGGATCGCCAAGTGGGCAATAGAACTTGGGCCCCATCACATACAGTATACCCCCCGCACAGCCATCAAATCCCAGGCCTTCGTTGATTTCGTCAACGACTGGACGGAGTTACAGGCTCCGGAAGATCGGCCTAATCTCACTTACTGGACTATTTATTTTGATGGGTCTAGGCAGCTGGAAGGCTCGGGGGCTGGTGTGGTGTTGGTATCCCCTCAAGGAGATAAATTCTGTTATGTTCTCCGACTCATGTTTCCGTGCACTAACAATGCGGCGGAATACAAAGCTTTGCTTCACGGCTTGCGACTCGCCAAGGAGATGAATCTAACGCGAGTCAGATGCTTTGGCGACTCTGATTTGGTGGCACAACAAGTTTCAGGTACTTGGGATTCCCGGGACCCCATGATGGCGGCTTACAGACGAGCTGTGTCTGATGTGGCGGGTCATTTTCATGGTTATCAGGTGGACCATATTGATCGGCGCCTCAACGAGGCAGCTGACGCCCTTTCACGACTTGGCTCCCAGAGAAAGCCAGTTCCTCCCAATGTTTTTCTGGATGTCTTGCATAAACCATCCGTGATTCTACCATCAGAGGAGGAATTAGCAATACCAGATCCTGAGTCTCAACTTGTGGCGGCTCTCCATGTCACGCCGGATTGGGTTCTTCCTTATCTAGCTTATCTCACTCGGGGCGAGTTACCGGCAGACGAAGTTTTGGCTCGTCAAATCGTTCGGCGCAGCAAATCCATGGTCATCATCAATGGCGAGTTATATAAGCGGAGCGCTTCTGGAGTTTTTCAGCGATGTGCTTCCTCCGAAGAAGGATGCATAATCTTAAATGACATTCATTCCGGAGACTGTGGGCATCACGTCGGGTCACGTTCTTTGGTATCAAAGGCTTTCCGTCATGGTTTCTTTTGGCTCACGGCTCATGCAGATGCAGAAGATATAGTTCGTCGGTGCGAAGGGTGCGAGCGTTATGGGCGGCAGGTTCATGTGCCGGCTCAAGAATTAAGAATGATCCCCATCACTTGGCCTTTTGCAGTCTGGGGGCTGGACATGGTCGGCCCCTTTAAAATGTCCTCTAATAAGAAGACCCACGTGCTGGTGGCGGTTGATAAGTTTACCAAGTGGGTTGAGGCAGAACCTATTGGAGCTTGCGATGCGGAAACAGCGGTCAAATTCTTGAAAAAGTTGATTTTCCGGTTTGGATATCCGCACAGTATCATTACTGATAATGGTACTAACTTGTCCCAAGGGGTGATGCAGGAGTTTTGTCGTCGAGAACATATCCGACTTGACGTTTCTGCAGTGCTCACCCACAATCTAATGGGCAGGCAGAGCAGGCGAATCAGGAGGTTTTGCGAGGGATTAAGCCCCGACTCATGGTTCCCCTGGAAAAAACCCCAGGATGTTGGGTTGAAGAACTACCTTCAGTGTTGTGGAGTATTCGGACCACCCTGAACCGATCCACGGGTTTCACCCCTTTCTTTCTGGTCTACGGAGCAGAGGCTGTTCTTCCTACTGACATAAGGCATGACTCACTTAGAGTCGCCGCATATGTGGAACAAGACAATGAACTGGCGCGTCAAGACTCTTTGGACGCCTTAGAGGAGGCGCGTGACCTGGCTGCAGCCCGTTCAGCTACCTACCAGCAGGATCTGCAGCGTTATCACAGCCGCCGGGTTAAAAGCCGGACCTTTCAGGAAGGCGACTTGGTTCTTCGGTTGATACAAGATCGTGCAGGCATGCACAAGTTGTCACCACCTTGGGAAGGGCCGTTCGTCATCAGCAAGAACCTCCGCAATGGCTCTTATTATTTGATGGATCTCCAGCCTAACCGGCCAACCACGGAGGCTGAGTCAACTCGCCCCTAGAATATTGCCCACATGCGGCCTTATTACACTTGAGCTCGTAAGCTCTACACTTTGTAAGTTTTTCATTTTCATTATGAAGTAATAAAGTTACAAATACTCCCTGGCTTGGGGGCTTATTCATTAAAAAACAATTGTGTCATCCTGTTGCAACCTTATGAGCCGATAGAATCATGCATTTAGGGTGTATGCTTGAGCTTTCTGACTCGCCTCATCCTGTCGTGACCTTATGAGCCGATGAAACCTGCATTTAGGGTGGGTGTGTTGGAAATATGCCCTAGAGGCAATAATAAATTACTTATTATTATATTTCTTAGTTCATGACAATCGTTTATTATCCATGCTATAATTGTATTGATTGGAAACACAATACTTGTGTGGATACATAGACAAAACACTGTCCCTAGTAAGCCTCTAGTTGACTAGCTCGTTGATCAAAGATGGTCAAGGTTTCCTGGCCATAGGCAAGTGTTGTCACTTGATAACGGGATCACATCATTAGGAGAATCATGTGATGGACTAGACCCAAACTAATAGACGTAGCATGTTGATCGTGTCATTTTGTTGCTACTGTTTTATGCGTGTCAAGTATTTGTTCCTATGACCATGGGATCATATAACTCACTAACACCGGAGGAATACTTTGTGTGTATCAAACGTCGCAACGTAACTGGGTGACTATAAAGATGCTCTACGGTTATCTCGGAAGGTGTTCGCTGAGTTAGTATGGATCGAGACTGGGATTTGTCACTCCGTGTGACGGAGAGGTATCTCGGGGCCCACTCGGTAATACAACATCACACACAAGCCTTGCAAGCAATGTGACTTAGTGTAAGTTGCGGGATATTTTATTACGGAACGATTAAAGAGACTTGCCGGTAAACGAGATTGAAATAGGTATACGGATACTGACGATCAAATCTCGGGCAAGTAACATACCGAAGGACAAAGGGAATGACATACAGGATTATATGAATCCTTGGCACTGAGGTTCAAACGATAAGATCTTCGTAGAATATGTAGGATCCAATATGGGCATCCAGGTGCCGCTATTGGATATTGACCGAGGAGTCTCTCGGGTCATGTCTACATAGTTCTCGAACCCGCAGGGTCTGCACACTTAAGGTTCGACGTTGTTTTATGCATATTTGAGTTATATGGTTGGTTACCGAATGTTGTTCGGAGTTCCGGATGAGATCACGGACGTCACGAGGGTTTCCGGAATGGTCTGGAAACGAAGATTGATATATAGGATGACCTCATTTGATTACCGGAAGGTTTTCGGAGTTACCGGGAATGTACCGGGAATGACGAATAGGTTCTGGGAGTTCACCGGGGGGGCCACCCACCCCGGGGAAGCCCATAGGTATTGGGGGTGCCGCACCAGCCCTTAGTGGGCTGGTGGGACAGCCCATAAGGGGCCTATGCGCATTGGGAAGAAAATCAAAGAGAAAAATAAAAAAAAAGGAGGAGGTGGGAAAGGGAAGAAGGACTCCACCTTCCAAACCAAGTAGGACTCGGTTTGGGAGGGGAATCCTTCCCCCCTTGGCTCGGCCGACCCCTTGGGGGTTCTTGGACCCCAAGTCAAGGCTCCCCCCTCTCCCTCCTATATATAGTGGGGTTTTAGGGCTGATTTGAGACAACTTTTGCCACGGCAGCCCGACCACATATCTCCACGGTTTTACCTCTAGATCGCGTTTCTGCGGAGCTCGGGCGGAGCCCTGCTGAGACGAGATCATCACCAACCTCCGGAGCGCCATCACGCTGCCGGAGAACTCTTCTACCTCTCCGTCTCTCTTGCTGGATCAAGAAGGCCGAGATCATCGTCGAGTTGTACGTGTGCTGAACGCGGAGGTGCCGTCCGTTCGGCACTAGATCGTGGGACTGATCGCGGGATAGTTCGCGGGGCGGATCGAGGGATGTGAGGACGTTCCACTACATCAACCGCGTTCACTAACGCTTCTGTTGTACGGTCTACAAGGGTACGTAGATCACACATCCCCTCTCGTAGATGGACATCACCATGATAGGTCTTCGTGCGCGTAGGAAATTTTTTGTATCCAATGCGACATTCCCCAACAGTGGCATCATGAGCTAGGTTCATGCGTAGATGTCTTGCTGCCCTCCTTAGTCTTTTCTTGATTCCGCGGTATTGTTGGATCGAAGCGGCTCGGACCGACATTACTCGTACGCTTACGAGAGACTGGTTTCATCGCTAAGAGTAACTTCGTTGCTCAAAGATGACTGGCGGGTGTCAGTTTCTCCAACTTTAGTTGAATCGGAATTGACCGAGGAGGTCCTTGGATGAGGTTAAATAGCAACTCATATATCTCTGTTGTGGTGTTTGCGTAAGTAAGATGCGATCCTACTAGATACCCATGGTCACCACGTAAAACATGCAACAACAAAATTAGAGGACGTCTAACTTGTTTTTGCAGGGTATGCTTGTGATGTGATATGGCCAACGATGTGATGTGATATATTGGATGTATGAGATGATCATGTTGTAATAGAAAATATCGACTTGCACGTCGATGGTACGGCAACCGGCAGGAGCCATAGGGTTGTCTTTATAACTAACGTTTGTGCTTGCAGATGCGTTTACTATTTTGCTAAGATGTAGCTTTAGTAGTAATAGCATGAGTAGCACGACAACCCCGATGGCGACACGTTGATGGAGATCATGGTGTGACGCCGGTGACAAGAAGATCCTGCCGGTGCTTTGGTGATGGAGATCAAGAAGCACATGATGATGGCCATATCATGTCAGTTATGAATTGCATGTGATGTTAATCCTTTTATGCACCTTATTTTGCTTAGAACGACGGTAGCATTATGAGGTGATCTCTCACTAAAATTTCAAGACGAAATTGTGTTCTCCCCGACTGTGCACCATTGCTAGAGTTCGTCGTTTCGAGACACCACGTGATGATCGGGTGTGATAGACTCAACGTTCACATACAACGGGTGCAAAACAGTTGCGCACGCGGAACACTCGGGTTAAGCTTGACGAGCCTAGCATGTGCAGACATGGCCTCGGAACACATGAGACCGAAAGGTCGAACATGAATCGTATAGTTGAGATGATTAGCATAGAGATGCTTACCACTGAAACTATTCTCGACTCACGTGATGATCGGACTTGAGATAGTGGATTTGGATCATGTACCACTCAAATGACTAGAGAGATGTACTTTTTGAGTGGGTGTCCTTAAGTAATATGATTAATTGAACTAATTGTCATGAACATAGTCTAATGGTCTTTGCGAATTACGATGTAGCTTGCGCTATAGCTCTACTGTTTTTATATATGTTCCTAGAGAAAATTTAGTTGAAAGTTGCTAGTAGCAAATTTTGCAGACTAAGTCTGTAAAACCGAGGATTGTCCCCGTTGCTGCGCAGAAGGCTTATGTCCTTAATGCACCACTCGGTGTGCTGCACCTCGAGCGTCGTCTGTGGATGCTGTGAACATCGGACATACACGTTTCTGATGACTACACGATAGTTCAGTGCAAAATACTTAATGGCTTAGAAGCAAGGCGCCAAAGACGTTTTGAAACGTCACGGAACATAAGTGATGTTCTAAAGAGATGAAATTGTGATTTCATGCTTGTGCCCTTGTTAATAGGTACGAGACCTCTGACAAGATTCTTTGTCCACAAAGTAAAGGAGAAAAGCTCAATCGTTGAGCGTGTGCTCAGATTGTCTGAGTACGACAATCGCTTGAATCAAGTGGGAGTTAATCTTCCAGATGAGATAGTGATGGTTCTCCAAAGTCACTGCCACCAAGCTGTGAGAGCTTCGTGATGAACTATAACATATCAAGGATAGATACAATGATCTTTGAGTGATTCGCGATGTTTGACACTACGAAAGTAGAAATCAAGAAGGAGCATCAATAGTTGATGGTTAGTAAAACCACCATGTTTCAAAAAAAAGGCAAGGGCTAGAAGGGATACTTCATGAAACGGCAAAACCGTTGCTGCACTAATGAAGAGACCCAAGATTAAACCCAAACCCGAGACTAAGTGCTTCTATAATGAGGGGAACAGTCACTGAGGCGGAGCAACTCTAGATACTTGGTAGATAAGGAGGCTGGCAAAAGTCCAAAGAAGTATATTTGATATACATGATGTTGATGTGTACTTTACTAGTACTCCTAGTAGCATGAGGGTATTGTATACTGGTTCGGTTGCTAAGTGATTAGTAACACGAAATGATAGCTGCGGCATAAACGGAGACTAGCTAAAGGCGAGGTGACGATACGTGTTGGAAGTGTTTCCAAGGTTGATATGATCAAACGTCGCATGCTCCCTCTACCATCGGGATTGGTGTTAAACCTAAATAATTGTTATTTGGTGCTTGCGTTAAGCATGAACATGATTGGATCGTGTTTATTGCAATACGATTATTCATTTAAAGACAATAATGCTTACTCTATTCGCTTGAATAATCACCTTCAATGGTTTATTGAATCTCGATCGTAGTGTTACACATGTTCATAATATTGGTGCCAAAAGATACGAGGTAATGATGTTAGTACCACTTGCTTGTGGCACTGCCGCTTGAGTCATGTTAGTATCAATTGCATGAAGAGGCTCCATGCTGATGGATCTTTATACTCACTTGATTTTGAATCACTAGTGACATGCAAATCATACCACATGAGCAAGGCCTTGTTTTCATTGAGATGAAACAAGATAGTAACTTGTTGGAAGTGATACATTATGATGTATGCAGTCCAATGGGTGCTGAGGCACGCAGTGGATATCATTATGTTCTTACTTCAATGACGATTTGAGTAGATACAAGAGTATTTACTTAATGAATCACAAGTCTGAAATATTGAAAAGTTCAATTCTGTTTCAGAGTGAAGTTCATCGTAACAAGAGGATAAACTGTCTACGATATGATCATAGAAATGAATATCTGAGTTACGAGTTTTGGTACGCAGTTAAGACAATGTGGAAATTGTTTCGCAGTTCATGCCACCTGGAACATCATAGTGTGATGATGTGTCTGAACGTCATAGCCACGCACTATTTGGTATGGTGCATGCTATGATGTCTCTTATCGAATTACCACTATCGTTTATGGGTTATGCATTAGAGACAACCGCATTCACTTTAAATAGGGCACCGCGTATTTCCGTTGAGATGACACAGTATAGATTGAGGTTTATAGAAATCTAAACTGTCGTTTCTTGAAAGTTTGGGGCTTCGACACTTATGTGAAAAAAAATTCAGTCTGATAAGTTCGAACCCAAAGCGGATAAATGCATCTTCATAGGATATCCAAAACAGTTGGGTACATCTCCTATCTCAGATCCAAAAGCAAAGTGTTTGTTTCTAGAAACGGATCCTTTCTCGAGGAAAGGTTTCTCTCGAAAGAATTGAGTGGGAGGGTAGTAGAACTTGATGAGGTTATTGAACCATCACTTCAACCAGTGTGTAGCAGGGCGCAGGAAGTTGTTCCTGTGGCGCCTACACCAATTGAAGTGGAAGCTGATGATGGTGATCATCGAACATCGGATCAAGTTACTACAAGCCTCGTAGGTTGACAAGGTCGCGTACTACTGCAGAGTTGTATGGTAACCCTGTCTTGGAGGTCATGTTGTTGAGCAACAATGAACCTACGAGTTATGAAGAAAGCAATGGTGGGCCCGGATTCCGACAAATGGCTGGAAGCCATGAAATCCGAGAGAGGATCCATGTATGAAACCAAAGTGTAGACTTTGGAAGAACTACTTGATGGTCATAGGACTATTGAGTAAAGATGGATCTTTGAAAGGAAGACAGACGATGATAGTGATAAGTCACTATTAAGAAAAGCTCGACTTGTCGCAAATATGTTTCCGACAAGATCAAACAGTTGACTATGATGAGACTTCCTCACTCGTAGCGAAGCTAAAAGTCTGTTAGAATTATGTTAGTAGTTGCTGCATTATTTATGAAATATTGCACGTAGGATGTCAAAACATTGTTTCCTTGACGGTTTCCTTGAGCAAACATTGTATGTGATACAACCAGGAGGTTTTGTCGATCCTAAAGATACTAGCAAGTATGCAAGCTCCAGCGATCCTTCAATGGAATGGTGCAAGCATCTCGGAGTTGGAATCTACACTTTGATGGGATGATCAAAGATTTTGGGTGTGTACAAGGTTTATGAGAAACTTGTATTTCCAAAGAAGTGAGTGGGAGCACTATAGAATTTGTGATAAGTATATGTGGTTGACATATTGTGGATCAGAAGTAATGTAGAATTTCTATAAAGCATCCAAGGTTGTTTGAAAGGAGTTTTCAAAGGAATACCTGGATTGAGCTACTTGAACGTTGAGCATCAAAGATCTATGGAGATAGATCGAAAGCGCTTAATGGAAGTTTCAACAAGATGCATGCCTTGACAAGTTTTTGAAGGAGTTCAAAATAGATTGGCAAAGAAGGAGTTCTTGGTTGCGTTGTAAGGTATGAATTTGAGTAAGACTCAAAACCCGACCACGGCAGAATAAAGAGAATAGACGAAGGTCGTCTTCTATGCCTTAGCCATCGACTCTAAAGTATGCCATGCTGAGTACCGCACCTAATGTGTGCCTTGCAGCAAGTCTGTACACAGAGTGATCCAGGATTGGATCACTGATCAGCGGTCAAAGTTATCCTTAGTAACTAAATAGACTAAGGAATTTTTCTCGATTATGGAGGTGGTTAAAGAGTTCGTCGTAAAGGTTACGTCGATGCAAACTTTGACACTAATCCGAATAACTATGAGTAGTGAAACGGATTCGTATAGTAGAGTAGATATTTGGAGCATTTCCGAATAGCACGTAGTAGCAGCATCTATAAGATGACATAAAGATTTGTAAAGCACGCACGGATCTGAAAGTTTCAGAACCGTTGACTAAAACCTCTCTCACGAACAAGACGTGACCAGACCCCAGAACTATATGGGTGTTGGATTCGTTGAAATCACATGGTGATGTGAACTAGATTATTGACTCTAGTACAAGTGGGAGACTGTTGGAAATATGCCCTAGAGGCAATAATAAATTAGTTATTATTATATTTCTTAGTTCATGATAATCGTTTATTATATATGCTATAATTGTATTGATTGGAAACACAATACTTGTGTGGATACATAGACAAAACACTATCCCTAGTAAGCCTCTAGTTGACTAGCTCCTTGATCAAAGATGGTCAAGGTTTCCTGGCCATAGGCAAGTGTTGTCACTTGATAACGGGATCACATCATTAGGAGAATCATGTGATGGACTAGACCCAAACTAATAGACGTAGCATGTTGATCGTGTCATTTTGTTGCTACTGTTTTCTGCGTGTCAAGTGTTTGTTCCTATGACCATGGGATCATATAACTCACTAACACCGGAGGAATACTTTGTGTGTATCAAACATCACAACGTAACTGGGTGACTATAAAGATGCTCTACAGGTATCTCCGAAGGTGTTCGATGAGTTAGTATGGATCGAGACTGGGATTGGTCACTCCGTCTGACGGAGAGGTATCTCGGGGCCCACTCGGTAATACAACATCACACACAAGCCTTGCAAGCAATGTGACTTAGTGTAAGTTGCGGGATCTTTTATTACGGAACGATTAAAGAGACTTGCCGGTAAACGAGATTGAAATAGGTATACGGATACTGACGATCAAATCTCGGGCAAGTAACATACCGAAGGACAAAGGGAATGACATACAGGACTATATGAATCCTTGGCACTGAGGTTCAAACGATAAGATCTTCGTAGAATATGTAGGATCCAATATGGGCATCCAGGTCCCGCTATTGGATATTGACCGAGGAGTCTCTCGGGTCATGTCCTCATAGTTCTCGAACCCGCAGGGTGTGCACACTTAAGGTTCGATGTTGTTTTATGCATATTTGAGTTATATGGTTGGTTACCGAATGTTGTTCGGAGTCCCGGATGAGATCACGGACGTCACGAGGGTTTCCGGAATGGTCCGGAAATGAAGATTTATATATAGGATGACCTCATTTGATTACCAGAAGGTTTTCGGAGTTACCGGGAATGTACTGGGAATGACGAATGGGTTCCGGGAGTTCACCGGGGGGGCCACCCACCCCGGGGAAGCCCATAGGTATTGGGGGTGCCGCAGCAGCCCTTAGTGGGCTGGTGGGACAGCCCATAAGGGGCCTATGCGCATTGGGAAGAAAATCAAAGAGAAAAAAAAGGAGGAGGTGGGAAAGGGAAGAAGGACTCCACCTTCCAAACCAAGTAGGACTCGGTTTGGGAGGGGAATCCTTCCCCCCTTGGCTCGGCCGACCCCTTGGGGGTTCTTGGACCCCAAGGCAAGGCTCCCCCCTCTCCCTCCTATATATAGTGGGGTTTTAGGGCTGATCTGAGACAACTTTTGCCACGGCAGCCCGACCACATATCTCCACGGTTTTACCTCTAGATCGCGTTTCTGTGGAGCTCGGGCGGAGCCCTGCTGAGACGAGATCATGACCAACCTCCAGAGCGCCGTCACGCTGCCGGAGAACTCTTCTACCTCTTTGTCTCTCTTGCTGGATCAAGAAGGCCGAGATCATCGTCGAGCTGTACGTGTGCTGAACGCGGAGGTGCCGTCCGTTCGGCACTAGATCGTGGGACTGATCGCGGGATAGTTCGCGGGGCGGATCGAGGGACGTGAGGACGTTCCACTACATCAACCGCGTTCACTAACGCTTCTGATGTACGGTCTACAAGGGTACGTAGATCACACATCCCCTCTCGTAGATGGACATCACCATGATAGGTCTTCGTGCGCGTAGGAAAATTTTTGTTTCCCATGCGACGTTCCCCAATAGGGTGCACGAGCTTTCTGACTCGCCTCATCCTGTCGCGACCTTATGAGCCGACGAAACCTGCATTTAGGGTGTGTGCACGAGCTTTCTGACTCGCCTCATCCTGTCGCGACCTTATGAGCCGACGAAATCATCATCATTTAGGGTGTGTGCTTGAGCTTTCTGACTCGCCTCATCCTGTCGCGACCTTATGAGCCGACGAAACCTGCATTTAGGGTGTGTGCACGAGCTTTGTGACTCGCCTCATCCCGTCGCGACCTTATGAGCCGACGAAACCTGCATTTAAGGTGTGTGCACGAGCTTTCTGACTCGCCTCGTCCTGTCGCGACCTTATGAGCCGACGAAACCTGCATTTAAGGTGTGTGCACGAGCTTTCTGACTCGCCTCGTCCTGTCGCGACCTTATGACCCGACGAAACCTGCATTTAGGGTGTGTGCACGAGCTTTCTGACTCGCCTCATCCTGTCGCGACCTTATGACCCGACGAAACCTGCATTTAGGGTGTGTGCATGAGCTTTCTGACTCGCCTCATCCTGTCGCGACCTTATGAGCCGACGAAACCTGCATTTAGGGTGTGTGCTCGAGCTTTCTGACTCGCCCCATCCTGTCGCGACCTTATGAGCCAACGAAACCATCATATAGGGTGTGTGTTCGAGCTTTCTGACTCGCCCATCCTGTCGCGACCTTATGAGCCGACGAAACCTGCATATAGGGTGTGTGCTCGAGCTTTCTGACTCGCCTCATCCTGTCGCGACCTTATGAGCCGACGAAATTGCTGTTTTTTATTTTTCTTATTCCTATTGAAAATATTTGTTATCATTTGTTTGGTTTCACATATGTGATTTTCAAAGCTTAAGTCGGGATGATGATCAGAATTACTTCATCCATGGCGGATTAAGCATTATAAAGGATCCTCAAAACGCAGGTCAAATATTTTAAATCGCCCAAAGGGCGATATAAAGATTCTTTCGAAGAATATCACAAAAAGCAGTACCGACTTATGAAAAAGACCTATTACATGGCTCTCAGGCCAAATCAATGAAGTTTATTCTGCTGGCACCTTAGGATCATTCTGCTGTGAGCTTTGGCCGACCTCAATTTGCAGATCGCCCAGTACCCAGTTGCACTTAGCCAGAGCTGCGAAGTCATCTTCATCAGTCAGGATTGATGCCAGGTCTGCTTCCAAGTCAAAAGGGTTCTTGGGTCGCTGAGGAGTTAAGTTGGTCATCACAAAGGTTGGCGGGTTGACCTTCTTGTTTTTGTTGTCGTAAGCCGCCTGATATTTTGATAAATCAAGACTAGTTGCGAGTTGGGTTGCTACCAGCCGGGAGTCTTTGACAACACGTTGGTAGTCCTCTTCAACGAATTCTGACCCATCATCTTTAAGTTGAGGAAAGCCTGCCGCTACCTCTTCCGGGTTAATCTCTGGAGCATAAGCCAAGCAGCGACTCAGGGCAGTCAGAACACCCTTTCGGGTGGCTGACCGAGTTAGCTCGCCAATCTGAGGGGAAGTGTGGATAGGCAGCCAAGCACCTTCTTTATGGAAGTTATAGGCTCTTTGTCACCCATCACAGCTTTAACAGTCAAGACACTACCGGTGTACAGTTACTCTGTCAGCGTGTAAATCGCCTTTAGCATCAGCACGCAGTCTTCCTGAAGGTTGGCGGCTCTTGGACCTGAGTAAGGGTCATGATGATCAGCGACTTACGATAAGAATTATTTATGAAAAAAGAAGAGGAGATCAAAAGTTTGAGTAAGCTTACCGAAGACGGCTTGCGTCATGTTGGAGATATGACGCTTCAAGCCGGACAATTCCTGTTGCACAGTGGCCAGTCTGGCTTCATCCTTTTCTGCTCTTTTTATGGCGGCATCTTGGTCAGCTTGAGCCCTTTTCAAATTGGCTTTGAGTTTTTCCAGCTCAGCCAAGGCCAATTGGTATTTCTCCTCCGACTTAGCTCGGGCGTCTTGCTGACCAGATAAGTTTTGTTTTAACTCGCCAAGCGCCGATTCAGTCTGAGCAAGAGTTTCCTGTTGAAAGTACAAAACAAGGGAAAATCTCAGAACTATTGCAAGCAATATCCCTGACACTTGGGGGCTAATGTATAATTTTTTCTTTGCAGATGAAATTATACGATATCAAGACCCGGCTCATCTTTTTACTGATGACCCGGCCCTTGGGGGTTACTGGTCGCAAAGTTTTTTCTAAAATTTTCAAAGACCCGGCTCATCTTTTTACTGATGACCCGGCCCTTGGGGGTTAATGGGAGTAATACAATATAACAAATTTACCTCATGTTTGTTTTTTAACATCCGCAGCAGGCTTTTCTCCATCTCATAGCTCGCCTCCAGGCGACTTGCAAAACCAGAGCAGAGTTCCTTGACCTCCAGATTTTCATACTCAGAAAGTTTCGCCTTGGAAAGTCCAGATTCAGGAATGGCTTGAGAAGATGATGCCACATGCCTTGAAAAAACCGTTGCCGCCGGCTTAGAAAAGTCGGTACCATTAATAACCACAGCATCCGGGTCTTCTGCTGTCGTCAATGGACTTGGCGGCTTAGGAGCATCCATAGTTTCCTTGGGTGAGTCAGGAAGATCCATTTGATTTTCAGGCTCGCCTTGGTCCGGGTTGTCCTGGATCGGCACTGATTCTTTGACGGGTTCTGAAGTTGTGACAGGAGTTGATCCGTTGGTTTTCCTTTTCTTGGCCTGTGCCCTAAAAGAAGGGAGAAGTGCATTAAGGAACTGAAAGTTTATTACCCTCAGGATTCAAAGTAAGATTATCAAAAGACTTACCCTGGAACTCGAATCATAGGAGGAAGTGTAGGTATCACTGAGTCACCGGATGTAGGAGGAGAGTTCTGCAAGAATTATATGTGAACAGTATAGGCGGGTTACAGACGTGATCCAAAGAAACATGAAGAATTGTTATTCATAAATACCTCATTTGGTTTCCTCTTGTTCGTTGCTGGTAAGCCGGACACCAGATCACCGGAATGACTTCGGGTCTTCCGATTTGAAGTATGTTGTGCTTTCTTCAGTAGGAAATTTGGGTCCAAACAAGCATTTGGGTGAGAGAAGGGAACTTTCCCACAAATTCGCCTGGCCGGCTTAGGTGGAGAAGGAGATGAATCAGAGGAAACAGAAATTACCTCAACAGAGTCCTCCTGGCTTTCGTTGTCTTCATTCTATTTCAAGAAGAGATAGAGATATAAATACAAAGATTAACAGTGGTAGATGGCGAGTGGAAAGAAGATGGATTTTTACCTCCGAAAGTGCATCACCGACTTGAGATTCACCGACTTTGGATGGCTCAGCTGCAGCAGCTTTGCCCTTGCCCTTGGTTTTCTTTGAGGGCGGCTTAACATTTTTCATGGCTGGCCTTTTGGGTTTCCTGGACCAGAATTTATCGCCTTTCTGAAATAGTATATGTTACAAAAACCACAATACAAGTGAAGCATAAGAAGTAAACACCAAAGGCAGGTTAGATTTGCTCACCTTGGGCGCCGGGTTAATTTTGCAGAAAGGTTTGAGGCCGATTTGGCCACATTTTCCCGCAGGCTCGCCAGTCAGTTTTTTTGATGATGGTGACAATATCCTTTTCTGTTAAGGCCGTATGGAAATAACATTGAGGATGATCTAGGGTGCCGTCAAATTCGCACATTAGCCCGTCCCGGTGACTCAGAGGGAGGATGCGCCATTCGACCCAGCAGCGGATTAGGTCAACCCCAGTAAGGCCGTTGTTTGTCAAGGATCTTAACTCGGACAATACTGGGATGAATTATGATTCCTCCTCCTCGATGAGCTTATCTGGGAGCTTAAAGTTTGTTGGAAGGCGATCTGTCCTATAGCCCAAGAGTTTGTTTTCGCCTGCAGGAGAGGTCTCTTAACAGTAGAACCAAGACTCGCCCCAACCTTTGGGATGGCTGGGCATGGCGAGTGA
Source organism: Hordeum vulgare subsp. vulgare (assembly GCF_904849725.1). Lineage (NCBI taxonomy): Eukaryota > Viridiplantae > Streptophyta > Magnoliopsida > Poales > Poaceae > Hordeum > Hordeum vulgare. The sequence continues at coordinate 88,851,836 of NC_058521.1, read as the reverse complement.
GGGAAACGGGCTATCCCTGCGGCACTGGACATTGACACCGCCGAGTTCCAGGCTGGGGCCGTTGTGAAATTCCGTTTGGCGATTCAGATGGAAAAAGTGCCAGAATAAGGGGATAGAGGGTTCAATCCGCAAATACGCCTCACAGAACACTTGGAATTGGCACAAGTTACTTATGGAGTTGGGTCCTAGGTCCTGGAGGCGGACGTTCATAAAAGCCATGGCGTCTCTAAGAAACTTCGATCCGGGCGGCTTAAAACCTCGCTCCATGTGCTCAACAAAAACAACTATCTCTCCTTCTTTGGGGTTGGGAAGATCTTCTCCGAACCCGGTACGCCAGCCGATAACGTTCTGAGGGTCCAAGTTGCCTGTTTTCACATAGTCTGCTAGTATGGTGTCATTGACCTTGGTAGGAAGCCAGTCACTTTTGAAGACGGTTCCCATGCTACAAAGAAGTAAAGTATGAATTTACATGCCTCGAACATCTACTGTAAGGGGTGAAAATAAGTTCATTTAACTCGCCAAGTAATTTGTCCATGGACTGAGGAAGGGCTTGACCCACCATATCAAAGAGCCGAGTTGGGTTACTATGGCGACTTACGGAGTTTGGCTATTCACGAGAGCTGCGTTCTAAAGATGATGGAAACGTTCGTTCAAAATATCAAAGTGTAAAGACTACAAACAGCTTTCTGCAAACAGTAGGTAAATGATGGATCTACCAGGGAGATGAAAAAACCTGAGAAAAATGACTGGATGCAGCAATTTATTACCAGGGCAAGGTGACGCCCTTCGCTTGATGAAACACTATTCTAAAGGTTCACGGGTAAAAGCGGATAAATAAAGGTATTCGAAGCATTGGCTATCTCATCGACATTCATGCTAATCGATTTAAGGTAGGCAACACATGCTCGCGAAGAACATCAAGAACATGGCAGTGACTGGAGCTTCAAGCGGAGATTGGATCTGTTCCTAAAATGGATGGAGGCCTAACCTGATGCTTTCGGACGAAAGAGGCCGACGATGGCAAAGGTTGTTGAACAAGCACGGAGGTCCTGTCGGGCGAAGAGGTCTTCGGCGGCGGTGGAGTTCGTGGCGAACGGCAAGATGGTCGACGGTGATGCGACGGTCAATGGCGGCGGACAGATTGGCCGCAGTGCGAAGCTTGACGACGAAGGAGGCCTATGGGCGGCGCCAAAGCTTCTCGGGCGAAGACGGAGAGTACGGTCGGCGGCGAAGCCCTCGGGAGGTGACGAGATTTCCTCGCTGTGATAATGGGGGGGGGAGATTGACGAGACTGGTAGATGGGAAGCGCCAGTCCTGTCCCCCCCCCCCCGTCTATTTAACAAGGCAGGCACTGGAATCGAGGCGCCGTGAGCGGGAACCGCCGGGGAATAAAAAGATTCGCTATAAAGGCGTTCCAAAAATTTTGGGATAACGATGCACTAAGATCCGTTGGGATTATGTCAGTCTTCCCGAAAATCTAGGGATAAGAAAAGTCCAACGAGAAATGGTTCGGCGACTTGAAGAGTTTTCGGTGCCAGATGGCGGGTTACAATTTCTGATGTATGAAGAAAAATGAGGAGTGAATCGCCTTCAACTAAGCAAAAGTATTGGCATGAAAACGAAGTTCAAGTCAATCTGGGGCCTAATGTTGGGGATATTACCTATGGATGACCCGCCCTAGTTGGGCCGGGTTATCCATCCGGCGATTCACCCAAACAATTATTTGGGCCTTGTCCTGGACGGATTAAGGTCGTATGACGTTTTATTATTTCTGGAAGGTCTCCAAGCTTTGGAAGACGGCGACTTAGAGACCACAGGGGTCATGACTTGTAGGAAGGAAAGTATCCTTGTAAACCCTAGGGGTTCGACCTGTATATAAAGGCGAGTCCCAGGGGAGAAGAGGGTAGGTTAGAAATCATCGAGTGCTAGGTTCGGCGAGTTACGCCCTCCTTGTAATCGAAACCATATCAATACACACCAAAGCAGGACGTAGGCTTTTACCTCCTCACGAGGGGCCGAACCTGGGTAAATCGCCGTGTCTCTCCTGCTTAACCCCTTTGAGTCGCCACCAAGGTGCGATGGCTCCAGTACTAAGTCCTTTCACGAGGACATCTGCCGTGACAAAACCACGACACCGTGTGTCCTCGGGAGCGTTTTTCCTCCTATAAGACTTTGTTCAGGCTTGTCCCTTGCTACAAAAGGGATTGGGCCACTTGCTGCACCATTGCTACTACTTGTTACTTGTTACTCGTTTCTTGCTACGTTTCACCTCGCTACACAATCACTTGTTACCGCTACTTTCAGTGCTTGCATTTATTACCTTGCTGAAATCCGTTTATCAGAGCTTTCTGCTCCTCGTTGGGTTCGACACTCTTACTTATCGAAAGGACTACGATTGATCCCCTATACTTGTGGGTCATCAAGACTCTTTTCTGGTGCCGTTGCCGGGGAGTGAAGCGCCTTTGGTAAGTGGAAATTGGTAAGGAAACATTTATATACTGTGCTGAAATTTATTGTCACTTGTCACTATGGAAACTCTTTCTTTGAGGAGTTTGTTCGGGGTATCTTCACCACGAACGGAAGCATGAGGAGTTGCTCCTCAACCTGAGGTACCTACTGAAAATATCTTTTATGAAATTCCTTTGGGTATGCTTGAGAAACTGCTGGCTAATCCTTTCACAAGAGATGGATCTTCACATCCAGACTTTCATCTAATCTATGTAGATGAAGTTTGTGGTTTATTTAAGCTTGCAGGTTTGCCCAAGGATGAGGTAAAGAAGAAAGTCTTTCCTTTATCTTTGAAGGATAAGGCGTTGACATGGTATAGGCTATGTGATGATGCTGGATCATGGGGCTACAATCTGTTGAAATTAGAATTTCATCAAAAGTTCTATCCTATGTATTTAGTACATCGTGATCGGAACTTTATTTATAACTTTTGGCCTCGTGACAGGAAAGCATAGCTCAAGCTTGGGGGAGGCTTAAATCAATGTTATATTCATGCCCCAATCATGAGCTCTCGAGAGAAATCATCAATCAAAACTTTTATGCTCGGCTTTCTCATGAAGATCGTACCATGCTTGACACTTCTTGTGACGGTTCTTTTATGAAGAAGGATATTGATCACAAATGGAATTTATTGGAGAGAATCAAACACAACTCTGAAGATTGGGAGCTGGAGGAAGGTAAGGAGTCAGGTATGAATTTCCAGTTTGATTGCGTTAAATCTTTTGTTGAGACAAACACTTCTAGAGATTTTAGCGCTAAGTATGGACTTGACTCTGAGACAGTAGCTTATCTATGTGAATCTTTTGCTGCTCATGTTGATCTCCCCAAAGATAAGTGGTTTAAATATCCTCCTCCTGTAGAAAGCAACATAGCCAAAACTAATCTAGTTGAAGAGAAAATCATAGCTTTTAGTGATCCTATTGTTCCTTGTGCTTACACTGAGAAACCACCATACCCTGCTAGGATAAAGGATTATTCTAAAGCTCCAACTGTGATACGTAGGGGCTACATTAGACCACTTGCACCCCCTGAGGAAATTAGAGTTGAACCTAGTGTTGTTATTATCAAAGATCTCTTAGCCGAAGACATAGATGGACATGTTATCAAATTCTGTGAGGACTCCGCTAGAATTGCTAAACCTCACGCGAAAGACAAATACAGACCTGTAGTTGGCTTGCCCGTTGTTTCTATCAAGATAGGAGATCACTGTTACCATGGTTTATGTGATATGGGAGCTAGTGTTAGTGCAATACCCCGTTCTCTATATGATGAAATCAAAGATGAGATTGCACCTGCTGAGTTAGGACCCATTGATGTCACTATTACGCTAGCTAATAGAGACACTATCTGCCCTCTAGGAATTGTGAGAGACGTAGAAGTACTGTGTGGTAAGACGAAGTATCCTACTGATTTCCTCGTCCTTGGTACTGCACAAGATAGCTTTTGTCCCATCATATTCGGTAGACCCTTTCTCAACACTGTCAATGCTCACATTGATTGCATTAAGCAGACTGTCATAGTAAGTTTCGAGGGTGTGTCTCATGAATTTAACTTCTCCAAGTTTGGAAGACAACCCCATGAAAGAGAGTCATCTGGTAGAGATGAAATCATTGCTCTTGCCTCTATTGCCGTACCTCCTACGGATCCTTTAGAGCAATATCTGCTTGAGCATGAAAATGATATGCATATGGAGGAGAGAGATGAGATAGATAAAATTGTCTTAGAACAATATCCTATTCTCAAGAATAATCTGCCTGTTGAACTACTTGGGGATCCTCCCCACCAAAGGGTGATCATGTGTTCAAGCTTAAATACTTGCCTGATACTCTTAATTATGCCTATCTTGATGAGAAGGAGATATATCCTGTCATTATTAGTGCTCTCCTCTCAGAGCGCGAAGAGAAGAAGTTACTAAAATCTCCGAGGAAGCACCGCGCTGCTATTGGATATACTCTTGATGATCTTAAGGGTATTAGTCCTACTCTATGTCAGCACAAGATTAAAACCAATCCTGACTTTAAACCAGTTGCTGATCATCAAAGGAGATTAAATTCTAAGATGAAAAGGTCGTTAGAAAAGAAATATTAAAGCTTCTGGAAGCAGGAATCATTTATACTGTTGCTCATAGTGATTGGGTAAGTCCAGTACATTGCGTACCTAAGAAGGGAGGTATCACCGTCGTTCCTAATGATAAGGATGAACTAATCCCACAAAGGATTATTACCGGCTATAGAATGGTGACAGACTTCCGGAAACTGAACAAGGCAACCAGGAAAGATCATTATCCTTTGTCATTCATCGACCAAATGCTAGAAAGGCTATCAAAACACACACACTTCTGCTTTCTAGACGGTTATTCAGGTTTCTCGCAAATACCTGTTGCACAATCTGATCAAGAGAAAACCACTTTCACCTTCCCTTTCGATACCTTTGCCTATAGACGTATGCCTTTTGGCTTATGTAATGCACCTGCCACCTTCCAAAGATGTATGATGGCTATATTCTCTGACTTTTGTGAAAAGATCGTCGAGGTTTTCATGGATGACTTCTCCGTTTACGGGTCTTCCTTTGATGATTGCCTCAGCAACCTTCATCGAGTCTTACAGAGATGCGAAGAAACCAACCTCGTCTTGAATTGGGAGAAGTGCCACTTTATGGTTAATGAAGGTATCATCTTAGGACACAAAATCTCTGAAAGAGGCATTGAAGTTGATAATGCTAAGGTTGATGCAATGGAGAAAATGCCTTGCCCCACAGATATCAGAGGTATACGAAGTTTCCTAGGTCATGCTGGTTTCTATAGAAGGTTCATTAAAGACTCCTCTAAGATTTCTAGGCCTCTTACCAACCTCTTGCAAAAGGATGTTCCTTTTGTTTTTGATGAGAATTGTGAGGAAGCCTTTGAAATACTTAAGAAGGCTTTGATAACCGCACCTATTGTTCAACCACCTGACTGGAACTTGCCCTTTGAAATCATGTGTGATGCTAGTGATTATGCTGTTGGTGATGTTCTAGGACAAAGAGTTGACAAGAAGTTGAATGTCATTCACTACGCTAGTAAAACTCTAGACAGTGCCCAAAGAAAGTATGCCACTACGGAGAAGGAATTTTTAGCAGTCGTGTTTGCATGTGAAAAGTTTAGATCTTACATAGTTGACTCCAAAGTCACTATTCACTCTGATCATGCTGCTATTAAGTACCTCATGGAGAAGAAGGACGCTAAGCCTAGGCTGATCAGATGGGTTCTCCTGCTACAGGAATTTGATTTGCACGTCGTTGACCGAAAGGGTGCTGATAACCCTGTAGCAGATAACTTGTCTAGGCTAGAGAATGTCCTTGATGACCCACTACCTATTGATGATAGCTTTCCTGATGAGCAATTAAATGTCATCCGCACTTCACTTAGTGCACCGTGGTATGCCGATTATGCAAACTACATCGTAGCCAAATACATACCACCCAGTTTCACCTATCAACAAAAGAAGAAATTCTTCTTTGATTTGAGACACTACTTTTGGGATGATCCTCACCTTTATAAGGAAGGAGTAGATGGTATTATTAGACATTGTGTGCCTAAACATGAACAGGGACAGATCCTGCAGAAGTGTCATTCCGAAGCCTACGGAGGACACCATGCTGGAGATAGAACTGCCCATAAGGTATTGCAATCAGGTTTCTATTGGCCCACTCTCTTAAAGGATGCCGGTAAGTTTGTCTTGTCTTGTGACAAATGCCAAAGGATAGGGAACATCAGTAAGCGTCAAGAGATGCCTATGAACTATTCACTTGTCATTGAACCATTTGATGTCTGGGGCTTTGATTATATGGGACCCTTCCCGAGTTCCAATGGGTACACTCACATCTTAGTTGATGTCGATTACGTTACTAAGTGGGTAGAAGCTATCCCCACTAAAAATGCTGATCACCACACCTCTATTAAGATGCTTAAAGAAGTCATATTCCCAAGATTTGGAGTCCCTAGATACTTAATGACTGATGGCGGTTCACACTTTATTCATGGTGTTTTCCGTAAGATGCTAGCTAAGTATGATGTCAACCATAGAGTTGCATCTCCTTATCATCCTCAGTCTAGTGGTCAAGTGGAGTTGAGTAATAGGGAGATCAAGTTGATCTTACAAAAGGCCGTCAATAGATCCCGAAAGAACTGGTCTAGCAAACTTGACGATGCACTATGGGCTTATAGGACTGCTTATAAGAATCCCATGGGCATGTCACCGTATAAAATGGTTTACGGTAAGGCCTGTCATTTACCTCTTGAGTTGGAACACAAAGCTTATTGGGCAATCAAAGAGCTCAGCTTTGACTTCAAACTTGCCGGTGAGAAGCGGTTGTTTGATATCGGCTCGTTAGATGAATGGAGAGCCCAAGCATACGAGAATGCCAGGTTGTTCAAGGAAAAGGTTAAGAGATGGCACGACAAACGAATACAGAAACGAGAGTTCAATGTAGGTGATTATGTCTTGCTATACAATTCTCGTTTGAGATTCTTTGCAGGCAAGCTTCTCTCTAAATGGGAAGGTCCCTATGTTGTCGAGGAAGTATAACGTTCTGGTGCCATCAAAATCAATAACACGGAAGGAAATTTTCCTAGAGTGGTAAATGGGCAAAGAATCAAGCATTACGTCTCTGGTACTCCCATAAATGTTGAGACCAATATCATCAATGTCATAACTCCAGAGGAGTACATAAGGGATGTTTATCAGCCCGTTTCAGACCTTGAAAACAAAGATGTATCTGTTTCGACAAGAAATTGGACTCCAATACTTTTCCAATAGGAAATTTCCTCAGTTTTGGAATTTTTGGAAAATTAGAAAAATAAAAAGCAGTCCGGAGAGCAAACGAGGCAGACACAAGGGCCCACTCCGCCACCCCCCTGGTGGTGGTGGGTAAGCTTGTGGGCACCTCATGTGCCTCCCGGACTCCGTTTTCTTGCGGAGGACTCCTTCTGGCCCAGAAAAAATCAATATATAGTCGCCCGAAGGTTTTGATCTCCATATCGCGTAGTTTTCCTATGTTTTCGTTTTGAGCTTGTTTCTGCCGCAGATCTAGATCATCATGACTTCCCCAAACGCTCCTAAGGACAAGATCTTCAAGAAGGTCATCAATCCCTACCTCACGGAAGTGCTAAAACACCCTCAATCTATCAAGATGAGCGAGGGGATGTTGCACATCCGTGATGTTGAGGGGCCTAAGAAGACCGAAAGCGTGGAGACGAGGCTCGAAGCATTGGAGCAACAAGTCTTCAAGTGCCAAGGGATGGTGGAGCGTGGACTCAATGCCAACCACACGATGATCACGGAGTTCACTAGCAATCACAAAATGGATGCCATTGATATTGGGAAACACCTCTCTAGGCTTTACGATAGGGTTGACCAACTTCAGGGCCAGATCTATGACCTGCAGAATCAAAACTGTGAGTATGAGTACAGATTTAAATCAATAAGGTTGGCTGCAGATTTGAGGATTCCGGCGACTCGTTCATCCTGCCATGATGGAGCACCTATGCCTTGGAAGACGGAGGATCAGACTACTCCAACAACACCACCATCACCACCAAAGGAAGACAACTAAGCATTGGTATGGGCAATCCCCTTGGCTTCTGCCAAGCTTGGGGGAGTTGCCCTGGTATCGTATCACCTTTATATCTTTTGCTTTTACCTTTGTTTTAGTTCTTTCCTTTTCAGTTTTTATTTCTTCTTTTAGAGGAATAAGTCTTTAGTTTTTAGTTTGAGTCTTTTGCTTTTGTCTCTCCCCCGATGTATTCGAGATTACGAGCTATATAATAAAGAGTGTCTTAGTCAAGGGCTTTGCTTTGTGCCATGATCAAAAGTATGAAAAGAACGATAGCATGAAAGATCATGAGACGATCTTATGGAAAGTGATAACTTCACTTATGACACGTATGATGATTGAAACTTGTTGAGAATAAATCAACATAGACGTTAGTCATTGTTGCAATTAATAAGAAGTAATAAGGAAAGAGAGGTTCACATATAAATATATCATCTTAGACACTTTTTACAATTGTGAGCACTCACCAAACTATTACATGCCTAGGAGTAGATGTTGGACAAGGAAGACAACATAATGAATTGTGTTTGCTTGGTTCCAAACAATGTTATATGATTAGAGATCCCTTAGCATGTGACGATTGCTTCCACCTCATATTAGCCAAAACTCCCGCACCAAGTAGAGATACTACTTGTGCATCCATAAACCTCCAACCAGTTTTGCCATGAGAGTCCACGATACCTACCTATGGATTGAATAAGATCCTTCAAGTAAGTTGTCATCGGTGCAAGCAATAAAAATTGCTCTCTAATATGTATGATCTATTAGTGTGTGGAAAATAAGCTTTGTACGAACCTGTGGTGAGGAAGACATAAAAGCGACAGACTGCATAATAAAGTTCTTTATCACAGGAGGCAATATAAAGTGACGTTCCTCCGCACTAAGAGGACACGCATCCAAACCTCAAAAGCGCATGACAACCTCTGCTTCCCTCTGCGAAGGGCCTATCTTGTACCTTTACTTTTTACCCTTGTAAGAGTCATGGTGATCTTCACCAATTCCCTTTTTGCCTTTGTCTTGGCTACCGTCACATGTTTGGGAAAGATCTATATTCGTATATCAACTTGGAGTTGAGTACTTATGCTTTATTGTTGTTGACTTTACCCTTGAGGTAAATGGTTGGGAGGCAAAACTATAAGCCCCTATCTTCCTCTGTGTCCAGCTGAAACTTTGACACCATGAGTACCACGTGAGTTATAACAATTGTGGAAAACAAAAGAGATGATTGAGTATGTGGGTTTGCCTTACAAGCTCTTATTTGACTCTTTCCGATGTTGTGATAAATTGCAATTGCTTCAATGACTATGGTTTATTGTTGGTTACTTCTCGATAAGGTTTTTGCTTCATGCTTTGCTTTGTGAAGGAATTGTTACTTTCCCATAAGAATCTTTATGATATATTGTTGTCCTATGTGTGATCATGATTCCCTCATGTCTGTATTATGTTTTATCGACACCTTCGTCCCTCAACATGTGGACATGTTTATGGAACTTGGTTTTCGCTTGAGGACAAGCGAGGTCTAAGCTTGGGGGAGTTGATACGTCCATTTTGCATCATGCTTTCATGTTGATATTTATTGCTTTTTGGGCTGTTATATTACTTGTGGTACCATATTTACGCCTTTTCTCTCTTATTTTGCAAGGATTATTTGAAGACGGAGAATTCAGGGAGCTGGAATTCTGGACTGGAAAAGGAGCAAATCCTAATCCACTATTCTGCACATCTCCAAATGCCCTGAAAATTTACGTGGATTTTTTCTGGATTATATTAAAAATACTGGGCGAAAGAACTACCGGAGGGGGGACACCAGGGCCCCACAAGCTTGCCCACCGCCACCACCCCCTGGTGGCGTAGGGCAGGCTTGTGGGCTGCCTGAAGGCCCACTAGCCCCCCTCTTTTGCTATATGAAGCGTCCTGGTCTGGAAAAAATCAATGGGGAGCTTTTTCGTGGTTTCGCCGCCGCCACGAGGCGGAACTTGAGCAGATCCAATCTAGAGCTCCGGCAGGACGATCCTGCCGGGGAAATTTCCCTCCCACAGGGGGAAATCGTCGCCATCGTCATCACCAACACTCCTCTCGTCGGAGGGGAGGCATCTTCATTAACATCTTCATCAGCACCATCTCCTCTCCAATCCCTAGTTCATCTCTTGTAACCAATCTTCGTCTCGCAACTCCGATTGGTACTTGTAAGGTTGCTAGTAGTGTTCATTACTCTTTGTAGTTGATGCTAGTTGGATTACTTGGTGGAAGAGTTTATGCTCGGATCCTTGATGCTATTCATTACACCTCTGGTCATGATTATGATTCTGTCTTGTGAGTAGTTACTTTTTTCCTGAGGACATGGGATAAGTCATGTTAATAATAGTCATGTGAATTTGATATTCGTTCGGTATTTTGATATGTTGTATGTTGTTTTTCCTCTAGTGGTGTTATGTGAACATCGACTACATAACACTTCACCATACTTGGGCCTAGAGTAAGTAGATGATGGGTTGCTGGAGTGACAGAAGCTTAAACCCCAGTCTATGCGTTGCTTCGTGAGGGGCTGATTTGGATCCACTAGTTTAATGCTAAGGTTAGACTTTGTCTTAATTCTTCTTTTGTAGTTGCGGATGCTTGCGAGAGAGGTTAATCATAAGTGGGATGCTTGTCCAAGTAAGGGCAGTACCCAAGTGCCGGTCCACCCACATATCAAACTATCAAAGTAACGAACGCGAATCATATGAACATGATGAAACTAGCATGACAGAAATTCCCGTGTGTCCTCGGGAGCGTTTTTCCTCCTATAAGACTTTGTTCAGGCTTGTCCCTTGTTACAAAAGGGATTGGGCCACTTCTTGCACCGTTGCTACTACTTGTTACTTGTTACACTTTGCTTGCTATGTTTCACCTCGCTACACAATCACTTGTTACCGCTACTTTCAGTGCTTGCAGTTATCACCTTGCTGAAATCCGTTTATCAGAGCCTTCTGCTCCTCGTTGGGTTCGACACTCTTACTTATCGAAAGGACTACGATTGATCCCCTATACTTGTGGGTCATCATACACTAGCCTATACATGTGTGTGTGTGTAAATGAGATTTGCGGTAAGGTGTGTGGAGGTGATGTTTATGTCATGAGTGTGGTGCAAGCACCAAGGGTGGCATATATGCCCCTCTTGTGCAATATGTGATGTGAGTGTGTGTGTGGGTTTCCCCCCTCACCTACCTTGTGTGTGTAGGTTCTCTTGTCATGATATGGGTGTAGCTAGTGGTGGTGATACTAGAAAGTGTGGGTGAAATTATGCATGTGCTTGATGTGTGTGGTGTATGGCGGTGTACCAAGGCACATGAGCATGAGGTCTACCCCTCATGTGCACCTTTGTTGTTGTGGACATGGGCAAGAGCTTCACCAAGTGTTGCTCTAGTGAATAGCACATGTGATGATGCACTATTCACTAGATATGATTCCATGTGGATTTACTTTTCTAGTTTGTGCCCTTTTGTTCCATGCAAGTGCATATGTTTTATATATGTCTTTGGGGTAGAATCATCCCAGAAATCCATTGATGAGATCAGTTTTGCCATTGGAACATTTTCTGGAGATGACATATTTAAGATTTGTTCTACGATTGGAGCTTGGTTCCATGAGTTGTGGTTAGCCCAAGAGTTGGATTCTTGGTTGTGGTAGTAGAGGGTGACCCCCTCTACCACATATTGGTTTTGTTTCATGCTTAGGAAACCATATGTGCAAGTTGTGCCCAATCAAAGTAGGCATGTGGCTGAAATTCCAGATTAGTGAAAATCTGAGATTTTCACAAAGTCTAAGAATCTATTTATATTTTCTTCTCCTGTTGATGAGCTTGTGCAGGTCAATGTGTTGTGATTCAGCCTTAGCTTTCAACTGGAAAGTTGAAGCTTATGTGTTTTGCTAGCTCCCTGTCAATTTTCATTCCATTTGGAGTCCTGTAGATATTGTTTTGGCTGCTGTCAAAATACTTCAGAGCATAAACAGATAGTGAGAATCTGGAATTTTCACTAAGTCCCTGAAATCTGATATTTTTGGGCAAGTTTGCAGCTGCGTAACTTCCTGTGTTTAACTCCTTTGTGTGATATTTTTGCTTGTGCTTGTAGTACTCTTGGATAGCTACTGCCACATATCTTATTTGGCATGTTTGGGTGGCAATAGGTGCTTTGCATGTAGCTCACAATGTGCTAAGACACTATTTATGGCAGATTGTGTAGTCTTGGGATTTTGATGTTTGTGTGAGCATAGTTGATGGTGTGGTGATATTCTTTGCACCACCCCATCCATGTTGGTTTTTTTATGTCTTGGATACCTGGAAATACCAGAGTTGAGCCATTGGAGTGTGTGGTGATGAATTTGACACGTAGGGCTTCATTTCTTGTTTCGTTGTTTCCCATTGATCTGTAGCTCCGTTTGTAATGTTCTTTATATGGTTTTGCATCGTTTTCATGTGAAGCATCTGATCATGACATTCTCATGCATGTCAAGATAGCTTAGAGTGCATCTCTGTCGTGGGTATAAGTCTGACAGTAAATGTATGGGGTACGAAAGGATGGGCAGAGCCTTAGCTACGGCGAGGTTGTATGAGTTCAGGCCCCTCTACGGTGGAGGTAAAAGCCCTACGTCTCAGTGCTCTTGGGAGCTTGATGTCGAGTGGAATATGGATTACAGTGAATTGCTAACCCCTGCATCAGTGGGGAAGGGCGACTTATATAGAGTGCGCTGCCCTTCACAACGGTTCGGTGCACAGGGGTGGAGTAGTGGCGATTAAAAGTCTACATTACACGTAACGTATGCCTTAAATGCTAATAAAGGTACATGAAAACGTATGACCGTTGCCTTCCAGGGGTGTTACGGTGTACAGAGTGGAATCCAGTCGGTAAGTTTGATACGCTCCGAATGCTCATTTCCGACTGGATGATGGAGGAATCATCACCGACTGGATGATGGAAAGTCCTTAATTGAGTCGGAACTGACTAAGGGCCTTGTCCCTTATGAAGGGTAGTCCTTGGATAGGACCTATAGGGCAGGCCTATGACCCTACCCTAGGACTATAACCCCATCAATCTCTATCCAGGAACATGTATTTACTTCTCATGCTTGTGCTAGGGATAGGAATAGTCATGCATGCTCATATAAATCTCATGCATCATGTGCTTCTTGCATCTTGAGGTGCTGTTGTTCATTGGATGTTATTTCTATGTTGGGTAGCACCGGGATTGGAGAACGAGTACGTGGATCCGAGAGAGTACGTGGAGGACGAACAAGAACAGTTCCAAGCTGAGGATATCATAGGCAAGATGATATGACCTTGATTCCATCTCTAGACTTGTTATGCTAGATTAGGTTTCCTTTGTCATACCCTCGCTGCCTACCACTGAAATATTTGCCTCCTGATATTGCCATGAAACCCAAACACGTATCCCTTCCTAGCAAATCTTGAATGGCTAAGTAGGATTTTCTAAGCTTCTAATGTTAGCGTTGCTAGTTGCAGGTGCAATTGTCTCATGTGATAACATGAGTTTGTTATCATTATGTTAAATCTGTTATTTAATTAATGCACCTATATACTTGGTAAATAACGGAAGCCTAGCCTTTTTCCGGGTGCTTTGTTCCGTTATTGCCGCCATAGTTACCGGCTACCGGTGTTTGATTCCAAATTGATCACTCCTAACACGTTCGGGATTGTTATGGGGACCCCCCTCGATAAATCGCGTAGTGTTAAGACTTGTTCGACACGGCCCAACATTGGTGTTAATTTGCTAATCACTTAATAATAATCTGCGTGGGGAATGATCACCCCAAGGATCTTTAATCAACAACCCGGGCCAGTGCTCCTCATGAGTGTTGGTCCAAAATGGACAGACTGCGGGGGCCACCACAGGGAAACTTGAGGTTTGGCTCCTGTAGGCTTTTCCATCCGTCGTGTCCTGAGACTGAGATACGCGGCTCTTATCGGGATCGTCGACACGACGGTAGGTCTTGCTAGAGTTGTATTACCTTAACGATATATCTTGCATATAGGAATCCTGGTGAAGCTTTGGTTCTCCCGAGAGTTGAGGTTTTCCTCTAAGGAATCCGACGAGATCACGAGATTCGTGATAGAGGATTACTTTGCGGCCCGTGTACATTTGTGATGGACTAGTTGGAGCACCCCTGCAGGGTTTAATCTTTCGGAAAGCCGTGCCCACGGTTATGTGGCAACTTGGAATATTTTGTTAACATCCGGTAATAGATAACTTAAACATAAGCTAATAAAATTGCCAACTATGTGCGTAACCATGACTATCCCCTTCGAAGATCTCTCTTTGATCAGGAACATGGTGGGGTTATGATTGACGTAGGTAGGTGTTCAGGATCACTTAGTGATCATCTATCTTCGACCGCTAGAATAGACCACCTTCATACATGTTCTACATAAGTTAGCCACCATATAAAGCTTAGGATGCTGCAACCTAAATACTCCACCTTTCCAACCTAATAATTTGACTACTTCTGGCACCGAGGTCATAGATTGTTGAGTCCCCGTGGCTCACAGATTCCTTCACAACACCAACAGGTTCACGTACCCCCGAGACAGGTGATCCCAACGGCACGCAGCTAGCGTGGCAATACGATGAGGAGAACGACCGCATGTACATGAACTATCCAGAAGACTGAGGCGTGGTCGTGATCATGGGCAAGCATGCAGGGTAGCATAGTCATTTCCCTTGTTTTGTAGTCCGTATGCGGAACTACCTTGTTTGGATGCGTGATGTAACTCTGATATATTTATGAGATGACAGTTGAATCCCTTATTGTCATTCCTCTATTATTTGTATGTGCTATGTTACCATGTTTGTGAAACGCTTAGATGCGCTTCTTTCCAATTCAGGGCCTCGTTCCCCAAATCGGAAAGGACCGCATCTTAGTCGTTACAAGTTGGTATCAGAGCCTTACGACCATAGGAGCCTTTGTGTGATCGTACTTGGCCGAGTTGAGTCTAGTAAAATGTTTTGAGTCTTAGTTATATCGGAGAGTAGGATTCTTTTTTCTCCTCTTCCATGCTCTGGTGAGGTTCCTGTCTTAGGAAATCTTTATTCTACTCCTATTCTCGCTCAAAAAAAATTAGGATCACGCGGGTATTTGTGAAATCTATATGATTTCGATGTGACGGAGTTCTGTCTTGGTGTCTCCTGTCTGCCTTGTTTTCTTCCGGGGAGTTCAGCTCCAGGGGATTCTTGCGCACATCGCCATCATTCAGATTTCTGAGTATCTAAGAATGAAGGATGTTCGTTATTGCTTCAATACTGGTAGTGGCGAGATAACCCCGATGTCCCCAGTACTAGTGCAGATTGTTCGGGAGTACTGCCATACTTGGTATCGTTGTGATCACGAGGGTCCGTTGTAGATGAAGGTCCGAGATGCTGGTTGTGTGTTGACGGATGTGATACAGGTGACGGGTTAGTATAGGAGTTGTGTGATATTACTCCTTGTATCCGTGTACCAGATTGCATGACCAGTTATTCCAGGAATTCATAGGTGGGATATCAAGTAGTATCTTATAGGAATATCTTCCTACAGATGCATGATGGAGGTTGGGATTCGATGTTCAGTGGGTGTGTTTGTTCATGGTCGTCTTACAGCGGTTCTCGTTGTGTCTTAAAGAGTCCTTGTAGCTCGCTACGACTCGGGGATACTTCGTATGTCGTGTGCACTACCTTGCACAGGATGGCTACTGTAAATTCGAGCCCGTGCAATCTTATCCACGAAGATATCGGATGAAATCTTAATCATATGTTTGTTCCAAGCAGTTCTAGCTCATACTTGTTTGCGGTGGTCTTAATCAAAATTTTGTTGACCGTCACTTTGAGGAAGCATTCTTACTATTTTGTTCGAGTGCAATTGCTTTATTCCTGTTCAGATATTCCTATCATTTTGATTCAGCAATATCTTCAATTTATTTTGTGGGCTAATGTGTTGTCCGTCTTCAGGATGGCTCCACCAATGCGTCAGAACCCACGGCGTGAGGATGTGCCGCCACCACCGCCTCCTCCGGAGAATCCTCCTCCGCCGCCGCCTCCTCCTGCTGAGGCTCGGCAAGCGGTGATGGCTGTGTTGGGGCATAGTTTATGCCTAAGTAATTTTGGTGATTGATGACAGTACCGTACAGGACTAACCGTGTGTGTCAAGGTTTCAGGTAACACACGTCAACAGCACAAGACGACACGTCTCCTCTCTCCTGGAACGGAAGCACAGCGCTCTCTACGATTCTCTTTATTTGAGTCATAGGAAAGCCGTACTATTAAGAGGGGATCCGTAGTGGAAAGGTTTGGGTGGAATCTATCTTTACACATGCACACTTCACATTCTCCCTTTCCTTATCTTTTGGAGCGGCTCTCGCCTATTCGTCTTGAGTGTCTCTGCAAAATGGTCCCCAGCGGTAGTACCGCTGGACTGCTAGCGGTAGTACCGCTGCAGCGAGCGGTAGTACCGCTAGCCAGCGGTAGTACCGCCCCTGGTCAGCGGTAGTACCGCTCCAGGTGCTTTGTTCCACCTACCTAGCGGTAGTTCGTGGACGGACCCGTTTGCGAAGACTTTCCCGGCGGTAGTAGTGCTTGTGCACTACCAAGGGGCCAGCGGTAGTACCGCCAGGCAGCGGTAGTACCGCTCCTGCTCTGCGGTAGTACCGCTGGAACTCGGGCAGAGAGTGGGAAAAACGGTCTGATTTTTTCCCCCACTATATAAAGGGTTCTTCTAGCTGAGGAACCCTATCTCTTACCTCTCTAAGCTCCATTGTTGCTCCACAAGCTCAAAAGTGCCCGATCTCTCTCCCTAGCCAATCAAACTTGTTGATTCTTTAGGGATTGGTTGAGAAGGCCTAGATCCACACTTCCACCAAGAGAAAAGTTGATTCCCTCACCAATCCCTTGCGGATCTTGTTACACTTGGGTGTTTGAGCATCCTAGACGGTTGAGGTCACCTCGAAGCCATATTCCATTGTGGTGAAGCTTCGTGGTTTAGTTGGGAGCCTCCGAGCTTTGTGTGGAGTTGCCCCAACCTTGTTGGTAAAGGTTCGGTCGCCTCCTTCAAGGGCACCTATAGTGGAATCACGGTACCTTGCATCGTGCGAGGGCGTGAGGAGAATACGGTGGCCTTAGTGGCTTTTTGGGGAGCATTGTGCCTCCACACCGCTCCAACGGAGACGTACTTCCTGTCAAAGGGAAGGAACTTCGGTAACACATCCTCGTCTCCATCGGTTCCACTTGTGGTTATCTCTATCCTTTACTTTGTATTTGCTTTTGCTTGTGACTATATCTTAGTTGTCTTAATAGCTCTCGTTGTTAGATTCTATAGGGTTCACCTCATTGTCATATTATTTGTGAACCCGCATAGTGTTTACCTTAACTTGCTAAGATTAATTAAAAAGTGGTCGTTGTCTATTCACCCCCCCCCCTCTAGCCAACCATATCGATCCTTTCAATTGGTATCAGAGCCACGTCTCTTTATTAAGGGTTTAACCACCCGAAGAGTATGGAAGGCGGAGAGAAAGTTAACCGTGGGCAACCCGAGGACATGGACTTGACTTCGGTCACAAGGGACGACTTGAATACGGCTATGGCAGCCCTCAAGACGTCCTTGACGAGCGAAGTCAAAACCATGCTTAAAGAATTAATTGACGGTCTTAAAAGTTCACCCGAACCGGCTTTAGTGGTTAAACCCACCATTTCCGATTCGGAGGCCAACTCCTCTAAGGAAGCGGCTAAAGGTATGCGACCTGCTTCACCTCACGAAAAGGATGGGACTGGAACATATGCTTCTGTTCCACCTCCCATGGCATATGGAGGACCCATTCTCACACCTCGTCTTAATCATGTTGGTCCTCCTCCTAAACTTGTGAAAGGTGACTTTGCTAACTGGGTATTTTCTATTATGTCTCATTTGAATCACAGCTCAACAAACTTGTGGAGAATTATCGAGCAAGGATATTATCCCCATGACCCAAGCAACCTCACTCCAAGAGAAGATGCAGACAATCAATATAATCACTCTGCATTGTTTATTCTCCAGTCTGCTGTGCCACCTGAAGATCTTCCCCACTTACGTCCCTTCACATTGGCCAAGGATTGTTGGGAGCATATTATGGTGTTGTATAAGGGAAGCTCAAGTATTCAACGATCCAACTATGAAGTGATACTTGATAAGGCCGATGAGTTTGTGATGAAGGAAGAAGAGGACCCTCGTGATCTCTATCGGAGGGTGACTGCTATTGCTGTGGCACTAAAGGACCATGGGAGTAAGGATGTGGATGACACATGGGTCAAGCGCAAGTTTCTCAAAGCCATCATGCCTTTCAATAAAGCCATGTCATCTGTCATTCGTCAGCGGCCAGACTTCCACTCCTTGTCTTCTAGTGAAGTGTTGGATGAGTTCATTGCAATGTCAATCATGAACGAAACAGCCGATAATGCACTTGCTCGTGTTCAATCAAAGACAACTTCACCGAACCTTGCGTTGAAAGCAAGAGCAATGCTTGAAGAAGAAGAAGAAGATGAGGAAGAGGAGAGCTGCCCTGAAGACACAAAGTATGCCTATCATGAGCACATGGCTCTTGCATCAAGGCAATTCTGGGGAAATAAAAGGAACTCAAGACCCACCTTCAACAAGAACAACTCAAGTGGATTCAAACCCAAACAACGAGTAAGGACATGTTATAACTATGGCAACGTGAGTCACTTCGTGGCAGAATGTCCCTATGAGAAAAGGGAAGACAACGGAGGCAAGCTCATTCGCAAAGACAAAACCAAATCATTTCCTATCAAGAACAACTTTGTGAAGAAACCTCACCCAAAAGGGATGGTGGCCCAGGAGGAGTATCCTTCCAATGATGATGATGATGATACAGTGGCAACGGCAAATGTTGCTATTGCCACTACCTCTTCCCAGAAGGTGTCTCTCTTCAACGCCCCCAACGAGAACCACATCACCAAGTGCCTCATGGCAAAAGATACCAATCAGGTAACTCCCATCATTAAGACCAACATTGCTTCTGCTCCTTCATTGTTAAATTGTGTTGAAGATAGTGATGTTGGAGAACTTAATGAGCATGATCTTGATAAGTTTCTGTGCACTATTAAGGGAGAACCCAAGAAGCACTTTGTTGCTCTCTTGGAACAACTGGGTGAGGCCACTTATCTCATTGAGTCTCATGAGGAGACCATCTCCGAGCTTCAAGGACATAGTCGTGACTATGCCGATGAAATTGCCGAATTATCTAGTGCTCTAGAAGAAGAGCGCACTCTTCGTTTGGCTCTTGAGGAGTCATATAACGATGACTGCGCTAAAATGCAAAAGAAACTAGATCATGATGTTGTTCTTACTCGCATGCTTAAATCTGAAAAGTATGCTCTTGAGGTTGGCCGTGACAAACTCAAAGAAGAATTTGACATACTTGACAAGGCTCACAAAGCCTTGAAAGGTGTTCATTTCTCTCTAAAAGAGTCTCATGATCAACTCCAGGCAAAGCTTACCAAGGAGATCTCTACTTGTCCTCCCTTTGTGTTAATTGATAATACTTGTGCAACTAACTCCTGTTGTGAGCATGTTCATCTTGTGGAGGAAAATGCCAAGTTAAAGGAGAAACTTGAGAAGGGCCTTGTGGCATGCAGACAAGGTGAGAAGAGTCTGAACGATCTCTTGAGCACTCAAAAGGGTGTTGTAGGAAAGGAAGGACTTGGACTTACCTCCAAGTCAAAAGGTAAAAGGAAGAACAAGAACAAACGATCTCTCACCCTCATGGACATCTTTGGCAAAGAGGGTGAGGGGACTTAGAAGATGAACAGGAACAAGGTGGACTATGGGAACCCCAAGAAGGGCAAAACCGCTCCTACTAACACAGCCGGCAAACTCAACTCTTTTTATGTTTTATGTTGTGCTAGTGATGGGCATGTTTATGCCAGATTTGTTGGTTCCTACGATGAAGATATTGAATGGGCTATCTGGGTTCCTAAGACCCTTGTCTCTAACATGAAAGGACCCATTAAAAAATGGGTACCTAAAACCAAGCCTTGATCTATTGCAGGAGTTTGCTTCCGGTGGGGTGTCATGGTTGCTCGATAGTGGAGCAACAAATCATATGACCGGAAGCAAGGACTTAGTGGTGGATGTGCATCCTTCTCCATCTATGCCCACCCATGTCCAATTCGTCGATGCATCCTCGTCAAAGGTATTGGGATTTGGTAAGGTGGTCGTCTCTCAAGATTTATCTATTGAGAAGGTCATGCTTGTTGAGTCACTTGCCTACAATTTACTTTCGGTTCGTCAACTTGCAATCATGGGTTTTTCCACATTCTTTAATATTGACACTGTGGTCCTCCTAAGGAGCAAGACTCTTAAAGTAGCCT
Source organism: Hordeum vulgare subsp. vulgare (assembly GCF_904849725.1). NCBI lineage: Eukaryota > Viridiplantae > Streptophyta > Magnoliopsida > Poales > Poaceae > Hordeum > Hordeum vulgare. The sequence continues at coordinate 88,831,347 of NC_058521.1, read as the reverse complement.
ATGTTGGACATGTCGAAAATGGTCTCTATGTGGTGAACTTCTCAAAGCGACCCACTAAGACTGCGACATGTTTAATGGCTAAAGTTGACGTGGGCTGGCTTTGGCATCGCCGTTTAGCTCATGTCAATATGAGATCTTTGCAAAGTCTTCTGACAGGGGACCATGTTCGTGGACTAACAAATGTGAGCTTTGCTAAAGATCGTGTTTGCAGTGCTTGCATTGAAGGAAAGATTCATGAAAGTGCTCATCGTCCAACGACTCTTATCTACACTAAGAGGACATTGGAACTTCTCCATATGGATATGTTTGGTCCTCCAACATTTGATAGTCTTGGAGGCAGAAAATATTGCTTAGTGATTGTTGACGACTACTCAAGATATACCTGGTATATTTCTTTAAAAGGAAGAGCGAAACTCAACAAACGGTCATCAACTTTGCTAATGAAGCGCAACGTCAACATGAAGCAAAGATCTTGATGATTAGGAGTGACAACGGCACCGAGTTCAAGAACTACACCCTAGATGAGTTTCTAGGTGATGAGGGAATAAAGCACCAATATTCTGCACCATATACCCCTCAGCAAAACGGCATGGCAGAAAGGAAGAACCGGACCTTGACAGACGCTGCAAGAACAATGATGGCAGAATTCAAATCTCCATACAACTTCTGGGCAGAAGCCATCAACACAGCATGTCATGCGTCCAATCGGCTCTACATCCGTAAAGGCTTGAACAAGACTCCGTATGAGATTCTAACTGGAAACAAACCCAATCTCAAGTACTTCCGGGTATTCGGTTGTAAGTGTTTCATTCTCAAAAAGGGAGCTCGGTTAGCTAAATTTGATTCTAGAGCACATGAGGGTATCTTTGTTGGTTATGCTACAAACTCTCATGCTTACCGTGTCCTCAACAAGTCCACCGGACTAATTGAGGAGACGTGTAACGTAGAGTTTGACGAAAATAATGGCTCCCAAGTGGAGCAAAGTGGTCTTTGTGATATAGGTGATGAAATTCCTCCCGAAGCCATAAGAAGAATGGGGATTGGCCAAATACTCCCAATTGAGGAACCCCTTGTGGCCGAAGGAGAAGGACAATGCTCTACTCAAGTGGATCCATCACCCCCACAAGCCCCACACGCTTCCGATGAACAAAGAGAAGACTCTCAACAAGTTGATCAAGCTCTCGGTCAAGATCAATTGCCTAACAATGGTGATATGCCCCATGATATTCAAGCACTACCCCAAGACTCCGAACCTACTCATGATCAAGATCAAGTGCAACCCCGAGATCCAGAACAAGTAGAAGCACAAGATCAAGATCAAGAGCAACCACTAATACAAGATCAAACTAGTGAACCTGCTCAAGTCGAAGGACAAGATGATCAGGAGACTGTCTCACAATTCCCGTCTGGAGCTCCAACAACCAGCTCAAGACGCAAGGGCAAACAAAAGCAACAAGTCGATGCTCCCCCGTTATCTAATGAAGAACTCTTGGAGCGTCGAGCAGCCAAGAATGCGAACAAGCTGAGAGTCAAGTCACATCTTATGAAGAATGTCCTTGGCAGCTTAAAAAGGGGAGTATCCACCCGTCAACAGCTTTGGAATTATTGTGAGCATCACGCGTTTGTCTCGTATTGTGAACCTCAACAGGTACAGGAAGCGCTCGATGATGAGGATTGGCTTATGGCCATGCACGAAAAACTTAACAACTTCGAGCGCAACCAAGTCTGGGATTTAGTGCCTCGGCCAACGGAGGAACATAATGTCATCGGGACCAAATGGATATTCAAGAACAAGCAAGATGCAAATGGAATTGTGATTCGAAACAAGGCAAGATTGGTGGCTCAAGGCTACTCCCAAGTCGAGGGTATCGACTACGGTGAAACCTTTGCCCCTGTTGCTCGTCTAGAATCTATTCGCATGTTACTTGCATTTTCTTCTCATCATATCTTCAAATTACAACAAATGGATGTGAAAAGTGCATTTCTTAATGGTCCTTTGAATGAGTTAGTATATGTCAAACAACCCCCGGGATTCGAACATCCCAAGCTCCCCAATCATGTGTACAAACTCAATAAGGCACTCTATGGCCTTAAACAAGCCCCACGCGCGTGGTATGAGTACCTTACTGAGTTGTTACAAGATCGTGGGTTTGAAATTGGGAAGATTGATCCCACTCTTTTTACTAAGAGGGTTAAAGGGGATTTGTTCATATGCCAACTATATGTTGATGATATTATCTTTGGCTCTCCTAATATTTCATTCAATGAAGAATTTGCTGCACTAATGACTGAGAAGTTTGAGATGTCCATGATGGGAGAGTTGAAATTCTTCCTCGGGTTCGAGATTAAACAAGGTCTAGAAGGGACATTCATCAAACAAGCCAAGTACACTCAAGACATGCTCAAACGGTTCGAGCTCGAAGATGTCAAACCGGTCAAGTTCCCCATGCCAACCAGATGCAAGCTTGACAGTGATCCCAATGGTAAAGCAGTGGATCAAAAGGTATACCGCTCCATGATTGGATCCCTCCTTTACCTCTGTGCATCTAGACCGGATATTATGTTGAGTGTAGGTATATGTGCACGGTTTCAATCCGCACCAAAAGAAAGTCATTACATGGCTGTCAAACGAATCTTTCGATATTTGGCTCATACCCCAAACTTTGGCCTCTGGTGTCCCAAAGGAGCAAACTTCAATCTAGTTGGCTATTCTGACTCAGATTGGGCTGGAGATTGTGTGGAGAGGAAGTCAACGTCTGGAGGATGCCAATTCCTTGGTCGCTCTTTGGTAAGTTGGTCTTCAAAGAAGCAGAACTGCGTCTCCTTATCATCCACCGAGGCTGAGTATGTGGCGGCTGCAAGTTGTTGTGCACAATTGCTATGGATGAGGCAAACTTTAAAGGATTATGGTGTCACTTGTGACAAAGTGCCTCTTCTATGTGACAATCAAAGCGCCATCAAGATTTCCCTCAACCCAGTGCAACATAGCAAAACCAAACATATTGATATTCGTCATCACTTCATTCGTGAACATATCAAGCTAGGTGATATTGAGGTTCACTTCATCCACACTGAAGAGCAACTTGCAGATATTTTCACCAAGCCACTAGATGAAGCAAGGTTCCGGGAGTTAAGGCATGAGCTAAATATCATTGATTCAAGTAATGTGGATTGAAACTAGGCATATTGCACCTCACTTTACATTCCATCTTGGTCTAGATGTAGGCATGGACATAGGGGAGTGTTGTTCTCTCAATGAACTCTCCCTCCCCCCATTATGCGTAAATCAATCTCATCTTTCACTTTAGCCATTGTCAAATGGTGCTTGTGCTTCAAAGAGGAGCATTGGTCATGAACCCAAGGATAATCTTCGCGGTGTCATACCATTATCTCAAACATAGGTGGCCTCGGCCACCGCCCCTCCATCCTCTCTTGTGCATAAAGGAGAGGATATACAATGACAAGTCAGTACATTTTCTTGGATGCCATCTCTTTTCACTCACTTGTCATGTGCTCAAGTTCCCCCTTTTCCTTAGCCGTGTTGAAACATGTACAGCGGTACTACCGCCAGGACCCCAGCGGTACTACCGCCAGGTATGGCGATACTACCGCCAGGATTCAAAATCTAACACAACCGGCTAGAAAATTTCTAGGGTTTCAAGGGGGAGCGGTACTACCGCCAGGGGGAGCGGTACTACCGCCAGGACCCCAGCGGTACTACCGCTGCATCTGGCGGTACTACCGCCAGGTAGCGGTACTACCGCTAGGTCCTCAGCGGTACTACCGCTGGCCCGTACCCCTTGGGCTATATAAAGGGAGGGGGAGCCCGATTTTCACATCTGTTTCTTCTTCTTCGCGGCTCCTCCCTCCCCTAGCCCGAAAACTCCCTGATTGGATCTCACTTCGTGGAGCTCCTTCTCCCCGTTGGTGTGGAAGGGTTGCTCCATCTCTTCTTCCTCCTCCAAGAGCCATGAATCCCGGTAAAGCTCCTCCCTTCTTCTATTTGGTTGTTCTTCGTGTTCTAGGGTTAGGAGCATTGGGGATTGGATTCATATTTTTGATCCTATGGCTAGTTATTGGATGGCATGAAGGAAATATTTGAGGGGAGTATAGGTCCGATGGTTTGTTGTTGAGTTTGCTGCCATGCCCTAGGATTTACTCGTCTTAGATCGAACACTTGAACTTTTGGATTAGATCTAAAATGTGCTCTCTCTTGCCTAGGCATGTATGTATCTCTTGTTACTAAGTGTTCCTCATGACAGTAGGGCTGGGGTGTACGTCTTAGTGTTCATATTCAGTCCATGCCCTCAAAAACGAGTTTTATATGTCAGATCTGAAAGTCAAACCCCCAGCGGTACTACCGCCAGGGGGTAGCGGTACTACCGCTAGGACCCCAACGGTACTACCGCCAGGGGTAGCGGTACTACCGCTATGACCCCCAGCGGTACTACCGCTAGGACTGGCGGTACTACCGCTAGGCCCCAGCGGTACTACCGCCAGGGGTGGCGGTACTACCGCCATGAGCGTTCACTATGTATTTTTTCCTGGTTGTTTCTGCTTAGCAATGCGTGTTTACTTGTTTTGCGTTTTCAAGATTCATTGCCTTGACTCTTCTTGTCGCCTCTTTTTCGCTGTGTGGTCTGTGTCACAGGTGCCTCTTCTCGCCGTTCGAACCCCCCATGGGACACGCAGTCCAAACAGTATCGCAATCCAGAGGCGCCTGAGGGGTCTGCCACCTCTGGTCTGCCTCCCAAGAAGAAGTCCTTCAAGAAGGTCGCTCACAAGGACAAGAGGGTCAATATCCGTACAATGTCCCCCAAGGACTTTCTGCAATTTCGCACCAAGAACCACTATCTCAAGGAGAGGGATGTGATCGATGGTGTTGACCATGTCTGGGCAAGGGACCAGTGCAGGATCTATCGGGATATTATTGCTCACTTCAAGAAGAACTATGTCTCTGTCCAGTGGATTGATCTGGCACATCTTCAGCAGAACATGGACTACTTTGGTGATGCCCTCTCTCTGGTTGACAAACTGGGCATCAAAGACATCATCACCTTCAAGACGGACTTTGATCCCACTGCAGTTGCTCAGTTTTATGTCACAGTCCATTTCTCTCCAGATGCACAACGTTCCATGATATGGATGACTGGGTCACAGAAGATGACCGGTTCCTGGACTGAGTTCATGCAGTTCCTTCACATTGACTTTCAGGGTGCTGACACTCCTCTTGGGTTGCGTCCTCATGCTGCAGCCCCCATCGATAGGGCCTCCGCAAAGGACAGACTGCAGTCACTGTATCTGAGGAAGGGGGTGCTTCCCAAGCACCTGGACATCATGCATCAGATCTTTCGCAACACCCTCTTCCCTCGGAGTGGTAACTTCGATGAGGTCCATGGCTACTTGGCTGAGATGCTGTTACTTTGTGAGGAGGCTATGTCTCAGGAGTCTGCTCAGCTGGATATTTCAGATGTGATGTTCACAGAGCTCTGGAACTGCATCATCAATCATAAGGTTCCTATCTACGGGCCTTACCTGTTCGCATACATTAGCCATAAGTGGCAACAGGCTTTTCCGGATGAGGTGCTCTACGCACAGTCTGATTACATTGTGCATGACCCAATCAGGCTTCGCGTCAAGGACAAGTGGGCCAACCCATCTACATCCTCTCAGCACATGGATACTGATACAGAGACCGCTGCTGACAGAGGAACTGCCTCTCAGTCCGGCTCGTCTGCCATGCCATCTTGGGCTATCAAACTGCAGGACAAGATGAAGACACTTTTTCTGTATGCAGGCCAAGGGTCAGTACCAGACACACGTGGCTCAGAAGCAGAGTCGCTAGAGGCATAAGCGTGTTCTCAGGACCTTGGATGTGGACATCTCCAGCGGCTCAGAGGACGACATCACTCCTGAGGCCACTTGGATGCAGGCTCAGGGGTACCAGTGGTCTGGCGATGAGGCGGAAGAGGAGGAGTAGACCGACCAGGAGGGGACAGACGAGTCTGGTGATCCTGAAGACGAGGAGTACTTACCTGTGGCATTAGGTGTGCCCCTTTTTGGTGTCTTGTGCCAAAGGGGGAGAGAGTCTAGGATTTGCTTTCATTTTCGAACTTTGCACTGCTTTCCTTTATTTCGTATGGTTTGCTTCGAACTTGCTTTGATTCTCGTTTGCTATCTTTTGTGAGACATGATCTTATGTGAGATTTATTTCCATCATATGCTGTGAGTCATATGCCCCGCGTTGTCATATATCTCTATCTTTTTGTTCTCATATTATTCTCTGTGCAAATCCGGTATTGTCATCAATCCACCAAAAAGGGGGAGATTGTTGGGGCATAGTTTATGCCTAAGTAATTTTGGTGATTGATGACAGTACCGTATAGGACTAACCGTGTGTGTCAAGGTTTCAGGTAACACATGTCAACAGCACAAGACGACATGTCTCCTCTCTCCTGGAACGGAAGCACGGCGCTCTCTACGATTCTTTTTATTTGAGTCATAGGAAAGCCGTACTATTAAGAGGGGATCCGTAGTGGAAAGGTTTGGGTGGAATCTATCTTTACACATGCACACTTCACATTCTCCCTTTCCTTATCTTTTGGAGCGGCTCTCGCCTATTCGTCTTGAGTGTCTCTGCAAAATGGTCCCCAGCGGTAGTACCGCTGGTTCCAGCGGTAGTACCGCTGGACTGCTAGCGGTAGTACCGCTAGCCAGCGGTAGTACCGCCCCTGGTCAGCGGTAGTACCGCTCCAGGTGCTTTGTTCCACCTACCTAGTGGTAGTTCGTGGACGGACCCATTTGCGAAGACTTTCCCGGCGGTAGTAGTGCTTGTGCACTACCAAGGGGCCAGCGGTAGTACCGCTCGTGTCAGCGGTAGTACCGCTGGAGGCCCAGCGGTAGTACCGCTGCAGCCAGCGGTAGTACCGCCAGGCAGCGGTAGTACCGCTCCTGCTCTACGGTAGTACCGCTGGAACTCGGGCAGAGAGTGGGAAAAACGGTCTGATTTTTTCCCCCACTATATAAAGGGTTCTTCTAGCTGAGGAACCCTATCTCTTACCTCTATAAGCTCCATTGTTGCTCCACAAGCTCAAAAGTGCCCGTCTCTCTCCCTAGCCAATCAAACTTGTTGATTATTTACGGATTGGTTAAGAAGGCCTAGATCCACACTTCCACCAAGAGAAAAGTTGATTCCCTCACCAATCCCTGGCGGATCTTGTTACTCTTGGGTGTTTGAGCATCCTAGACGGTTGAGGTCACCTCGAAGCCATATTCCATTGTGGTGAAGCTTCGTGGTTTAGTTGGGAGCCTCCGAGCTTTGTGTGGAGTTGCCCCAACCTTGTTTGTAAAGGTTCGGTCGCCGCCTTCAAGGGCACCTATAGTGGAATCATGGTACCTTGCATCGTGCGAGGGCGTGAGGAGAATACGGTGGCCTTAGTGGCTTTTTGGGGAGCATTGTGCCTCCACACCGCTCCAACGGAGACGTACTTCCTGTCAAAGGGAAGGAACTTCGGTAATACATCCTCGTCTCCATCGGTTCCACTTGTGGTTATCTCTATCCTTTACTTTGTATTTGCTTTTGCTTGTGACTATATCTTAGTTGTCTTAATAGCTCTCGTTGTTAGATTCTATAGGGTTCACCTCATTGTCATATTATTTGTGAACCCGCATAGTGTTTACCTTAACTTGCTAAGATTAATTAAAAAGTGGTCGTTGTCTATTCACCCCCCCTCTAGCCAACCATATCGATCCTTTCAGGCTGCTACTAATGCAAACACCCAGATGCTGCTACAGTTGTTGCAAGAGAGAGCTAATTAGCAGCAGGGCAATTTCCAGCATGGTAGCAATCAGTTTGCTAGTCTGAGTCAGTTCCTGTCGAATCAGCCAAAGACTTTCACTTCCTGTGACCAGCCGTTTGATGCCGAGGATTGGATCCGTGATATGAACAAGCATTTCGAGTGTAGCAATGTTCGTTCCGAGGATTTTGTCAAATTTGCTACATTCCAGTTGAAGGGGCAAGCTTCTATCTGGTGGCAACAGTTAAAGGATTCAAGAGGCGCTAGAGTGATCACTTGGGATGAGTTCTACCGTGACTTCAAGTCCCACTACATTCCTTCCAGCTTCATGGAGGAGATGCGTGAGAAGTTCAGGCGCTTGAAGCAGGGTGGCAATTCCGTGTACAAGTACAACGTTGAGTTCCACGAGCTAGCCCGTTACACCTTGCAGGATATCCCTGATCAGAAGAGCAAGATTTATCAGTTTAGAGGTGGCTTGAAAGAAGATTTGCAGTTAGCTCTTGCGTTGCACGATCCTGAGGAGTTCGACAAGTTCTACAACTTAGCTCTCAGGGCAGAGGCAGCCTTGCTCACGGTGGAGAATTCTAAGAAGCGCTTCAAAGATTCCAGCTCTTCCTCTACTTAGGTGGTTCAGAAGCAACAGAAGTTTTGGGTGTCTCCTCCTCCTCCTCGACACTCGCAGCAGCTCAAGCATTCTGGTGGCCGTGGTTCTTCCCACCCACCCAACCCAGTCTTTCAGCAGAGATTCTAGCATCACAAGCAAGGGCCTCCTCAGACTCAGTACCGGCAGCCAGCAGAGGTTACTTGTCACAAGTGTGGGCAGAATGGTCATTATGCCAACAAGTGCACTTCTTAGCTCCGACTGCCGCCTCCTCCTCCAGGAAAACCTCCAAGTAATGCTCTTGTCAAGTTCAACCCCGGGTCAGCTCGAGTCAACATGGTGAATGCGGATGAGGCAGAAAACTCGTGAGATGTGATCATGGGTAACCTCCTCGTTAATGATATTCCTGCTAAAGGGTTATTTGATTCTGGTGCTTCGCATTTCTTCGTGTCATATACTTTTGCATCCAAGCATAATCTGCATCAGGAGCAGTTGTCTAAGCCATTGGCAGTCGTTTCTCCTGCAAAGCATTTGAGTTCTAGTTTGTTCGTTCTGGGTGGTTGTGTCAAGATGGGTAGCTATTCTTTTCTGACATCTCCTATTGTATTGGGCAATTCCGACATTGACTTGATCCTTGGTATGGACTGGTTGGCCATGAACAAGGCATCGATTGATTGTGAAGCTAAAGAAGTGAAGCTTACCCACTCTTCGGAGGACGTGATTATATTCGCGGCGCGCGATGATACAATTTGTCTGTTCTCTTTGAATGAAAAGGGTGAGATTAATCCTATTTCGCAAGTCCCAGTGGTCTGCGAATATGAAGATGTGTTTCCTGAAGAGCTGCCAGGCATGCCTCCGCACCGACAAGTTGAATTTGTGATTGAGCTTGAGCCAGGCACCGAGCCGGTGTGCAAACGGCCGTACAAATTGGGTCCAGAAGAATTGAAGGAACTTAAGAGGCAACTCGATGAGCAGGAGCATTTGGGTCTAATCAGACCGAGCTCGTCTCCGTGGGGCTGTGGAGTTCTGTTTGTCAAGAAGAAGGATGGCACGGACCGGTTGTGTGTTGATTACCGTCCATTGAACAAGAAGACAATCAGGAACAAATATCCACTTCCGAACATAGTTGAGTTGTTCGAATAGTTGAAAGGTGCTAGGGTCTTCTCGAAGCTCGATCTCAGAATGGGCTATCATCAAATTTGCATTCGCAAAGAAGATATTCCGAAGACTGCCTTCAGGACTAGTTTAGGCTCGTATGAGTATACGGTCATGTCTTTTGGTCTGGCTAATGCTTGTCCGACATTCTGTCGATTGATGAACTACATATTCTCTCCGTTCAAGAATGACTTCGTCTTGCTCTATCTTGATGACATTCTGGTCTTTTCTGAAACTGAGGAAGATCATGAAGAACATCTCGGATTGGTACTTAATAAGCTGAGAGAGTACAAATTGTATGCCAAGTTTTCCAAGTGTGAGTTCTGGCTGAAAGAAGTCGTCTATCTTGGCCACATTATCTCCGCCGAGGGCATCAAAGTTGATCCGTCCAAGGTTCAAGCCATTGTTGAATGGGAGCCTCCGCAGAATGTGAAGCAACTTCGAAGCTTTCTCGGGCTCGCAAGCTAATGTAGAAGGTTCGTTGAGAACTTCTCAAAGATTGCGAAGCCGCTCTCAAGTCTTCTTCAGAAGGGTGTTAAGTATGCTTGGTCTCCAGAGTGTCAGTTGGCCTTCGACACACTCAAAGAGAAGCTCACCTCTACTCCAGTCTTGGTTCCTCCAGATGATTCCAAGCCGTACCAGGTATTCTGCAACGCTTCTCTCCAGGGTCTTGGTGTAGTTCTGATGCAAGAGAAGAAGGTGGTTGCTTATACCTCCAGGCAGTTGAAGCCAGCGGAGAAGAACTATCATGTGCATGATCTTGAGCTAGCAGCTGTGGTACACGCTCTGATGACTTGGAGACACCTCTTGTTGGAACGAAAGGTTGAAGTTTTCACCGATCACAAGAGTCTCAAGTACATCCTCACTCAGCCTAACCTGAATCTTCGGCAAACACGTTGGGTGGAAATGCTCCAAGATTTTAATCCGCGTGTTGAGTACACGCCAGGCAATGCTAATGTCGTGGCAGATGCCTTGAGCAGGAAGGCGTACTGCAACAGTTTGATTCTGCAACCTCTCCAGCCTGAGCTTTGTGAGTATTTCAGGAAGCTCAATTTTCAGTTAGTACCTCGGGGATTTCTTGCAAACCTTCAAATCTCTCCTACCTTGGAAGATCAGGTCCGAGCACCACAACTTCTTGATGCAATGGTGAAGAAAGTCAAGATTGGCGTGGCAAAGAGTCTTCCCAAGTATAAGTGCTTCAGTGTTGATTCCAGGGACACGTTGTTCTTCGAGGATCGTCTTGTAGTCCCGAAAGGTGATCTCAGAACGGTAATCATGGAAGAAGCTCATAACTCTCTGCTCTCTATTCATCATGGAAGCTCCAAGATGTATCAGGACTTGAAACAGACCTTCTGGTGGACTCGTATGAAGCGTGAGATTGCTCAGCTCGTAAATGAATGTGATGTATGTCGAAGGGTGAAAGCAGAGCATCAATGTCCAGCAGGTCTTTTGCATCCTTTGCCCATTCCCGAGTGGAAGTTCGATCATATTGAGATGGATTTCATCACCGGGTTTCCGAAGGGTAATGATGCCATATTCGTCGTCATTGACAAGTTGAGTAAAGTGGCTCATTTTCTTCGAGTCAAGGAATCCATTTCCGCAGCTCGGCTTGCAGAGTTGTACACCTCCAGGATTGTGTCTTTGCACGGCGTGCCTATGATGATCTCTTCGGATCACGAAAGTATCTTCACTTCCAAGTTCTGGGACTCTTTCCAGTCTGCAATGGGCACGAAGATCCGCTTCAGCACAGCTTTTCATCCTCACACTAGTGGTCAAGTGGAGCGAGTCAATCAAGTTCTTGAGGATATGCTGAGAGCCGGTGTTATCTCTTTTGGCATGAAGTGGGAGGATTGTCTGTCTTTTGCGGAGTTCTCGTATAACAACAGTTATCAAGCTAGTTCTGGCAAGGCTCCGTTTGAAATTCTCTATGGCAGGAAGTGTCGTACCACGCTCAACTGATCCGAGACCGGCGAGCGTCAGATCCTTGGGAATGATTTGATAGAAGAAGCTGAGGAGATGTGTCGGGTCATTCACGACAACCTCAGAGCAGCTCAGTCCCATCAGAAGAGCTATTATGATAGCAAGCACCATGACATATCTTATGAGCTTGATGACTTCGTCTATCTCAAGGTGTCGCCTATGAAGGGTATGCAGCGCTTTGGCATCAAAGGCAAGCTTGCGCCTCATTTCGTTGGTCCGTTCAGAGTGGTTGGCAAGAGAGGCGACCTTGCGTACCAGCTTGAGCTCCCGTCAAACTTTGCAAATGTGCATGAAGTGTTCCATGTTTCTCAGCTCTGGAGGTGCTTCAAGACCCCCGCGCGCACTGTTCATCTTCAAGACATCGACCTTCAGCCTAACCTATCTTATCGTGAGCATCCAGTTACGTTCTCGAGGCGACTGGGCGCAAGACCCGCAACAAGACCGTCAAATTTCTCAAAGTGCAATGGTCACACCATTCCGATAAAGAGGCTACTTGGGAACGCGAGGATCACCTCCGTTCTGAATTTCCAGAGTTCTTTTAGGCGTAGATCTTGGGGCGAGATCTTTTTGTAGTGTGGGAGAGTTTGTAATGCCCCAAGTGTGTAACCTTCCCTTTTTGGAACCTTCTTCATGTGGGTCCACTTTGTCAATGACATGAGAGCTATCAATGCATGTGATTTCATGTGTCACCTTGTTTAATTCTTCCTTGCATGCATGCATTCCATATCATTCCATGTGTCATGTGTTGTTGCTTTGTGGTCATATGAGGTGATGTGTTATCTTGTGTAATATGTGGTTTGTGAAATGTGTGGTGTGGTGCAACTCTAGTATATTGCATGTGATAGTAGGAATAGATGTGGTTTGCATGGCCTTCAAAACCATCTCCCTCCTATTTATCTCAAGCACAAATGTTTTTGCCTCTTCTGTGTTTTAAAAAAATGCCCGTGTGTTAGCATATTTTGTGGTGATTTTGAGATGTGGAAATGTTGTTTTAAAAGGTGTTTCAACAGGTGCAAATATTCCCAAAACAGCCAATGATAATGTTGTTTTGAAAATATTTAGTTGCCCCAAATAATTCTTTTCTATTTTATTCAAATTGGTCATAATTCCCTTATGACCAGGGTGTATTTGTTTTATTTTTATTTCCCTACAGTTTTGCTTTGAATTTAAAACTTCTCTGGCTTATTTAGAAAATAGAAAACCCCCTCAGGGAGCTTTTCTCTCTTTTTGTCGCTAGCCTTGGCCCATTTTCCTCCCGTGGCCCAACTATTCTCCTCCCGCACGATAGCCCAGGGCACACGTCCCTCCCTTCTCCTACCTGACGCCGTCTACCCCGCGCGTGCTTTCCGTCCCATTTCAGAGAGAGACGACGAGTCGCCGTGAGCATCACAGACGTCGAGGCCGCCTTAAATACCTCGGCGTACGTGCCCCTCTTTCTCCCTAGGTTTTCCCCTCTCTTCCCATCTGTGCCGCCACCTCTCTCCTTCTCCCTCCTTCTCTCCTTCCCCTTGGTAAGTCTCTGCAGATCAGTCACTGAGAGAGGAGAGAAGCACTCGCCGACGTCTTCCCCTGCTCCGTCGTCGTCCGGCGCCGCCGCCATGTTCGGGGGCTCGACAGAGCACCCCGTGTTCCATTTCCGACCTAGGTGAGGCCGGGGATCGTCCACATCGACGGCCAGCTCGTCATCTTCACCGTGTTCCCGGCGAACTTCCTCCTGTACCTCTACTTCGTCTGCAGCAGGAGCTTCTTCGGGTCTTCTTCCTCTCCAAGCTCCTCCTCCAAGTAGATCGTCGGCTATCCTTCTTCCCTAGGTGAGCCGGCCTTCTCCTTCCCTCTCCCTAGGGTAGACCCGGCGAGAGGACTCGCAGAGCGCCCCTGTCCCGAGCAGCAGTAGTAGATGTTGTGTGGGTTGCATGAGTGTGCTCTGTGTAGTTAGTTGCTGGTGTTGGTGCAGGTAATGTAGCAGTAGCAGCAGGTGTTCGTCTCCCCCTTAGTGTCTCAGCAGGAGTAGCAGTTAGCCCCGGCGGCCTCCCTGTCGCCAGCGTCTAGCTGTGGGCAGAGCAGAGGGCCTGATGGTATACCTACCATAGCCTCCATGTTCTGTCAAGTGCCGATGAGAGTCCTAGTGGTTATCAGAGGTGTGCCTGTTGTGTGTGTTCTGTTAGGTGTAGGGTTCGAATCCCAGTTGGTGCACCCCCTTTTTATTTCTTTTCGGTCGATAGTAGAGTAGCAGCTGCAGAGTAGATACCTTGCAAGCTATCCCTTCTGTATCGAAGCAGTGGCAGTAGCAGGGTGGCAACAGCAGAGTTGAGATTCAGAGAGGGCTTGGGTTCGAACCCCCCCCCCCCCAAGCCCTTTTATTCTTTTCACTGGTTCATTTTTTGTTGTTGTGTATTTTGTTGCTAGTAACAGTGGTTGCAGGTGCGTGTGAGTCAGGTTATATATGCTAGTTTGTTTCCATATTCTGTGGTGTCTTTTATTTTGCTGCATGTGTAGGTATGATATGTGTAGGTTATGTGATGTGTGTGTGCATGTGTAGTGTGTGTATGTGGGTTTGTTTCCATGCAAGTGTATGTACATGTGTGGTGAGGTGTGGTGTAGTGGTGTAATGGATCTTGTGGTGCTTGTGTTTGTGAGTTAGATGAAGCTAGTTGTGATCTAGTTGATGGTGTGCACTAGCCTATACATGTGGGTGTGTGTAAATGAGATTTGTGGTAAGGTGTGTGGAGGTGATGTTTATGTCATGAGTGTGGTGCAAGCACCAAGGGTGGCATATATGCACCTCTTGTGCAATATGTGATGTGAGTGTCTGTGTGGGTTTCCCCCCTCACCTACCTCGTGTGTGTAGGTTCTCTTGTCATGATATGGGTGTAGCTAGTGGTGGTGATACTAGCAAGTGTGGGTGAAGTTATGCATGTGCTTGATGTGTGTGGTGTATGGTGGTGTGCCAAGGCACATGAGCATGAGGTCTACCCCTCATGTGCACCTTTGTTGTTGTGGACATTTGCAAGAGCTTGAACAAGTGTTGCTCCAGTGAATAGCACATGTGATGATGCACTATTCACTAGATATGATTCCATGTGGATTTTCTTGTCTAGTTTGTGCCCTTTTGTTCCATGCAAGTGCATATGTTTTATATTTGTTTTTGGGGTAGAATCATCCGAGAGATCCATTGGTGAGATCAGTTTTTCCATTGGAACATTTTCTGGAGATGACATATTTAAGATTTGTTCTATGTTTGGAGCTTGGTTCCATGAGTTATGGTGAGCCCAAGAGTTGGATTCTTGGTTGTGGTAGTAGAGGGTGACCCCCTATACCACATATTGGTTTTGTTTCATGCTTAGGAAACCATATGTGCAAGTTGTGCCCAATCAAAGTAGGCATGTGGCTGAAATTCCAGATTAGTGAAAATCTGAGATATTCACAAAGTCTGAGAATCTATTTATATTTTCCTCTCTTGTTGATGAGATTGTGCAAGTCAATGTGTTGTGATTCAGCCTTAGCTTTCAACTGGAAAGTTGAAGCTTATGTGTTTGTCTAGCTCCCTGTAAATTTTCATTCCATTTGGAGTCATGTAGATATTGTTTTGGCTGCTGTCAAAATGCTTCAGAGCATAAACAGATAGTGAGAATCTGGAATTTTCACTAAGTCCCTGGAATCTGATATTTTTGGGCAAGTTTGCAACTGTGTAACTTCCTGTGTTTAACTCCTTTGTGTGATATTTTTGCTTGTGCTTGTAGTACTCTTGGATAGCTACTGCCACATATCTTATTTGGCATGTTTGGGTGGCAGTATGTGCTTTGCGTGTAGCTCACAAAGTGCTAAGATGTTGTTTATGGCAGATTGTGTAGTCTTGGGATTTTGATGTTTGTGAGAGCATAGTTGATGGTGTGGTGATATTCTTTGCACCACCCCATCCATGTTGGTTTGTTTTATGTCTTGGCTACCTGGAAATACCAGAGTTGAGCCATTGGAGTGTGTGGTGATGAATTTGACACGTAGGGCTTCATTTCTTGTTTCGTTGTTTCCCATTGATCCATAGCTCCGTTTGTAATGTTCTTTATATGGTTTTGCATCATTTTCACGTGACGCATCTGATCATGACATTCTCATGCATGTAAAGATAGCTTAGAGTGCATCTCTGTCCAGGAACATGTATTTGCTTCTCATGCTTGTGCTAGGGATAGGAATAGTGATGCATGCTCATATTCATCTCATGCATCATGTGCTTGTTGCATCTTGAGGTTCTGTTGTTCATTGGATGTTGTTTCTATGTTGGGTAGCACCGGGATCGGAGAACGAGTACGTGGATCCGGGAGAGTACGTGCAGGACGAACAAGAACAGTTTCAAGCTGAGGATATCAGAGGCAAGATGATATGACCTTGATTCCGTCTCTAGACTTGTTATGCTAGATTAGGTTTCCTTTGTCATACCCTCGCTGCCTACCACTGAAATATTTGCCTCCTGATATTGCCATGAAACCCAAACACTTATCCCTTCCTAGCAAATCTTGAACGGCTAAGTAGGCTTTGCTAAGCTTCTAATGTTAGCGTTGCTAGTTGCAGGTGCAATTGTCTCATGTGATAACATGAGTTTTTTATCATTATGTTAAATATGTTATTTAATTAATGCACCTATATACTTGGTAAATAACGGAAGGCCTAGCCTTTTGCCGGGTGCTTTGTTCCGTTATTGCCGCCATAGTTACCGGCTACCGGTGTTTGATTGCAAATTGATCGCTCCTAACACGTTCGGGATTGTTATGGGGACCCCCTCGATAAATCGCGTAGTGCTAAGACTTGTCCGGCAGGACCCAACATTGGTGTTAATTTGCTAATCACTTAATAATAATCCGCATAGGGAATGATCAACAACCCGGGCCAGTGCTCCTCATGAGTGTTGGTCCACAATGGACAGACTGCGGGGGCCAACAAGGGAAACTTGAGGTTTGGCTCCTGTAGGCTTTTCCATCCGTCGTGTCCTGAGACTGAGATACGCGGATCTTATCGGGGTCGTCGACACGACGGGAGGTCCTGCTAGAGTTGTCTTACCTTAGCGATATATCTTGCGTATGGGAATCCCGGTGAAGCTTTCGTTCTCCCCAGAGTTGAGGTTTTCCTCTAAGGAATCCGACGAGATCACGAGATTCGTGATAGAGGATTACTTTGCGGCCCGTGTACGTTTGTGATGGACTAGTTGGAACACCCCTGCAGGGTTTAATCTTTCGGAAAGCCGTGCCCGCGGTTATGTGGCAACTTCGAATATTTTGTTAACATCCGGTAATAGATAACTTAAACATAAGCTAATAAAACTGCCAACTATGTGCGTAATCGTGACTGTCCCCTTCGAAGATCTCTCTTCGATAGGGAACATGGTGGGGTTATGATTGACGTAGGTAGGTGTTCAGGATCACTTAGTGATCATCTATCATCGACCGCTAGAATAGACCACCTTCATACATGTTCTACATAAGTTAGCCACCATATAAAGCTTAGGATGCTGCAACCTAAATACTCCACCTTTCCAACCTAATAACTTGACTAGTTCTAACACCGAGGTCATAGATTGCTGAGTCCCCGTGGCTCACAGATTCCTTCACAACACCAACAGGTTCAGGTACCCCCGAGACAGGTGATCCCGACGGCACGCAGCTGGCGTGGTAGTACGATGAGGAGAACGACCGCCTGTACGTGGACTATCCAGAAGACTGAGGCGTGGTCGTGATCATGGGCAAGCATGCAGGGTAGCATAGTCATTTCCCTTGTTTTGTAGTCCGTATGCGGAACTACCTTGCTTGGATGCGTGATGTAACTCTGATATATTTATGAGATGACAGTTGAATTCCTTATTGTCATTCCTCTATTATTTCTATGTGCTATGTCACCATGTTTGCGAAACGCTTAGATGCGCTTCTTTCCAATTCGGGGCCTCGTTCCCCAAATCGGAAAGGACCGCATCTTAGTCGTTATAGACCACCCTCAAGGGTCCCTTAGTGGAATCATGACATCTTGCATTGTTCAAGGGCGTGAGGAAATTACGGTGGCCTTAGTGGCATCTTGGGGAGCATTATGCCTCCACACCGCTCCAAACGGAGATTAGCATCCACAAGGGTTGTGAACTTCAGGATACATCGTCGTCTCTGTGTGCCTCAGTTATCTCTTACTCGAGCCTTTTACTTACGCACTTTAATTTGTGATAGCCATATTGTTTCTTGTTATATATATCTTCATACCACTTAGTTGTTTATCTTGCTTAGCATAAGTTGTTGGTGCACATAGGCGAGCCTAGTTGTTTTAGGTTTTGTGCTTGACAAGTTAAACGTTAGTTTTATTCCGCATTTGTTCAAGCCTAAACCGTAGTTATTTTAAAGCGCCTATTCACCCCCCTCTAGGCGACATCCACATCCTTTCACTTGACCACGAGGCTTATCTGTTCACTGGTAACAAGGTTGTCATTTAAAGTAGTGGGAGTGTCACTTGAAGCTTTGTACGCACCACTTGACTTGTTATGAAGCTCTTCTTTGTCTTTGGGTGACATTTCATGAGCAACAATCCTTCCAATGACTTCCGTTGTCTTGAGATCTTTGTAGTTTGGCATCATTTGTATCAATGTGCACACGATGTCGTACTTTCCATCCAAGTCTCTAAGGATCTTCTTGATGATGAATTTGCCGATCATCTCTTCACTTCCTAAGCCAGCAATCTCATTTGTGACGAGAGCAAGCTTAGAGTACATCTCAACGACTCCTTCACCATCCTTCATCTTGAACTTGTCAAGTTGACTCTGTAGCACATCCAACTTAGATTCCCTGGCGGATTTGATACCTTCGTGCATATCAACCAAAGTATCCCAAATTTCCTTTGCATTCTTGAGTCGGCTAATCTTGTTGAAATCTTCGGGGCATAGTTAGTTGAATAGAATATCGCATGCCTGAGCGTTGTATTGCAACATCTTCAATTCTTCCGCGATCGCTTCACGATCTGGTTCCCTTCCATCACCGAAGAATTCACCTTGCAATCCAACATGAACATCAACCCAAACGGCAGGGTTATGACCAAGAATATTCATTTTCATTTTATGCTTCCAACTAGTAAACTTTGTACCATTAAAATATGGACCTCTACGGTGGTAATTTCCCTCACTAGACGCCATATTCTCCTAGGTTGTGAAACCAATGCAATGGAGACCAAAGCTTTGATACCACTTGTGGGATCCGAAGTATGTCTAGCGGGGGTGCTTAGACTACTTGACCAAATAAAAACTTAGCATTTTTCCAATTTTAGTTGTGGACAAAAATTATGATTGATTGGCTCTTATCACAAACCATTCATGCATAATATCGAGTATGTCTACCCGATCGGGTTCAATCAAGATCAATGATTCCACAAGATCAAGAGTGGTTAATGGAGCAAGACTCAAGTATTATATTGCTTATAACCCTCTCAAGATAGCGAATGGAGTTATGCAGGTAATTACACTAAAACATTTTGTCAACAAACAATTTTGGAAGCCTCCAAGACTAGAAAATGGATAGGTAAGTAATATGAAAACCATCTCTGATTTGGCAAACATGTTTTTGGTTGTTTTCATACATTTGAGAAAGAGAATAGCTACAAATGGAACGAAGGCGAGCCATGCGGGGCCTATGCGACCTACCCTAGGCCACGAGCCCAGTGGCTTATGGAGCATATAGACTCCGCCTCAATTTCGTTTTCGCCCGATATCTCCTTATACAAGCGGAACCCCTCTTACCAATTCATTGATCGCACCTTTCCACAGGTGTTCTCGCTAGATTTTCAGGAAGACCAAATGATCATGTCATCCTCTGGAGCAAGCATGGAAGGAGGTGACAGACGCAAGAAGGATGAAGAGGCATGGAAGATGGAGGTTAAGGGCAGGAGAGGAACTTCGGGGATCCTAGTGACCTCCAATGAAGAATGAGAAGACCCAACACCCAAGCCTTTGAGTTGTTGCAAGCATCCTCGTTTCCCCATCATTCTTGAAGGCTATAAAAAGGACAACAAGAACAGAGGCATATGTTGCCTCCTAAGTTCTCGGCAAGGTTATACGAAAACTCCTTTCACAATTTGATTCATAACTATGGAATAAAGAACACCCCCGAGTGGACACGTCATCAACTTGGGTTAAATCGTGAAAGACATCACATAACGTTATGCCCTATAACTACTCCTTAATTGTATCTGCCACATATATTGAGAACCCGGGGAGAGGGAGGTGGGGGGGGGGGGGTCTAAACAACAAACCAGAGTCGTCATCAAAGGACCAAGCATGTGCACATAGCAACAATGCACCCTCTTAAACTAGTTCTAAGCTTGGGGAAGGTTTTATGCTACTTTACATCGTTCCTATTTTTCTTTTATTTCCATGTTTAGGTTTTTCACAATTTAAAGAAATTCATAGCTCTACATATTAGATGCAAAATGTGCTATATGCTCATTCAGAGCAATATATAGATGCATCCGGTATGAAACTATATAATAAATATATGACATGGTATCTTTTTTGCATTTCATTCATATAGATCTTAACATTGCAATTCAATCTTATAGAGTTATCTTGTGAGAGGTCATGACTTTACATGTGTGGGTTTAATAAGTAAAATATATTGAAATCTAAAACAAGCATTGTTGATTTAATTAATTCATGAAAACTTAGCACGAAGGACGAGAAACGGTCCCACGTAAACTTAAGCTAAAACCACGTCAGTTATTTCCGAGCAGAGGTAATACTGTTTTGAACATATTTTATGATCGTAAACGCTAGCTGTGTATTTGGAAACTTGAACAAATAGCTACGTGGCTAAACATGAAAACAGCCTAGTGATTATGAATCAAATGAACATGAAAAACAACTTAATTAATTTATTATGGATCCTGCAGCAAACATGACCCTTTATTTTCCGCCTTTGCCAAATGACCGTGTACCTTCCGTGGTCCAAACAACGGAAAGAGAAGGCTCCGAAAAAATCGGAAAAACAGTTTCTATTGCGTCTGGATGGAGTCCGCCTCGGCGCCCAATCCGCCGCCGCCAAAATTCCAATCCCTACCCCTTCTCCTCCGATAGCGCAGCCTGACTCCGACCTGCCCCCGAAGGCGATGGCGATGGCGATGGCGATGGCGACGGCGGAGGTGGAGGCAGCAATCGCCGCACTCCCGGCCAAGAAGGAGGCATTGCGCGAGGCCTTCGACCGCCTCGCCGCCTGCTCGCCCTTCCCGCTCCCCTTCACCTGGGACGACCTCGACGCTCACATCTCGCCCCTCCAGTCCTCCATCTCCCTCCGCCACCGCCAGCTGCTAGTCCTCGAGGGGGCCCGCTCCACCCTCGCCGTTCCCGCACCAGTCCCAACCGGCAAGCGCAAAAATCAAGGAGACGAGGACACCAGCGAGGAGGAGGAGGTGGAGGAAGAGGAGGACGAGGAAGTGATGGAGGAGGTGGAAGAAGAAGAGGATGATGATGATGATGATGATGGTGATGAGGAGGAGGAGGAAGAAGAGGTTGTGGAGGAGGAGGAGGAGGAGGTCGTGGAGATTGAAGAAGATGAGGTAGATGCCAACAATGCGGCAGGCAAGGAGCAGAAGGCCGGCGAGCAGACGCAGGAGGCTGAAGAAGAGAAGGTGAATGAGCATAAGGTATTGGAGGCTAGTGATGTGGCTGAGAGGGACTGCAAGGCAGAGAGGGGTGAACAGGAACAGCAGGAGTCTGACGATGAGGTTGGGGATGCCAAAGAGGAGCAGCAGGAAGCCAAGAAGGTTTCTGTGAAAAAGTTGTGTAATAAGGATCTTGCAGCGGCATGCTCTAGAATGAATGCCGCAGGACTGGTGAATATCGTGTTTAACAACAACATCTACCGGCAAGAGTACCCTGTGGCTATGTGCAATGCCAAAGATGCCGCTGCTCTTGTCCTTAATGTGGTTAGGATCTTTCTGACCAACAAACGGCCCAAGACCAACAGGGTCTGGGAGAACTGTGTTGCGCTGATCCGCTGTGTGCCTGTTGTGGCACCCAAGCTTTCTGTCCGCATGATTAATCAGGCCAAGCCGTTTGCCAAGAACTGGAAGAAGAAGATCGGTGAGTGGGGGGATTGTGGAGATCATTGCATGCTGGCCTCATGGGCCTTTCTTAACTTCATCATTTCTTACAACATTGTATCAGAGTTTGATGTCGATGAGATCATCCGTCTCTATGGCACAGTCCCACGCAAATATCAGAGGAAGAACTGCGTCAATCTCTGCCAGGGTCTTGGTCTCGTCAGTAGGATCAGTGACTTAATTGATTATTTGATTGAAAATGGACAACAATTGAGCGCCATACAAATGACACAGGTTCTTCAATTGGTGGACAAATATCCACCACTTGCTCTTCTGGAGGGATATGTTGAGAAGGCAAAAGGGACTGCTCTAGAGTTACTTAGCAAGAATGGATTAGACAAGTCCCAGAATCCAACCATATCAAAGGAGATTGAGAATCTTCGGCTGGCGGAATCTATGGTTAAACAGCAACTCACTGATTCAAGCAAATCGGTTACTATCTTGGAAGAGATTAACAATTTGTTAGCTGAATATGCAAAGAGCCGTATTACAACAAATGCCTCTACTACGTCGACATTAAATTCAAGGCAGGAGCAAAAAATCCAACAGCAGAAGCAAAATCAGAAACACAAGAAGCACAAGAAGGAGCAGCAGCAACACGAGGAACAAGATGGCCAAGTGCAGGGGAAACAAAGAAAGCTGGAAGGGAAACAGCTGTACTTGAACCAGCCACGGCCATGTGTTACCAAGCTACCAACACCAACTGGTCCTCTGGCAAGATCTCTATCACCTGTGATTCCGAATGTGGCACAGATTGGTCCCATTGGACATCGGCCATTTGATCTAATGCCTGCAATTCCTCTACCATTTTTACCAGGAATTCAAGGTGGACCAGTTGCAGCAAATGCTGTACCTACTCAATATAACCCTTTCCAGCAAAATCCTTTATACCGCCATCCGTCATTCCACCCCATATAGCACTTTACTTCAGTAGCTTATCAAGTAAACTACAACTCAGACATAGGATTTGTAAAGAATTGCCTGCCATTTCCTTTTTTGTGTTATGCGTTTCCTAATAAACTTGTTTTTTTGCAACCCGTGACTATCCAAAAGAGTAGTTATTTTGAGTTCATGTCCAGCACCCAGCTCATGGTACTCTGATTTTGTGTTTCTTCATTAATCAGTAGCCTTCGTGATTACAGGCTGTCCGTTAGTCTGAGTCTACACACACTGGCTGGACTGTGGTCTTTTCATTTACTAAATCTGCATTTTCTTACCTGGAGTAGTTTATGTTAAGATTGGTTATTGTAGTTTGTTTCTGATAATAATATGGCATTTTTTATCGGTACTATTTATTTATTTGCATTACTGTTATCCAGATACATGTTTGTGGTAGTTGAGTTCATTGGCTTCCCTTTATATTTATTTGTTATGAAAGATATGCCTCTGACCATGGTTTCATGGTAGTTGCCATATGGTTAGGCAATAGGTGCCTAGGTTATATTTTCTCAATAGATCGGTGGTGATGCGGTACAGTTTGTAGGGAGTGAACGAAATTTTGTTACATGATTTTTCCCTGCCCTTTCTTAAAAAATACGTATTTTCCACCACCATCAATATTTTGGTAAGTATTTTGGAAATTATTAGCTTTTCTGTAAATATAGTAATTTATAACCATAGGACTCAAACCCACGACCAGCCACAACAATGTGCGAGAGACCTCAATGGCTGCAGTACATCATGATTTGTTACTACTAAATTATTTTTCCTCTTTCTATATATATACTCTATAATGTACGAATTTTGAATTTTGCCTCTTTCTCTCTCCTCCCTAGCATCCCAAATCAATACCAACTATTGATTCAATTTACAAAGACAATGATCTAGAGCCTGATCTTTACTGTACCAAATCCAACGGTCAATATCTTGGGGATCCGCGGTCGTCCCACCGCGCGCGACTGGAAGCACCTAAAACTCCCCTATCGCGATACTTACAGACGCCTCCGCACTCTTGCTGCTGCTCCGCATGCTCACCCCACCGCTTCGTGGCATCTCTGCACGTACGTGCCTCAGGCCGCCCTACCCCGGACGCTATCGCTGCTGCAAGTGCTAGCAGCTGGATGCCATACCATGATACCACTGCTGCCCGGCCACTGGCTGAAAACATTGTACTCAAGCGCACGCACTGACGCACATACAGCTTAGATATTGAGTAGGTAAGATTTCCATTTGATGAAGTACTAGCTTCTTTGCTAATCTGTATATATTCCTGCTGTAAATCTGAACCCAGAGTTTGCATCTCAGTGTAAGAAATCAAGACGTAGATTACAGCATTTTCTGACCACCATGTGTTTAGTTTATGCCTATAAAGAATTTCTTTTTGTTTCCATTCTAATATACTTCTATAAGTGCTATACCGATTTAAAAGGACATGCTCAGTCATTTTAACATTTCAAATAAATCTCTTTTTTTATAGATAACAATGTGTGTATGTTCCACTGTAACATGGTAAAATAAACCTTGACCAGAGCATCAATATTGCCTATTATTGGATTTTGCATCAAGTATAATATACAACAGAAAAATGTTTGTTACAAGTAATTGGACGTGTAAGCATGCCGTCCTTATACTGCTGCATGTTCTTCCTATGCTTATGTTAATTAGGTATGAGTATTTACTAATGTTTGTCAGCACCTTAGCAGAATCTGTGGACAATTATCTATGAAGGACATGAAAGGAAATTCAAGTAACTATACAACAAGGTCCACCCGAATATTGGGACGGGCTCCTTTTTCAAGATATTATAAATGTGGTTGGCTTACATAGTTATCAAAACGGAAACAAGGTATATCTTTAATATTTCTGATCATGAAGTTATTTGACGCAAGATTACACGTTTTTATTATATATACTGCTATATATAAGAATCACTAATGCCTTGTATGTTAGCACATTGCTCACACATTCCTTGAAACATTCATTTCAGCACAAGAAAAATATTGGTTCAGTGGGTTATCCAATTAAAAAACAAATGCAGCCTTGTGCACGTAGCTCCCACTTCCGTAGGGTCCGGGGAATGGTCCGTTCATTTTGGGTCTTTTGTACGCAGCCTTTCTCATGATGTCCCTGATGGCCACTCTGTCAGGTTATGTCTATCTTCAAAACATACACCTATATAATAAGAAACATATTTATCGTTCAGGTTATATAACATAAGCATTTCTGATATGTAGAACAACATAAATAAAAACAGTTAGTAGCATCCAGTCGTTTTATCAGTATCTACATTTCTTCATGAATAAATAAATACAATAACGTATGCATTCTTTTTGTCTTTGGAAACAGTGACCATACTTGGAAATTTAAAATGTTCTACAGCTTACTATATCCTTCTAAACAAAATAATCATTTCAGTTACTGAAAATCAGACCATGATCAGTCATCTGACATCATCATGTAATGAGCGGATGAGTATTTTGGTCAATGCAGGCGTATAGCAGAATTTCAGAATGTAACCTTTTAAACTACACCCAGATCTTCTGCCCAAGGTTACCATATATTGTCACTCACCGAAAAACAATAATGTCAGAAATCTTGCCAAAACTTCTCCATGGTTGTAGGGTATAGTTCTCCTCGTGATGTTTGATAGACATAGTTGCAAATTGTGACACCTGCCTCTGTTGTTGAAAGTTCAGAACTGTAAATAGCTATGTATATGGGATGCAGATTTCCCCGTGTTGCACCAGTCTTCCCAAATTCTCAAAATAAAATAAAAATTGTCAGTAAAGTTTAAGGCATATGAGACAAGTGAACTGCAGCATGGATTTATGATCATATTTTTAAGCAACCATGCATACATCATGGTCGCATTTTCTAATGCATTTCTCCCTGGAAATCATAGGGGACCTATGCAACACAATATGTGGTTGCGAATTCTACATTGCGAGGGAGATATAATCATGAAACATCAATGTTGCTGGTTCATTTTACATTGCGAGTGTCTGTACACACAGTAATTAATAATCAGTGGACTTTCGAAAATGACAGCCACCAAGATCATAACAAGTCGAGGTGGGTGGTGGCAGTAGGCCTCTGCACCACCATGCGGACCAGCACTTCAGTTTCCGGTCACTTCGTATTCTTTCTTCTCTTTGCAGCTTCTATCCTTTATTACCTTGCCGAATTCAATTTTGGAATGGTTGGATTGGTTACTCTGCAAGACTAAGTTACAACACATGGATCAGTTTACAGTGCATATGTGGTCACATTCTTCTCCTTTTTACTAGCAGAAATTAAACCAGATACGTGCGCTTGTTGCCGGACGCAGCGTCCTTCAGCTGGTGTGTCTCCAGCAGGACCCCGCTAGAGGAGCTGAAAACATTTCTCATGCAAGTGGACGTCCAACTGAGTGAGCAAGATGCAGTGCATCAGATTGTTTTAAATCCATGATTACTAAAATTGTTGTATCAGATTTTTCTAGAGCTTTTAGCCACATCATATTTGATAACACTGAGGACTACAACAATCGATGCTTATCAATACAGAACTTCAAAAACAGAATAGTAAAGGTTCGTATGTCAGAATAATGCAAGAACTGTAGGCAAGCACAGTTTTCTCCTCTTCAGTGACCCCTATTTTTCATTAGCATAAACTAAACCAGATGGGTGTGCGAAGTGTTGTGCGGATCTAAGGACAAACATCATATCAGGAAAAGTAAATTGTAAGAATAAACAAGGATCTTTGTCTGCACTTTGGGAAAAGCAGAGACAAATAATTCAAAGTTATTTACTTGGGCTAGCGTTTACAGTTGAAGCTTATGCAACGTGATTTGCACACGTATTAATGTTAAAGACTAGACATGCTAATATGCTATTGTAAACACATGGCGTACGTAGCTAATAGGCAGATCTTTTTTGCATTAGAGGTAAAATAGAACAAAGAAAAATGCTTCTTGCCTTGGAAATGCCTTCCATGGAGCCTCAGGCCTGCAATTGTCTAATTCCTTCTGGGCTTTGGCAGCACATTTGAAATTCTATATATGGTCCTGATACATTCCACATTTTATATCCCTGATTATGATATTTAAGGTACCTGTGCAGAACACTGTGCATTCGGGACTGCCCCTGCCCTCTGAAAATTGAAGGTTGCTTTGTCCACCAAACAAAATACTGTGTTGGTTTACCAAAAGGTAAACGTATAGCGGTCCTTGTTCTGTATTATACGTACTAGCCTTTATTGTTCTATAAAGTAAAGTGCAGATTTTGAGCGGTTTCTTTTGTTTGCAAGCTTGGCCCCGGAAATTGCTTTTGGCTCCCGAGCTCCATGGAGCCCTTTGAATTTGAAACTCAAATTTCATGAAAATTCATATTTTTACATTTCAAAAAATTCTGAAAAAAAATACAGGGATAAGTGAAGGCGTAACACACATGTGTGTAAATTTTCAGAAAAAAATACATTGAAATGAGGGCTGTGCAAAAAAGACAAATCTGAGGCTTTTTTACACATGACACTATTCATCATTTCAGGTCATGAATTTGTCTTTTTTGTGCAGATTGTATTTTAAGGTATTTCATCCTAAATTTTTGCACATATACGCATAACATCCTTCTTTACTTCCATATTTTTTTTCAGATTTTTTTGAAACCGAAAAGTTTGAATTTTGAATTATTCAAAAATTTCGGCCTCCATGGAGGCCGAGCTCCAAACGTCCGCACTCGCTTGGCCCCCACTATTTTGAATGTTTTCTATTGTGCCATTGTTTGTTTTAGGGAAATCGTCCTCTTCAACTGCATCTTCCACCCCTGTCCCTCCTATCCTTTTGGTGCTGCTGTGGACGCTGCTGCTTCCATTCCTCATGGGTGGGGTGAGTGCTAGTTTTGCGTCCTTCCCCTTTTATGCTCAATCCTCTGTAACTTCATCAAGGATCTTATTTATTCTGCCTATATGTATGCAAGATCTTTATGATTAGGCGTCCAGTGTTTGGTTACTTTCTAGACCGATCATACTTTATTTTCATTATTATATAGTTCAGGATTGACGAACTTTGATTTGTGTCTGAATCTGATCATATATTTTTGGTTTGATCTTTTTATCTTCGCTGTTGCGACTCTGTTCATTGGTCTTTATCTTTGGCCTTGCCTGTTGGTAGCTGCTGATGAGAGAATATATATCTATTTATCGTACTTCGTATTGCTGTCAAATGTTAATGGAAGCTCTTTTTGTTTCTGGGGGGCACAAAAGTTCTCTGATGTTGCAAGAACTCTGGGACTACATTTATGGGTGCCAAATGAAAGCCTTAATACACAAATGAATTCCGGGACAAATCACGTTCTTGTGCCAGTGATCCTATAAAGAGGAATCTTATGATAAGCGTGGAAAGCATCCCCTGCACTTTTTTTTTGAGGGAACTCCATCATGGCTATTTTATTGAGCTGGTAATAATGTTACATCGTTCACAAGGTCCTGAACTAGGAAATCTGGGGGCTCATCGTCCCATTCACATGAGATATTACTATTATAGGCATGCTTAGCTAGTTTGTGTGCAGCGGCATTTGCTTCCCTTTTACAGTGCATAAATTGGACTGATCCAATCATCCCTGCGAGAATGAAAATTTCTACATAGACTGCCGAGGCTCCCGTCCAGATCCTATCCTGTCCGGAACAGACGTCAACTACACCAATCGCATCCGATTCTATCTAAATTGAGTGGAAACTCATCTCATTTGCTAACAGCAGCCTTGCTTCATGGCCAATGTCTCCGCTGTATGAGCATCCGAAACATTGGGGAGTAGCGAGCACGAGCCACTGAGGAAGACACCTTGTTCTTCTCCAAGGCTGGGTACCCGATATAGTGATCGGGCTGCCAAACAATTCGGGCTATTCAGGTAATTCGGGTACCGTAACCTTTTACAATAGATCCTGATCTGTCAGGCATTCATAACAGATTTTCTAGTACAATACATGCTGATTTGTCAACTGTAATTGATTTCCTGCACTACTATTTTTTTTAAACAGAGACAAAAGATTTGCCTCATTCATTAAACAAGAAAGAAGCGTTTAATAGAGTTACAGGTCGCCTCGTTTATTACAATAGATCCTAATTTTTTGGCACCCGCGGTGATTCAAAGCTTGGTGTTGTCAATGATGGTCCGTAGAAGTATGGGAAGTGGTGCGCTCTTGTTACATAAGATTCTAGCGTTATGTTCGTTCCAAATACTTCAGGAGGCAAGCATGGCGAGGGAGGCCAAAGCACGTTGATTGGGGTTGTGCAAACTGGTCCTCTTGTTCCACCATTCGAGGACGGATCCTTCTAAATGCCAGGAGGACGTGTTCATGTGGGTGATGGAGAACTTTAGAATGACCGAGTCCCACAGCCTACATTTGTAGAAGAGATGGGCACCCGTCTTGTCTTCTCACTTGCAGAGTGGACAAAGCCCACAATTTTCTGAGTCACGCTTATCCAATCTGTCGGCGGCCCAAATCTTATCTTGGATAGCAAGCCAGGTAAAGAACTTAACTTTTGGAGAAGCCCAAGCTTTTCAGATCACGAAGTCCATTGGCGAGAGCGTGAGCCCAAGAAATTGAGCCTTGTATGTCGTTGCCGTCGAATAAACCCCATCGTTAGCGCCGCACTTCTATTAGCGCTAATACCTTCCTTTTGCATAAGACAGAACAAACCAAGTTTTAGGTCAGTGATTCATCTTGCATGTTGCGTTCAACCCCACCAGATCCTGCCCCACTCACCTCTTGGCGGGACCTCTCGCCCCCATGTCTTGCGTGTGTTATACGTATTTTTTAAATCTGTGAAATGACTGAAATAATTTTCATTTCTTAAGCTCACAAATGCATCCTTGTGGTTTGTGCAAAATTTTCTCCTTTCCCTCTGCCCCTGCTACTAGATGTTGTCATTAGCTGGGGTTTGTTGCGTGGAACTTGATTTTTTTTACTTTTTTTTGAAGATTCTGATGATGGCATGCCATGCTAATGTTGGTTCAGAGGATGAGTCATATGCAGCGTCGCGATGGCGTATCTGCGAGGGGCACATTGCATTTTAACTAGTTTGCTCGACAATTGTGTTATATCGCGCTATTTCGGCAATAGCCCTAAACAAAATAACGCTGCAGCGTTTTTGAGTACACCCGATCGAAACACGCAGCAGCCCGACGCAACTCTCTCTCTCAGACACAACACAAATTCACACATAGCAGCACATAGCCTAAGAGCATCTTTAGCAGAACCTGCAGTTTCTGAAACGTGTTGCGCAGAACAGACATGACAAACAGATTTGTAAATTTAAACATTCAAACTACGCAGGGATTAGTTCATCCAATACTAATTCATCCGTTGTTCGTTAAGATTTGCATCGGGTGTGAGGGGGGGGGGGGTGGAGAACCTGCAGTTTCTGAAACGTGTTGCGCAGAACAGACATGACAAACAGATTTGTAAATTTAAACATTCAAACTACGCAGGGATTAGTTCATCCAATACTAATTCATCCGTTGTTCGTTAAGATTTGCATCGGGTGTGAGGGGGGGGGGGGGGGGGGGTGGAGGGTTAAACATTACCACAAATGGTCAAAATGCGCTCGAAGACGTGGTCCTAACCCTAAACAGACCAAAATTAGCTCACCGGAGCTCGCAGGGTGCGGCTGCGCCATCGCCGGAGTGCATTCACTCCTCGTCGGAGTCGTCGTCGACGTAGATGACGACGGATTTCCCCTTCTCGCCGGAGGAGCTCCCCTCCTCGAACTTCGGCGGTGGTGAATCAGGAGGCGCGAGGGCCGGCACGAGACAGTGGCGGATGTCGAACTCCTCGGTCTCCCGCCGTAGCAGCGACGCCGACACCGGGAGCCCCCTCCCCGCCCACTTATGCGACGACCGCTTTCGCGCGGCGTCGGCGGCGACGCACCTACTCGAGATGCGGAGGAAGGGCGTCCATGACGAGCGAATCGGGCGGCTGGAGCTAGGGAAGGGAGGGGAACGACGACGACGAATTCGACGGTGAAGATGAGGGTTTGGCCCCGTAAATGAGAGCCCAGACGGCTTTACGCCGCGTCGTAGGAAGCCTGCTCTTTGACGCTCCATATTCAGATGCGGCCGGTCGCCGTGGAGCCCGGTCGGACCACTCATGTAACACGGGGGGAGAAGCGACAAGGACGGCAGCCGGGAGGGGTCGCCGGCCTTGTAGACGAAGTAGTCGGTCGCGTCCCTTCACGCCCTTCATGTCCTGCATGTGCAGACGTAAGAGCACAGAGTCGCCATGGGCCGCGATGACGCTGGGGAAGATCCGCACCCCGTCCGGCAACAGGCCGCGGTGGAGGTTCAGGCGCGAAACGGCCGGCGGCGCGGCGAGGCGGAAGGAGACGTGTGGACGGGGTAACCGGTGGAGGTGCGAGCGTACGCCACAGTCCTGGAGTCAGCGGGGCTGGGGCAGGGCCCCGCTTCCGCGTGATGATACCAATCCCTGCCGTCGAACATCACCCAGCGAGGGTACTCGGCGGCGGCGACAGACGGGTCACCGGCGGAGGGTTGGGAGCTTTCCATGTGGCAACGGGCAGATCGATTGCTGGGATCACGGTTCGACCGGCCTTTAATTCTCCGAGGATCAGTAGAGTTGTTACAGATGGGAGACAACAGTCAGCATAACATCTGAAATCCCTTGGGTTTATATTCTCAGGCCCTGTTTGAAACCATCCAGATTATATAATCCACTTTTTATGAGAATGGCGTTTTGGAGGCCGAGCTTCATGGAAGCCTTTATTTTTGAAAAATTCAAATTTAAATTTTTCTGGTTCAAAAAATTCTGAAAAAAATATGCATGTATGTAAGGATGTAACCGACATGTGTGTAAAATTTCAGGTCAAAATACTTTAAAACGTGATCTGTATAAAAAAGACAAATTTATGGTCTGAAATGATGAATAGTAACATGTGTTAAACAGCCTCAGATTTGTCTTTTTTGCACAACCCTCATTTTAACGTATTTTGTTCTGAAAATTTACACACTTGTGTATTATACCTTCATTTATCTATGTATTTTTTTTCATAATTTTTTAAAATATTAAAATACAAATTTTTACTGAATTTAAAGTTTGAATTTAAAGGCCTCCAGTGAGCTCGGGAGCCAAAAGCAATATTCGACTTTTTATAATCTATTTTGTCTTCAAACATGACAGACTATGATGTAGATTATAAAAACTAGATAGATAGGTTATTAAAAACTCATAATCTACTCTACATCAGCTAAAATCAGATTATGGATTGCTAATGACCCATTACCCTTGTAAAGTTGGAGATAATTACATTCCTACCACCGCCACCCTCCTCTTTTAAAAAACCCAGAGGGCATACAGGTCATTATGCAATGTAAAACATGAATTACAGTTTATATAATCTGGCCTTCAAACATGTCCACCTAGATTATTTTTATAAATCAGATTATATAATCTATCTCATAATCCAGATTATCATAATCTATTATGGTTCCAAACAGGGCCTTAGAGACTCATAAATATACCCCATAAAAAAATGGTAAACGCTTACACCCGGCGCGCCGGTCGAATCATTCAGCCGGTCGCGCGTGGGCCGCGCCTCGCTGGTAGCATGCAACATTTTTCATCAAATTTGCTGCAACCATGTGTTATTTTGATACAAACGTTTTTCGTGCAGCTTTTTTTCTCGTCTAAATTTGTTGCAACCAGCGTTCATATTTGCTACAAGCGTTTTATTTTACTACATTTGTCCAGTAAAAAGCTGCATATACGTTTGGTTGCAACTCGAGTTTGTTGAATTTTTGTTACAACCGGCGTTTTGACTTTTGCTACAACCGTGTTATTTTTTGCTGCAACCAACATCATTTTTTGCTGCAACCGTTCACTAAAAAAGTTACATACACGTCACGTAGATATTTGGTACAACCGGCGTTTGACTTTTGCTACCACGCATCATCTTTTTCGTTTTTTTGCTACGATCACGTAGATATTTTTTTTGCTACAATTTTTTTTTTGTTGCAACAGTTTACGAAAATTACTGCATAGCGTCGAAAATTATTGCATCGAAGAGAAAAATATTGCATGTCCCGCCTACTGACAGATCGGGCAGCTCGCGCGCAACCGGCCGAATCTTCCGGCCTGCGCGCCGGCGCAGAGCATCGCCCCAAAAATAATATGTAAAGCCTATCTATGCCATGGAGGACGAGCAAGTGTGACTACAGCTCGTGTACGTACGTGGTGACCTCGCTGGGAAGGAAGGCATGGCCATGAAACATGTTTAGGGAGGCCGCCATCGGCGTCGTCGTCGTTCACCTCGTCGTGGAAGGCACGCCCTGACATGTTCCTCGTCTCTTCTTTGGAGTGGCGGGACACTGACCGCACCGCTCTGCGCCTCGTGTCGACCTCGACCAGCCACACCGTGTTGTCTCCCCCGGCTTCGATGCCAGCGTGGCGTCCCTGGCTCACCAGTCACCATGAAGCACAGGGCGTCGGGGTCGACCATGCTCACGACGGTGTACTCCGGCGGGAACACACGGGAGGTGCTCGTAGCCGGAGAAGGCCCAGAGCTCGGCGGCACGGAAGTCGACGTCCTTCTCCCACTTCATGCTGCCGTCCCGCGCCTTGCCCAGTGTCCAGATGGTGAAGGTGAAGACGAACAGAAGGCCGCGATCGACGCTGACGAACTTCACCGTGTCGCCGGCGGTGACGCAGACGCTCCGCGACGCCTCGGGGCACTCCTGGCCGTGGTCGGGTTTCGCCCAAGGGTGTCGACGTGCAGCGGCACGTACGTGAGCGCGGAGCCGCCGTCAGCGAACACGCGGCCGACCAGCATGCCACGGTAACAGTCCACCCAGCACAGGAACCGGCCGCCGACGGGCACGGCGGCATCCGTCTCCCAGCACTGCAGCGTCATGTCCTTGCCCCTGCCGTCGCGGACCTTCACGTGCCTCAACTCCCACTTGTCAGACTCGGACGGCCCCGGGCCCAGCGAGAGCAGCACGCAGAGCTCGAACGCCACCAGCCGTGCGGAGCTCGGCCACGGCGAACGCGCCCTCGCCGCGGCGGCGCAGGATGCCGATGGCCTTCCTGGTGAGCGCGGAGTTGGGAGCAGCGACAGAGACGGCGGCTGGACGGCCCTTGCCTTGTAGACCAAGTAGTCGATGCTGCGGGAGGACACGGTCAGCTGGAGGAGCACGCGCGGAGTCCTCGTGAGCGGCGACGACCCGGGGGTACGCGAAAGACAGGTCCTCCTTGCTGGGTCCCCCGGCCAACGATTCCAACAAAAAACAAAATTTATAACAAAAAATATATCTACGTAATCGTAACAAAAAAAAGAAGTTGATAGTGCGTGGTAGCAAAAGTCAAATGTCGGTTGTAACAAATATCTACACGAACGTGTTTTTTAGTGAATGGTTGCAGCAAAGAATGATGCCGATTGTAGCAAAAGTAAAAAAACATCAATTGTAACGAAAAATATGACGAACAGAAGTTACAACCAAACGTATATGCAGCAAATATGACGCTGGTTGCAACAAATTTACACGAGAAAAAAAACTGCATGAAAAACGTTTGTATAAAATAAACACGGTTGCAGCAAATTTAACGAAAAAATGTTGCAAGCATCTATCAGCGGGGCGCGCGACCGGCCGAACGATTTGGCCGGCGCGTCGGATGAAAGCGTTTACCTTTTCCTTTTCGGCTTTGCTAAAAATCTGTCGACTGAGATCAGTCGATACTATAATGCGTTGATTTTGCATTGAGATTCGTGCAGACAATTTTTTTCAGTTTTTCTTTTTCGCATACTATACTATTTGAAGTTTCAGTCGACTAAAGACATAGACACACCCCTTTCTTTTCTTGAGCTCACAAGGTTCCATTATAAGGAGAGGACGTAAGAAACTGAACTGCACCTGGACTCTAAAAGGGACTCTACCTCCGGTTTATACTCTGACTGAAAACTACCCAAATTACTCTAGCTTTTATGGATGAGCAAGCCGACTTACGAAGTGCTCCTAGTTCAACATTCTAACCGACTTGACGAACTACTACTCTACTTGTTTATGATGCGTCAGTCCAGATTGCGTGCATGCATGTTTTCAGCATGTGGTCAATGCAATTTGATGTCCCTTCAAGTTCAATCAATCAAGTAAAGTAGTAAAACAAACTTTCTTCAGAAACATCTAACCGACTTGAACGTACCGCCTTAATGCCTTGATCCAGAAGACCGGAACACGTGCATGTTTCCACTTTCGGTCAATGGAATTTGATACTTGGTTCATTTATTTTGTTGATAATTCATAATGATTTTGCATTAAGATTTCACTAGTGGACTATATACGAAT
Source organism: Hordeum vulgare subsp. vulgare (assembly GCF_904849725.1). Classification (NCBI taxonomy): domain Eukaryota; kingdom Viridiplantae; phylum Streptophyta; class Magnoliopsida; order Poales; family Poaceae; genus Hordeum; species Hordeum vulgare. The sequence continues at coordinate 88,796,434 of NC_058521.1, read as the reverse complement.
GTATATAGACATACTTTAGAGTGTACATTCAATCATTTTGCTCCGTATGTAGACATCTAATGAAATCGCTTAAAAGACTTATATTTAGGAACAGAGGGAGTATATTCTCTGCGTTTCATATTAAGTGTCGCTGGTTTAGTATAACTTTGTACTAAAATCAGCGACACTTATTATAGAATGAGGGGGTACTTGGTTATTGCAACTATCTGAGGTGCCACTGGTACAAAATAAACATATTATTCCGAAACTGAGGTATCACCAAAGCACAAGCTTGACTTGCTGTTTTCGACAAAAGGAAAATGTAGTGCGACTTCTAGTTGCATCTACGGTATACACTTCTGTCGAAACTGACAGAGTACAATTACAACCAACTCCGGACGCTTTTTTCTGTTCAACCCTTGGCAAGTAAATTCTTTTTTGGAGGAACAACCACCCAACCTTTCTTCAGGCATTCCATGACGCCGACCGCCTCATTGTCGGCTTCACCGGCCGGTCCTCCTCCATTGTGATCATCAGGAGCGTTGAAGGGTCCTCCAGCATCATCCGCGCGACGAGGTAGCCAGCAATGGACCATGTCTGGAACTTCCTGGCCTGCTTGCCGACGAACTTTCCCAGCTTGCCATCGTAGTACTCGGGCCAGCCGTCCTTGAGGAGTCTTGCCTCGGAGAGCTCGATGGCGCGCTTCGCCATTTGTGGCCGCCCGGTCTTGATGCAGGCTGCTGTCAGCAGCCATAGAAGAACTGCAGATGAAACATGTGAGAATGTTAAAATTCGTAGGCTTCCACGGATCCCAAGATTGGGTTGTGGGCTTGTGGCTTTGCTTCGTGTATGACTAGAAGCAGTCCCCACTCCTCAACCAGAACAATTACACGCAAAAAAGAAGAAGCAGAACAACGATTGAGCATACAGACCCACGTCTCCACTCCTCAAGTGATAAGGAAGCATTGACATAACTCCCCCCAGCAACCAGAAGAAAGCAGATCAAGGGTTCACAGAGATTTAAAATCATTTTCTCCTGACAAAACTATGTTGCCGTTTGTAGCGCAAGACACGGTAAAGTTCAGAATGAAGTTTATTCTAACCATTTATTACTGTTTTATAATTATTATTATAGTTGTAGTCTTCATTCAGAAAAAAATGTTTCACTTTAGATAATAACAGTTTTTACGAACAAGAATATTTAGCAGCAAAGAATGCTTACTAAAATAATCCAGAAAATGGTATAAAGTAAATTACCTGGCCATGATCCTCCATTATGATAACTCCACCGGGTATTCTTGGGGTCGCAGCCAGTAATTATTCTCCATTCATGGTTCTCAAGTGCAGGATATACTATCTTCAGAGGCACCTCGCCCACTAGCTCATCCCACCTCTCCTCGATCAGGTCCATTATTGCCGATGACTGCTCCGGAGTAGCTAGAGATGATATAATGGCAATACAGTTTCCAAGAGCAAACCACCTGAAGTCCATCATAGCAGGGCTGACATTGCCAAGAAAGTAGCCTCCCTTGCATGGCATGAAATCAAACACCCAATCAGGAATTGAATCCGGGATGACATTGAATTTGTTCACAGCAGTGTGGGAGTACTCTTCTGTTTTGTATCTATATATGTTATTTAGATGTGGGAAATCAAGCCAGAAGTAATTTCGCATGTGATAGGTTAATGCATGTAGTCGCTGCCCTATCTTCTCTATGAAGTCTTTCCCTTCACCATCCGGCTTGAGCATTTGGAGAGCACATCTTAATGCCATGTAGAAGAGAGCTTGGATCTCAATAGGATAACCATATATACCCTGAAATTATAGATTAACATTAAAATCATGTAACGATAAGGATGTTCACCTCCGTTTGAAATTGTAAATCGAGAGTTGAACAAGGAACCAGGAAACTATTAGGATTACATTTCAGAATACCGATTGCCTTTTTCAAGTATGCTGTAACTCAAAGGTCGTACAAGCAGCACAAAAAAAATTAGGATTCTATTTCAGAATACATATCATTTTTTTCAAGTATTACCTTTTCTTGTGCTAAAATTAATCATACTTCCTACTTACGGGAAGATGTATGATACTGACAAATGAATTAGCATTATCAGTCAAAGTGTGTTAACTGAAGATGTCTCTTTTCAAAATTTACTGTCCGGGATAAATAAATGTTCCTTTTGGTTGTACATTAAAATGCAGAACCATTCCTGTTCCCCTTGCCACCTCAATTGCATTGTGCTGCTTTTAAGTAAATAAAGTAGTTCTGAATCTAAATCAAATAAAGGCGAAATGGCTGTACCATCCGACGATCAATCATTGAGCAACCATCAGTGCAGAGCAGAGTTGGGAAAGTATCGAATCCCTCAGATAAGCAAAGACTCAGTATAAGCCGCATGCACTTCTGACAATCAGGTGATTCTGACAAACTAACATCTCCAGTGTACTTTGTATATGCCCGAAGGAGAATAATCCACCAAAATCCAGAGTCCACTGGTGCCACCCTGCCAATTGCGCTCTCACCAAAATCTGCAACTAATGTTTCAGTGTTCCTGTTTACATTACGGTCCACCTTGAAACTTGCAGGCATTGCTCCTGCTCCTAGCTTGAACCGGTCTACCATTTTTTCTGAGCTTTGCAAGTGGAGAGTTCTCAAGAGGAAGTTCTTCACTATTTCAGGCTCGTTGTTCATTAGGAAAGCCAATGCACTAGGAACAAAATCCCGTACAAAAACCTGCAGTTGTAAGGATAAAATCAACAACGGTACAACATCAGATATTAATTATTTTAGGGAAAGTAATAAAAAATGCAAGAGAACGATGAATGTGAAGCAAGCAGAGTACCCAAAGCCATAGTGCACATGAAAATTATATTACGATGGGAAATTGCACCAATTATTTTCAGATATTACAGGACACAAGTGAATACTTTGTATTTCATCAGTTTATAATTGAGAGTATCCTCAACCGGCCATATAATAAATGTAGCGTCATCCTTGTTACTCCCTCCGTTTCAAAATAGTTGAAGTTGTAGATTTATCCTAAATAAGTAAAATTTGTTTAACTTTGACCAACTCTATAGAAAAACATGCAAAGATCTACAACACCACATCATCATAGTTCAAAAAATATTGTATAAAGAATATCATGAGAGTAATTTCGTGTTCCAGATGTTAACATATTTTCCCATATAGTTGGTAAACTTAAATTATTTTGGAATGGAGGGAGTATACTAGGTAATTGGATAATTTTTATTGCTGATTTAGACATGTCTAAATTTCAGAACCTAAGAAATAAAGAATAATCTGTTTTCATATATGAGACCAATGAATTTTACCTGATCATAATTGAGCACCTCCTCAGATGCATGATCTACCGCAGCAACAGTACCCACAGGTTGGCCACGAAAATGCACTACGGATTTCCTGAGTGCCTCCCATGCCTCATTCACAAGGGGGTGCGGTCCACTTGGCTCACCGAAGTGTGTTCCGGTTGAGAATGGTGACTCAAAACCATTGCGGAATGCAGGTGATTGCGCCACACTATCAAAGCCATCATTATGCCGATGTGAGAGCTCGCTCCATGACTGTTCATCAAATGACCTCTTACGCTCCAGTGTGAACTTTGGCTTGTCAATTAGTAAGCGCGAGAGATCAAAATTGATCTCTGCCTCTGAGGCAATGGAGACATGCGATGACACTCTCTTCATTATACCCTGCTTTGGTCAACTATTACTCAAATGAACTCCTACAAGGGAATACAATATCAGTTCAGGTTCAAACCCCTGCCATAGTGAGGATGACTAAGGTGCAGAGAGTTATTCCATTGCAGTAGAAAGCCAGTTCATAAACAGATTTATGGCGTATGTACAGTATTACTGGTAGTTCAGACATGCGTTCAAGTATTACCAGTATCAAAAAAACAGTGGACTAATAATACTGGTAAATATTAGAATTACACTAAGCAACTAAATTACCTACTAGTCAAGCAATGTACAGTATGTGATTGGCAGAAATCAGTGCCTCAAAGATTAAGGGGTGCGTATGTACACCGGCCAACGGAAATCAAGAACCGGTGCTAGTGCATAGAGAAGTACGCAGCAGCATAGTTATTATAAACTATACGGAACGGCGCCAACAGCCACAAGACTTCGATGAAATCAGAGCCTGCAGAGGGCAGCGCTGACGCAACCAACTAGGGCGACCGACAGAGCCAACCACAATGCCGGATCTGAATCTAGAGGGGTGAAGAGCTCGCAACCTTTTCCTTTTATATAGTATAAAAAAAAGGATTGGCCCAGTCAGCTGGAAAGCTCAGTAATAACATGTAAGGAACTAATTCTGTCGCCGTCCCTCTAAGGCAACGTCAGGTGCGATTTGGAAAGCTCAGTAATAATTCAGAGAAATATATCCCCCCGCCTCCTCTCGTAATTCAGTATGGCATCCCCCGTGACTGGGAAGGTTGTGTTGTTTCAGGAAAGTTGTAGGGATTTTGCTACACGACGGACGGAAAGGAAGCGCGGCAGCAGAGCAGATTAGAATCGACGCGGACAGCCAGCTCCAGCGACTCATCAGCTGTGTCTGCTCCAAGGACGGCTCGCTACCGATTTGGTGCGGCATCTGAAACCGAAACCCGGCCCACTGGGGCGGCGACCCAGATCCAAGGCTGGACGGAAACAGGCAGTCAACCACATCGATCAAACTCCTACCGAACCAGATCCGTGCACCAGAGCAGCACGGAACCGATCGCCGGGGCGGGGAGGATCGGAGCCGGGGAATCGGCGAGGGAGAAGGACGTACGCACCGTGCGGGGGAGCAGTCGTCGTCGTCGCCGGGCCGGACCGGGCAGGAGGAGGAGGAGGAGGAGGCGGGGTAGTGGGGGTGGAGTGCGCGGGCGCGGGCAGGAGGCGGCATGTTGAGCCGGAGGCGGGTGTATTTATAGGGGCGGGCGCCAAATGCTCCTACCTTGTTGCTGCCGGACTGCCGGTGTTCGAAAATTTCCCCTGGGCTGGTTGCGCTGATCGTACTCCTCCTGCCTTGTTGCTTCGGCTTTGGCTTCTTCTCTCTTCTTTTTTAAGGTCCTGTTTGAAAACACCTAGATTATATAATTCAGTTTTTATAATCTATTTTATTTTCAAACAGGACAACTTATGTTGTAGATTATAAATACTAGATGGATAGATTATTAAAAACTTACAATCTACTCTATAACAGCTAAAATCAGATTATCTATACTACTAATAAAAGATCCAACGTAAACTCCCCTACGTCCACACATGAATTACTCACACATAACCAAACAAGGATCTCCACCACACGATTAGGAAAGAATTATAAATCTAACGCCTATCCACCATCAGGCCAGCACCACAGTGTGCATTTAGCAATTACAGTTTGACTGGCCGTGCTCCACCTCCACGTACAGAGAAAAACGATATGCAGCATGAGGGAAAGAAAACAAAGGAGGCAATCAAGTGCGCAAAAATAGGAGGAATAAACGGCAGACGCCGTGGCCTGCAACATCGTCGTGGCCTCCGCGTCCAGCTCCCCCTCCCCGTCTGCCTCCTCCTCCCCCTCGCCGTCCGCCTCCCCCTCCCCTTCCCCGTCCGCCTCCCCCTCCCCCTCCCCGTTCGCCGGCGAGATTCCCGACCTCCCGCTGCCGCAGCTGCGCGAGTTCAGCGTCTCCTTCAACCGCCTAAACGGATCCATCCCCACCTCGCTCCGCTCCAGGCCGCGCACGACGTTCCTCGGGATGCCGGCACCTCTACGACGGGCCCCTCGGCCCTTGCCCTGGCGAGGCCCCTCCTCCTTCTCCGGCTCCCACGGGGACGACGCCCTCGCCGACAACACCGGCGACGAACGTCCCCAACGGCGGAAACGACGAACAAACTGACAAGAAGGGGAACAAGCTCTCCGGCGGCGCCATTGCCGGGATCGCCATAGCCTTCGTCGTGGGCGCCGCGCTTCTCCTGTTCCTCCTCATCTGCCTCTGCCGCAAGACGGGGCGCACCAAAACACGGGCTCTGGAGATGCCGCCTCCGTCTCCATCCCCCGCCGTCATCCCTGGTGGCCGAAAACCTCCCGAGTTGCCCAGCGGCTCGGCCGTGGCTCCTATGGCCACTGTCGGCCACCCCGCGGGTCAATCGACTTCAGGGAAGAAGCTGGTCTTCTTCGGGTCAGCGGCTGCCGTCCAACCTTTCGACCTCGAGGACCTGCTGCGCGCTGCCGAGGTCCTTGGCAAAGGTGCCATCGGGACGACCTACAAGGCTGTGCTTGAATCCAGCGCTACCATGGCGGTGAAGGGGCTCAAGGTGTCACCATGACCGAACTGGAGTTCCGTGACCGCATCGCTGACATTGGCGAGCTCGAGCATGAGTTCATCGTGCCTCTCCGTGCTTACTATTACAGCAAAGATGAGAAGCTGCTTGTGTACGACTTCATGCCCACGGGGAGCCTTTCTGCAGTCTTGCATGGTGAGAATTTTCATATCTCAGTTCCTTTACAGTTTTTCTGTACTCATACTCTGATCATTGTATTACTGTTCTGCATATGTAATATGTTGTGCTCGTGCTTGTGTCTATCTTATTTTTGCATTTTTCATGGGTGGCGATGGACTTGGATTTCTCGTAAATGTTTGAGAATGGGATTGTAGTTGTTTATGGACGATTGTCTTGTACTACATCCGTTCCTATATATATATAATGTTTCGGCAATTTAAATTGAGCCCGTTACTGTGGACTCGCGGGAAGCCGGGAGCTTCGATTGTGAGGAACGGGGAGCACGGGTGCTTTGTTGGCGGAGGCATGTTTTGGGGACGGGGAGACCTCCAGCCGTGGGGAATGGAGAGAGTTTTGGATGCAAACTGAATTTCATCTCTGTCGGTACTTTTTTCTGCAGATAACACAGAAGAACATTGGTAATGTTGAGCCGACAAAGAGAAGTAGCGGACTAATTTCTATGTCGGCTAGATGGTGATTTGCTCCCCGTATGTGGTTTCTTGTCATGTTGAGCTTTCCCTGTATTCTCTAGATGAGATTATTCTCTGATGTTGGAGTATGAGAATAGCATGGTGAGCGGTTGTGCCCTTTTGAGCAATCTCTAATGCTACTAATGTTTATATATATAGCACTAACAGTGTAGTATCAGGTATGGCAAAGTAAATTTGCTTCAACAATCTATTCGAGTGGAGCATTTTTCTTTTTATGGGCTTTCTCTTGCAATCTCCACTGGATATTGTACGTCGATGCCATGTTTGCTGTTTTTTCTTTGAGTGAATTGGTCTTCTCAAGGAAACAGTATTCAATTGGCATGTTCTGCCTTGAACGAATCTATCTGGACATCTGTTTGTGTTCTTATATGGCTGCTTGGAATTGTGCAAATTGTGATGGTTTGCTTTCTGTGAGCAACTTCTTCAATGCTGAAGTGTCATACAGTACATATATCATGTGAACAACATGTATCTCTTTTTTATTTCACATTTGAAAAGATAAGTTGCCATTCGTTGTTGCCCCCTTGATAATAATATGTAATTTAAAAGTTCTGCTCTTTAATATTTTCATGTTCCGCTCTTTAATATTTTATATTTTTTGGGCAACAACACAAGAACTGGACGGTAATGTATTTACTTATGACACTTTGGTTCAAGCCACACCGAATATTGAATTCTATCTTCTTGGTTAGAATACACAAAGTATTTGAATTGTGCATCTTGTATGGACATTTATTTTGTGAAATTTAACAAGACTAATTTGAGATCAGCAAAGAGAAATGGGCTCAAAGAAATGCTGATATTGAGCGAGGTCCGCAAGGCGATATGTCAAGCTCTGTGTAGCCTCGTTTCAATGGCTTACTTAAACAGGTGCCTCCTTTTTCTTTGAATGTTTTTTCGAGTGTTTTTTGTGTAAACATAGCTTGTAGATGTCCTGCGATGTGATTTTATTTTTCGAATCGAGCTCTGTGTTATCATAGAATTCAGGTTAGGAGGATCAAGAAGATGTTAATATGTTAGCACACTACTGAAGGATTTGCAGGTGAGCAACTATTATCTGAGTTTGGATGACCGAATATCAGCAGTGCATCAAAATCTACAGCTTTATATACTTTCTCACATACTGTCATATTTCATATGTGATGACCATATCAATCAAGTGTTGTTTCTTTTTTATTCAGAGTGTACATTGCTTCCAGTGTAACAAGAACAGAAAATAAGATACTCTATCAATAATGTGTGAGGTTTCATATTTTGTAATTTGTTTTAGTGTTGCTAACCGAGCATGCTTAGATAATGGGGTGATTTGAGTGGAGTTTCAAAGTCGATCGTCCATGTCTGCAGTCTCAAGTTTCTATATGTATAGTCGGAGACCTAATAAGTAGATCATTTTAGAAAGTTTAATGTTTATATACTTATAATTGGTACACATAGTATTCAAGTAATTCGATGTTGGAATTATGCCGTAGAGGCAATAATAAATATAGTTATTATTATAATTCCTGTATCAAGATAATAGTTTATTATCCATGCTATAATTGTATTGAATGAAGACTCATTTACATGTGTGGATACATAGACAAAACACCATCCCTAGCATGCCTCTAGTTGGCTAGCCAGTTGATCGATGATAGTCAGTGTCTTCTGATTATGAACAAGGTATTGTTGCTTGATAACTGGATCACGTCATTGGGAGAATCACGTGATGGACTAGACCCAAACTAATAGACGTAGCATGTTGATCGTGTCATTTTGTTGCTACTGTTTTCTGCGTGTCAAGTATTTATTCCTATGACCATGAGATCATATAACTCACTGACACCGGAGGAATGCTTTGTGTGTATCAAACGTCGCAACGTAACTGGGTGACTATAAAGATGCTCTACAGGTATCTCCGAAGGTGTTGGTTGAGTTAGTATGGATCAAGACTGGGATTTGTCACTCCGTGTGACGGAGAGGTATCTCGGGGCCCACTCGGTAATACAACATCACACACAAGCCTTGCAAGCAATGTAACTTAGTGTAAGTTGCGGGATCTTGTATTACGGAACGAGTAAAGAGACTTGCCGGTAAACGAGATTGAAATAGGTATGCGGATACTGACGATCGAATCTCGGGCAAGTAACATACCGAAGGACAAAGGGAATGACATACGGGATTATATGAATCCTTGACACTGAGGTTTAAACGATAAGATCTTCGTAGAATATGTAGGATCCAATATGGGCATCCAGGTCCCGCTATTGGATATTGACCGAGGAGTCTCTCGGGTCATGTCTACATAGTTCTCGAACCCGCAGGGTCTGCACACTTAAGGTTCGACGTTGTTTTATGCGTATTTGAGTTATATGGTTGGTTACCGAATGTTGTTCGGAGTCCCGGATGAGATCACGGACGTCACGAGGGTTTCCGGAATGGTTCGGAAACGAAGATTGATATATAGGATGACCTCATTTAATTACCGGAAGGTTTTCGGAGTTACCGGGAATGTACCGGGAATGACGAATGGGTTCCGGGAGTTCACCGGGGGGGCAACCCACCCCGGGGAAGCCCATAGGCCTTGGGGGAGACACACCAGCCCTTAGTGGGCTGGTGGGACAGCCCACAAGTGCCCTATGCGCCAAGGAGAAGAAAATCAAGAGAGAAAGAAAAAAAAAGGAGGAGGTGGGAAGGAAGGGGGACTCCCTCCCACCAAACCTAGTCCAACTCGGTTTGGGGGGGGGAGAGTCCTCCCCCTTGGACTCGGCCGACCCCCTTGGGGCTCCTTGAGCCCCAAGGCAAGGCCCCCTCCCTCCCACCTATATATACAGAGGTTTTAGGGCTGATTTGAGACGACTTTTCCATGGCAGCCCGACCACATACCTCCACGGTTTTTCCTCTAGATCGCGTTTCTGCGGAGCTCGGGCGGAGCCCTGCTGAGACAAGGTCATCACCAACCTCCGGAGCACCGTCACGCTGCCGGAGAACTCTTCTACCTCTCCGTCTCTCTTGCTGGATCAAGAAGGCCGAGATCATCGTCGAGCTGTACGTGTGCTGAACGCGGAGGTGCCGTCCGTTCGGTACTAGATTGTGGGACTGATCGCGGGATTGTTCGCGGGGCGGATCGAGGGACGTGAGGACGTTCCACTACATCAACCGCGTTCTCTAACGCTTCTGCTGTACGGTCTACAAGGGTATGTAGATCACTCATCCCCTCTCGTAGATGGACATCACCATGATAGGTCTTCGTGCGCGTAGGAAAATTTTTGTTTCCCATGCGACGTTCCCCAGCAGTGGTATCAGAGCTAGGTTCATGCGTAGATGTCTTCTCGAGTAGAACACAAAAGTTTTTGTGGGCGGTGATGTGCGTTTTGTTGCCCTCCTTAGTCTTTTCTTGATTCCGCGGTATTGTTGGATTGAAGCGGCTTGGACCGACATTACTCGTACTCTTACGAGAGACTGGTTTTGTCGTTACGAGTAACCCCCTTTGCTCAAAGATGACTGGCAAGTGTCGGTTTCTCCAACTTTAGTTGAATCGGATTTGACCGAGGAGGTCCTTGGATGAGGTTAAATAGCAACTCATATATCTCCGTTGTGGTGTTTGCGTAAGTAAGATGCGATCCTACTAGATACCCTTGGTCACCACGTAAAACATGCAACAACAAAATTAGAGGACGTCTAACTTCTTTTTGCAGGGTATGATTGTGATATGATATGGCCAACGATGTGATGTGATATATTGGATGTATGAGATGATCATGTTGTAATAGAAATATCGACTTGCACGTCGATGGTACGACAACCGGCAGGAGCCATAGGGTTGCCTTTATACTAACGTTTGTGCTTGCAGATGCGTTTACTATTTTGCTAGGATGTAGCTTTAGTAGTAATAGCATGAGTAGCACGATAACCCCGATGGCAACACGTTGATGGATGATCATGGTGTGGCGCCGGTGACAAGAAGATCGTGCCGGTGCTTTGGTGATGGAGATCAAGAAGCACGTGATGATGGCCATATCATGTCACTTATGAATTGCATGTGATGTTAATCCTTTTATGCACCTTATTTTGCTTAGAACGACGGTAGCATTATGAGGTGATCTCTCACTAAAATTTCAATACGAAATTGTGTTCTCCCCGACTGTGCACCGTTGCTACAGTTCGTCGTTTCGAGACACCACGTGATGATCGGGTGTGATAGACTCAACATTCACATACAACGGGTGCAAAACAGTTGCACACACGGAACACTCGGGTTAAGCTTGACGAGCCTAGCATGTGCAGACATGGCCTCGGAACACATGAGACCAAAAGGTCGATCATGAATCATATAGATGATATGATTAGCATAGGGATGCTTACCACTGAAACTATACTCAACTCACGTGATGATCGGACTTGGGATAGTGTAAGTGGATCATGCACCACTCAAATGACTAGAGAGATGTACTTTTTGAGTGGGAGTTTAGCATATAATTTGATTAAGTTAAACTCTAATTATCTTGAACATAGTCTAAGTCCACTTTGAATATATTTGTGTTGTAGATTATGGCTCACGCTACAGTCATCCTGAATTTTAATACGTTCCTAGAGAAAGCTAAGTTGAAAGATGATGGAAGCAACTTTGTAGACTGGGCTCGTAATCTTAAGCTAATCTTACAAGCTGGAAAGAAGGATTATGTCCTTAATGCTGCGCTAGGAGATGAACCACCCGCTACGGCTGATCAGGATGTTAAGAACGCTTGGTTAGCACGTAAGGAGGACTACTCAATAGTTCAATGTGCAGTCTTGTATGGCTTAGAACCGGGACTTCAACGTCGCTTTGAGCGTCATGGAGCATTTGAGATGTTCCAAGAGTTGGAGTTTATCTTTCAGAAGAACGCCCGGATAGAGAGGTATGAGACCTCCGATAAATTCTATGCTTGCAAGATGGAGGAAAACTCGTCAGTCAGTGAACATGTGCTCAAAATGTCTGGGTACTCAAACTGTCTAGCTGAACTGGGGATTGAACTCCCGCAAGAAGCTATCACTGACATAATCCTTCAATCACTGCCGCCAAGCTACAAAGGCTTTGTGTTGAACTACAACATGCAAGGGATGAACAAGTCTCCCGGCGAGTTGTTTGCGATGTTGAAGGTCACAGAGTCTGAACTCCGTAAAGAGCATCAAGTGTTGATGGTAAATAAGACCACTAGTTTCAAGAGAAACGACAAAGGCAGGAAGGGCAATTCGAAGAAGAGCGGCAAGCCTGTTGCCAATCCGCCGAAGAAACCCAAAGCTGGACCTAAGCCTAAAACGGAGTGTTTCTATTGCAAGGGTATGGCTCACTGGAAGCGCAATTGCCCCAAGTATCTGGCAGATAAGAAGGCGGGCAAAGAAAAATCAGGTATATTTGATATACATGTTATTGATGTGTACTTAACCGGCTCTCGTAGTAGTGCCTGGGTATTCGATACCGGTTCTGTTTCTCATATTTGCAACTCGAAGCAGGAACTGCGGAATAGACGAAGGCTGGCGAAAGACGAAGTGACGATGCGCGTAGGAAATGGTTCCAAGGTTGATGCAATCGCCGTCGGCACAGTGTCACTTCAGCTACCATCGGGATTAGTGATGAACTTAAATCATTGTTATTTAGTGCCTGCGTTGAGCATGAACATTATATCTGGATCTTGATTATTGCGAGACGGTTACTCTTTTAAGTCTGAGAATAATGGTTGTTCTATTTCTGTGAGTAACATCTTTTATGGTCATGCACCGAATGTGAGAGGATTGTTCATATTGAATCTTGATAGCGATACGCATATACATAACATTGAGACCAAAAGAGTTAGAGTAAACAATGATAGCGCCATATTTTTGTGGCACTGCCGCTTGGGTCATATTGGTGTAAAGCGCATGAAGAAACTCCATGCTGATGGACTTTTGGAGTCACTTGACTTTGATTCACTTGACACGTGCGAACCATGCCTCATGGGCAAGATGACTAAGACTCCGTTCTCCGGAACAATGGAGCGTGCAAGTGACTTATTGGAAATCATACATACCGATGTGTGTGGTCCAATGAGCGTGGAGGCACGCGGCGGATATCGTTATTTTCTCACCTTCACTGACGATTTAAGTAGATATGGTTATGTCTACTTGATGAAGCACAAGTATGAAACATTTGAAAAGTTCAAGCAATTTCAGAGTGAAGTGGAAAGTCATCGTAACAAGAAGATCAAGTTCCTACGGTCTGATCGTGGGGGTGAATATCTGAGTTTCGAGTCTGGTGCTCACTTAAGACAATGTGGAATTGTTTCACAGTTAACACCGCCTGGAACACCACAGCGTAATGGTGTGTCCGAACGTGGTAATCGTACTTTGTTGGAGATGGTGCAATCTATGATGTCTCTTACTGATTTGCCGTTATCATTTTGGGGTTATGCATTAGAAACAGCTGCATTCACTTTAAATAGGGCACCATCAAAATCCGTTGAGACGACACCATACGAACTGTGGTATGGCAAGAGGCCAAAATTGTCGTTTCTTAAAGTTTGGGGATGTGATGCTTATGTCAAAAAGCTTCAGCCTGAAAAGCTGGAACCCAAAGCAGAAAAGTGCGTCTTCTTAGGTTACCCAAAAGAGATAGTTGGGTACACCTTCTATCTCAAATCCGAGGGCAAAGTGTTTGTTGCTAAGAACGAAGCTTTTCTCGAGAAGGAGTTTCTCTCGAGAGAATTGAGTGGGAGGAAGATAGAACTTGACGAGGTTGTCGAACCTCTCATCCCTCTGGACGGTGGCGCAGGGCAAGGGGAAACCTCTGTCGTTGCGACGCCGGTTGAGGAGGAAGTTAATGATGATGATCATGAAACTCCAGTTCAAGTTTCTGTTGAACCACGCAGGTCGACGAGATCACGTGCTGCTCCAGAGTGGTACGGTAATCCCGTCTTATCAATCATGTTGTTAGACAACAATGAACCTGCAAGTTATGAAGATGCAATGGTGGGCCCAGATTCCAACAAATGGCTAGAAGCCATGAAATCCGAGATAGGATCCATGTATGAGAACAAAGTGTGGACTTTGGAGATACTACCTGAGGGCCGCAAGGCTATTCAGAACAAATGGATTTTTAAGAAGAAGACGGACGCTGACGGTAATGTGACCGTTTATAAAGCTCGACTTGTGGCAAAGGGTTTTTCACAAGTTCCAGGAATTGACTACGATGAGACTTTCTCACCCGTGGCGATGCTTAAGTCCGTCAGAATCATGTTAGCAATAGCTGCATTTTTCGATTATGAAATCTGGCAGATGGATGTCAAAACGGCGTTCCTTAACGGTTTCCTTAAGGAAGAGTTGTATATGATGCAACCCGAAGGTTTTGTCGATCCTAAGAATGCTAACAAGGTGTGCAAGCTCCAGCGATCCATTTATGGACTGGTGCAAGCATCTCGGAGTTGGAACAAACGCTTTGATGAGGTGATCAAGGCATTTGGGTTTATACAAGTGGTTGGAGAATTTTGTATTTACAAGAAAGTGAGTGGGAGCTCTGTGGCGTTTCTAATATTATATGTGGATGACATATTACTGATTGGAAACAACGTAGAGCTTTTGGAGAGCATAAAAGGTTACTTGAATAAAAGTTTCTCTATGAAGGACCTAGGAGAAGCTGCTTACATTCTAGGCATTAAGATCTATAGGGATAGATCAAAACGCCTGATAGGACTTTCACAAAGCACATACCTTGATAAAGTTTTGAAGAGGTTCAAAATGGAATAGTCCAAGAAAGGGTTCTTGCCAGCTTTACAAGGTACGAGATTGAGTAAGACTCAGTGCCCAGCAACTGATGAAGATAGAGAGCATATGCGCTCCATCCCCTATGCTTCAGCCATAGGTTCTATCATGTATGCGATGCTGTGCACTAGACCGGATGTTAGCCTGGCCATAAGTATGGCAGGTAGGTTCCAGAGTAATCCAGGAGTGGATCACTGGACAGCGGTCAAGAATATCCTGAAGTACCTGAAAAGGACTAAGGAGATGTTTCTCGTATATGGAGGTGACGAAGAACTCGCCGTAAAAGGTTACGTCGATGCAAACTTTGACACAGATCCGGACGACTCTAAGTCGCAAACCGGATACGTATTTATTCTTAATGGGGGTGTAGTAAGCTGGTGCAGTTCCAAGCAAAGCGTTGTAGCAGATTCTACATGTGAAGCGGAGTACATGGCTGCCTCGGAGGCGGCTAAGGAGGGTGTCTGGATGAAGCAGTTCATGACGGATCTTGGAGTGGTGCCAAGTGCACTGGATCCAATAACCTTGTTCTGTGACAACACGGGTGCCATTGCCTTAGCAAAGGAACCACGGTTTCACAAGAAGACCAGACACATCAAACGACGCTTCAACCTCATCCGCGACTACATCGAGGAAGAGGACGTAAATATATGCAAAGTGCACACGGATCTGAATGTAGCATACCCGCTGACTAAACCTCTTCCACGGCCAAAACATGATCGACACCAGAACTGTATGGGTGTTAGATTTATTACAATGTAATTCACATGGTGATGTGAGGGCTAGATTATTGACTCTAGTGCAAGTGGGAGACTGTTGGAATTATGCCCTAGAGGCAATAATAAATATAGTTATTATTATAATTCCTGTATCAAGATAATAGTTTATTATCCATGCTATAATTGTATTGAATGAAGACTCATTTACATGTGTGGATACATAGACAAAACACCATCCCTAGCATGCCTCTAGTTGTCTAGCCAGTTGATCGATGATAGTCAGTGTCTTCTGATTATGAACAAGGTGTTGTTGCTTGATAACTGGATCACGTCATTGGGAGAATCACGTGATGGACTAGACCCAAACTAATAGACGTAGCATGTTGATCGTGTCATTTTGTTGCTACTGTTTTCTGCGTGTCAAGTATTTATTCCTATGACCATGAGATCATATAACTCACTGACACCGGAGGAATGCTTTGTGTGTATCAAACGCCGCAACGTAACTGGGTGACTATAAAGATGCTCTACAGGTATCTCCGAAGGTGTTGGTTGAGTTAGTATGGATCAAGACTGGGATTTGTCACTCCGTGTGACGGAGAGGTATCTCGGGGCCCACTCGGTAATACAACATCACACACAAGCCTTGCAAGCAATGTAACTTAGTGTAAGTTGCGGGATCTTGTATTACGGAACGAGTAAAGAGACTTGCCGGTAAACGAGATTGAAATAGGTATGCGGATACTGACGATCGAATCTCGGGCAAGTAACATACCGAAGGACAAAGGGAATGACATACGGGATTATACGAATCCTTGACACTGAGGTTCAAACGATAAGATCTTCGTAGAATATGTAGGATCCAATATGGGCATCCAGGTCCCGCTATTGGATATTGACCGAGGAGTCTCTCGGGTCATGTCTACATAGTTCTCGAACCCGCAGGGTCTGCACACTTAAGGTTCGACGTTGTTTTATGCGTATTTGAGTTATATGGTTGGTTACCGAATGTTGTTCGGAGTCCCGGATGAGATCACGGACGTCACGAGGGTTTCCGGAATGGTCCGGAAACGAAGATTGATATATAGGATGACCTCATTTGATTACCGGAAGGTTTTCGGAGTTACCGGGAATGTACCGGGAATGACGAATGGGTTCCGGGAGTTCACCGGGGGGGGGGGGGCAACCCACCCCGGGGAAGCCCATAGGCCTTGGGGGAGACACACCAGCCCTTAGTGGGCTGGTGGGACAGCCCACAAGTGCCCTATGCGCCAAGGAGAAGAAAATCAAGAGAGAAGGAAAAAAAAAGGGAGGAGGTGGGAAGGAAGGGGGACTCCCTCCCACCAAACCTAGTCCAACTCGGTTTGGGGGGGGGGGAGAGTCCTGCCCCTTGGACTCGGCCGAACCCTTGGGGCTCCTTGAGCCCCAAGGCAAGGCCCCCTCCCTCCCACCTATATATACGGAGGTTTTAGGGCTGATTTGAGACGACTTTTCCACGGCAGCCCGACCACATACCTCCACGGTTTTTCCTCTAGATCGCGTGTCTGCGGAACTCGGGCGGAGCCCTGCTGAGACAAGGTCATCACCAACCTCCGGAGAACCGTCACGCTGCCGGAGAACTCTTCTACCTCTCCGTCTCTCTTGCTGGATCAAGAAGGCCGAGATCATCGTCGAGCTGTACGTGTGTTGAACGCGGAGGTGCCGTCCGTTCGGTACTAGATCGTGGGACTGATCGCGGGATTGTTCGCGGGGCGGATCGAGGGACGTGAGGACGTTCCACTACATCAACCGCGTTCTCTAACGCTTCTGCTGTACGGTCTACAAGGGTACGTAGATCACTCATCCCCTCTCGTAGATGGACATCACCATGATAGGTCTTCGTGCGCGTAGGAAAATTTTTGTTTCCCATGCGACGTTCCCCAACATTCGACCACTTGATTACGGTGGTTATCTAACTAATAAGTAATATGTCCCCAGTTCTGCATAAACAAGCACCCTAATTTATTAAGCCTTTTTGGAGTCAAACGTGTTGAATGTTTTTGTTCGGTGTCTTTTGAAATGATGAGTGATGCATATCTATTCAATGTTTTACATAGTATTGCAAGTGAAGAGATGATTTGTACTGAACCATCTAATCAGTTATTGTGTTCCTTTGAAGTCATGAATTTGTAACAAGTGACATCCTCATTGGCATTTTGTTTTAGATATCCAAGATGATTAAAACATCATGGGGACGAGGAGGTCGATCAGTCTATGGTGTATTGTGCCCGTTTCTCTGCTCCACGGCCTAGGCTACTCCACTATCGCCGGATACGAGTGTGGCTGCGACAGAGGAGGCTCATACAGGGGGATCTGATGCATAACATAGTATGTACATGCAACTGAAATGTTACATAGCGAAACACACTTTGACCTTCTAATATTAATATGTATTACTGGCATAAATGTTATGTTTGTTGTTTCACACGCACGCATGCACGGGTGTTCCACGTTTAATTTTGTAGCGGAAAAAATTGAGGACCAAAGGTTTTGGTATGTCTGATTGTTGACATGCCATCGGAAGTGCCTGATTGTCTGATAGGCTCGAATTCTTAGGTTTTTATTTCTTATTGTTCTTGTTTATTTATTTTGGGGGAAAGACATGATTTTATCCTCACCCAAAATTGTTGAGTTAAAGCCGGAGAGGCTCTATGAGATGTTTCGGGACATGGAAGGAATTGATTGTTCTAACTTAAGTAATATAAAAATAAAAGTAGTATTTTCTCAATATTTTCTATTATTAATATATGTCAATAAAATTATGATTTACCTCTGCTAATATATGTCGTTGCAAAGAAACATGCCCAAACTTGTAAGCCCATATTTGTATTACTTTCCAGTAATTAATCAATAGCCAACAAAATATATATTTATAAATGATCTATTATCTTGTAATGAAATACACTGATCTATTATCTTGCCATGAATTACAATGATATATTTGTTGCTGACTCATGTTATATCCTCACAAATAAAGTGCTAGAAGGAACTTTCTCTATCAGTTCAGGTTGGATGAGCAAGACAATATACCACAGAACGGGAACAAGGTGAGAAGTAGATGCAAATTTATGTAGCATATGTGTTGATCTCCTTCTCACATTTCCTTATAGAGTTATGTTCATCATTAGTGATATGTGTTAATGCTAGAGATTGATTTCTTTGCTTTCACAAAAAGGCTAGGTTGCAAATACCCTTATTGCTTTGGACCTTGCCACGGAAAGATGAACACTAAACAGCCACAAATGCCTCTAGATTATGAGTAATCATGGTTCTACCTTCAGTGATTGCACATCTGCTTTGTCTCTGCTGGTTTCATGTGTACCTGATTTTGCTTGGTACAGCTACAAGGGGTGAGGATGTCATATTGTTGCAGCTTGTTTTGCTAACTAGCAATGTTTTGTTTCTTAGATGGACAACCTTGTATCTCAAAACCTTGATGAATTATTTCATTTGATCGGCTTATATGAAAACTACTAATTTTCATTGCCTCTGTACACACAAATGCATATCATTTTTCCTGGTGCTTATCTTGCATATCATATTTCCTGGTGCTTATTGGTAATGGCCCACTCTTAGGCACCACCTAGAAGAAAATAAGATTGAAGATGTATTTCTTTTGGTTGGAAACATTACACCTCAAATTTATTTAGTTTGGATACAATTACGACTCTCAGATCGAAATAACTGGTGAATTATATCAGTTATACAGTTTAAGAGGTCATGTATGTGATATATGAGAAACAATTTTGTCCATGATACATGAATATCTATATGCATTTTGCGCGATAATTTTTAGACGTGCGTTGCACGTGCATGCTTACTAGTAGATTGCTAATAACCCATTATCCTTGTAAAGTTGGAGATAATTATATTCCTATCACCGTCACCCTCATTTTTATTAAAAGAGGGCAGACAGGCCATTATGCAATGTAAAACCTGAATTACAGTTTATATAATTTAGTCTCCAAACATGTCCACCTAGATTATTTTTAGAAACCAAATTATATAATCTATCTTTATAATCTAGATTATCATAATCTATTATGGTTCTAAACAGGACCTTATAAAACCTTTTCTATAGTTGCAAATGTAATGTTGTACCCGTGTTTCTTCTGGATTTTGTTTCGGGGTGACGTATGTATGGCGCGTGCGGCGGATGAAAAGGGATTTTTGGACGAGGTAAAAACCGATAGGAATGTGCCGTTTGGATATCCATGTGAGATGTGCATGCCCAACGATGGGAATGTCGTGTGCTCGGATGCAAAAACATTGTTGATATGCTTACCCAAAATGCGTTGCTCTGTACGATGAGATATACTAGTACTAGTGCTACAAAGGAACCAACATCTGAAACGGATTTGGAGAGAGCCGTAATGCAACGGATCTTTTATATTCGTTTTTCTTTATCTTTTGTTTTTATCTATTTGTTATTATCATAATTGACTATGTTCTTGTAATCTACTAGCAAAAGGACCCGTGCGTTGCAACGGGAGAAAAAAAATATCACACGCTTTTAATCTTTTTATAATCATTTTGATTTATTAAAATAATAAGCTAACTAACTAATGTAGTCAGTCCTATCCTATTTTGTTGAGAAATCAACCTGTCCATTGTTAATTTCACAATGATGAGAAATTGAGCGGGACAAGCAAAACAAAACAAAGAGGCTACGTGAATTGACCAACGGACTATTATCTTATTTCAATCATGGGGTAGAGAATGTGGGATCAGATGACAAACTGAAGGTGGTGTTCCATTCTCTGTCTCTACAACAATACAATCTTACATTCAATACAATGAGCAAACAAATCCCCACAAAACAAAATTTCTTGCCGGTGCTTGGCACACGGTTGGAGGCATGCGGAGGGAATCTCACTAGATGATGAGTTCCTGCCGGAGGAGGTATACGATGAGGGGAGCAAGGGTTAGGTGCCTCTATTTGGCCATAAGGAGTCGTCGTTGCCGCGCCATAACCTCGGAGTTCCCCGTGTGAGCCATGGAGGCCCGCCTCCACCTGCAAGTACTTCGCTCCGTCGCGCCTTATCCGCGAGCCGTCGCCGTTCTGCATCGAGTAGACGCATCATCCCCAGTCACTGTAGCTGTCACGTTGATTTGATCCAGAAGCTGTGATCGAGCGCCGAAACGGGGGCAACAAGCGGGCAGAGGTACGGCCGCGGAGGCGGGTGGGTTGAGATCGACAACAGTGGTCGTTGAGGTCGGCCGCGGCGACGAGTGGTATGGCAACGGCCTGGGCACAGGCCAGGGTGGACCAGGGTCGACGCGATGCGCTCGAGCGCCGCAACGGGGGCAGTGAGCGGGGAGAGGTACGGCCGCGGAGGTGGGTGGGTTGAGATCGGCAGCGGAGGCGGTTGAGGTCGGCCGCAGCGGCAAGTGGTGTGGCGGCAGCCTGGGCACAGGCCAGGGTGGCCCAGGGTCGACGGGAGAAGGCGATGCGTACGGGTATAATTTTTGCAACGAATCGTTTTTTTCTTTTGCGTTGCACATAAATGATGAAGCGCGGGTTGAATAACAAAAATTACAGGAGCTTTTTATAAAAATGTCGCGGTGGGTTTTCCGACGAAAGCAATAGCCGCTTTATTATTAGGTATAGATATAAGCGATTGCACGTCCATCGGTTGCACATCGATAGACCGTGCGCGATTGCATGTCCACTTTCATGCTTCTGCCTGTAATTACATATGCACATATCATGCATAACTATATTTATGGATTTTTACCGTGATGTCGTGGACCTTTATGATTGAAAGGATCTTTGGAGCCAGGCGCCTAACTCCTTCTTTAAATTTCTTGCTTTTATGCAGCATTGGCATCCGCTCTTTAGAAACGAAACCGGGATCGTCTTGATGGCATGTTGGACGCTCTTCACGCTATGACACGTTGGCTAGCCTCACGGTAGGGCTGGGCACCCCCGCCACTAGGTAGCCTTTTCTTTTTCTTTTTATTTGGGTGGAATTGTGCCGGCACCCAGGCTGTCTTATGTGGTTGAACTTAGTCATTGTTGTATGGGTCATTGTTATATCTATAAAGCGAGCCGAAAGCCTATTTTAAGATATTTATGAATTTTTGTAAAAATAAAAAAAATCAAGAAATAAAAGTAAAATGAGAACAAATGAAATAAGAAATTGGAAAACAACAACAAAACTTTATGTTATGTCAGCTAGTTTAGACTTAATTAATTCTGACTCTAGATGATAGCTAGTCTCATCATATATTTATGTTTGCTTTATTTGAAAAATAGATTTTTGCCCAGTAATATTAAAGAGAAGTTGGGTAGAACCCACAAGACAACTAAACCAGATACAAGATGCTTAAGAGCACAACAAAGAAAATGCCACAATAACGTCTTCTTTGGAACCACTCAGATTATAATAATCTAGTTTTTATAATCTATATTGTCTTCAAACAGGACATATTATATTGTAGATTATAAAAACTAGATGAATAGATTATTAAAAACTCACAATCTACTCTAATCCAGATAAAACCAGATTCTGGATTGCTAATAATGACCCACTATACTTGTAAAGTTGGAGGTAATTACTAATTTCTGCCACCGTCACCCTCCTTCTTTTTTTCCTCAACAAACGCACAGGACAGATTGGTCATTATGCAATGTAAAAATCTGGATTAAAGTTTATATAATCTTGCTTCCAAACATGCCCACCTAGATTATTTTTCTAAACTGATTATATAATCTATCTTCATAATCCAGATTATCATAATCTATTGTGGTTTCAAACAAGGCCTAAGCCGAGCACAGAGAGGATAAAAAAAGCACCACATGCTACCGCCACGGTCCTCGCGTGCCGAAGCGCTCGTTGACCAAGATGAAATAACGAGTTTGACATGATACACGTCATTAGCTTGGTAGCATTTGGAGGTTGTGCATGGTGCAACCAACTTCACCCCATCGTTGCCGTCAAACATCGTCGAGGCGACACAACTGGTGGTGGTGACTATTGGGTTGGCCGTGGCATGCACAACAACCATCGGTGAGACGACGATGCGACAATGATTGGAAGAGACATGATCATGCCTTCACTTCCAAATACTTCTCCTTTAGTCGACTTAGGTTTGAGAATGTCGGTAGAATGGTGGACTGTGACTATAGTGGTAAGAGCATCACGAGCCGCGCCACCAACAGCCCCCCGAGGGCGTGTTTTTTTCTGCCGGCGCCAAAAAATCCCCCTAGTGGCGCCCCCGGGACGCCGATTTTCGCTGGTTCGGCTCATTTTTTGGCCCAACGATCCTAGCCCGAGCCCAATGCACTAGGAGCGTGTGGCAGCCCGGTGCCGACGTTCTAGAAGCTTCCCCTCTCTTTCCGTTTTCGTCGTGTGGCTTATTTTAATGGTCGTGTCATTATCGCATCATGCGCATCATCTGCATTGCATCGGCATATCCGTTGCCGCCCGTTTTCAAAACTTGCATCCGTTGTTAGTTGCTGGTTCGCGTCGTCGTCCGTTCTGAGCCCGACCGCACTCGCACGCGCCCGCGGCACCGTCGAAACCCTGTTTTTAAAGTGCGTTTAAAACTCTCTCTGATCGAGGTGAAACTTGGCACGCGGTCGTGATTAGATATAGCTAGGCCGCCTGTCGAATTTCGTCGCGATCGGAGACCGTCTGGTACCCGAACGGTCGCCCGTAGCGGTACCGTCTTCGGTCTACCGTCGGACCTCTGTCGGTGTTTATAAACTCGTGCCGTGCCGCCCGCTCTCCCTCTCGTCTCCGGATGTCTGCACAACACAGCCACGTAGCACGCCTCGCGTTCGGAATCGTCCGAATCCGACCCCGCGGTTGGATCCGGATCGCGATTCCGGTTAAACCTAGCCCCCATTGGTCTATAAATACCCCTCATGCATTTTCGGACAGCCTCCCCCTAAACCTGCCTCGTTTTCCGCGCCCGAAACCCTAGCCGCGCCGCCCCTCTCTCTCTCCTCCCACCCACCAGCCGCCGCGGGCCCGCCGAGCCCAGATCGGGCCCGGGCAGGCCCATCCGGCGCGCCGCCGCCAACCGCTGCCTCCAGTTGCTCCCGTGCTCCCCGCACCTCCTACCGGAGCCGAGCGCCGCCGTCCCGAGCCGTCGTGCCCAGCCGCCGGCGCTGCCGGTCGCCGCCTGCCGCGGAGCGCCGCCCCTCGCCGAGCTTGTCCCACTGCGGTGC
This sequence comes from Hordeum vulgare subsp. vulgare, assembly GCF_904849725.1. NCBI lineage: Eukaryota > Viridiplantae > Streptophyta > Magnoliopsida > Poales > Poaceae > Hordeum > Hordeum vulgare. The sequence continues at coordinate 88,772,782 of NC_058521.1, read as the reverse complement.
CCCGTCGTCGGACCTCGCTGGCTCCCCCATCTCTGCCGGCGTCAGCCGCCGTGAGCACCTCCCCGAGCCGCCGCCGCAACCTCCCCCAAGCTGCGTCGGATCCGGTGAGGATCGCCATGGCCGGCTTCGCCGCCTCCCGGGGGCCCTTCGCGCCGTGGCCATCATCGCCGGGGATCCCCGCGGACGCCGCCTCAGTCCTCCCGCCGCCGGCTCCTGTCGGGAGGAGCACGACCCCCGTGGCCAGCGCCACCTGATGCCTCGGCTGGGCCCCGAGCTGCTCCAGGCCGGCGTCCTCCCGCGGCCCATCTCCGCCCCGCTGGCCAGGTGCCTCCACCGACCAGGCCGGCCCAAGAGGTTTTTCCTCGGGTGAGATCCGCCCCGCATGTGCATTTTTCTTTTATATCCCGCCCCATTGAGCCCGCTAGTAGTTAGGATTTTTTTGGAATAAATTAAATTCCAGAATGTGACCGATTTTATAACGCGTGTAACTTTTGTTCCGTTAGACGGATCGAGGTGATCTTTATATCGTTTTGGGGTAGAATTTCACGTAGAATATGATTTCGAGACATGCATATTTATTTAACGCTGTTTAGAGTGCCTAATACCTCGTTTTACGTGCTGTTTAACTAGGTTCCGATCCGTAGTTATTTTTCGCGCGTGTCCGGACTGCCCGTATGCCATAGATTTAATGTCCATGTTGTAGGGACCTTGTTTCTACGTATTTTAGAGCGGTCCCTCGTATTTTTCCGTGTAGGGTTTTGCCGGTAGTTTATTTTCCCGTATAGAGGTTTTTTCTCGCATTAATGTGTGGCTTTATTTCGTGTTGCAAACCCCACATATTATATATGTTTCCGGGGTAGAAAAATCCCATTGATTTTTCTGTGCAATTAGTTTTAGCTTTTGAGGAAGTTAGTTCGCGAGATATTTTGCCGTGATGCCCTTTTGTTTAATCCGTAGGTTTTATTCCGAGCCCCGTTCGAATTAGTTGTCAACTAGAGAGTTGATCTCGGATGTTTTGTTTAGCCTCTGGTATTTTTGGTTGCAATAGAAATGCATGTTTAGGTGTTGTTTGACTGCCCTCAAGTTGCTTGAATAGTGCTGTTTCAGAGGAGCTGAAATATTTCTAAGTCTGGAATCTGTTATATTTTGTTGCTGTCTTGTCTAGCTTGCATCTTGTGTTCTGTAGCTCTTTTGAGGTTGGTCCAATGGAGTTAGTTGTACCCCTTATGTTTCTCTAGCATGCTGTTAAGTTTCATGCCATTTGGAGACCTGTATCTATAGGTTTTGCTGCTGTCAATATTGCTTCAGGCTGAAAACTGCACTTTCAGGAGGTGTTATTTTCACTAAGTCTGAAATAGTGCGTGAGGTGCCATTTTGTGTCTTCTTTTCCTAGTGCTCCTTGCTGCCATGTTAGTTGTTGTTAGTTGTTTGTAGTAGTGCTTCTTGCCCTCTTTCATGCCATGCCTTGCTTGAGCTCATCGGAGTTGTGTAGCCGAAGTTGCGAGGCGTAGAAAGTGCTATGTAGCTGATTTTGGCAGTTTGAAGTGTTTTCTTGTTTTGCTCGTAGTTTTTGAACCGTAGCCCCGTTTTGATCGCGTCCTACCTGAGACTTGCTTAGAATCTTGTGTAGTTTCTTTTTCTCTTGCTGGTTGGTTGTGTTGTTGTGCTCGTAGCCGCCGTTGCACACATTTTGCATTCATGCCATCATATCTTGCGGTGCTTGTATCTTTTGATCCGTAGCTCCGTTGGAGATGTTCTTTACGTGCAGGTTGCTTGCCTTGACGCGTAGAAACACGTGAACCTATTTGTTTTGCTGTTTAACAACCAATTAAAGGTATTGATTCAGATCTGGTCAGTATTGTAAATTTACAGGTGAGGTCGTCTCGGAGGTGCTATATGTCATTTCCGACCTCATTTAAAATGCCTAGATAGGTAGTTTAATTTCCGCTTCACCTCTTGCATGTTTGACAACATAAGTATTGCGTGTAGATAACCGGGAGTGAACTAAATAATTAACGTGGAGTTTCGTCAATATGCAACTCGTGCATATTGAACTTCACTTAATGTGTAGTATTTGATTGTGTGATTTGTCATGCCGTGACTTGCATGTATTCAGTAGCTCATGCATCATATGTGTTGTGCATCGTGTGGTGAATATCGTGTGTTGATGCTTGTTTCCGGTTTCCCCGTCTCGATAGAGTTCCGCAAGCGTGTCGGATTGTGAGGACCCGTTCGACTACGTCGGTTCGTCTGCTTCACGGAGGCATTCTTCTTCCAAGCGGGATCTCAGGCAAGATGATCACTTCCCCAGATACCATTACTATCATTGCCATGCTAGTTTTACCGTTGCTATCGTTTACGTCTCGTTGCCTACCACCTGTTAAATATTAGCCTCTCTACAATGCCATGAAACCATCAACCTGTTCACCCTAGCAAACCACTGATTGGCTATGTTACTGCTTGCTTAACCCTGTTGATAGCGTTGCTAGTTGCAGGTGCAGTTGCTTCCATGCAAAGCATGGTTTCCTTGTTATATCACCATATTTAATGCTATTTAATTTAATGCACCTATATACTTGGTAAAAGGTGGAAGGCTCGGCTTTTCTAGCCTGGTGTTTTGTTCCACCTTTGCCCCCTTAGTTCCGGCTACCGGTGTTATGTTCCATAAATGAGCGCTCCTAACACGATCGGGGTTGTTATGGGGACCCCCTTGATAATTCGTTTTTGATTAAGACTGGTCTGGCAAGGCCCAACTTTGGTACTACATTTGCCTAATCACCTAATAAAATTGCATAGGGACTTTCCGGACCCCGAGGATAATTTAATCAACCCCCGGGCCAGTGCTCCTCATGAGTGTTGGCCCCACCTGAGCGATGTCCGGCGCCCCTCTGGTCACCCGGAGGTTTAGCGATCCCGACGTCTAGCTCATCCGCCGTGTCCTGAGAACGAGGTACGCGACTCCTATCGGGATCGTCGACACGTCGGGCGGCCTTGCTGGATTAGTTTTACCTTTGACGAGATATCTTGTGCATCGGGATTCCGGTGATGCTTTGGGTAATCTCAGAGTTGAGGTTTTCCACTAGGAAATCCGACGAGATCGCGAGCTTCGTGATTGAGGATTTCTATGCGGCTTGTGGTAATTTGTGATGGACTAGTTGGAGCACCCCTGCAGGGTTAAATCTTTCGGAAAGCCGTGCCCGCGGTTATGTGGCAACGTGGAAACTTTGTTTAACACTGGTTCTAGATAACTTGAAGTTAATTAACTAAAGTATGCCGACTGTGTGCGTAACCGTGACTGTCTCTTTCGTGAGATCCTTCTTCGATCGAGGACACGGTGGGGTATGATTGACGCAGGTAGGTGTTCAGGATCATTCACTTGATCATTTGTAGCACTCGTCCGTTATGCGTAGATCTTCCCCCTCTTACTTCTGGTACTCGTAAGTTAGCCACCAAATATATGCTTAGGCGCTGCTGCAACCTCACCACTTAACCATACCTCACCCATTAAGCTTTGCTAGTCTTGATACCTTTGGAAATGAGATTGCTGAGTCCCCTGTGGCTCACAGATTACTACAACACCAGTTGCAGGTACAGGTAAAGATTACTTGACGCGAGCGCGTTGATTGTTCATTTGGAGTTGCTTCTTTTTCTTCTTCATCGATCTAGGATGGGTTCCAGGCCGGCAGCCTGGGCTAGCAAGGATGGACGTCGTTCTTCTTTTATCGTTTATTTTCGTCCGTAGTCGGACCCTGCTCTTACTCTTGATGATTATGTGATGTACTGAGGTGACTCTGATGTAGCTTGTGGCGAGTGTAAGCCAATTCCATATATCTCTTCTTTTCAGTACATGTACTTGTAACGATATCCATTCTTGCGACACGACGAGATGCGCTTCTATCCCTGACGAGGCCCTCGTGCCAAATTGAGGATAGGGTCGCATCTTGGGCGTGACAGAGCGCTTGGAGGCTTCGGCGGAAAGGAAAACGGTGTGTGGGCCACCACTCTCAGTCAAAAAACGTTTTTTCCACCTCCAGATTCGCCACCCATGCGCACTACACCTTTCGCCGTCGTGTCAATCCAGGCGCCACCCACCTGCCTACCGCCGCTAGAAAGACCATCTCCCCATCGAGAAAGAGAGGGTTCGCCGCAGCATCGCCCCGTGCTTCTGGGCAAGCTTTTCCGGTGCTCCGGCCACACAAGTGGGGATACGGGCGACTGCGCCTACCACGCCCGGGAGGTGTTCAACGATTTGTCTCGGCGATGAACTCCGACAACGAGGAAGTGTTCGCGGCGCTGCTGGAGGAGGAAGCCGATACCTACGCCTGATGACCCACAGGTGTAGGGGATCTATCGTATTCCTTTCGATAAGTAAGAGTGTCGAACCCAATGAGGAGCAGAAGGAAATGATAAGCGGTTTTCAGTAAGGTATTTTCTACAAGCACTGAAATTATCGGTAACACATAGTTTTGTGATAAGGTAATTCGTAACAGGTAGCAAGTAACAAATGTAACAATGGTGCAACAAAGTGGCCCAATCCTTTTTGTTTTAAAGGACAAGCCTGAACAAACTCTTATATAATGAAAAGTGCTCCCAAGGACACATGGGAATTTATGTCAAGCTAGTTTTCATCATGCTCATATGATTCACGTTCGTTACTTTGATAATTTGATATGTGGGTGGACCGGTGCTTGGGTGCTACCCTTACTTGGACAAACATCCCACTTATGATTAAACTTTCTCGCAAGCATCCACAACTATGAAAGAAGAATTAAGATAAATCTAACCATAGCATAAAACATATGGATCCAAATCAGCCCCTTACGAAGCAACACATAAACTAGGGTTTAAGCTTCTGTCACTCTAGCAACCCATCATCTACTTATTACTTCCCAATGCCTTCCCCTAGGCCCAAATAATGGTGAAGTGTCATGTAGTCGACGTTCACATGACACCACTAGAGGAGAGACAACATACATCTTATAAAAATATCGAATGAATACCAAATTCACATGATTACTCATGATTACTTATAACAAGACTTATCCCATGTCTTCAGGAACAAACGTAACTACTCACAAAGCATACTCATGTTCATAATCAAAGGGCTAATAATAATCATTAAGGATCTTGACATATAATCTTCCACCAAATAAACCAACTAGCATCAACTACAAGGAGTAATCAACACTACTAGCAACCCACAGGTACCAATCTGAGGTTTTGAGACAAAGATCGGATACAAGAGATGAACTAGGGTTTGGAGAGGAGATGGTGCTGATGAAGATGTTGATGTATATTGCCCCCCTCTCCATGAGAGGATCGTTGGTGATGACGATGGCTTCAATTTCCCCCTCCCGGAGGGAAGTTTCCCCAGCGGAATAGCTCCGCCGGAGCTCTAGTTTGGTTCTGTCGAAGTTCCGCCTCGAGACGGCGGCGCCTCATTCCGAAAGCTCTGATATGATTTTTTTTCCAGGTCAAAACCCTTCATATAGCAGAAGATGGGCACCGAAGGCCTATTAGGGGGCCCACAAGGCTGGAGGGCGCGGACAGGGGGGTAGGCCACGCCCCCTGGCTTGTGACCTCCTGGTGGGTCCCCTCTGGTATTTCTTTTGCTCAATATTTTTTATATATTCCAAAACAATTCTTCGTAACTTTTCAGGACTTTTGGAGCTGTGCAGAATAGGTCTCTCAGATTTGCTCATTTTCCAGTCCAGAATTCCGGCCGCTAGCATTCTCCCTCTTCATGTAAACCTTGTAAAATAAGAGAGAAAAGGCATAAGTATTGTACCATAATGTGTATTACCACCCCATAATGCAATAAATATTGATATAAAAGCATGATGCAAAATGGACGTATCAATGCCCAGGATGAAGAGCACCTCATGGTCCTCGCCGCTCTGGTCGGCCTGTTCGCGAGCAACGCAAACCCGCGGCGAGGTGTATAGGTGTCGGGTCGGCCGAAGGGAAAGCAGACACATCGACTGGAAGGCTATTGCTTGCTTTACACCGACTACTTCGCTGACGCTCCACTGCACAGCGAGAAAGTATTTCGGTGCCGTTATCGGATGAGCCGGAAGCTTTTCCTCAAGATTGTGAATTCCATTAGGGAGTTCGACAACTACTTCAAGTGCATGAAGGATTGCACCTTCACACTTGGATTCACCTCACTCCAGAAGTGCACGACAGTTATGAGAATGCTTGCATACGGAGCTCCTAGTGATATACTGGAAGACTATGGACGAATGGCCGAGTCCACCGCCATTGAGCATTTATACAAGTTCTGCAGGGCAGTGGTGGACTGGTGGTAGTATTTGGACCTTAATACTTGCAATCATCCAATGGTGAAGACACTGCTCGGATCCTAGCACAGAATGCAGCAAGAGAATTTCCTAGGATGCTTGGAAGTATCGACTTCATGCATTGGAAATGGAAAGATTATCCATTTGTTTGGGAGGGGATGTACAAAGGCACCAAAGGCGGTTGCAGTGTAGTACTTAAGGAACTAGCCACACAGGACCTCTCGATTTGGCACTCCTTCTTAGGTATGCCAGGAACTCATAATGACATCAACACACTGCACTGCTCAAATGTCTTTGCCAAGCTCGTTGAAGGTCATGCTCCTCTGGTGAACTTCGAGGTCAATGGGCGCAACTACAACAAGGGATGCTACCTAGCAGATGGCATCTATCCGAGATGGCCCGCATTTGTGAAGACTATCTCAAACCCTGTGCGAGGAGGCAAGAACTCCTACTTTGCCAAGTGTCAAGAGGTTTGCATGAATGATGTCGAGCGGGCATGTGGTGTGCTCTAATATCGATTTGCTGTTGCCCAGTATCCCGCCCAGACCTGGTCGAAAGATCAAATGTGGGAAGTCATGACTTGTTGTGTCATCTTGCACAACATGATCATTGAGAGCAAGCTGGAAGAGCCAGTGTTTGACACTGAACCATATTACAGGCAGGGTCCTCTTTCCCAAGTTGATCACCAGCTACCAGCAACCTAGATTGCCTTTCTCAACATGCGTCAGGAGATCCGAGATCCACTTGTGCATCAACAACTAAAGCACGATTTGGCAGAGCACCTAGGAAGTCTCAAGGGAAACACCTAGCTCGATGTGTGATGAATTATGAGTTTTTATTTGCTGAACTATTTTGATTTGTATTAATTTGTTGAACTATTTTGGTTTGTATTGATTTGTTGAATTATTTTGTTTTGTATTGATTTCTGTGATGAACTATGTGATAAAAAAATTAAGCATATGTTGAATTTGTGCCAAAGCATGTCGAATATGGGCCAAAATTGGTCCAATTTTACACAGAAAGTGGACCGATTTGCGCCGAAATCGGCGACTCGGGGTGACCTTGGGGGGGGGGCTGGGAACTCGAGCCCCCCACCCCACGCTGATTTTTTTGCCGGCGTGCCCCCAGGCGACGCTAATTCAAGCCCCTGGGGGCCGAACGGCTGGAGATGCTCTAAACATCGGGATGCATTATCTCCGGATGAAAAATCAGGAGCTAGCCTTATGGTTAGATCAGACTATATCAACATCCGCGCGTCGTTCCCTTGCTTTCATTTCCCAAAAAGATCCAGGCCTATTGTAAAAGTTCATAAGAAGTACAAAAGCACCTCAAAACATAATAAATTCTTCTTTGAGGTGTCTAGACCACCAAATGGTAACTACCACCATGAGAACGAGTTGTTGGCGCGTTGTTATGACCACTTCCCTATCGGAGCTGGCTTGACCTTGGCAAAGACACTTGAGAAGTTTTCGTGCACGTGCCCCAAGGATCGGCACCTTGTATCCGTAGTTGCCGCCTTTGAGCCCTTGAAAGGATCCGAAGCAACTGGCATCAAATCTCACTATCGCACACAAGCAACGAGAAACCCTAACCTCATTGCCCCAAGGAGATACGAAAAATCTACCCTGGACCTTCGTCAACTACTCCAGATGTACAAACTTGACAAGGAATGGAGCCTGAAAGACAAACTCGAAGAAAAAGCACCAACATCCGCCCAAGCGTTGCACCTGTGACACCCTAACTAAACTACTAGCTTGAGTGAAGGATCCAAGATTCCTTTCCATGCCACCGGCTGCCGGAGCGATATGTAGAGGGAAGGCGAATCCACAAGCTCGTAAATGAGGTCTCGAGAGAAGAACTAGCCCTGGACAACAAGGGAAGGGGATAAAAGACTTCGAGAAAAGGTCATGTATGCCATTACCTTGTTGAAGGTGTCGTTTCGAAGATCTGCTTTAGGTTCACAACCCATGGTGTGACATGAAGTTGGACTAGTCAACATCGTGCGTGGCCGGCGTTCCCTTCTTGAAGACGTTGGCTTGGAGGATGCGTCATTTATCTACTAATATGTGGTCGTAGGTTTGATGGTTCATTTTAAGGATGTTGTCATGAGACATGTCATACGTGGATGACTTCAAGTTTTTTTCCCTCTATGCAAGTCGATTATTTTACATTGTCATAATATATGCTTATGTGCACCACTCGATCCAGATATCTATGGTTTGACTCGTTTAAAAAATCACAATTACTATCTCGAATTTAAGCTCTTCTCTTTGCGAAAGGGTTACTCTAATCTCGAGCACAAATGCAACAACAAGAACAATTAATTTTAAAAAATAGTAAAAATAATCTGATTTTTTGGATGAACATCAACAAGTTTTTATAACATCTTGCAAAATTTTGCCACGGAAAGACATGTGTAGAGGTGCGTGTGTCCAAAAATGAAATATGAGTGCTTCAAAATGTGTTTTTTGAGCGTCATTTTTTGGTACAGGCCTTCACAGATGTCATTTCAATGTGAGTTTTGCAGGATGTTAGAAATTTTGTCGGTGTTCATCCATGAAAGAATTCAAACTTTTTTCTATTTACTAACTGTTTTTTTGTTGAATTCACTGTTCATACGTGTATATTTGAGCTCGGCACTAGATTATCAATGTCCTCTCTTTGTCCCTTATTTTAGTTATGTATGTTAGTACACTATTTGGTATAACCCATTATGGTTTTTGTTCTTTAGATTATTTTTTTATCTTAAGGAGTTTTTCAAGTGTTTTAAACTATCAATATTGTTTCTTCTTTTTTTTCCCCAAAAAAGAATATTGTTTCTTCTTAGGTATGAGTAATTCTTGCGTGGCCAAAATTGTGACGGGTACGTCCACAGCGATGGCCGCCTGAAATTTCCTCGATTTTTCAGATGATACTTGGCCATTTTCTAAGGTCCACATGAAACTCGCCGAATTGTATTTATTTGCGGTGAGTGCCCTGCCCGGTGGAGGGCGGCGGCTAGTCTGCTACGAAAAAGAAGTCAGAAGTAGCAAAGTGGTGTGGCTGATGAGTGACGACTGCGGTGTCTCATCATTCACATTCGGATATAGGAAAGGACAGGCAAAGTGTGGGGCAGATGACTGTTACCTGATTTGACCAAGACAAATTCCGACGAGTCAGAAAGAGGATAGGCTTGCCAGCGCCCACCGGCCGGGCGGCAGGCCCGGTTTAGCCATTACGGTATTAAGTATGGTTAGTAAAGAACCAAGCACTTTGCTTGAGTACTCCTCCGTCATATAGTATAAAACATTATTACATCGAATCCTCTATAATACTCCAAGTAAAGACCTTGATTGGTACTATACTTTTTAGTTTTAAAGAACCCACCTTCAATCAAGGTCTTTAATTAGAATTGGGTCATTCGATCTTAAAACTCTCGTTCAATTGTTTTATATAATATAAACTTTGCTTCAAATTTTCAAGCCTCACAATTAATTAAGGTATTTAATTTAAAATTGGACCGTCCGATTTTAATGGCGCCAACAATTTCTCAAGCTCTCCCGTTCAATTCTTTTAATTCATTATGTTCCTCAATTTTGACGGGCCTTCATTCAATTGAGGTATTTAAATTTAGATTTGGTTTACGATTTTGACCGGACCAACGATTTTCCAAATCAATCAGAAGCAACGGCCTATAAAATCATATCAATCATGGATAACACATAATTACATAACAAAAGGCTCACCAAATCACCATATTATAAATAAAAATAAAACACACCTTATAATCTTCCCCATTCGCCAAACTAAACATTTCATTAGTTCCAAAATATAAGGAATATTAGATTTTTGAAAAGTCAAATTTCTTTAATTTTGACCAAGTTCACAACAAAATTATGGCATCCACAATATAAAGCAAAATAAGTATGAAGTTTCATTTCATGATGGATCTAAAAATACCAATTTGATATCATGGATTTTGATATATTTTTCTATAAATTTGATCAAATTGAAAAGGATTAACGTTTTAAAAAGGTAATACACCTATATTTTAAAACCAAGTGATTATTCTTTTAAAAAACCCATCAATACCAATGCGCATCAAAACGTGTCGAACGATTCTAATATGTGACTATATTAGATGTAATAATGTTTTATATTATGGGATGGAAAGAATAGTTGGTAGACGCGGTTATATCTCTAGCTCAACACGACTTGAAATGATAATGTTAAATCTCATGCTTATCTTATCAAGTGGTTTCCTTTTACAAAATACCATACACATATACGCTCAGAAAAGTATGAATGCATTCACGAATGCATGCACGCGCGCACGCCCACACATAAACACGCCACACATAAACACACTATCTTTAAGAGCACATCCAAAATACTTGAGCCTACAAGTCCGGAGATTTTCACCATATGCATCATCTTTTAAAGGTATACATTCGTTCTCTCTCATGTCGAGAAAAGAAATGAACAAATGCAAAGGCAAAGGGGCGATATACTCAAGGCCACTTTTCATTGAGCTTTTTCTTGTGTTCTATATGGAGAGTCAAATAATTAGTTTTTATCTAAACAGAGGCAAAAGTCTTGCCTTATTCATTCACTCATTCATTAAGGACTTTAACGTATATTGGAACGGTCCAACAAAAATTTAACCGATTACTCTGGCAACATGATAGCGCTCAAGTGCCTAGCCCCGATGGTGACTCAAAGCTTGGCCTTATCCTTGATGAGCTTTAGAGCGTAGAATAGTGGTGTCAATTTCTTCCAAAACACTCTAGGGTCCTCTCATTTCAGATGACCCAAGAGACAAGCATGTCGAGAGTGGCCATGGCCTTACAATGAGCTGTGTTGGGACTTGATATGTTGGTCAACCACTTGACAGAACACTCATTCGGCCATTAATCTATCATCAAGGTCGCCAAACCGAGTCATTCCTTCACCATCCTCAACACTATTAAAGTGAAATGACTTTTTGCAGAAACAGTTTGAGGGCGGGGGTCTCGTTGGATTTCTTGTGTAGCGTGCATAGCCCACAATTAGGACATCTATGCAACTGCTCCACCTTCCAACGCCGGATTTGCAGCACTAGCCAGACGAATAACTTGACCTTGGATGGAGCCCAAACCTTTCATAGGATTTGTTCATGGTGTTCAATGTGGAGCCTCAAAATTGTACCTTGTACGTAGACGTCACCAAGTACTCTCTGTTGGCCTCGTACTTCCACAAGATGTCATTTTCAACGTTTCGATGAAGATGGAGGTCCTCTAGGTGGACCCCAAAGGTCAATAAACTCGCTAATCTGCCCCATAGTGAGATGCACGGAAGGGTTGATCTTGCTAACCCAAGCATTGTCCTGCATGACCTCATGCATAATTCACTGCTTGTGCTTGTAAGCCGCAAAGATGAGAGGAGCGACGTCCTTTTACCTCTTTCCTTGCACCCAAGAAGTGGCGCAGAAAGGTGTTTCCTTCCATAGCCGACAATGATGGTGGCGGAGGCATATAACAAATCCATACCTACCTCATTGCACGAGTTTCTCATCACAACCCATGATTTAGTACGGTCACTCCAACCAGGGCCAACAAAGTCTGAGAGCCTAAGCTAAGTTCTCCAGCTGGAAAATTTCGAGCCCACCAAGGTGGGTGGGCGGAAGACGGTCTCCCATCTGACTCTGCACTTACCCTAGTAGTTATCTATTTGGTAGACCAAAGGAAGGCACACCCAATCTTGTCGATACTCTCCAACACACCACGGGAGACCTCAAGGGGGTAATGTGATCAAGTAAATAAAGGCGGTGACAACTATTTTTTCCTAGTACAACACATTATAAAGTAAGTTCAATACAACGTGGCATAAAACCCTAAAATGGAGTCCAAGTATTGAACCATTATATGTTAAATTGAGAATTATTATGTAATTAGATAGTTAAAGGAGGGTTGTACCCCATGTAGTGAATTCATCAAAGTCAAAATCTGTTAGCTCAGTCTCCGAAAGATTATCATATGGATAGGGTGCACATGTATCCATTAACATGGCTGTGTATGCGTATTGTATTTTTAAAGACACAATTATATGTTGAGTTCGATTAGTATAATTGTATAGATCGAGTGAGCATGCAATTTTTAGGATATCATAGTTCCTCGTGGTGAAGAACGTACAAAGTCAGAATCATTATTGTGTGTTTGATTACTTTATGTCTCTTAAATTGAACCTGCACTAGGATCCAACCTGACATATAACATCACATAGAAAAAGAAACAAATCTAACTTTCGGATAACTCCATAGCAACACTTATTGTGGCAAAATCCTAACATGGAGACACAATTAAGGAGGCAGAAAATAGGGATACATTTTATCTTAATCTAGATACAACCCCTCTTCCACTTCATAGGTTCTAATAAGGTATTTGAGTGCATCAAAGGGCTTAACAACCAAATTTCTCAATGCAAAGATGCTTAGCTTCTCGTAGATCAGCTTCCTTCATTTAATTGTTTAGCATACAAATTCTCTCATGCATAATTGTTTTGCATATGTCCACCTATTTGGCATCGGTTGTCCTCGGGTCACCAAAATGCTCTCCCTCCTCCTTAATTACTTTGCAAATATCATCTCTTTGCACATGTACACAAGTTGCACTATTTTGTCTCGAGAACATACAAAATAACTTGAGAGTATACCACTAATATAAAGAAATTGTATGAGTTGTGTCTAAAAGCACATTTGATATGTAAGGTCCAACTTATAATATGATTATTTTTCTTGCAAAAAAGGTTAAATCTATTAACCAAACTAGTAGTATAAACACAAATGAACTGCATCAAAATCCATGGGACCGACCATCTTCATCCTATCAAATGAGCGGATGGTATGATGACTCATGCTTCTCTAATGGCGAAGCCAACTTATACGTCTCCAACGTATCTATTTTTCCAAATAGTTATGCTCTTATTTTGGACTCTAATTTGCATGATTTGGATGAAACTAATACAGATTGACGTTGTTTGCACGAGAACATCCATGGTGTTACTTTTGTGTAGAAATAAAAGTTCTCGAAATTGGATGAAACTTTTTAGAGTTTTTTTCTAGAATATATAAAAAATATTGGAGCGGAAGACCCACCAGAGGAGGGCCACTTGTTGGTGCCAAGCCAACAGGAAGCGCGACCACCCCCCCGGGCGTACCTTGTTGGCTTGGGGCCACCCCGTGGGTCCATAGACCCTAATTCCAATCATATAAATTCCTATTTCCAGAGGAAAAAATAGAAGAGAAGTTTTCATCATGTTAGGTGTGGTTGAATTGACAACTCAACTGCTAAGAACAATAAATATTCTTTGGCTTCCCTTGCGTCGAATCAATAAATTAGGGTGTAATACTACCCGTGAAGACTGTTGCAATCCCATGCACTTGTGGGTTATCACCAACCTATCGATTTGGACTTCTGGACGGGAAATAACAAAGACAACGGGCCTACCAGGAAAGCACTCTCAAGAAGAAGCCGCCACTGTGGAAAGAGCCACAAATCCAAGTGCCAAACATCCATTTTTTCGCACGGAGCTCATGATATCAACGAAGGCCACAATGACATGATGGAGTTGAGGTCGGAGGACCAAGATAGAAAGGGTCGTCATCATTCCAAAATACCTCACATACTAACTATTATAAACATCATCGGCCGGATAACCAGTATAAAAGATACGAGATTGATGCATCGATTACACTGTCAAGATGGGGTGGCTCGAGGATACCTTAATCGCTCATCAACGACGCCAACACCACCAATGACGTGTTGTTGGGGGGAGGGGGGGTCTATTGCATGTTACTACCACCACCGTTGGAAGGGACAAAGCGGCAAACAACAAAAACATAAAAGCCAGAACAAGGAAAGTTACAGATCGATCCAATAGAGTGGCGCCTTTCACATTTCCACATGAACATCAACTATATCAAATATCGTATATGGTAGGGAAATAGTCACATGATATCACATCTTTGTACATTCTTGGATACGATTAAGCACCAGGAGTGTCTTTTGTGCTTTGCAAAAAGAAGAACATTTTTCACAAAAATGATCTGAATATATCATAAAAATTCATGCTGAGTTTTCTTCTCCAGCGGATGTAGCGGTAAAAGATTCTATTCTTTCCACGGTCTAGTTACGTCTTTCCTCTCCCTATCTAAAGAGCTCTATTAACATAGACCCTCTCCTGACTCTCTATCATTTTAAGAAAGCAGCAAATCCTTCTCTCTATTCTACTATCCGATCTCGTCTGTTGAAAATCGTGATTTTCCTCCTTTTACCCAAATAGTCGACGGGCTATACGGATTCGAACCGTAGACCTTCTCGGTAAAACAGATCAAACGGATTATTATCTAAATGATTTGAACTATTTCAAAGTCGGAAGTACAAAGCACCCTAAACATAATAAAAATATAAAAAGTTTCTAGACCACTGGACGACCACTTTTGCCGCATGGACAAGTTGCCGACGTGATGTTGTTGCTTTTGTTGTTGCTTCCCTACCGTAATCGGTCTGACCTTGTCGATAATAGCCGGGAAGTCTTTGTGCGCGTGCCCCTAAGGACCAATGCTCTCGACTTGAAGTCATCATCATTGAACAGTTGAGTAGATCTGAAGCACTTGGCGTCAAATCGTGTCATTTCATAAGAATGACAAGTAACACAAACTCGCTCGCCCTCAGGTGACATCAGGAATCTATCTACGCGGAAGCTCCGTCAACTAAGCCCACGCGGATGAACTCGAGGAGGATCGAAACTTGAAAGATAAACTCCCAAAGAAGCGTCGCCATTTGTGTGAACACGTGTGAAGACTAGAAAACCCTAACTACCAACCAAAGCAAAGCCACTTGGATGTCCATCCCCGCCAGCATCTGTTGTAGTGGTAGGCAAAGGGGAGACCGATCCACGAGCTCATCGGCGAAACTTGGAGGGAAGTGTTTTTCATAGCCATACTACCCCCAACCCAACACACACACACACACACAGAGAGAAAGTCATATGTATTTCTATTTGGAGTGGCCTTTTGTTCAAGTTTTTCCACAACTATTTAAGACTCTTTGTGTTAGGTACCAAATCGATCTATAGTTCACGATAGCATACAAGCTAGATCTCGCGGGGGAGGAAGAGAGTGGCGGAGGGGAAGAGAGCCCCTGGTTCGTCCTGATTCAACTCGATGCCAGGCACGACGTGCCCAGGGGTACAAGTAGCAGTGGATGGATCACGTCGGGCCTAGGTGGCCCACTCGGGCCCAAGGTACCACCTGTTCTGCTTTGCGATCTGGAGCGGCCTGTTGGAGGCGCGCCTGGGGTCGAACCCATGGTCCGCCGGGGTTGTAGCTGCCTTGTCAGCAGGGGCACCGACATCCCCTCCTCCTTTAGAGATGGCTTGTCCTCGAGCCAAGATCGTAAGATGATGATCACGAAGGAGCTTGACATCTTCTTAGGTTGCGTCGAGGATGGATGGGTCAGACCAGCGCACGAGCATATGCTTGCACCATCCCTTGGGTGTAGTGCGCCAGTGCATGTCCAGGACCTCAATCGGACACAGAGGTTCGTCGGAGGGCGTCGGTAGCTCGGGATTGATGGGAGTGCTTAGAGACAGGGCGCAGACCAACTAGGACACATGGAAGAGGGGGTGGAGCTTGGCGCATGTCGGAAGCTCGAGCTCGTACGCGACGGGGTTGACGACGCAGGTGATCTTGAATGGCCCGAAGTAGCAGAAGGCGAGCTTGTGGTTGGAGCGGCGTGCCACCATAGTCTGGATGTATGCAGCTTGACAAAGACCTTGTCTCCCCGATGAAGGTGTGGCGCGTGCGCTTCTTGTCTGCCTTGGCCTTCATGATGCCGCGGGATCGATGAAGGTGTTAGGAGAGAACTTTTTGCATGTGTTTGCATTCTTAGAGCCATTCCTTGAGCGGAGGAAGTTTGCAGGTGGAAGCAACTTCAATCTCCCAGTGGTGGGGTTCGTGCCCGTAGAGAGCTGCAAAAGGAGAAGTATCCAAAGCAGAGTGATAGTTGGAGTTGTACCAGAATTCCACGAGGGCCAGGTACTGATGCCACTTGTGCAGGCAGGCGTGAATGAAACGACACAAGTAGATCTCCATGCACTGGTTAACGCGTTCTATTTTTCCCGTCTATTTGTGGGTGGTATGGGGTACTCATGTTGAGCTCTGAGCCGATGGTCTTGAACATCTCACGCGAGAAACTGCTAGTGAACACGGGGTCTCTGTCGGAGAGGATAGCTTTCTGGCAAACCGTGTAGTTTGTAGACATTCTCCAAGTATGAATGTGCGACCTTGATGCCTACTACTCAAATTTATTCTTGTAGACTCGAGTTGGGCTTCCAAAAGTAGAGTTTTGTAGGATAGTAGCAATTTTCCCTCAAGTGAATGACCTAAGGCTTATCAATCCATGGGAGGCGTACGATGAAGATGGCCTCTCTCAAACAACCCTGCAATCAAATACAAAAATCTCTTGTGTCCCCAACACACCCAATACAATGGAAAATCGTATATGTCCACTAGTTCAATGAAGAAATGGGGATACAAGTGTAATATGGATGGTAGAAATATATTTTTATAGTCTAAATAAATAAAAACAACAAGGTAGCAATTCATAAAACGTAGCATAAACAATATTGCAATGGTTGAAAATGAGGCCTAGGGTCCGTACTTTCACTAGTGCAATCTCTCAACAATGGTAATATAATTGGATCACATAACAATCCCTCAACGTGCGATAAAGAATCACTCCAAAGTTCCTATCTAGCAGAGAACACAAGAAGAAATTGTTTGTAGGGCACAAAACCACCTCAAAGTTATTCTTTCCGATCAATCTTTTCAAGAGTTCGTACTAAAATAACAATTTATCCTTTCCGGTCGATATATCCAAGAGTTCGTACTAAAATAACATCATTGATACATATCAATGAACCATAATGTCACCTAGTTACTCCAATGTCACCTCAAGTATCCGTGGGCTAAGTATACGACATGCATCAAACAATTTCAAATCCTTCATATTCAATCCAACACAAAGAACTTCAAGGAGCACCCCAAGATTTATGTCGGAGAATATAGTATGAAAACATGCATCAACCCGTATGCATAGAGTACCCCAATGTCACCTAGGGAATCCTCAAGTTAAGTGCCAAAACGTATATCAAGTGAATCACCTGAATACCCCAATGTCACTACGGTATCCACATGCAAGACATACATCATGTGCTCTCAAACTGAATATTCAATCCAACATAACGAGATCTTAAAGTGAAAGATTAAATTCATTATAACAATAGCACGGGACAAACACGATATGATCTAACTATATTAACAAGGCCCATGATATATCAACATCATGACATCTCAAGAACACGAGACAGAGAGGTATTAAGCACATATCTACTGGTACAAACCCTCAGCCGCAAGGGTGGACTACTCCCTCCTCATTATGGCCTCCGCTGGGATGATTAAGATGGCCATCGGAGATGATTTCCCCTCTCCAGCAGGGTACTAGAATGTCTACAAATTAGTTTTTCATTGATACAGAGAGTTGCAGCAGCGAAACTTCTCCTCTAGGGTTATTTCAGGGGGTTTCTATACTTTTAGGAATTTTTGGCATTGGAATCACGCCAAGATGGGCCGCGAGGTGCCCACTACCCACGAGCCCACGGGCAAGGCCTTTGGTGTGCCCTGGTGGGTAGTGTCCACCTCCTTCACCTTCTGGTCCTCCCACTAATCTTCTAGTGCCTATTTTGTTCCAAAAAAATCGTCAAAACATTTCGTTGCATTTGGAGAATTTTTATTTTTTCACAAAAAACAACACCATGGTAATTCTGCTGAAAATAGCTTCAGTCCGGTTAGATCCATTCGAATCATACCAAAACCATATAGAATTGTTATAAACACGGCATGAATACTTCATAAATTATAGATATGTTGGAAACGTATCAGCTTGGCCGCCTTGAAGGGGTGACTCGGAGGAAGAAACTGAGCATAGCGAGTGAACTTATCGACGACCACAAGTATGCAGTTGAACTTAACAAACACGGGGATGCCATCGATGAAGTCCATGGTGACAACCTTCCGAGCGCCATCTGGAATTGGTAGAGGCTCGAGTAGACGTGGGTATCAGATGCGCTCGGGCTTAGCTTGTTCGCATACATTGCAAGACTGCATGTACTAACGTGTGTGTTCCTTCATCTTGGGCTAGGCAAAGAGTCTGCGAAGGCGCATTATGCGGCTGGCACGCATGAGTGACCACTGATAGTGTTGTCAAGAAAGGCACGGAGCACGCGTTTCTGCAGGCTGGAGAACTTCCTAGCCACAACTTGTCGCAAAAGTATAGCACGTCGTCGGGCATGGAAAAGCGCGGTTTGGGGTCTTGCTGGCACACAGATCTTGGATGATCTTTTAGGCTTCCAAATTGGAGTTGTAGCTGGGCGCGATGTATGACAACCAGGGCGGGGCGCAGACAGAGATGGATGTCAAGGAAGATTCATGTCTTTTCCACGAGAGGGCGTCAGCCGCAGTATTGGTGGCGCTAGTCCAGTAGCTGATTTTGTAGCGCATCCCTAGCAGTTTTGTGAATGCCTTATGATGCCAAGGGGTGTGCAGGTGCTGATCATCAAGGTGAATCAAACTACATTGCTCAGTTCTAATGAGGAATTCGGCGTTGTGCAGGTATGGTTGCCATTGTTCGACAACCGTCAAGATCGCCATGCACTCTTTCTTGTAAGTGGAGAGGCTGTTGTTGCATGGTCCGAGAGGCTTCCTCATGTAAGCAATTGGGTAACCTTCTTGCTGGAGGACCGCACCTACGCCATGGGCACATGCATTTGTGTTGATGACAGACTGTTTGTTGAAGTCAGGTAGTAGTAAAAGTGGGGCAGATATGAGCTTCTCTTTTAGAGTGTCGAATGCTTGTTGTGTGTCACTTGTCCAAACGAACAGTTTATTCTTCTTTAGAAGGTTGAATATGGGGCGAGCAATGATGCCGAAGTGCTTGATAAACTTGCGGTAGTAGCTTTTCAATCCGAGAAAATTGCGCACATTTTTGCCAAATTTGGGTGTCGACCAGTTTTGGACTGCTTGCACTTTGGCCGGGTCGATGGAAACACCTTGGCGATTGATCACGTGGCCGAGGTAGGCAATTTGTTGTTGTGTGAAGGAGCACTTCGATTGCTTGACTTGCCAATGGTCGTTCTGGAGCAGCTACAACACTCGAACGATATGTTGAAGGTTTTTTGAGAAGGTTTTGCTGAATATGAGTATGTCATCGAAGAAGGAGACGACAAAGTCGTGCAGGACTAGCTTCAGAGTGGTTGTAATGGCGCCATTGCCGGTTGTTGGGCCGCGAGCAACACCGAAGGGCATGACACGGTATTCCCAGTGGTCGGAGTGTGTTTTAAACGTTGTCTTGTACTCCTCCCCTTCGACCATTCTAATCTGGTAAATTCCCGCCCGCAGATCAAGTTTGGAGAAGCACTTTGCCCCGGCGAGTTTGTCAAGAAACTCATCGATGATCGGTACCGGATACTTGCCATTTACAGTCATGGAGTTTAGACGACAGTAGCCAATGCAAAGCCGCCACGTGCCATCTTTTTTCTTGACTAGGAGCGTCGGGGAGGAAAAAGGGGCTCAAGCTCTTCTGAATGACACCGCCATCGA
The DNA here is from genome assembly GCF_904849725.1 of Hordeum vulgare subsp. vulgare. Lineage (NCBI taxonomy): Eukaryota > Viridiplantae > Streptophyta > Magnoliopsida > Poales > Poaceae > Hordeum > Hordeum vulgare. Next base: position 88,752,808 of record NC_058521.1, on the reverse strand, counting down.
GGAGTTCCTGAATTTAGTGCTCGATTTGGGTCTTGAGCTCAGGCTTGTACCTGTATGACCGGGAGTTGATAGGTTGCGCGCTTGCCATCAAGGGTATCCTGTGGTCGAACTCGCGCCTGGGTGACAGAGATCTTGGGTCATCGAACACATCAGCCAACTATTCCAACAGGCAAAGGACTTCAGCTGTCATTGGTGTATCTGTGTTGCTGGTGCTGTCAAGCGAGTTCACATGGATGATGTGGGCTACTAAACCCTGTTTGTAGGCTTAGAGCAGTTCTGGGGTAGATATCACTGAACACCGTGTCTGATCTAAAGAAGTGGCACATAAGCGCAACTAGACAGCCGGTGTGGTGACTATCGGGTAGTGTTCAATCAAGTCGATGTGCATAGGGCTATGTTTCCGCAGCCAGTCCATGTTGAGGATGGCATCGCAGGAGCCCAGCTTGAGGATCTTGAAGTCTGTGGTGAATTCATGCCCTTGAGCAAGCCACTAATAGTCTGGAATGTAGTGCGAGCAAGGAATGGTGGCTCCGTCGGCCACATGCATTTTGCAGGGTACTGACAGAGGAGTTGCGCATGAAAGCTTGGCTGCTAGAGCGCTGTCCACAAAGGAGGTGGAGCTGCCTGAGTCGATGAGCATCAGGATTTTGTGCCCTTGAAGCCAAGCGTGGAGTTGAAGAACGCCTCGGTCGGGCGAGCCATCATTCGCCTGACGCGAAATGGTGCACAAGTTTTCTTCTTCAGATTTTGGCGAGGCGTGCGGAGACTCGATGCGAGTATCATTCTAGGAAAACATGGTGAGGAGCTTGTCGACGACATGCATATGGATTGTGGGTGGGCACACATGGTCTTTCCCCCATCGTTCTCCACATTTGAAGCAGAGGCCCTTCGCTCGGGGAAACTGTCGGAGAACCGCGACCTTGCTGGCTTCAGACCGGGCGTGTGCAGCGTCAATACCTCGTCGGTCTTCAGAAAGAGCTGCTGGAATAGCTGCTCTGCTGAAGAATGATGGCATGGACAAATGAGTGAATGAGCTCCGGCTGCGGTTGGTGGAGCACACCTATGGAAGTTCGCCATCGGCTAGTTCCTCCTGAAGTAGAGCCAGCGAGAAAGCAGTGTCCAGGTCTGGTGGTCGATGTAGAAGCAACACCGCGCGGATGTCCGGCGTTAGCCTCTCGACAAAACGAGTTAAGAAGAAATACGTGTGAGTAGCTTTAGATTAACATATCAAATGATTCATTAGGGACTCAAAACACTCAATGAAATTAGCAACTGTTGTGGTTTGTTTGATGGCGTAAAACTTGCGGATGAGCATCTCGTGTTAGTCGCGACCGAAGCATGTGGAGAAAAGGGATGTAAATGACTCCCAATCCAGCCCAATCAATTTCTTCTGGACCGACTGTAGCCAAATGCCAGCAGGGCCCGAAGAATTGAGGATGGCCATGGGAATGTTGTAAGTGTCCCGAGAAATTGAGTATGGCCATGGGAACGTTGTAAGTGTCATGGACCATGAACATGTGGAAGTACAGCTCACAGAGCGTCTTCCATAGCTGTAGGTTTTCGCCCGTGAACACACGGAAGTTCATGGATGGGGGTGGTTGGCCGAGGGAAGCGAGGATTGGCGATGACAGCGGAGGGGTGGTGGTGGTAAGCGGGAGGTGAGTCATACCCGTGACCTGAGTGCCGCCGGTGACACGGTCTCCACCGACGGGGCCCCTCCGATGAGATCAACATCGTCGTGACAACTTGGCCCGTGGAGATCTCCATGCGCAGGAAGTAGCGGCGGGAGGGTGTGCGCCACTCCACCTCACGATGAAGGAGTGGTGGCTTGTAGAGTGGCGACCGTGGTCTCCAGCTTCGCGAAGCGGGCTTCAAGATTCGGCTTCTAGCGGAGCAGGTCCTTGATCTGGGAGGACAAGGTCTGTAGTTGCTTGAGGATGGAGGTGGAGTCATACTTGGCGTCGTGACGCATCTGATCCACCTACTCCTTGAGTGCTAGATCCATGACGGCAAGGAAGACTTGCTGCGTGTGGATGCGTTGTCGGGTCTCCAAAGTGGGCGCGACGGGGAGGGGTGGTGGTTGGTCTGTGATACCAGGATGTTAGGTACCAAATGATCTATAATTCACGGTAACATACAAGCTCGATCTCGCGGGGACAGCCCCGCGGATCTCGCGGAGGAGGAAGAGAGTGGGGGAGGGAAGAGAGCAGTCGGTTCATCCTGATCCAACTAGACGCTAGGCACGACGGGCTGAGGGGTACAAGTAGCGACGGATGGATCAAGCCGGGCCTAAGTGGCCCACTAGGGCCCAAGGTACCTCCTCTTGGTGTGTGCGATCCGGAATGACTCATTGAAGGCATGCCTGGGCTCGAACCCGTGGTCCGCTGTAGTTGCAGCTGCCTTGTGAGGAGGGGCACCGACACTCTGCTACTCCCTCCGTTCTTAAATATAAGTCTTTTTTAAGTTTTTACTAAAAAACTACATTCGGATGTATATACCATGTTTTAGAATATATGTTTATTTATTTTGCTTCATTTATAGTCTTTTAAAAAAATCGCCCCCTAATAATAAAGCGCGGAGCGCTTCTGTCGTCCGCCGTGGTCATTTTACAAAAACACCCCTCGCTTTTCCAGTATTCAACCCGCAGTCCGTTTTTGAGTCAAAAAAGAACCGTTTTTTTGCATTTTTTAGAAAACCCCCTCATGTTTCAGGTAATCAACCCGCAGTCCGGATTTAAGTTAGAAAACGAATCATTTTTTTGCATTTTTCCAAAAATCCCGTGATGTTTCAGGTAATAAACCCGCCCTCCGTATTTTAACAAAACAACCTAACTTTTCAGTTAATCAATCCACATTTTATCTAAAAGAAAATTATCCATATCTTTTAAACCGTAACTCCGATTTTAACATGTTATATATGAAATTTGATTAAAAAAATGTGTAGAATCTAAATAGGATGTTATTTTTAGCTGTTGAATACTTCTTAAATATTATTTTTATGCAAACTTAATCTGTAGTGCACGATCCTTTTTTTTCTCTCTTTCCGGCGACGATACGAATTGCAATAAACATCCATTAAACTAAAACCAAATCGAGAGGAAAGAAAACATCGTTAACAACACATGCACACCTTTAAAAAACCTCGTGGGGAGAAACAACATATTTCTCATCTTATTCCGAGTGACTGTATATTCAAACGCGTTTTCATTGTGTGAGCACTAAAGCCATAGTTGGCAACACAAATGTGACGCCATGTGAAAATATATTGCGTTCAGAGTATGTGTTATTTTCTCTTCCGGTACAACGCACAAGCTCTTTTGCTAGTCTTTAAAAAGTCTTATAAAGTATTTAGAAACGGGGGAGTACATTGAAAATTATCAATGTAAAAGATGTTACATTGACAAATGGCCAATTTCGGTGCAACGAACGCTCCTTAATTGTCCGCTGGTGGTTGTGAGAGGTGCTAGTGTGTCGCTCTTAAGCACCACGTGATATGTTAATAACCAAATGTACCCCACTTGATCCAGACTAGTAAGCTGTACTTTAGGTGAGTCCACACTTTGGGAGAAAAGGTATCGATTCGATCCCATGGAACACGTTTTCCTTTTTCCATTTTTTTTTCGCGGGTTGTCATTTTGGTGCAATAGCAGAAAAACAAAAGGCGCAGAATGTCAAGTGCTAACTTTTTCGAAGTGCTATATAGACTATTTTATCCTTTTTTTTTGTTTTTTGCCAAGGACTATTTTAGATATTATTTTGCTGTGGATATGGTGCGGTTTGTAGTTTTTTTTTTTCTTGCGAGTGTGTGCTTTATAGTTTTAGCGTGACGTCGAATCCAAATCAGAGTCGTTCACTCGTGTTGGCGCCTGTACAAGTCTTCTGTCGCCTTTGCTTAATTTAGGCGACACCCCATTTATTAACGTCATCGAATATCACCTTTGCACCGCTTGGTATGAGAACTATATCAAAAATCAAAAAAAGAAAAATCAACAGCTAATATCTACTTTGCGTTGCACGTTAATGATCCCAAATCCCATCTGTCACGTCTTCAGTATCACACTGCCTATACCATTAAACACACTTCATTTAACAAGGTAAAATGTTAGAGCAACTCTAGCAGACCCAGCATCCGCCCGGTCCGTAAAACGTGTTTGCAGTTCGCGGAAAAACGTCTTTGCAGGCCGACGCGCACGACCGCAGATGCAGACCCTGCATAACGGACCCATAAAACAACATATTCGTGGAATATGCTTTTTCAGACCCCGTGCGGGCTGAAATGTCCCTCCCATCAACCGCTTTCGTTTATATGCAGGACACCGCAACGGCGAGGGGGAAACCCGCGAATACGCGGGTTGAGGCTGAGATTTTGCCGTGTCCCGCAAAAAAATTTGCAGGTCGGGACGGGATGCGGGGTATGATCGGGCAGGTTTTTCCGCCCAGACTCGCATTTTGACGGTTATTTTCTGAGTCGGGATGGGATGCGGGGTCGGCTAGAGTTGCTCTTATATAGCTACTAGTAAACTGTCCGTGCCTTGTCATGCGTGAACAAATGAATTTATAACAATACTCATTTTCTTCTCCATAAACAAGCATGTTGCATGGAATATTCAATCACAACACAAATACAAATATCTTTTTCTGTCTATTCTTACAAACATCACACATTTCTCTAGCCGTCTTTTCCCTTTGATTGGACTTATTGTCAATCACTTTCTTCGTCCATACATCATTAACACTCTTAATCTATTACCCCTTGACTTTGCAAGTAACTTCCGGATAACACATCTAAAGAACAAAAAACTACTTCAATTTTTTTTCTATATTAACTATGATGATCCTACCATATAAATAACACCATCAGTTGCATACATGGAACATAAAGACTAAAGACACCTATGTACGATTACCCTTGTACTGGACTCATAAGAGTCACCCCACAAATGACGAGAAAATAACAAATCCGATGTTTTGGTAGCTACCCGTTATGAACCGTACACATCTAAATTATGATCACAACAAAATCTTGCAAAAATCCATAAAAAGCGACATACCTGCCAAAGAATCAACTCCACAAGAACATGTGAAGCTCAACAAAAATCCATATTTTTGTTGCTCGAAATACAAGCTCTCAAGGAGGGCAATGACTTGAGTACATGCAAATGAGCTGAAATTTGAGAATGAACATATTAACACTCAAACATATTCTTTTACTCTGAAAACTATGACATCCAAAAATAAATGGCACGCCCGTGGCTCTTTCCATTGTGCAAGCAAGATTGGTTGACTTAGCTCATTTTTCCATCGATTATATATTCACTTATGCAACTTTCTTGATTTCCTCGATATCAGCTTGAAATATCATATAAGGCTTTTCTTTCTTTTAAAATATCACAAATCAGAGGGGTGATCAGTCCACTTTTAATCATTCATCTTCTTATGATTAGCCGCCACAACCCAACACCTCTGGTTTTATGGACCAGGACCAATATCACCTCGGAACATTTCAAGTCATAACCGTCTGGATGTCGTACTCTCAAGGACGTGCAAAACTCTCTAATGCGGATAATCAAACACAATTCAAAAATTTCCCATAATAGAAAGGTAATGATCTTGTGTACACTGATCATGTTTTTTATATTTTGGGTAGCTACTACTGAATGGACAATGATGACATGTTGCAACTCTATAATAGAAAGTTAACCAGGTGTGTAAACAAAATCAACACCCACTCAAACAAAAAATTAGAGGTTCACCTTTGGGTACAATCGATAAATTACAACAAGAAGCTATGGTGAGTTTTGCAAGCCAGAGTAAACAATCAATTTAAAACTTAACAATTAGCTAGAGTATTGCCTCCATACGAAAACCATGCTCTAGATTTTATCATCCTATATAATACGCTCCCATGACACAAAAACCTACCATATAAGGTACATGAAAGGGAAGCCCAACTAAACACAAGAGAGAACCTAGACTTTCAATGAGGTCTCAACGGGAATGGATATGGTGAATGTGGTGGGGTTGATTCGAGCAGCTTAAGTGCGATCTAGATAATTATTTTGGAGAAGAAATCATTGTAGTTGTTGTTGGGTCCAATTGCACACCCGCGCAATGGAAATGCTCAATGAAGTAGGAGGGCCTTACTTCAGTGCCAGTAGCATACAAATAAAATAAATACAATGAATCCAATGTAGGTTAGTCAACAATATTACGAATGCACTCATACAAACAAAGCTACAGCATGGGGAACCAAACAAACGAGAACATAGTACATGCACCGCTTTTCATCAAATATGTCACGTGCAAAAACACATATTCCTCATCTTCCACCATGTTAGTGCTTGCCTCACCGTGAAAAAGTGCAGCCCTCAGAAGACATGGAAGCCTAAGCCAAGAATGTGAATCCAATGAAGCAGAGAGGGGAGGATTGATACGTCCATTTTGCATCATGCTTTCATGTTGATATTTATCGCCTTTTGGGATGTTATTTCACTTTAGGTACAATACTTATGCCTTTTCTCTCTTATTTTGCAAAGTTTACATGAAGAGGGAGAATGCTGGCACCTGGAATTCTGGCGTGAAAAAGGAGCAAGTTTGAGATGCTTATTCTGCGCAACTCCAATAGCCGTGAAAATCAACGTGGATTTTTTTGGGAATATATAAAAAATACCGGGCGGAAGAAGTACCATAGGGGCACCACCTGGAGGCCACAAGCCTGCCAGGCCCAGCCTACCCCCTGGCCGGGCCTGGGGGGCTTATGGACCCCTGTTGCCCCTCCGGCACTCATCTTTTGCTATATGAAGGGTTTCGTCTGGAAAAAAAAAATCAGAAGGGAGCTTTTTGGAGGATTCGCCGCCGCCACGAGGCGGAACTTGAGCAGAACCAATCTAGAGCTCCGGCAGGACGATCCTGCCGGGGAAACTTCCCTCCCGGAGGGGGAAATTGTCGCCATCATCATCACCAACGCTCCTCTCGTCGGAGGGGACTCATCACCATCAACATCTTCATCAGCACCATCTCATCTCCAAACCCTAGTTCATCACTTGTGACCAATCTCCGTCTCACGACTCCGATTGGTACTTGTAAGGTTGCTAGTAGTGTTAATTACTCTTTGTAGTTGATGCTAGTTGGATTACTTGGTGGAAGAGTTTATGTTCAGATCCTTGATGCTACTCATTACCTCTCTGGTCATGAATATGATTATGCTTTGTGAGTAGTTACTTTTTTTCCTGAGGACATGGGATAAGTCATGCTAATAGTAGTCATGTGAATTTGGTATTCGTTCGATATTTTGATGTGTTGTATGTTGTTTTTCCTCTAGTGGTGTTATTTGAACGTCGACTACATAACACCTCACCATTATTTGGGCCTAGAGGAAGGCATTGGGAAGTAGTAAGTAGATGATGGGTTGCTAGAGTGACAGAAGCTTAAACCCTAGTTTATGCGTTGCTTCGTAAGGGGCTGATTTGGATCCACTAGTTTAATGCTATGGTTAGGCTTTGTCTTAATTCTTCTTTCGTAGTTGTGGATGCTTGCGAGAGGGGTTAATCATAAGTGGTATGCTTGTCCAAGTAAGGGCAGTACCCAAGCGCCGGTCCACCCACATATCAAACTATCAAAGTAACGAACGTGAATCATATGAACATGATGAAAACTAGCATGACAGAAATTCCCGTGTGTCCTCGGGAGCGTTTTCCCTCCTATAAGACTTTGTCCAGGCTTGTCCCTTGCTACATAAGGGATTGGGCTACTTTGCTGCACCGTTTCTTCTTTTGTTACTTGTTGCTTGCTACGAATCATCTCACCACACAACTACTTGTTACCGATAATGTCAGTGCTTGCAGATTTCACCTTGCTGAAAACCACTTGTCAGATCCTTCTGCTCCTTGTTGGGTTCGACACTTTTACTTATCTAAAGGACTACGATAGATCCCCTATACTTGTGGGTCATCAAGACTCTTTTCTGGCGCCGTTGCCGGGGAGTGAAGCGCCTTTGGTAAGTGGAACTTGGTCAGGAAACATTCATATAGTATGCTGAAATTTATTGTCCCTTGTCACTATGGATACTAATCCTTTGAGGGGCTTGTTCGGGGTATCTTCACCTCGAACGGAAGCACAAATAGTTGCCCCTCAACCTGCTGCACCTACTGAAAATATTTGCTTTGTATTTCCTTCGGGTATGCTTGAGAAACTGTTGGCTAATCCTTTTACAGGAGATGGAACATCACATCCAGACTTGCATCTAATCTATGTAGATGAAGTTTGTGGTTTATTTAAGCTTGCAGGTTTGCCCGAGGATGAGGTCAAGAAGAATGTCTTTCCTTTATATTTTAAGGATAAGGCGTTGACATGGTATAGGCTATGTGATGATACTGGATCATGGGACTACAATCGGTTGAAATTGGAATTTCATCAAAAGTTTTATCATATGCATTTAGTACATCGTGATTGGAATTATATTTATAATTTTTGGCCTCGTGACAGAGAAAGCATCGCTCAAGCTTGGGGGAAGCTTAAATCAATGTTATATTCATGCCCCAACCATGAGCTCTCGAGAGAAATTATCATTCAGAACTTCTATGCTCGGCTTTCTCATGATGATCGCACCATGCTTGACACTTCTTGTACCGGTTCTTTTATGAAGAAAGATATTGACTTCAAATGGAATTTATTGGAGAGAATGAAACGCAACTCTGAAGATTGGGAGCTTGAAGAAGGTAAGGAGTCAGGTATGAATTTCCAGTTTGATTGCGTTAAATCCTTTGTTGAAACAAATACTTTTTGTGACTTTAGTGCTAAGTATGGACTTGACTCTGAGATAGTAGCTTCATTGTGTGAATCATTTGCTGCCCATGTTGATCTCCCCAAAGAGAAGTGATTTAAATATCACCCTCCTTTAGAAGTCAATGTAGTTAAACCCAATCCAGTTGAAGAAAGAGTCATTGCCTATAATGATCCCGTTGTTCCCAGTGCTTACATTGAGAAACCACCTTTCCCTGTTAGGATAAAGGATCATTCTAAAGCTTCAACTATGATACATAGAGGCTACATTAGAACACCTACACCACCTGAGCAAATTAGAGTTGAACCTAGCATTGCTATAATAAAAGATCTTCTGTCCGGCGATGTTGAGGGACATAATATTCACTTCTGTGAAGATGCTACTAGAATTGCTAAACCTCACGCTAAAGATAAACATAGGCCTGTTGTTGGCATGCCAGTTGTCTCTATTAAGATAGGAGATCATTGCTATCATGGCTTATGTGACATGGGTGCTAGTGTTAGCGCAATACCTCAATCCTTATATGATAAAATCAAAGATGAGATTGCACCTATTGAGATAGAGCCTATTGATGTCGCTATTCATCTTGCCAATAGAGATACTATCTGCCCTGTGGGAATTGTTAGGGGTGTTGAAGTCTTGTGTGGTAAAACGAAGTATCCTGCTGATTTCCTTGTTCTTGCTACCACCCAAGATAGCTTTTGTCCCATCATATTTGGCATACCTTTTCTTAATACCGTCAATGCTCATATTGACTGTGAGAAGAAAACTCTCACAGTTGGTTTTGAAGGTGTGTCACATGAGTTCAATTTCTCCAAGTTTGGTATACAACCTCATGAAAAAGAGTTGCCTGGTAAGGATGAAACTATTGCCTTAGCTTCTATTGGCGTGCCTCCTACTGATCCCTTAGAGAAATACTTGCTTGAGCATGAAAATGATATGCATATGGATGAAAGGGATGAGATAGATATAGTTGTCTTAGAACAATATCCTATCCTTAAGAATTATCTGTCTGTTGAACTGCTTGGGGATCTACCCCCACCGAAGGGTGATCCCATGTTCGAGCTTAAACAGTTGCCTGATACTCTTAAGTATGCTTATCTTGATGAAAAAGAGATATATCCTGTCATAATTAGTGCTAGCCTCTCAGATCATGAAGAAAAGAAATTACTAAAAACTCCAAGGAAGCACCGAGTTGCTATTGGATATACTCTTGATGATCTTAAGGGCATTAGTCCCACTCTATACCAGCACAAGATTAAAACTGATCCTGATTCTAAACCAGTTGCTGATCATCAAAGGAGATTATATCCTAAGATGAAGGAGGTAGTAAGAAAAGAAATACTAAAGCTCCTGGAAGCAGGCATTATCTATCATGTTGCTCATAGTGATTGAGTAAGTCCGGTGCATTGCGTCCCTAAGAAGGGAGGCATTACCGTTGTTCCCAATGATAAGGATGAATTGATCCCACAGAGGATTATTACTCCGAGGCATACGGAGGACACCATGCGGGAGATAGAACTGCACACAAGGTATTGCAATCAGGTTTCTATTGGCCCACTCTCTTTAAGAATGCACGTAAGTTTGTCTTGTCTTGTGAAGAATGTCAAAGAATAGGTAATATCAGTAAACGTCAGGAAATGCCTATGAATTATTCACTTGTCATTGAAACATTTGATGTCTGGGGCTTTGATTATATGGGACCTTTTCCAAAATACAATGGGTATACTCATATCCTAGTTGCTATTGATTACGTCACTAAGTGTGTAGAAGCTATCCCCACTAGTAGTGATGATCACTACACTTCTATTAGGATGCTTAAAGAAGTTATTTTCCCTAGATTTGGAGTCCCTAGATATCTAATGACCGACGGTGGTTCACATTTCATTCATGGCGCTTTCCGTAAAATGCTTGCTAAGTACGATGTCAACCATAGAATTGTGTCTCCCTATCACCCTCAGTCCAGTGGTCAAGTAGAGCTAAGTAATAGAGACATTAAACTAATTCTGCAAAAGACTGTGAACAAGTCTAGAAAGAATTGGTCTAAGAAGCTCGATGCTGCACTGTGGTCTTATAGAACTGCCTATTAGAATCCCATGGGCATGTCTCCGTACAAAATGGTGTATGGTAAAGCATGTCATTTACCTCTTGAGCGAGAGCATAAAGCTTATTGGGCAATCAAAGATCTCAACTTTGATTTCAAACTTGCTGGTGAGAAGAGGTTATTTGATATTAGCTCACTTGATGAATGAGAACTCTGGCATATGAAAATGAGAAGTTGTTCAAAGAAAAGTTTAAGAGATGGCATGGTAAAAGGATACAATAGCGTGAGTTCAATGTAGGTGATTATGTCTTGCTATATAATCCTCGTTTAAGATTTTTTTGCAGGCAAGCTTCTCTCTAAATGGGAAGGTCCTTACGTTGTTGAGGAAGTATATCGTTCCGGTGCTATCAAGATCAACAACACGGAAAGTAACTGTCCGAGAGTGGTAAATGGGCAGAGAATCAAGCATTATATCTCACGTACTACCATACATGTTGAAAGCAATATTATCAATACCATAACTCCGGAGGAATACCTAAGGGATATTTATCAGCCTGTTTCAGACTCCGAAAATGAAGAGGTATGTGATTCGGTAAGTAAACAAACTCCAAAACTTTTCCAGTAGGAATTTTTCTCCGTTTTGGAATATTTTGAAAAATAGAAAAATTGGAAGTAGTCCGGAAAGCGCACGAGGAGGCAACAAGCCTGCCAGGCGCGAGACACCCCCTGGCCGCACCTGGGGGGCTTGTGGCCACCTAGTGTGCCTCCCGGACTTTTTTCTCTTGCGGATCACTCCTTCTGGTCGGAAAAAAATCATTATATATTCTTCCGAAAGGTCTGACCCTCGTATCACGCAGATTTCCTCTGTTTTCGTTTCGAGCCCGTTTTCTGCCATAGATTTAGGGCAAGATGTCTTCTTAGGAATCTGTGGGGGAGAACAATCTCCCTCAATTCTATGGAGAAGTAGATGCTGAACTGAAAAGAATGGAGGTCATGGAGGCCAGGGAAAGGCTACCTAAAGAAACCAAGGGCAAAACTAAGGAGGGTAATCAGGCGTGGGACGAAGGGCAATCGGTGTTCAACAAGGAAGAAGTTGAAGAAGTGGATTTCCTCCAACCCTACCTCCACCTACTGTCTCCATCCTTGATTGAACTCTTGAGGTTTTGTGAAACAACTCGTGCTCGCAATACTTATCTCACTCATGAAGTTGTTTTGCTGGAGAAACATATCACATATCTCCAAGGTATAAATCAAAGATTGATGGCGCTCTTGGAATCAAAGGACAAAACAACGCCATCACCATCACCTCCAAAGGAAGACAACTAAGCATAGGTATAGGCAATCCCCTTGGCTTGTGCCAAGCTTGGGGGAGTTTCCCCGGTATCGTATCAGCATCACATCTTTTGCCTTTACCTTTGTTTTAGTTTGTTCCTTTTCAGTTTTCTCTTTCTCTAGTAGATTAAAGGTCTTAGTGTTTTAGGCTTGAGTTTTTCTTTGTGTGACCCCCGATGTATTCGAGCTCGTGAGCCATATAATAAAGAGTGTCTTAGTTAAGGGCCTTGCTTCATGCCATGATCTGAAAGAAAACAATGATAAAAGAACAAAAGCATGAAAGATCATGTAATGACCTTATGGAAAGTGATGGATTCACATATAAAAATAATGTTTATTGAAACTTGTTGAGGGTAGACAAACGTAGACATTGGTCATTGTTGCAATTAATAGGCAGTGATAAAGAAGGAGAGGTTCACATATGAATATATCATCTTTGACACCATCTATGATTGTGAACACTCACTAAACTATTGCATGCTTAGAAGTAGATGTTGGACAAGGAAGACAACATAATGAATTATGCTTGCTTGGTTCTGAACAATGATTATATGACTAGATATCCCTTACCATGTGACGATTGCTTCCACCCCATATCAGCCAAAACTCCCGCGCTAAGTAGAGATACTATTTGTGCATCCATAAACCTTCAACCCAGTTTTGCCATGAGAGTCCACCATACCTACCTATGGATTGAATAAGATCCCTCAAGTAAGTTGTCATCGGTGCAAGCAATAAAAATTGCTCCCTAATATGTATGATCTATTAGTGTGTGAAAAATAAGTTGTGTACGAACCTGTGATGAGGAAGACATAAAATCGACAGACTGCATAATAAAGTTCTTTATCACAGGAGGCAATATAAAGTGACGTTCCTCCGCACTAAGAGGCTACACATCCAAACCTCAAAAGCGCATGAGAACCTCTACTTCCCTCTGCGAATGGCCTATCTTGTATCTTTACTTTTTGCCCTTGAAAGAGTCATGGTGATCTACACCAATTCCTTATTTCGCCTTTATCTTGGCTAACGTCGTATGCTTGGGAAAGATCTATATTCATATGTCAACTTGGAAGTAAGTATTCATGAATTATTATTATTGACATTACCCTTGAGGTAAATAGTTGGGAGGCGAAACTATAAGCCCCTATCTTTCTCTGTGTCCAACTGAAACTTTGATCTCATGAGTACCACGTGAGTTGTAGCAATTGTAGAGAACGAAAAGATGATTGAGTATGTGGATTTGCTTTACAAGCTCTTATTTGACTCTTTCTGATGTTGTGATAAATTGCAATTGCTTCAATGACTAAAGGCTATCGGTTGTTAATTCTCGGTAAGGTTCTTGATCCATACTTTACTTTGCGAAGGAATTGTCACTTTAGCATAAGAGTTGATATGATGGTATTGCTGTTCTGATCATGATCATGATGCCTGCATGTTCGTATCTTGTTTTGTCGACACCTCTCTCCCTAAACATGTGGGCATGTTTATTGATCTAGGCTTTCGCTTGAGGACAAGCGAGGTCTAAGCTTGGGGGAGTTGATACGTCCATTTTGCATCATGCTTTCATGTTGATATTTATTGCTTTTTGGGCTATTATTACACTTCACGGTACAATACTTATGCCTTTTTTCTCTTATTTTGCAAGGTTTACATGAAGAGGGAGAATGCCGGTAGCTGGAATTCTGGCCTAAAAAAGAAGCAAGTTAGAGATGCCTATTCTGCACAACTCCAAAAGCCATGAAAATCAACGTGGATTTTTTTGGGGATTTATAAAAAATACTGGGCCGAAGAAGTACCGGAGGGGCGCTAGCAGGGGGCCACAAGCCTACTAGGCGCGGCCACCCCCCTAGTCGCGCCTAGGGGGCTTGTGGGATCCCAGCTAGCCCTCTGGCTCCTCCCTTTTGCTATAAGAAGGGTTTGGGTTTGGAAAAAATCAATAGGAGGCTTTTCAGAGGATTCGCCGCCGCTACAAGGCGGAACTTGAGCAGAACCAATCTAGATCTCCGGCAGGACGATCCTGCCGGGGAAACTTCCCTCCCGGAGGGGGAAATCGTTGCCATCGTCATCACCAACACTCCTCTCGTCAGAGGGGAGTCATCACCATCAACATCTTCATTAGCACCATCTCATCTCCAAACCCTAGTTTATCTCTTGTAACCAATCTCCGTCTCGCGACTCCGATTGGTACTTGTAAGGTTGCTAGTAGTGTTAAGTACTCTTTGTAGTTGATGCTAGTTGGATTACTTGGTGGAAGAGTTTATGTTCAGATCCTTGATGCTACTCATTACCTCTCTGGTCATGAATATGATTATGCTTTGTGAGTAGTTACTTTTGTTCCTGAGGACATGGGATAAGTCATGCTATAAGTAGTCATGTGAATTTGGTATTCGTTCGATATTTTGATGTGTTGTATGTTGTTTTTCCTCTAGTGGTGTTATGTGAACGTCGACTACATAGCACTTCACCATTATTTGGGCCTAGAGGAAGGCATTGGGAAGTAGTAAGTAGATGATGGGTTGCTAGAGTGACAGAAGCTTAAACCCTAGTTTATGCGTTGCTTCATTAGGGGCTGATTTGGATCCACTAGTTTAATGCTATGGTTAGACTTTGTCTTAATTCTTCTTTCATAGTTGCGAATGCTTGCGAGAGGGGTTAATCATAAGTGGGCTGCTTGTCCAAGTAAGGACAGTACCCAAGCGCCGGTCCACCCACGTATCAAACTATCAAAGTAAAGAACGCGAATCATATGAACATGATGAAAACTAGCTTGACAGAAATTCCCATGTGTCCTCGGGAGCGTTTTACCTCCTATAAGACTTTGTCTGGGCTTTTCCCTTGCTACTAAAGGGATTGGGCCACTCTTCTACATCGTTGTTACTTTTGTTACTTGCTACTTGCTACGATTCATCTCACCACACAACCACTTGTTACCGATAATTTCAGTGCTTGCAGATATTACCTTGCTGAAAACCACTTGTCAGATCCTTCCGCTCCTCGTTGGGTTCAACACTCTTACTTATAGAAAGGACTACGATTGATCCCCTATACTTGTGGGTCATCAATCACGAAGATGTTCCACTACATCAACCGCGTTATACGCTTCCGTTTAGCGATCTACAAGGGTATGTAGATACACTCTCCCCTCACGTAGATGGTCATCACCATGGATAGATCTTATGTGCGTGTATGAATTTATTTGTTTCCCATGCGATGTTCCCCAACAGTGTTATCATGAGCTAGGTCTATGCGTTGATGATATCTTGAGTAGAACACAAAAGAGTTTGTGGGCGTTGATGTTCAAATTGCTGCCCTCCTTAGTATTTTCTTGATTCGGCAGTATTGTTGGATTGAAGCGGCCCAGACCAACATTACTCGTACGCTTACGAGAGACCGGTTTCATTGACTAACATGCAACTTGTTGCATGAAGACGACTGGCGGGTGTGTGTTTCTTCAACTTTAGTTGAATCGGATTTGACCGAGGCGGTCCTTGGAGATGGTTACATAGCAATTTGCATATCACCGTTGTGGCTTTGTGTAAGTAAGATGCAATCATACTAGATACCCATAACATCCACGTAAAATATGCAACAACAAATTACATGAGGTCTAACTTTTTTTTGCAGGGTATGCATGTGATGTGATATGGCCAAAGACGTGATATGATATATTGGATGTATGAGATGATCATGTTGCAATAGTTAAATATCGACTTGCACGGCGATGCTACGGCAACCGGCAGGAGCCATAGGGTTGTCTTTAATTATTTTTGCGCTTGGAGATGCTTTACATTATCGCTAGTCAGTAGCTTTAGTAGTAACATCATAGCTAGCACGACAACTTAGATGGTAGCACAATGATGGAGATCGTGGTGTGGCGTTGGTGATGATGGTGATCATGCCGTCGCTTTGGTGATGGAGATCAAGAAGCACAAGTTCATGGCCATATCATGTCACTTATGGTTTGCATGTGATGTTAATCCTTTTTTGCAATTTATTTTGCATAGGATGACGGTAGCATTACAAGGTGACCCCTCACTAAAATTTCAAGATAAAATTGTGTTCTTCCCGACTGTGCACCGTTGCGACAGTTCGTCGTTTCGATACACCACGTGATGATCGGGTGTGATAGACTCTACATTCACATACAACGGGTGCAAAACAGTTGCACACGCGGAACACTCGGGTTAAACTTGATGAGACTAGCATGTACAGACATGGCCTTGGAACACAAGAGACAGAAAGGTCGAGCATGAATCATATAGTGGATATGATCAACATGGAGATGTTCACAATTGAAGCTAAACTCATCTCACGTGATGATCGCACTTGAGTTAGTGAATTTGGATCATGTGTCACTCGAATGCTAGAGGGGTGTCAATTTGAGTGGGAGTTCTGAAGTAATATGATTAATTGAACTTATTATCATGAACATAGTCAAAATGTCTTTGCATATTATGTTGTAGCTTGCGTTGTAGCTCTACTGTTTTTGGTACGTTCCTAGAGAAAACTTAGTTGAAAGATGATAGTAGCAATTATGCGGACTGGGTCCGTAAACTAAGGATTGTCCTCATTGCTGCACAGAAGGCTTATGTCCTTAATGCACCACTCGGTGTGCTAAGCCCCGAGCATCGTCTATAGATGTTGCGAACATCTAACATACACGTTTTTTATGACTACATGATAGTTCAGGGCGTAATACTTCACGGCTTAGAATTGAGGCGTCCAAGATGTTTTGAACGTCGCAGAACATATGAGATGTTCTGAGAGCTGAAATGAGGATTTCAAGCTCGTGCCCATGTTAAGATGTGTGAGACCTCCAACAAGATTCTTTGCGTACAAAGTAAGGGAGAAAAGCTCAATCATTGAGCATGTGCTCTGATTGTCTGGGTGCTACAATCGCTTGAATCGAGCGGGATTTGATCTTCTAGATAAGATAATGATTGACATAGTTCTCCAAAGTCTCTGTCACCAAGCTATAGACCTTCGGGATGAACTATAACACATCAGGGATAGAGTTGATGATCCTTGAGCTATTTTCGATGTTTGACACCGTGAAGGTAGAAATCAAGTAGGAGCATCAAGTGTTGATGGTTAGTAAAACTACTAGTTTCGAGAAGGCCAAGGGTTAAAAGGGATACTTCATGAAATGGAAAGCCAGTTGCCACTCTAGTAAAGAAATCCAAGGTTGAACCCAAACCCGAGACTAGGTGCTTCTATTATGGGGGAAACGGTCACTGAAGCGGAACTACCCTAGTTACTTGGTAGATGAGAAGGCTGGCAAAGTCGACAAAAGTATATTGGATATAGATGATATTGATGTGTACTTTACTAGTGCTCCTAGTAGCGCCGGGGTATTAGATACCGGTGTGGTTGCAAAGTGTTAGTAACTTGAAATAAAAGCTATGGAATAAATGGAGACTAGATGAAGGCGAGGTGACGATGTGTGTTGGAAGTGTTTCCAAGGTTGATTTGATCACCATCACACGCTCCCTCTATTTTCGAGATTAGTGTTAAACCTAGATGATGTTTGGTGTTTGCGTTGAGCATGAACATGATTGGATTGTGTTTATTGCAATATGATTATTCATTTGAAGAGTATAGTGGTTACTCTGTTTTCTTGAATAATACCTTCAATGGTCATGCACATAATATGAATGGTTTATTGAATCTTGATCATAGTGGTACGCATGTTCATAATATAGATGCCAAAAATATACATAGTAGTAATGATAGTACTACTTACTTGTGGCACTGCCGCTTGAGTCATATTGATATAAAACGCATGAAGAAGCTCCATACCGATGGATCTCTGGACTCACTTGTTTTTTAAACGTTTGAGACATGCAAACCATGTCTATTTGTGTAAACGCATGAAGAAACTCCATACAAATGGATCATTTGGACTCACTTCATTTTGAATCACTTGAGGCATGGAAATCATGCCACATGGGCAAGATGACTGAAGGCCTTGTTTTCTAGTGAGATGGAACAAGAAAGTAACTTATTGGAAGTAATACATTTTGATGTATGCAGTCCAATGAGTGCTGAGGCACGCAGTGGATATCATTATATTCTTGCTTCATAGATGATTTGAGTAGATACTGGTGTATTTACTTGATGAAACACAAATCTGAATTATTGAAAGGTTGAAGTAATTACAGAGTGAAGTTGAAGATTGCCGTGACAAGAGGATGAAATGTCTACGATATGATCGTAGAGATGAATATCTGAGTTGCAAGTTTGGTACACTTTCAAGACAATGTGGAAATTGTTTCACAACTAACGCCACCTGGAACACCATGGTTTGATGGTGTGTCCGAACATTGTAGTCGCACACTATTAAGATATGGTGCATATTATGATGTCTTATCGAATTACCACTAATGTTTGTTGGTTAGGCATTAGAGATAATCACATACACTTTAAATAGGGCACCACGTAATTATGTTGAGATGACACCGTATGAATATGGTTTGGAGAAACCTAAGCTGTCGTTTCTTAAAACTTTGGCGATGCGATGCTTATGTGAAAAAGTTTCAGCCTGATAAGCTTGAACCCAAAGCGGATAAATGCATCTTCATAGGACGCCCGAAACAGTTGGGTATACCTCCTATCTCAGATCCGGAAGCAAAGTGTTTGTTTCTAGAAATGGGTCCTTTATCGAGAAAAAGTTTCTCTCGAAAGAATTGAGTGGGAGGATGGTGGAAACTTGATGATGTTATTGAACCGTCACTTCAACCAATGAGTAGCAAGGCGCATGAAGATGTTCCTGTGGCGCCTACACTAGTTGAAGTGGATAGCTTATGATGGTGACCATACAACTTTAAATCAAGTTACTACCAGACCTCGTAGGTTGACAAGGAAACGCACTGCTCCAGAATGGTACGGTAATCCTATCTTGGAGGTCATGTTGCTGGACAACAATGAACCTATGAGCGAGAAGCGATTGTGGGCCTGTATTCCGACTAATGGCTGGACACCATGAAATCCGAGATAGGGTCCATGGATGAAAACAAAGTATAAACTTTTGAAGAACTACTTGATGGTCGAAAGGCTATTAGGTACAGATGGATTTTTAAAAGGAAGACGGACGATGATGGTAAATGTCACCATTAAGAAAGCTCGACTTGTCACAAAGATGTTTCCGACAAGTTCAAAGAGTTGACTATGATGATACTTTCTCACCCGTAGTGATGCTAAATCTGCTGGAATTATGCTAGTAGTTGCTGCATTATTTATGATGAAATCTTGCATATAGGATGTCAAGACATTGTTTCCTCGATGATTTCCTTGAGGAAAGGTTGTATGTGATACAACGAGAAGGTTTTGTAGATCCTAAGGATGCTAACAAGTATGAAAGCTCCAGCGATCCTTTTATGGACTGGGGCTAGCATCTCGGAGTTTGAATATATGCTTTGATGAGATGATTAGAGCTTTTGGGTTCAAATAGGGTTTGTGAGAAACTTGTATTTCCAAGGAAGTGAGTAGGAGCACTATAGAATTTCTGATGAGTATATGTGGTTGACATATTGTTGATAAGAAATGATGTAGAATTTCTGGTAAGCATTAAAGGTTGTTTGAAAGAGTTTTTCAAAGTAAAACCTGGATTGAGCTACTTGAACATTGAGCGTCAAGATCTATAGAGATAGATCAAAATGGTTAATAGAACTTTCAAATGAAAACATACCGTGACAAGTTTTTGAAGGAGTTCAAAATATATCAGCTAAAGAAGGAGTTCCTGGATGTAAGGTGTGAATATTGAGTAAGACTCAAAGCCCGACTACGGCAGAAGAAAGAGAAAGGACGAAGGTCGTCCCATATGCGTTAGCCATAGGATCTATAATATGATATGTTGTGTACCACACCTGATGTGTGCCTTGCCATGAGTTAGTCAAGGGGTACAAGAGTGACCCAGGAATGGATCACTTGACAGCGGTCAAAGTTATCCTTAGTAACAAGTGGACTAAGGAATTTTTCTCGATAATGGAGGTGATAAAAGAGTTCGTCGTCAAGGGTTACATCGATGCAAGCTTTGACACTAATCCAGATGACTCTGAGTAGTAAACCGGATTCGTATAGTGGAGGAGTCATTTGGAATAGTTCCAACTGGCGCATGTTAGCAGCATCTACAGGATGATATAGAGATTTGTAAAGCACATACGGATCTGAAATGTTCAGACCCGTTGACTAAAAACCTCTCTCACAAGCAAGAAATGATGAAACCCCTAAACTATATGGGTCTTAGTTTCATTGCAATTACATAGTGATGTGCACTAGATTATTGACTCTAGTGAAAGTGGGAGACTGTTGGAAATATGACCTAGATGCAATAATAAATTGGTTATTATTATACTAGCAAAAGGGCCCGTGTGTTGCAACGGGAGAAAAACCCACCATCTTCAATGGCGATGACCACATTATATTCATATCTCATCGCATGATTTTGAAAATTTGTCCACAAATGCAAGAAAATATTCTTCTTTTAATTTTATTCACAGTTCACAAGTTGAAACAATGTTCATATTTTTTCGAAAATATCATGGTTGTCAAAAAACTTGGTAACTCAAAGAATTATTCTGAATTTCAAGAAACAATTTTTAAAATATACTATAATATTCCGATCCACCCTCACAATTAATTCTTCAAAATTCACTCAAGTATATAATCTGAAAGACTCAGAAGCATTACTGTTGAACTGCATACATTCGATCATTCGTGAACATTTTTACAAATTTGGGAACATTTTTAAAATCGAAACCATTTTTTACTATTTATAAACTTTTTTAAAATTCCAGACAATATTTTATATTACGAACTATTTTCAAGTATTTTCTTGTGAATTGGCGAATAATTCATTTTTTGAATTATCAAACATTTTTTGAATTGCATTAAAGATATTTCTCAAAATGATAGACTTTTTTTTGATTCACGAATGTTTTCTCCAATATTACGATTTTTTTAATATGCAAACATTTTTACAAAAATCCCGAACAATTTTTGAATTCGCAAACATTTTATGTTCTATCAAACATTTATGTAAATATAATTTTTTGAATTTCTAAAGTTCTTATTGATTTATTTGAAATAGAAAAAATAAAAAGGAACAAATAAATAATAATTAAAAAACTAAAAAACAGGGCCCCGCCCATGTGCTCGCCCAAATGGGCGTGGTGTTTAATTTCCATCGAGCAGAGCGTAGTATAGTTGGTCCCTATGCTTGGGCTGGCCCATCCGAGGATTCCCTGCAAAACCTTTTTATATGTTTTTTACTAGCTACCTTGATTAGAATTTGATCGTACGAAAGGGGTTTTATGTAAAACTGGAAAAAACGGTTCATAGTCACGTAAAAGAGGGACTGCGGGTTAGTTCGGATAAAATATAGGGGGTTTTGTGCAAAACGAAAATAACGGTTCGACTTAACTTACAAAAGGATTGCGGGTTGAATCCTCGAAAACAGAGGGGCTTTTTCGCAAAATTGCCACGACGGACGACAGAAGCAATACATGCTTTATTATTAGGGAAAGATTTCCTTGTTCATGATAATCATTTATTATACACTAGAATTGTATTGCATGGAAACTCACATACAGGTGTGGATACATAGACAACACATTGTCCCTAGTGAGCCTCTAGTTGACTAGCTCATTGATCAAAGATGGTAAAGGTTTCCTGGCCATAGACAAGGGTTGTCACTTGATACTGGGATCATGTCATTAGGAGAATGCTGTGATGGACAAGACCCAAACTATGAACATAACATATGATCGTATCGGTTTATTGCTACTGTTTTCTGCATGTAAATGTATCTGTTCCTATGATCATGAGATCATGCAATTCCCTAACACCGGAGGAACACCTTGTGTGTATCAAACGTCGCAACATAACTCTGTTGGGGAAAGTCGCATGGGAAACAAAAAAAATTCTATGCACACGAAGACCTATCATGGTGATGTTCATCTACGAGAGGAGATTAGATCCACATACCCTTGTAGATCGCTTAGCGGAAGCGTATATAACGCGGTTGATGTAGTGGTACGTTTCCGCGATTCAGATCGCCGTAGTCGTACTATCTCATCACGATCCGTCCCGTGAACTTCATCCCGATCCGTCCCGCGAACTTCATCCCGATCCGTCCCGCGAACTTCATCACGATCCTTCCCGATCTAGTGCCGAACGGACGACACCTCTGTGTTCAGCACACATACAGCTCGATGACGATCTCCACCTTCTTGATCCAGCAAGACGGGGCGGAGAGGTAGAAGAGTTCTTCGGCAGCGTGACGGCGCGGATCTACTCTGGTAGGGCTTCGTCTAAGCTTCGCAGAAATAAGATCTAGAGGAAAAGCTGCGTGGTATAGGGTCGAGCAACACGTGACAAAGTTGTGTCTCAAAAACCCTCAATACCCCTAGTATATATAGGAGGGAGGGAAGGGAGGAGGCAGCCTCAAAACCTCAAGGTTTGGCCGAAATTGGAGGTGGAGGAGTCCTACTCCAATCCTACTTGGAGTAGGATTCCACCTTCCCACTTGGAAACTCTTTCCACCTTGTGTTTTTTGCTTCTCAAACCTTATGGGCCTTGGTGGGAACTTATTGCAGCCCACTAGGGGCTGGTTTATTTCTTCCCACAGCCCATGAGACCCATTGGGGCGTGATACCCCTCCCGATGGTCCCCGGCACCCCTCCCGGCACTCCCGGTACACTACCGATGAGCCCGAAACTTTTCCGGTGACCAAAATAGGACTTCCTATATATCAATCTTTACCTCCGGACCATTCCGGAGCTCCTCGTGACATCGTAGATCTCATCCGGGACCCCGAACAAATTTCAGTTACCAACACCTATAACTCAACTATACCGAAACGTCACCGAACCTTAAGTGTGCAGACCCTGCGGGTTCGAGAACTATGCAGACATGACCTGAGGCACCCTCCGATCAATATCGAATAGCGGGACCTGGATGCCCATATTGGATCCTACATATTTTCCGAGATCTTATCGGCCGAACCTCAGTGTCAAGGATTCATATAATCCTGTATGTCATTCCCTTTGTCCTTCGGTATGTTACTTGCCCAAGATTTGATCGTCGGTATCTGCATACCTATTTCAATCTCATTACCGACAAGTCTCTTTACTCGTTCCGTAATACAAGATCCCATGGCTTACACTTAGTCACATTGCTTGCAAGGTTTGTGTGTGATGTTGTATTACCGAGTGGGCCCCGAAATACCTCTCCGTCACACGGAGTGACAAATCCCATTCTTGATCCATACTAACTCAACGGACACCTTCGGAGATACCTCTAGAGCACCATTATAGTCACCCAGTTACGTTGTAACGTTTGATACACACAAGGTATTCCTCCGGTGCTAGTGAGTTATGTGATCTCATGGTCATAGGAATAAATACTTGACACACAGAAAACAATAGCAATAAAATGACACGATCAATATGCTACGTATATAATTTGGGTCTTGTCCATCACATGATTCTCCTAATGATGTGATCCCGTTATCAAGTGACAACACTTGCCTATGGCCAGGAAACCTTGACCATCTTTGATCAACGAACTAGTCAACTAGAGGCTCACTAGGGACAGTGCGTTGTCTATGTATCCACACATGTATTTGAGTTTCCAATCAATACAATTCTAGCATGGATAATAAATGATTATTATGAACAAGGAAATATAATAATAACTAATTTATTATTGCCTCTAGGGTATATTTCCAACAGTCTCCCACTTGCACTAGAGTCAATAATCTAGTTCACGTCACCATGTGATTTTAACGTACCCAACACCCATATAGTTCTGGGGTCTGATCACGTCTTGTTCGTGAGAGAGGTTTTAGTCAACGGTTCTGAATCTTTCAGATCCGTGTGTGCTTTACAAATCTTTATGTCATCTTATAGATGCTGCTACTACGTGCTATTCAGAAATACTCCCAATATATGCTATACTATATGAATCCGTATCACTACTCATAGTTATTCGGATTAGTGTCAAAGCTTGGATCAACGTAACCCTTTACGATGAACTCTTTAACCACCTCCATAATCGAAAAAAATTCCTTAGTCTATTAGTTACTAAGGATAATTTTGACCGCTGTTCAGTGATTCAATTGTGGGTCACTCTCTGTACCTCTTAACAGACTTGTGACAAGGCACACATCAGGTGCGGTATACAACATGGCATACTGTAGAGTCTATGACAAAGGCATAGGGGACGACCTTCGTCCTTTCTCTTTCTTCTGCCGTGGTCGGGATTTTGAGTCTTACTCAAATTCACACCTTACAACACAACCAAGAACTCCTTCTTTGCTGATCTATTTTGAACTCCTTCAAAAACTTGTCAAGGCATGCATTTCATTTGTAAGTTCTGTTTAGTATTTCGATCTATCTCCATAGATCTTGATGCTCAATGTTCAAGTAGCTCTATCCAGGTCTTCCTTTGAAAAACCCCTTTCAAACAACCTTTATGCTTTACATAAATTCTACATTACTTCCGATCAACAATATGTCAACCACATATACTTTATCAGAAATACTATAGTGCTCCCACTCACTTCTTTGGAAATACAAGTTTCTCATAAACCTTGTACATACCCAAATGCTTTGATCATCTCATCAAAGCGTATATTCCAACTCTGAGATGCTTGCACTAGTCCATAAAAGGATCGCTGGAACTTGCATACTTGTTAGTATTCTTAGGATCGACAAAATCTTCTGGTTTTATCACAGACAACCTTTCCTCAAGGAAACCGTCGAGGAAGCAATGTTTTGACATCCGATGTGCAATATTTCATAAATAATGCAACAACTACTAACATAATTCCAACAGACTTTTAATATCGCTACGAGTGAGAAAGTCTCATCATAGTCAACTCTTTGAACTTGTCGGAAACATCTTTGCGATAAGTCAAGCTTTTCTTAATGGTGAATAGTCACCATCATCGCCTGTCTTCATTTTAAAGATCCATCTTTACTTAATAGTCTTACTACCATCAAGTAGTTCTTCCAAAGTCTACACTTCGTCTTCATACATGGATCCTCTCTCGGATTTCATGGCCTCTAGCCATTTGTCGGAATCTGGGCCCACCATCGCTTCTGCATAGCTCATAGGTTTATTGTTGTTCAACAACATGACCTCCAAGACAGGGTTACCGTACCACTTTGTAGTAGTACGCGACGTTGTCGACCTACGAGGTTTGTAGTAACTTGATTGGAATCTCTAATGATCACCATCATCAGCTTCCTCTTCAATTGGTGTAGGCGCCACATGAACATCTTCCTGCGCCCTGCTACACACTGGTTGAAGTGACGGTTCACTAACCTCATCAAGTTCCACCACCCTCCCACTCAATTCTTTCGAGAGAAACCTTTCCTCGAGAAAGGACCCGTTTCTAGAAACAAACACTTTGCTTCCGGATCTGAGATAGGAGATGTATCCAACTATTTTGGCTTCGAGCTTATCAGACTGAATTTTTTTTCACATAAGCGTCGCAGCCCCAAACTTTCAGGAACGACAACTTAGGTTTCTCCAAACCATAGTCTATACTGTGTCATCTCAATGGAAATACGCGGTGCCCTATTTAATGTGAATGTGGTTGTCTCTAATGCATAACCCATAAACGATAGTGGTAATTCGATAAGAGACATCATAGTATGCACCATATCAAAATAGGGTGTGGCTATGACGTCCGGACACACCATCACACTATGGTGTTCCTGGTGGCATGAACTGCGAAACAATTTCCACATTGTCTTAACCGTGTACCCAAAAACTCATAACTCAGATATTCATCTCTATGATCAAATCATAGACAACTTATCCTCTTGTCACGATGATCTTCACTCTGAAATAGCTTTGAACTTTTCAATATTTCATACTTGTGATTCATCAAATAAATACTCCTGTATCTACTCAAATCATCAGTGAAGTAAGAACACAACGATATTCACTGCGTGCCTCAGCACTCATTGGACTGCACACATAAAAAATGTATTACTCCCAACAAGTTACTCTCTTGTTTCAGGTGGCATGATTTGCATGTCTCAAGTAATTCAAAATCAAGTGAGTCCAAACGATCCATCTCTATGGAGTTTCTTCATGCATTTATACCAACAGGTATGGTTTGCATGTCTCAAATGTTTCAAAAATGAGTGAGTACAAAGATCCATCAGCATGGAGCTTCTTCATGCATTTTACACCAACATGACTCAAGTGGCAGTGCCACAACTAAGTGGTACTATAATTATTACTTTGTATCTTTTGGCACCAATATTATGAACATGTGTAACACTACGATCGAGATTCAATAAACCATTGAGGTAATCATTCAAGCAAATAGAATAACTATTATTCTCTTTAAATGAATAATCATATTGCAATAAACACGATCAAATCATGTTCATGCTCAACGCAAACACAAAATAACAATTATTTAGGTTTACCACCAATCCCGATGATAGAGGGAGCGTGCAATGTTTGATCACATCAACCTTGGAAACACTTCCAACACGTATCGTCACCTTGCCTTTAGCTAGTCTCCGTTTATACTCTAGCTTTTCATTTCGAGTTACTAATCACTTAGCAACTGAACCGGTATCCAATACCCTCGTGCTACTAGGAGTACTAGTAAAGTACACATCAATATCATGTATATCAAATATACTTCTGTCGACTTTGCCAGCCTTCTTATCTACCAAGTATCTAGGGTAGCTCCGCCTCAGTGACTGTTCCCCTCATAACATAAGCACTTAGTCTCGGGTTTGGGTTCAATCTTGGGTTTATTCATTGGAGCAACAACTGGTTTGCCGTTTCAAGAAGTATTCCTTCTAGCCCTTGCCCTTCTTGAAACTAGTGGTTTTACTAACCATCAACAATTGATGCTCCTTCTTGATTTCTACTTTCGCAGTGTCAAACATTGCGAATCGCTCAAGGATCATCATATATATCCTTGATATGATTACAGTTCATCACGAAGCTCTAGCAGCTTGGTGGCAGTGACTTTGGAGAACCATCACTATATCATCTGGAAGATTAACTCCCACTTGATTCAAGCGATTGTTGTACTCGGACAATTTGAGAACATGCTCAATGATTTGAGTTTTTCTCCTCTACTTTGTAGACAAAGAATCTTGTCAGAGGTCTCAGACCTCTCAACAAGGGCACGAGCATAAAATCTCAATTTCATCTCCTAGAACATCTCTTATGTTCCGCAACGTTTCAAAACGTCTTCGCGCCTTGCTTCTAAGCCATTAAGTATCATGCACTGAACTATCACGTAGTCATAAAAAACGTGTATGTTAGATGTTCGCAACATCCACAGATGACGCTCGAGGTGCAGCACACCGAGTGGTGCATTAAGGACATAAGATTTTTGCGTAGCAATGAGGACAATCCTCAGTTTTACGGACTCAGTCCGCAAAGTTGCTACTATCAACTTACAACTAAATTTTCTCTAGGAACATATAAAAAAAGTAGAGCTATAGCGCAAGCTACATCATAATTCGCAAAGACCATTAGACTATGTTCATGATAATTAGTTCAATTAATCATATTACTTAAGAACTCCCACTCAAAAAGTACATCTCTCTAGTCATTTGAGTGGTACATGATCCAAATCCACTAACTCAAGTCCGATCATCACGTGAGTTGAGAATAGTTTTAGTGGTAAGCATCTCTATGCTAATCATATCAACTATACGATTCATGCTCGACCTTTCGGTCTCTTGTGTTTCGAGGCCATGTCTGCACATGCTAGGCTCGTCAAGCTTAACCCGAGTGTTCCGCGTGTGCAACTGGTTTGCACCCGTTGTATGTGAACGTCGAGTCTATCACAGCCGATCATCATGTGGTGTCTCGAAACGACGAACTGTAGCAATAATGCATAGTCGGGGAGAACACAATTTCATCTTGAAATTTTAGTGAGAGATCACCTCATAATGCTACCATCGTTCTAAGCAAAATAAGGTGCATAAAAGGATTAACATCACATGCAATTCATAAGTGACATGATATGGCCATCATCTTGTGCTTCCTTATCTCCATCAGTTAAGCACCGACATGATCTTCTTGTCACCGGTGCCACACTATGATCTCCATCAATGTATCGCCGTCGATGTTGTCGTGCTACTTATGCTATTACTACTAAAGCTACATCCTAGCAATATAGAAAACGCATCTGCAAACACAAACGTTAGTTTAAAGACAACCCTATGGCTCCTGCTGGTTGCCGTAGCATCGACGTGCAAGTCAATATTAACTATTACAACATGATCATCTCATACATCCAATATATCACATCACGTCATTGGCCATATCATATCACAAGCATACCCTACAAAAACAAGTTAGACGTTCTCTAATTTGTTGTTGCATGTTTTACGTGTCTGCTATAGGTATCTAGTATGATCGCATCTTACTTACGCAAAGACCACAACGGAGATGTGCAAATTGCTATTTAACCTCTCCAAGGACCGCCTCGGTCAAAACCAATTCAACTAAAGTTGAAGAAACCAACACCCGCCAGTCATCTTTATGCAACGAGGTTGCATGTCAATCGATGAAACCAGTCTTTCGTAAGCGTACGAATAATGTCGGTCGGGTCGCTTCAATCCAACAATACCGCCGAATCGAGAAAAGACTAAGGAGGGAAGCAAATCGAACATCACCATCCACAAAACCCTTTGTGTTCTACTCGATATAACATCTACACATGAACCTAGCACATGATGCCACTGTTGGGGAACGTTGCATGGGAAACAAAAAATTTCCTACGCACATGAAGACCTATCATGGTGATGTTCATCTACGAGAGGAGATTAGATCCACATACCCTTGTAGATTGCTAAGCGGAAGCGTATATAACGCGGTTGATGTAGTGGAACGTTTCCGCGATTCAGATTGTCGTAGTCATACTATCTCATAATGATCCATCCCGAGAACTTCATCATGATCCGTCCCGCGAACTTCATCACGATCCGTCCCACGAACTTCATCATGATCCTTTCCGATCTAGTGCCGAACGAACGGCACCTCCGCGTTCAGCACGCGTAGAACTCGATGACGATCTCCACCTTCCTGATCCAGCAAGAGGGGGTGGAGAGATAGAAGAGTTCTCCAGCAGCATGACAACGCACCGGTGGTGGTGATGATCTACTCCGGCAGGGCCTCGCCTAAGCTCCGCAGAAATAAGATCTAGAGGAAAAACCGTGTGGTATAGGGTCGAGCAGCACGTGGCAAAGTTGTGTCTCAAAAACCCTCAATACCCCTAGTATATATAGGAGAGAGGGAGGGGAGGAGGCAGCCTCAAAACCTCAAGGTTTGGCCGAAATTGGAGGTGGAGGAGTCCTAGTCCAATCCTACTTGGAGTAGGATTCCACCTTCCCACTTGGAAACTCTTTCCACCTTGTGTTTTTTCCTTCTCAAACCTTATGGGCCTTAGTGGGAACTTATTCTAGCCCACTAGGGGCTGGTTTATCTCTTCCCACAGCCCATGAGACCCCTTGGGGTGTGACACCCCTCTCGATGGTCCTCGGCACCCCTCCCGGCACTCCCGGTACACTACCGATGAGCCCGAATTTTTTCCGGTGACCAAAATAGGACTTCATGTATAACAATCTTTACCTCCGGACCATTACGGAGCTCCTCGTAACGTCCTGGATCTCATACGGGACTCCGAACAACTTTCGGTTACCAACACCTATAACTCAACTATACCAAAACGTCACCGAACCTTAAGTGTGCAGACCCCGCGGGTTCGAGAACTATGCATACATGACCTGAGGCAGTCTCCGATCAATATCCAATAGCAGGACCTGGATGCCCATATTGGATCCTACATATTCTCCGAAGATCTTATCGTTTGAACCTTAGTGTCAAGGATTCATATAATCCCATATGTCATTCCCTTTGTCCTTCGGTATGTTACTTGCCTGAGATTTGATCGTCGATATCCGCATACCTATTTCAATCTTGTTACCAACAAGTCTTTTACTCGTTCTGTAATACAAGATCCCATGACTTACACTTGGTCACATTGCTTGCAAGGCTTGTGTGTGATGTTGTATTATCGAGTGGGCCCCGAGATACCTCTCCGTCACACGGAGTGACAAATCCTAGTCTTGATCCATTCTAACTCAACGGACACCTTTGGAGATACCTATAGAGCACCTTTATAGTCACCCAGTTACGTTGTGACGTTTGATACACACAAGGTATTCCTCCGGTGCCAATGAGTTATATGATCTCATGGTCATAGGAATAAATACTTGACACGCAGAAAACAATAGCAATAAAATGACACGATCAATATGCTACGTTATATAATTTAGGTCTTGTCCATCACATGATTCTCCTAATGATGTGATCCCGTTATCAAGTGACAACACTTGCCTATGGCCAGGAAACCTTGACCATCTTTGGTCAACGAACTAGTCAACTAGAGGCTCACTAGGGACAGTGTGTTGTCTATGTATCCACACATGTATTTGAGTTTCCAATAAATGTAATTCTAGCATGGATAATAAACGATTATTATGAACAAGGGAATATAAAATAACTAATTTATTATTGCCTCTAGGGCATATTTCCAACAAACTCGGTGACTATAAGGTGCACTACAGGTATCTTCGAAGATGTCTTTTGGGTTGGCGTGAATCAAGTCTGGGATTTGTCACTCCGTATGACGAAGAGGTATCTCCGGGCCCACTTGGTAATACAACATCACAATAAGCCTTGCAAGGAATGTGAATAGGGATTTAGTCACGGGATCTTGTATTACAGAACGAGTAAAGAGACTTGCCGGTAACGAGATTGAACTAGGTATGGACATGCCGACGATCCAATCTCAGGCAAGTAACATACCGAAGGACAAAGGGAACATCATACGGGATTAACTAAATCCTCGACATAGAGGTTCAACCGATAAAGATATTCGTAGAATATGTAGAAGCCAATATGGGCATCCAAGTCCCACTATTGGGTATTGACCGGAGAGTGTCTCACGTCATGTCTGCATAGTTGTCGAACCCGCATGCTCTGCACACTTAAGGTTCGGTGACGTTTCAGTATTATTGAGTTATGTATGTTGGTGACCGAAAGTTGTTCAGAGTCCCGGATGAGATATCGGATGTCATGAGGAGCTCCAGAATGGTCTGAAGGTTAAGATTGATATATAGGAAAGTTGCACTTGGCCTCCGGAAAGTTTAGGGCATTATCGGTAAAGTACCAGGAGTGACAAATGGGTTCCGGGGTTTTATCAGGGAGGGGCCACCCACCCAGA
The DNA here is from genome assembly GCF_904849725.1 of Hordeum vulgare subsp. vulgare. Classification (NCBI taxonomy): domain Eukaryota; kingdom Viridiplantae; phylum Streptophyta; class Magnoliopsida; order Poales; family Poaceae; genus Hordeum; species Hordeum vulgare. The sequence goes on along the minus strand of NC_058521.1, from coordinate 88,721,366 downwards.
GAGGACCTAATAGGCCTAAAGGTGGTGCACTAGCCCTTAGTGGGCTGGTGCGGCCAGCCCAATAAGCCTATTTCGGCCGACTGTAAAAGAAAAGGAAAAAGAGAAGAAAGAGGGAAGGAGGAAACCAACTAGGAAGGGAGTCCTCCACCAAACCGAATTGGAGGCGGACTCTCCTCCCTTGTTGGCTTAGCCGAACCTCTCCTTGGATGAGTGGCAAGGCAGCCCTCCCTCCTCTTCCTCATATATATAGTGTATGTTTTGGGGCTAGCACACACCTGAAAAACCTACGTGCTACCCCTCCTCCATAGATCATCTTCTTCGTCTAGATTAGTCCGGCATAGCTTGGCGAAGCCGTGCTGGATTAATTCACCACCACGACCACCACGCCGCTGTGCTGGAGAACTCATCTACCTCTCCGCCCTTCTTGCTGGCTCAAGAAGGCGGAGATCATAACGAAGCTATATGTGTGCTGAACGTGGAGGTGTCGTCCGTTCGGCGGTAGATCGGGAAGGATCATGATGAGATCGCAGGACAAATCATGATGAGATCGCAGGACGGATCATGATGAGATCGCGGGACGGATCATGATGAGATCGCGGGATGGGCTGCGATTTGGATCGCGAAGATGTTCCACTACATCAACCGCCTTATATACGCTTCCGCTTAGCGATCTACAAGGGTATGTAGATACACTCTCCCCTCTCGTAGATGCTCATCACCATGGTAGATCTTATGTGCGCGTAGGAATTTTTTTGTTTCCCATGCGACATTCTTTCTTAGGAACACAATGAACAACACTTACCCATATACTATCAACAATAGGATAAATTATACCTGCCTCCATAAGCTTTAGTATTTCAGTTCTTACCACCTCCTTCATCTTGGAATTTAAGCGGCGTTGATGATCAATGATAGGTTTAGCATGTGGTTCTATATTAATCTTGTGATGTCATAAAGTGGGGCTTATGCCCTTAATATCATCAAGAGTATATCCAATAGAATCCCTATGCTTCCTCGGAGTTTTAAGTATTCTCTTTTCTTCATCCTCTGAAAGGTTAGCACTGATAATAACAAGATATATCTTCTTTTCTTCAAGATAAGTACATTTCAGAGTATCAGGTAATTTCTTTATATCAAACACATGATCTCCCTTAGGTGAAGGAGGATCCCGTAAGATATCAACTGGTAAGTTGTGTTTAAGAATAGGTTTTTCTCTAAGAAATATATCATATATCACATTTCTTTCATTCATATGCATATCATTTTCATGTTCTAGCAAATATTTTTCTAATGGATTAGTAGGAGGCACGACAATAGAAACAAGACCAATTATTTCATCCTTATTGGGTAATTATTTTTTATGTGGTTATCTACCAAACTTAGAGAAATCAAATTCATGAGACACATCACCAAAGCTTACTTTGATCTTCTTAGTAACACAATTAATTTCAGCATTAGCAGTATTCAAGAAAGGTCTACCAAATATAATGGGACAAAAGTTGTCTTGTTCTGAACCAAGTACTAAGAAATCAGTAGGATATTTGATATTTTCACACAAGACATCAACATCTCTAACAATCCCAAGCGACAAAATAGTATCGATGTTTGCAATTTAATGGGGACATCTATATCTTCAATTTGAGCGGGTGCTATATCATGCATAATTTCTTGGTATAAGGTGAAAGGTATAGTACTAAAACTAGCACCCATGTCACACATGCCATGATAACAATGATCTCCAATCTTAACAGAGACAACGAGCATCCAAGCAATTAATTTATTTTTGTCTAACTCATCCCGCTTGTTTCTAATAGGTTTGGAAATTCTCGTAGCTTCAACGCAAAAGTAAATAACCAGACCATCAATATTATCAACTAGGAGATCTTTAATCGTAGCAACATTAGGCTCAACATTTATTTGTTCATAAGGTTTAGGTGTTTTAACATAACTTTTATTAACCATAGTTGTAGCCTTAGCATGTTCCTTAGTTCTAACAATAAAGGTGATTTCTCAATGTAAATAGTAGGAACAACTGGATCAACATGGTTAACAATTATTCCTTCCTCCTTAGATTTATCAGGTTCCTCTGGTGGGTTTTCAATGGGTGGATGATATTTAAACCACTTCTCCTTAGGGAGATCAACATGAGTAGCAAATGATTCACAAAAAGAAGCTACTATAGTTGGTGTCAAAACCGGCCGATCTCGAGTAGGGGTGTGAACTGTGGATCTAAGCTTGATGGGTAACAAGATACGATGGAGATGGTGTTTTACCCAGGTTCGGGCCCTCTTGATGGAGGTAAAACCCTACGTCCCGCTCTTGTTGTTATTGTTGGAATAGTATAAAGTATAGAGTTGATCTAGTGCGAGATTGATCTTGTGGTCTAAACCCTAATCGCATGAGCTTTATCCCCCTACGATCCATGGATGTAACATCCCAAAATTTTAAATTTTGGAATGTTAATATAATTATTAGATTGATTGTTTGTTTGTTTGCTTGAGTGATTGAAACTTGTGTGAAATTTGAAACTTTTCAAAAACTTTTGAATGAGAGGGAATAAAATGACTTTCCCCATCTCCGATGACTTCAAATTCAATCTTTTAAAAGCAATGAGAGAAGATGACATGACTTCTTCAACTATAAAGAATTTGAATGGAGCTGGCATTTGAATTTTCTTCGATTTCAATTTGCAAATTCTATTTTCCCTCCACTCAAGAAATGCCGGGGAATAATATTCTGTCAAACATAAAAGAGAGGAGGAACATGACCCTCCAAAGCCAGGGGCATTTGTAAGTATTTTGAGCCAAGGAAGCAAAATTTAATTTGAGAAAATAATTGCAAAAAGAAATAATGCTTTTAGGGATTTTTTGGAAAAACATTTTTTTAAGTTTTTATTTTGGCCGTGGAAAAATGCCCATCATTTAGATTTTATTTTTCTGATAATTTTAGTATATAGAAACTCTTTATTCCGAATTGATTTGATTTCCCTTTTATCGTTTTAGTTTCCTAGTTTTAAAAATAGGAAAGGAATCACTTTTATTTGGAAACTCCTGCTCGCCCATTAAGAGTTTTCCTGTTTTGGCCCAACAGAGGATCTTCTTCCTCCTATGTCTCTTCCTCACGTGCACTGGACTTTCCTTACCATGGACAGAGAAATCCCCACCTCCGGGATTCGCGAAGTTCCTTCCCTCCTAGCCTCTCCCGTCGCCTCTATAAGAGAGCCCCAGCTCTCGTCTCTCCATTTTCCCCCAAGAGACGCCCCTCCCCTCGCCTCTAGCGCCGCCCTCCACTCTCGCCGGTTCCCTGCGTGACGGGCCAAGCCAGGAGCTCGCCCAGGAACGCCCCTTGCCCAGGAGCAACCCCGACGCCCCTGGAACCCCGCCGTCGACCGCCCCCTGCCACCCCTCCACCGCCCCCCTGTAAACCACCCCACCCCGCCGAGAACTCCTGCCAGGAGCTCTTCGCTAGGAGCTACACCACGCCGCCCCCCATGCAGGTCCCTCCACCTCGCCGCCACTCCCCTCGTCGCCACCCCCCCTCCACCGCCCCCCTGCCACCCCACCCCCCCCGCCGGCGACCCCACCCCGCCGGAGTTGCACCCCCTAGCCAGAGAAGGCCTCCAGCCCCTGCAGTCACGGTAAGGCTCCTCCTCCTCCTGTTTTTTTGGTTTGCCTATTAGATCAAGATCTACGGTGTAGATTAGAAGGGCATACCCCTTCGGTTCTTTGACAAGAACCGACCGTTTATTTCTATTAACCGAAGCGTTTTCTTATAATTCGGCCATTCGCTGGTTAGCCTACGCAGCGCACACCCCCTAGCCAACCAGAGATCACCACGTGGCCCGTTCATTAGTTAGCTTTTATTCATTTTTTCTGTTTAGTTCCAAAAACAGAAAAGTTCCAATTTTGTTTAGCCCATAACTTTTGATCCATAAGTTCAATGGAGTTGATTCTTTTTCCAGTAGCTCAAAAATTTTCTGTAGTTTTTAAAAGAATATAATTTGTCTATGTTTGAAATTTTCAAATTTGAATTAGATCAGATTTAGTTTAAACCTTGTTTTGCCTATTCCAGGAGTTTAAAAATAGCTTTTAATTTGATTCTTTTCGCTACGGATCACTAGTGATCTTATTTATCAGTGGTAGAAATTTCAGAATTGTTTGAGTATTTTAGCTCACTGTTTCTTGTGGAACCATTTCTGTTTCACCTTTTTTAGGACTATGGCTATTTCCGTTTTCTGTAAATTGTTTTAAATTATTTTCTTTTATATTTCAGAAAGATTATTGTTTTGTTTATGTTAGTTAACAGTAGTTTTGCAACAATTGTTGATTTTATTTTTATTTGTTATCATGAAATCAATTCTAGTTCCTTAGTAACTTGCAATTGGTTTCCCCACTGTTTCAAATCCCGTTTGGAAGTACTTTCAAATAGTTTTGTGAAAAATAATTTATTTTATCTTAGTTAAACTTATATCTTAGTTCCTTGTTATTATTTTCTGTTAGACAAAAACTATTTAGTGTTTGACGTAGTAGAAGACTCCCTAGTCTTATTTGAAGTTCCCTTCGGATTACTATTCGCTCTCTCTTTTTGTTTTGATTGCTAGAATGATTGCTAGTATGGGTGCTTATGTAAATGATATGTTTGTTATATAGATTTCATCGGAGAGTGACGAGTAGTCTATCAAGTTATTTATCGAGAAATTCTTCTTCGTCAACATCACCAGGCAAGTCACTTTGATCATATTATCACCTATGTTTTATGCATCATAGTTCTACCATCCTATGCCCAATTGCATGCTGCTTAGGTACTTGGAAATTTTAGTATAGATTGTAGTATCATGTGGTAGGCACACAACAACCCCGGGACGACAAATTTCATATTGCTATGCTTGAGTAGACGGGATTTCGGTTGAGGGCATAACACGAGTGATGCGAGGTTGATTAAATAATCAAGACCGGTTAAGACAAGATTTTTAAGACCTCAGGACGCAATGCAACTCTGGGTGAAGGACGGTTGATCGGCTCCCTGGAGAACCCAGTGGATGACCCGGGATGCTGGGGACGGCCATGACATCCTGCGGAAAGCTTCACCCAGGCTCAAAGAGACAGACGGATATTTTCAAGACCCAAGGCTTACCTGCACAGCCACAAGTCATTATGGGCTCTGGCTTGGTTGGACAACGTGGCGACTCTGGACAGGCGGTGCTAGCAGATGTAGAAGAACGGTAGGAATGGATGGGCACCGACAGGGATTCGGAGGGACCCGTTGAAAGACCATGTTTTGATCATCCGGTCTTCAAACACCCTGAAGTGCGAGGACATACACGGAGGCGATCAAATCTTGTGGGGAACGTGTGCAAAACTTTGCAGAGTACTCAAACCTAATCGATTAGCCGTGTCCACGGTCATGGACAACTTGAGCCAAAGGAACTGAAGTTATCTGGATTTCTCAACACCATTATATATATTTGATGAGGGTAATTATTGACAACTCGGGTACGAGAACTGGTTTGGCGGAACCATCTCGTTAACAACCAACTTTCTAGTAATATTTTGCTTTTAGCCCCTCTTGTTGTAGGAGAAAATTTGCTTTACGCTAAAACTTACAACACCACCTGCCATATATGCATATAGTATAGATGATTACTTTTCACCCCTCTCTTATGTGACTTGCCGGCATATTAAATATGCTGACCTACACGGCTGCAACGTATTATGTTGCAGATATTTTTCTTCGACGAGTTAGGGTACGATTCAGGGTTACGGTCTACACTCAACTTGCCGTTGGTGTTTATTGGGACTCCACTCCCTTGACCGCTTCCGCTGAGATATTTAAGGTATATATCAGTTTTACGCTATTTACATGTGATTGCACTTTGATATATACATTGATGTACTGTGTGTGCCAGCATACTGATCCAGGGATGGCACAGAAACATAGAGGCTTGACTCGTCTTGAGTCGGGTCGCTATAGAAATGGTATCACAGCACATGTTGAATGTAGGACGTGACCCTAGAAACTGGAAACTTCTTAGGATAGGACCTCTCAAAAATCTTATTTTCGAGAACACCTTTTACTTCTCATCTCTTCTGAATTCATCAAATGTTCTCCCTCGCCTCCAATAGTTAGACAATACCCTTACCCCTTTGACCTCATGAAGAATCAACAGAGTTCTACTTCAAAGTAAATAGGATTTCATCATGCAATTGAAGCTACACAAATTGAAGACTCTCAAGACCCGAAGAACTCGAAGACCTCGAAGCGTTCGAATATTTATATGACCATTAGAAGTCCAAACCCCTTTTGTATACTCACGTTAGATACGATGATTTGTGAGACGTCATTGGTGTGTGTTTTTCTGACGGCCACAACTAAAAACTATTCTCAAAAATATGGTTTGTATTGTGTGTATCTCCCTCCCCCTCTTACCCGTCTCATCCCCAAAACCTCAACCCTACCAGATGGAGTATGAAGCTGGACTTGTAGTCTCTGGACCAATGACCCAGCTAGAGGCTGATATATGGATTCAGAACATGGAGAACCACTTCGGGAGCAACTTGATCTCAAGGAAGTGTGAAGTGGAACACGCTCTTCAGTACTTTACACAAAGTGCTGCAATGTGGTGGAAAATGCACCATGCCATACAAGGATTTAGTGGAGCAGAAACTTGGGACGAATTCAAGAAGACCTTGTTAAGATCCCGACTTATTAATAAGTGCTATGACAATCCGAAAGAGAAGACTTGTGCTTGCAAGATCTGTGGAGAAATAGGACACACCCAGGAAGAACACACGGATGGATGCACTCATTGTGAAGAAAATCACCCAGCTGAGGAGTGCCCAAGCAGTCAGGTGACTTGTTTCCTTTGTGAAGGAACCACCCACTACCCAGCTCAGTGTCACATTTACCCCAAGGTGCAACAGGTTGTCAAGCAGCAGAAAGATGCAGTGAAGGAAACCCTCAAGAAGAAGATTCTAGAGGAACCTGTGATGAACGAATATATTGAAGACCCTGATGGACAAGGTCTGACCAGATTTTTCTCCAATGCATGCTACTCATGTGGAGAAGAAGGACATTATTCACAGGACTGCACGAGGAGATGCCAAGAGTATCTGGGAAACTTCCCGACGGAAGAAGTGGAGTTTGATCCACTTGAAATAGAAGAACTGGCCAAAATAAAGGAGTCCAGAAAGAAGAACAAGTACCCTCGGAAGAACCAAATCTCTGCAGACATAGACCTGAGTCATGTCAGATGTTACAAGTGTATGAAATTTGGCCACCACAAATACATGTGCTCAGGAAGGAAGCCGGGAACCCAAGGAGCAAAAGCAAACACTAAGACGCCTCAAGACTTGTCAGAACTCATTTGCTTTTGTTGCAAGGAAGCAGGACATTTTGCCAGCGATTGTCCCCAAAGGAAGAAAGCTAGAATGGAGTAGTTAAGTTTTGACCATGGCAATAAGTGTAATCCGAAGCACTCTTGTTTTTCATAAGATCATGGAGTGAATTTTTTTTGTAACAGAAGTCCCTGAGATTGTAATAACATCATGAATAAATGGAATTTATTGTCTCATGATTGCCTATGTTGAAAATGTATGCGTGTTTCTCTACGAGCAAAGATCTCCGAACATTATGAGGATATGAGAAAATATGGTCTATGCAGGCATGAGTATAATTCTTAGTAATCCGTAAACCCACAGGATCCTCTGAGTAGGAATGTACCATGATTACCAAGGAGACACATACATTCCTCTGAGTACCTATTTACTGACACCTGCAGATGAAAACTCTCTACGAGTCATTCCTCAAGGGCCCAGAAACGATCATGACCCTGACCAGTGATCATGATTACCCAAAAATCTTGAAGGACATGATGAAGCACATTCATCTTGAAGGAGATGCAATCTACAAAGGCTACCCATTCATGGAAAATGGAGTGGAACTTTGGTACGTGGAAGTACACCTCCACCATGTGAAAGGAGTTTGTCCAAAGACTATGGGGCAATACTTTTTCATTTCACGTGTACCACGAGCAACCTTCTTTGATGCTGTTCGTGAAGCTGCCATGGAAGCCATACGTCAGATCGGAGAAATACTTGAAGCAAGACTCCGTCATACCCAGGAATACCTGAGTGAGGTACATGCGGAAATGATGGAGATGAAGCTCATGACCACCATGATGAAGCAAAAGATGGATGATTTCAAGGAGCACCTCGGAAAGTTCGAGTGGAATAAGTACCTCCAAGAGAGGCAGATGAATAAAGTTGGCAGAAATGCTTGACCATACCGAACAATGTGGATGGCAACATTTGTAATAGAGTACTTTTGAATTGGAGTTTTTGATAAGAAATTAAGGATGTAATAAAGGATTGATTATGAAATGGATATGATTTATGGAATAAGCTATGATGGATCAGCAAACGTCTTCTTAGGAGCATACGAAAACCTGAGAGTTGTGAAGATACGATAGATGTTTTGTTCAGTTTGCAGAACCAATGGATTATCCGAACTTCGTTCGTGGACAAGAGAAATTTCTGCAACGCTTGTGAGGATGCCCAAGCGTTAGAATGCGAGATTCACTAAACCTTATACAGAGAAATGATTTGGGTGCGGAATGGATTGATCACCATGACGACTTACTCTTATCATTTATCTTGCTATTCAGAATGGTAAATCTGAGAGACTTACCCATAGTGAGAGACGACGTTCTTTGAAGCTTTTGTTTAAGCCTTAGAATGGTACAAGGAAAGCCCCAAGTACATGGCATTTGTTGTCACGCGTAGGAAATTTTACGGTGAGAGTGAAACCAAGACCCCACTCTCTACAGGATAACCACAAGTGGTAGACCACCATGAGAACCATCGATATGTTATTTAGAATTGACCACGAGACTGTTAGTTAAGAAGACCCAGTGACGGAAGAAGCTTATATCAACGGGAGAGCATCACCAAAGGATTTAATATGAAGACTGTGCGATGCCAGTTGCCAAAACCCCAGAGGATCGTTAAAGCATTTTGAGGGACCAGTATCTCTCATTTTAAGTGTGGTAGCATCCCACCTTGCTGGAGATTGGATTTGTTAGAAGACCCCCAAACCCTAACCTTTCTTTCTAGCCTCTTCGAATCTCGAGGACGAGATTCATTTTAAGTGTGGTAGTTTGTAACATCCCAAAATTTTAAATTTTGGAATGTTAATATAATTATTAGATTGATTGTTTGTTTGTTTGCTTGAGTGATTGAAACTTGTGTGAAATTTGAAACTTTTCAAAAACTTTTGAATGAGAGGGAATAAAATGACTTTCCACATCTCCAATGAATTCAAATTCAATCTTTTAAAAGCAATGAGAGAAGATGACATGACTTCTTCAACTATAAAGAATTTGAATGGAGCTGGCATTTGAATTTCCTTCGATTTCAATTTGCAAATTCTATTTTCCCTCCACTCAAGAAATGCCGGGGAATAATATTCTGTCAAACAGAAAAGAGAGGAGGAACATGACCCTCCAAAGCCAGGGGCATTTGTTGAAGTATTTTGAGCCAAGGAAACAAAATTTAATTTGAGAAAATAATTGCAAAAAGAAATAATGCTTTTAGGGATTTTTTGGAAAAACATTTTTTTAAGTTTTTCTTTTGGCCATGGAAAAATGCCCATCATTTAGATTTTATTTTTCTGATAATTTTAGTATATAGAAACTCTTTATTCCGAATTGATTTGATTTCCCTTTTATCGTTTTAGTTTCCTAGTTTTAAAAATAGGAAAGGAATCACTTTTATTTGGAAACTCCTGCTCGCCCATTAAGAGTTTTCCTATTTTGGCCCAACAAAGGATCTTCTTCCTCCTGTGTCTCTTCCTCACGTGCGGTGGACTTTCCTTACCATGGACAGAGAAATCCCCACCTCCGGGATTCGCGAAGTTCCTTCCCTCCTAGCCTCTCCCGTCGCCCCTATAAGAGAGCCCCAGCTCTCGTCTCTCCATTTTCCCCAAGAGACGTCCCTCCCCTCGCCTCTAGCGCCGCCCTCCACTCTCGCCGGTTCCCTGCGTGACGGGCCGAGCCAGGAGCTCGCCCAGGAGCGCCCCTTGCCCAGGAGCAACCCCGACGCCCCTGGAACCCCGCCATCGACCGCCCCCCTGCCACCCCTCCACCGCCCCCTGCACACCACCCCACCCCGCCGAGAACTCCTGCCAGGAGCTCTTCGCCAAGAGCTACACCACGCCGCCCCCTGCAGGTCGCTCCACCTCGCCGCCACTCCCCTCGCCGCCACCCCCCCTCCACCGCCCCCCTGCCACCCCACCCCCCCGCCGGCGACCCCACCCCACCGGAGTTGCACCCCCTCGCCAGAGAAGGCCTCCAGCCCCTGCAGTCACGGTAAGGCTCCTCCTCCTCCTGTTTTTTTGGTTTGCCTATTAGATCAAGATCTACGGTGTAGATTAGAAGGGCGTACCCCTTCGGTTCTTTGACAAGAACCGACCGTTTATTTCTATTAACCGAAGCATTTTCTTATAATTCGGCCATTCGCAGGTTAGCCTACGCAGCGCACACCCCCTAGCCAACCAGAGATCGCCACGTGGCCCGTTCATTAGTTAGCTTTTATTCATTTTTTCTGTTTAGTTCCAAAAACAGAAAAGTTCCAATTTTGTTTAGCCCATAACTTTTGATCCATAAGTTCAATTGAGTTGATTCTTTTTCCAGTAGCTCACAAATTTTCTGTAGTTTTTAAAAGCATATAATTTGTCTATGTTTGAAATTTTCAAATTTGAATTACATCATATTTATTTTAAACCTTGTTTTTATTATTCCAGGAGTTTAAAAATAGCTTTTAATTTGATTCTTTTTGCTACTGATCACTAGTGATCTTATTTATCAGTGGTAGAAATTTTAGAATGGTTTGAGTATTTTAGCTCACTGTTTCTTGTGAAAGAATTTCTGTTTCACCTTTTTTAGGACTATGGCTATTTCCTTTTTCTGTAATTTTTTTTAAATTATTTTCTTTTATATTTCATAAATATTATTGTTTTGTCTATGTTAGTTAACAGTAGTTTTGCAACAAGTGTTGATTTTATTTTTATTTGTTATCATGAAATCAATTCTAGTTCCTTAGTAACTTGCAATTGGTTTCCCCACTGTTTCAAATCCCGTTTGGAAGTACTTTCAAATAGTTTTGTGAAAACTACTTTATTTTATCTTAGTTAAACTTATATCTTAGTTCCTTGTTATTATTTTCTGTTAGACAAAAACTATTTAGTGTTTGACGTAGTAGAAGACTCCCTAATCTTATTTGAAGTTTCCTTCAGATTACTATTCGCTCTCTCTTTTTGTTTTGATTGCTAGAATGATTGCTAGTATGAGTGCTTATGTAAATGATATGTTTGTTATATAGATTTCATCGGAGAGTGACAGTAGTCTATCAAGTTATTTCTCGAGAAATTCTTCTTCGTCAACATCACCAGGCAAGTCACTTTGATCATACTATCACCTATGTTTTATGCATCGTAGTTCTACCATCCTATGCCCAATTGCATGCTGCTTAGGTACTTGGAAATTTCAGTATAGATTGTAGTATCATGTGGTAGGCACACAACAACCCCGATACTTGGCCCCGGGACGACAAATTTCATATTGCTATGCTTGAGTAGACGGGATTTTGGTTGAGTGCATAACACGAGTGATGCGAGGTTGATTAAATAATCAAGACCGGTTAAGACAAGATTTTCAAGACCTCAGGACGCAATGCAACTCTGGGTGAAGGACGGTTGATCGGCTCCCTGGAGAACCCAGTGGATGACCCGGGATGCTGGGGACGGCCATGACATCCAGCGGAAAGCTTCACCCAGGCTCAAAGAGACGGACGGATATTTTCTAGACCTAAGGCTTACCTGCACAGCCACAAGTCATTATGGGCTCTGGCTTGGTTGGACAACACGGCGACTCTGGACAGGCGGTGCTAGCAGATGTAGAAGAACGGTAGGAATGGATGGGCACCGACAGGGATTCAGAGGGACCCGTTGAAAGACCATGTTTTGATCATCCGGTCTTCAAACACCCTGAAGTGCGAGGACATACACGGAGGCGATCAAATCTTGTGGGGAACGTGTGCAAAACTCTGCAGAGTACTCAAACCTAATCGATTAGCCGTGTCCACGGTCATGGACAACTTGAGCCAAAGGAACTGAAGTTATCTGGATTTCTCAACACCATTATATATATTTGATGAGGGTAATTATTGAAAACTCGGCTACGAGAGCTGGTTTGGCGGAACCATCTCGTTAACAACCAACTTTGTAGTAATATTTTGCTTTTAGCCCCTCTTGTTGTAGGAGAAAATTTGCTTTACGCTAAAACTTACAACACCACCTACCATATATGCATATAGTATATATGATTACTTTTCACCCCTCTCTTATGTGACTTGTCGGCATATTAAATTTTTTGACCTACACGGCTGCAACGTCTTATGTTGCAGATATTTTTCTTCGACGAGTAAGGGTACAATTCAGGGTTACGGTCTACACTCAACTTGTCGTTGGTGTTTATTGGGACTCCACTCCCTTGACCGCTTCCGCTGAGATATTTAAGGTATATATCAGTTTTACGCTATTTACATGTGATTGCACTTTGATATATACATTGATGTACTGTGTGTGCCAGCATACTGATCCAGGGATGGCACAGAAACATAGAGGCTTGACTCGTCTTGAGTCGGGTCGCTATAGAAATGGTATCACAGCACATGTTGAATGTAGGACGTGACCCTAGAAACTGGAAACTTCTTAGGATAGGACCTCTCAAAAATCTTATTTTCGAGAACACCTTTTACTTCTCATCTCTTCTGAATTCATCAAATGTTCTCCCTCGCCTCCAATAGTTAGACAATACCCTTACCCCTTTGACCTCATGAAGAATCAACAGAGTTCTACTTCAAAGTAAAGAGGATTTCATCATGCAATTGAAGCTACACAAATTGAAGACTCTCAAGACCCGAAGAACTCGAAGACCTCGAAGCGTTCGAATATTTATATGACCATTAGAAGTCCAAACCCCTTTTGTATACTCACGTTAGATACGATGATTTGTGAGACGTCATTGGTGTGTGTTTTTCTGACGGCCACAACTAAAAACTATTCTCAAAAATATGGTTTGTATTGTGTGTATCTCCCTCCCCCTCTTACCCGTCTCATCCCCAAAACCTCAACCCTACCAGATGGAGTATGAAGCTGGACTTGTAGTCTCTGGACCAATGACCCAGCTAGAGGCTGATATATGGATTCAGAACATGGAGAACCACTTCGGGAGCAACTTGATCTCAAGGAAGTGTGAAGTGGAACACGCTCTTCAGTACTTTACACAAAGTGCTGCAATGTGGTGGAAAATGCACCATGCCATACAAGGATTTAGTGGAGCAGAAACTTGGGACGAATTCAAGAAGACCTTGTTAAGATCCCGACTTATTAATAAGTGCTATGACAATCCGAAAGAGAAGACTTGTGCTTGCAAGATCTGTGGAGAAATAGGACACACCCAGGAAGAACACACGGATGGATGCACTCATTGTGAAGAAAATCACCCAGCTGAGGAGTGCCCAAGCAGTCAGGTGACTTGTTTCCTTTGTGAAGGAACCACCCACTACCCAGCTCAGTGTCACATTTACCCCAAGGTGCAACAGGTTGTCAAGCAGCAGAAAGATGCAGTGAAGGAAACCCTCAAGAAGAAGATTCTAGAGGAACCTGTGATGAACGAATATATTGAAGACCCTGATGGACAAGGTCTGACCAGATTTTTCTCCAATGCATGCTACTCATGTGGAGAAGAAGGACATTATTCACAGGACTGCACGAGGAGATGCCAAGAGTATCTGGGAAACTTCCCGACGGAAGAAGTGGAGTTTGATCCACTTGAAATAGAAGAACTGGCCAAAATAAAGGAGTCCAGAAAGAAGAACAAGTACCCTCGGAAGAACCAAATCTCTGCAGACATAGACCTGAGTCATGTCAGATGTTACAAGTGTATGAAATTTGGCCACCACAAATACATGTGCTCAGGAAGGAAGCCGGGAACCCAAGGAGCAAAAGCAAACACTAAGACGCCTCAAGACTTGTCAGAACTCATTTGCTTTTGTTGCAAGGAAGCAGGACATTTTGCCAGCGATTGTCCCCAAAGGAAGAAAGCTAGAATGGAGTAGTTAAGTTTTGACCATGGCAATAAGTGTAATCCAAAGCACTCTTGTTTTTCATAAGATCATGGAGTGAATTTTTTTTGTAACAGAAGTCCCTGAGATTGTAATAACATCATGAATAAATGGAATTTATTGTCTCATGATTGCCTATGTTGAAAATGTATGCGTGTTTCCCTACGAGCAAAGATCTCCGAACATTGTGAGGATATGAGAAAATATGGTCTATGCAGGCATGAGTATAATTCTTAGTAATCCGTAAACCCACAGGATCCTCTAAGTAGGAATGTACCATGATTACCAAGTAGACACATACATTCCTCTGAGTGCCTATTTACTGACACCTGCAGATGACAACTCTCTACGAGTCATTCCTCAAGGGCCCAAAAACGATCATGACCCTGACCAGTGATCATGATTACCCGAAAATCTTGAAGGACATGATGAAGCACATTCATCTTGAAGGAGATGCAGTCTACAAAGGCTACCCATTCATGGAAAATGGAGTGGAACTTTGGTACATGGAAGTACACCTCCACCATGTGAAAGGAGTTTGTCCAAAGACTATGGGGCAATACTTTTTCATTTCACGTGTACCACGAGCAACCTTCTTTGATGCTGTTCATGAAGCTGCCATGGAAGCCATACGTCAGATCGGAGAAATACTTGAAGCAAGACTCCGTCATACCCAGGAATACCTGAGTGAGGTACATGCGGAAATGATGGAGATGAAGCTCATGACCACCATGATGAAGCAAAAGATGGATGATTTCAAGGAGCACCTCGGAAAGTTCGAGTGGAACTAAGTACCTCCAAGAGAGGCAGATGAATAAAGTTGGCAGAAATGCTTGACCATACCGAACAATGTGGATGGCAACATTTGTAATAGAGTACTTTTGAATTGGAGTTTTTGATAAGAAATTAAGGATGTAATAAAGGATTGATTATGAAATGGATATGATTTATGGAAGAAGCTGCCATGGAAGCCATACGTCAGATTGGAGAAATACTTGAAGCAAGACTCCGTCATACCCAGGAATGTTTTCTTAGCAACATCAATAAGCATATCCTTTGCTTGCAAATGTTTGCTTACTAAATTAACGACATACAATACCTCATACCAAATGACAGTTGCCACTATAAATTCGTACTCTCCAAGTTCATTATTTGCCAAACCTTTAGCCTCACTGCTCATTTTTATGTCATTATCTGTCTCGGATACCTGAAATAAAAATAAAAATATATGGTATACTTGGAGATATCTAAAAGAGTTGCATCATTATAATATGAGAAAATTGGGTACCTAAAGTAGGGCCTCCCGAATGTCTGCACATTGAAGTCGAATAGCTTTAAGACTACCAATACGTCTCTCCCAACGTGTAGCTTACATTGACTTGATAGTTAATCAAGTGATGTTTTCCTTCAGAATATGCCACTTCTTTGTAGAATTAGCAAAAATAGTATATATGCATTGAACAATTCCGAAAAAGTCTTTAGCTTTACCACAAGTCTTAGTCATATCACAAAGTGTCAGATTAAGGCTATGACAACCACTAGCAGAATGGAAAGATCTAGGATTTACATTCAAAAGTCTCCTTTGGACTCCATGATGTGTTCCTTTCATATTTAACCTGTTATCATAACCTTGTCCTCTCACATCATCTATATCAAGATCAAGATGCTTTAGTTCATTCCCTAGCACTTCAAATAGTTCTTGCCCAGTCGTATCATTTACATCTAAAAATCCTAAAAATGATTCCTCTATGCAAACATGACTTGAAGATGAATCCACATATCTTATGATTATAAACATTTGTTCTCGATGGCTTGCATCAGGGGTACAATCAAGTATGCCTGAGAAATATTTTGCACTCTTTATTTTCTTAACATCTCAGACTTAATAGCAGAAGCAAGCAAATGTATCAACTCATTCTAAATCTTATGATCAAGATAATGCGCATGAGTTTCTTCATTTGTAATACGACGAACATGCTCCTGAATATCCGGATCAAATCCAGCCAACATCTCAACCAAGCCCAAGAAATTTCCATTGCTATCTTCGTACAATTTGCTATTGGTACCACGAAATGCAAGATTATGCTTGGAAAGAAATTTTAGAATGCAAACAATTCTGAACAAAACTTTTCTCCAGTGGTCCTTTTCACTCTCAAGTTGTCGCTGCGTAGCTTTATCAATAGTTTGATGCATTTGCAATCTACTACGCAACTCATAGCAAGTGGTCATATTTAAAACTTGATCTGCACTTGTCTCATGCTCTTTGAGTCTAGTGCCAAGATGTGTCCAATCGTTGTACCCCTTATTTGCTAAATTACCTTTTCGATGCCCTTTTGCAAATAATTTACAATTGAAGCAAAATACTCTATCTAGTTCCTCAGAATAGACAAGCCAATCCCTATTGCAATGCTATCCATTTGATAGAATTCTAGTGTAGAATAGTGCAGAAAACCTCCTTTTATATTTATCCTCACGACCTTTATTAAACAATGTGTCCCTTTGAGGGCCCTTTTCTGCTAAAATATCAATTTGCTTAGAATGAAGAGAATCCCAATACCTTGGATCAAATATATCAATATGAAAAGAATCACCAACATCTGCGGTAGGTGAAGTATTCAAGTTGCCATCAACATTAATATCCTCAATGTTATCACAGTTTTCTTCACATTCGACATTATTTTCTGTCCCGTGATCATTTTCGACATTATTACCACGTGCAGGCTCATGATCAAGTGATTGGTTATCGGAGGACACTCGTGGCTTTTTTACAACAAATTTATCAATATTTCCATACTGAGACTGTGTTAATTCCTCGGATTTTTGTTTCTTCAAATGTTTTTGATAACCAGATTCTTGTTTTCTAAGTGAAGACATGACTTGAAATTGAATCTTGCAATGCTAGACGCCTAATTGATGAAAATAATAAAATTAGTTGTAAACTTGATATAAGCGATCAGAAATAAAACTCACTCAAGGGACAAGATCTCACGGCAAGCCGGACACTGGATCCTGTTCTTGTTCCTAATTTCTGAATCTCGATTGCTGTTCCAGTTCCTAAATCCTAATTAGCTGATTCTTGTCGCTTCATGGTACCCAACTCATCCTGATGAGAAAAAAAGGAATAAAGAATTGCTATTTGCATCATTGCATGAACGTGAAGGAGGATGGAGGCTGTACTAATCACTGACTCTGATTATCTTTAGCTGTTTCTTGTCGCCTTGTCGGCCAACCAAGTTTCCTGTCCGGGGCGCTCGAGGCTGGACTAATTGCTTACTGGTTCGATGATTCCTGACTCCTGATGATCGCTCCACTGCCGCGCTGGAAGCACCAGCCGCCTTCCTGGAAGAACAAACGAACACGAAGGGACAAATCGAGAGATTGATAAGGCATCGATGTGTGGGTGTCTGTCATCTCGATCGCTCGCCAGCGCGCCAGAAGACCCAACAGCGCCGCAACGAGGGAGCAGCCCCAGTCAGTGTTGGAGCCTGTAGGCCCATCTAACATCATTAAGACTAATAGAACTGTAAATAAATTTAGAGGGCCCCTAAAAACTAGGGTCCCTGTGCACCCGCACAGGTGGCACACCCCTAGGATCGGGCCTGAAGGAGATCATCCTTAAATCTAGCCTTAATTCTAGAAGCTAAAAGGGAAATATCATGAATGAAGTTAGACTTCAATCCGTTGAATCTGGGATGCTCATTGTTAAAAATCCTTGCATTTCTGATGGTCCAAATATTCCAGCATGCAGTAAAAACAACTTCATAGAAAAAATGACGCTGAAAATATCTCATGGCTGTCAAAGATGGGTGTCCCACATGGAGTTGCCCTCCCAAGTAATCTGAAGATAGTTCCAAACCCTGGTGCTGAACATGCAGTTGAAGAAGAGATGATCGCTGTCCTCTTTGACTCTTGCATGACATATGACACATAAGTTTGACTCAGAAACATTCCAATGGCGTCTCTCAAGCATATCTTGAGTGTTCAGTCTGTCCATAATGAGCATCCAGGCGAACATTTTGATTTTCATGGTACAACAACTTCTCCAAACCCAATTGAGGACAAGATTGGGGATAATTGGTTGATGGACATGTACGTAGTATTTCTTAGCAGAGTAAACCTTACTGTATCTACTCCAAGGCCACACATCTTTGCATGACTGTTCTCTGTGCAGGTTTTGGAGAAGGCAGGTAACTGTTTGCAACTCCTGGAAGGCTCTGTCAGAAAGTGGCAAGTGAAACAGGCTAGTCATGGAGTTTGTCTCAAAAGTGTGAAATACCTCCTCAGCAGTGCAGAAGTTATCAATAGCAACGGAGAACAGTATTTGGAACCTATGTGCTAGGGGAAAGGTTCAGTCCCCTAGTGCCGAGGAATCAGACCAAAAGAGAAAAGTATCTCTGCTATTTGGTTGTATGTAGGTGACAACTCTGAAATTGTCCATCCTCTTGCAAATATCCTTCCACCAAAACAATCCAGATAGAGATGTTACATGTGGAACTGTGTTGTGGTAGTAAGGATTCCATATTAAATCAACCCATGGCACTTCTGCTCTGTTAAAAAACTTATCAGCATGCTTAAGAAGAAGAGCCTCATTCTGGACAGACAGATTCATGACACCCAGACCTCCTTTCCTCTTGGGTCTGCACACCAAATCCCAAGCCGCAAGATAAGGTGCATGATCCTGGCCATTTCTTCTCCATAGGCATTGTCTTTGTATCCTTTCTAACTGCTTGATGGTTCCTGGTGGTATATCCAAACTACAGAGGAAAAAATGGGTACAGAAGACAAAGTTGAGTTGAGATATTGTTGACGACCACCCTGAGCCAGGAAGGAAGAGCTAGCAGAGAGCCTCCTTTCCATGTTATCCACCAGTGGCATTAGGTCAATGATTCTTGGCTTGGTTGTCCCAACAGGCAAACCTAGATATGTAAAAGGTAGTGAACCAACCTTACATCCAATAGAGTCTGCCAACCTTTGGAGTTCTACCTGATCAATGTTAATAGGCAACAAAGCAGATTTATGGTAATTTACTTGAATACCAGAGGACTGTGAGAAAAGCATAAGCATCTTTTTAAACTCCAGCAGTTGCGACTCCACAGCAGGCAAGATGATGAGTGTCTTCTTCATATTGGAGAATTGGAAAGTATTTATCATGGCAAGGGATTGGAAGCTGAATGAGCCCATTCTCCAATAACTGATTCACCAATGTTTGAAGGAAGTCTGTAGCAATGGCAAAGAGGAGAGGGGACATAGGATCTCCGTGTCTTACACTCTGCTTACACATAAATTTTCTACCACGCACTCCATTTAGCAGAATTAAGGAGGAGCCAGAAGAGAGTAGCTGCTGAACCCATAAAATCCACTTCTCATTGAAACCCTTATGTCTAAGAACTTGGAATATAAATTCATGTTCCACAGAGTCAAAATCTTTCTCAAAATTAAGTTTGAGTATGACAATGGGTCTCTTTAAGTGATGACACTGGTGAAGGTACTCCAATGTCCATCCAACCCAATCTTGAGTAGTTTTGGATTTGATGAAACCATATTGATTCTTATGAATGCATTTCATGACCTCTAATTGCAACCTGTTGGCAACCATTTTGGACAGGAATTTGAGACCCATTCTAGTTAGGGAGATTGGCCAAATGTCTCCCACTTTTCCAGGGGATTTCTTTTTGGGCACCACGGTGATGTTAGAGGAGTTCATATTTTCCAGCTTTGCAGTCCCTGCATGGAAATCATTGGCAATTTGGTAAAAGTAATGATAGATGATATGCCAACATTTTTTGAAGAAAAGACCATCTGGTCCTGGAGCTTTATCAATGGGCATTTCCTTGATAGTTTTGTCCATCTCCTCTTTGGTAAAAGGCGGAGTAAGAACATCTAGCACTTCTACCCTATGCAGAAGAGACTGAAGGTTGAAAGCCAGGTTTATCCCGTGGGAGGAGCCCATCCTGCCCTTGAAACATGACCAAAAGCAGCCAACAATTTGGTCATGATCAGTGATAACAGTTCCATCCTCCAGCTTGAGGGATGAAAGAGAGTTTCTTCTATATCTTTCAGTGGCCATGGCATGAAAAAAATTGTGTTCTCTTCTCCCACCTTGATGAATTTGATAGTAGCTCTCGTTTTCCAGTAAAGGAACTGTAAATGCAAAAGGTGCTCTAAGTGAAGCTTCACCATCACCCTGAAGTTAGATTCGGGTCTGAACAAGGGTCTCAACTCTTCAAGATCGTCCAGACAGAGCACCACCTGATTGCAATTCCCAATGAGTGCTTTGACCCTAGAGAGACTAGTCAGCCAACTCTTCAGAGCCTGTTTCAGGTTTTTAAGCTTATCCATTATAATGACAGTGATGTGACCCTTCTGAGAGGGTATCTTCTAAGAATTCTCGACACAGTCAAGGAATCCATCCATTTCCACCCAATAATTCTCAAAACAAAAGAGGTTGCATTTGGGAATTATGGCTAAACACTTTCATGAATTTGTTCCTGGAGACAAACAACCGAAGCCATACTTTCATCAATTTTGTTACGAACTGCCCTTTGACGTGAATCTGAATTTAAGCCACACACATTCCAGCAAAGAACCTGTCGGGACCCCGATCCTAAGCCATAGGAATCCAGCCTGTAAGACATCGCATCCCTTTGTGGTCTCACGCACGGTTAACTCCACGGCTGCAGCCTTACCTTAGCCGGGACCGTTTGCGTCTTTTGACTCACGTATGCGAAGGTGTCGCTAGCAATCCAATGTCAAAGAACCCGGATCGACATGTCTAGTCATAAACCAAAGTGGCAGTACCGCACAAGGACATGCATACATGACCCAACAAAGCAGGTGTCGGTCATCAGCGAATGTAGACGAGTCGTAGCAAGCTACAAGGACTCCATTACATCGCGTGACATTTCCCCAAAGGGGACAGACAACAGCTAAGAAGGACACATGCCGGTCAACCAATGTGTCCGGAGCAGTAGCGAACTACCAAGGCTCGTTGGATCACAAAGGGGCATTTCCTTGTAAGGAGTGCTACTAAAGTTCACGACTAAGTAATCGAACCCCATACATATCAAGTACGACACACGTACGCATGGCATACCGATATGTATAGATACATCGATGGCATCACAACATAACCATAAACATAGAACCTTTATTTAAGAGGCTCGGAAGAGCCACACACATAATATTACACATTAAGGGTCTCACGACCCATAATAACAGTCATTCAGTTACAAGCCAGCGGAAGAGTTTTAAACTGTCTGACTACAGACAGGGCAACTAAAGGCACATGGCCTGACTATACTACGGATCCAACGTAGGGCCAGATCGTAGCTGGGACACCAGCTACTCGTCGTCGTCGATGTCTACGAAGAACCCTCCATTAGGGTCATTAGCAACCTCTGGAACATTTATTAAGCAAACATGAGTACGGAGGTACTCAGCAAGACTTTAGGACAACTAACTACTCATGCAAGGTATCAAAAGGTATTGTGGGGTTTCATGCGGAAAGCCAGCATTTGACTCGTGGCTAGACAACTTGCATTTTTAAATAATTTGGACAACTTGATTTCTCGCACACGAGTCCACTAACACCACAACAATACACTATCGTGGAATCATTCCGTCTCCGTACGGAAATGCCGTGCACGACACTCACGCTTATCTTGGCAATTTTATGAGTAGCCGTTGAAGTTATCTATGAACAACATATGTCTCCAAGTAGTCCATATCCGCGGACGCGGCTATTCGAATAGATCATAACCCTGCAGGGGTGTACTTCGTCACACACGCTCTCGCCACTTATCGCCATGTGCACGTCATGCACCTCGGCAACCTTCAAGCGGAAGCCCAGCGAGGGAGTCGGCCACGACCGTTAACCACACTAGTACCTAGTCCAGGTTTATCGCCTATCTGAGAGTAACCCGTACGGAAGTCCGGCCGAGGTTTCCGCCACGGCCTCAAACGATGTGCGCAGGGTTCCCAAGCCCACCATCCGGGTGCCACTTGGTACACCGTGCCACTGCCTACCGCATCACGGTCCACCTCTCAGGTCAGCACCATGCACGGCCTCCAGCATTACTATAAACACCAGAAACTACTTGCAACTCCTGGACCGAGTACTACGCGATTAATAGGTCGAGCGGGGTCATATTTCAGGGCCCAGCATGTGGTAGTATCTAGTCTTGGATTACATACACGGAACTCAGTTCCTAAGGACGGTTCCAATGAAACAACCCGCCATGTACTCCTACACAGCCTTTCACCGGTACGTTTACCAAATCAAGTTCAACACACAACCTTTGCTCACCGAACACATTCCACATTTCTGTTCATCTCCCAGATGACAGACCATACACAACTCTAAGCATAGCATGCATAGCAGGATAAGGCACATCATAGCTCAAGCAACTACCAGGTATGCTAGGTTGCAAGGTTCGGCTATTTACTGTGACAAGGTTAGGTCATGCAAAGGAAGTGGGTTCAACTATCGTGGCAAAAGCAGTTGAAGCATTTGATCTTAAATGCAATAAATAGGTGCAGGAGCAAGAACATGGGATTTATCGGGATGATCAAAAGGGTTGCTTGCCTTGTTGCTCAGAGGAGGAACGATATCCGTCAGACGGATATTCGGTGGAATCCGGGGTTGCGGAGCCTACCGAAATAAATGGCAACATTCAATAACAATCATATGCAATCAAAATTATGCATGAGCATGGCCTAAGAATGCAAGGTGATAAGTTATTATAATCAACATGTATTAGGTTTAGAGTTGATTTGAATCATATTCGGTATCACTTCAAGCGGGGTATTCACGGTTACCGATTTAATTGATTCGACCTAATGCTCAGATCAACTTGATGTTAGCTTGCATGAGATGTCATGTTATGGTACTGATTTGTAACTAGGACAGTGTTTGATCATTGCATTCATAATGAAATTTGAATATTTTTCCAAATTCCATTTAAAAAGTGATTATAAGAATTGAATTATTCCTTATTTCACATTTTAGGGTTCTGTAACTTTTTCAAACATGGTTGAAAATAGCATAATCAGAATCCTTGAATTTTTCTGATACTTTTTCATATATAAATTATTTTCATTGGAGTTACAGATTAATTTCTATGATTTTTACAAGTTTTAGCAATTTACTGGAATTATTTCTATACTGGAAATTCTATTTATTGCATCAGGCTGACGTCAGCAGGTCAGCCGACCTGTTCAGGTCAAACCTGACAGGGGGGACCCACTGGTCAGTGACCCAGGGGCTAACCCCGCGCTGACCAGCCCCTAATTGGGGTTTGACCAGGCGTGGGGCCCTCTGGCAGCGACTGAGGGGAGGGCAATTACGCCCTAATGGTCGGCCACGTCGACGCCCACCGGAGGGTGGTCGCCGACGACCAAGCCCGCGGCGGAGGGCTCGCCGGAGACGACCTAATCGGCGCTGCACAGCACCAATTCGAACGCGGTTTGCAGGTACTGGACGCTGGCGAAGTAGCCGATCTAGCAGGGGCATCAGGGGTGGCTAGGGTCGCCGGATGAGGCGCCGGCGACGAGCCGAAGCGGCGGCCGAAGCTCGGCCTTCTACGAGCGATGGCTCTAGGGCACGGGGAGGGCAGCTGAGGGGCTCATCACGCTCCTGGAGGCTCCAGGAGCTCGAACCCTAGCTCGAGCGCGTGGATCAGACACCACAGCGACGGCGATGACATGGCCGGCGGCGAGGAGCTCTCGGCCTTGGTGGGGAACGAGGCTACGATGCACGAGAGAGCGTGGGGTGAGAGGGGAAACGACGACAAGCTCACGGCGGTTCCGATGGTGCTGTTGAGGGGCTCGGGGATGCGCCGGAGGGAGAGAATCGACGGGAGAGGTCCGACGGCCGGAGGTGGAAGACGATGGCGTTGGGGGCGATGCAGAGCTCGGGGAAGCTTCGGCTTCTGCAGAGATGACCAGGGCGATGAGGCGGAGCTAACGGACTACTCGGAGAAGGGTTCCCATGGCTAGAGGTGTTGCGGCTCGAGCTCGAGCTCGGCTCCAATGGCGGCAGCAGGAAGGAGGAAGAGATCCGGGAGGAGGGAGAGAGTTAGCGCTGGGAATGGATAGAGGAGGCCTCGGGGAGCTTATCCCCGGCCTTGCCAGCGCGAGGCGGCGGCCAGGCAGGCGCACAGGTGCGTTTCCCATTTTTTTTTGTTTTTTTTTGTTTTGCTAACTATTGTTTTTCTATTTATTTCAGCTCCAAAACAAAAAGTAAAAACTATTTTAGACCTCCTGAAATATTGTTATAATATTCCCAACCATCTCCAAAGTTTTCAACATTTTTGAAAATTTATAGTTTATGATTTCAAATTTAAAATTTGAAACCAGTGGCTTTTTGCATTAATTTAAAATGCTTAAAGTGTTAAGAAAATAGTTTTCTCCAATGCTCATTTACTTTCATGATTTATCAGAAAGTTTGAACATTTCTTGAGGCCATTTTGGGTTCATTGATTTCAACTAGTTTGAGATTTTCTTTATTTTAAAGTAGTGGCTAGGGTTTTGAGTTTTTCCTTTGCCACTTTCTTGTTCTTGTTGAAAATTTTTAGATGCAAATGCAAAGAAGACATGAGCACAAGACTAACTTGCTTAAAGTGTCAGGGATGTGACAACTCACTCCCACTCAAAAGAATCTCGTCCCGAGATTTAGAAGTCGTCGGGAATAACGCAGGATACTCAAGTCGGAGACGATCCTCTCTTTCCCAAGTTGCCTCCTTTTCAGAATGATTTGACCATTGAACTTTAAGAAACTTGAGGTTTCTACGTCGAGTGGTACGCTCAGCTTGATCAAGAATACGCACGGGGTGTTCTCGGTATGAAAGGTTATCTTGGAGATCAAGCGTTTCGTGGTCCACTTCACGGGTAGGATCCGAAAAGCAACACCTGAGTTGCGAGACGTGGAAAACATCATGAACCTTGGAAAGATGCGGAGGAAGTTCCAACTGGTAGGCAACTTCTCCTCGTTTGGCAATAATGCGAAAAGGACCAATGTAACGAGGAGCCAATTTGCCCTTGATACCGAATCGATGGGTACCCTTCAAAGGCGTAACCCGAAGGTAAGCCTTCTCGTCAACTTCAAAGGTCACAGCCTTATGATGACGATCATATTGGCTCTTTTGATGAGACTGGGCTGTTTTCAACTTTTCACGAATAATGCGAACCTGCTCTTCTGCATCCTGGATCATATCCGGGCCAAAGAGTTGCCTCTCTCGGGTTTCTGACCAATTAAGAGGTGTTCGACATCTTCGTCCATAGAGAACTTCAAAAGGAGCTTTGCCCAAGCTTGATTGGTAACTATTGTTATAAGCGAATTCAGCGAATGGAAGGCACTTCTCCCAATTCATACCGAACGAAATAACACAAGCTCGGAGCATATCTTCTAGGATTTGATTCACTCTTTCTACTTGACCACTTGATTGGGGATGGAAAGCAGTGCTAAAAGATAGGTGAGTCCCATGGCATTCTGAAAACTTTCCCAGAAGCGAGAAGTAAAGATACTTCCACGGTCCGAGTTAATCTCCAGGGGAACACCATGAAGAGACACTATTCGAGAGATATATAATTCTGCTAGCTCGAAGAGCTTCTCCACACACACCTTTCTGTGTTCTTCGTGTGCACCTTCCAGGGTAAATAAATCCCATTTTTACAGCAAGTTAGATCTAAAATTTTACATCTTCTATGAGAAATCTGTTTTTCCCCAAGAAACGATAAGCACTTGATTCCTCAAACACTGCCTATCACCACATCATTGATGAACTATGCTAAGCATCTAAGATTTTCACGAGATTCCTCAATTGTGCGAATTTTCGGATCTGTACAACTCTGGAACCCAAGAACAGTATGCTTAGGCAAATTCCTCAACCACTGGTTATATTCCTCAAACTGTCAAACTTTTTCATTTTCTTCAAATATGAGAACGCATATGACCTCTCCAAATTCCTCGCAACTATACTCTGTTCACAGGTACACACATGTGTGCTGATGAATCTCTCGGTTCTCATCACATTAACTCATTTGCAGCGTTTCTGGAAGAAATTCTTCAAGTCTCATCAGAATCCTCAAGAGTTCAATCTCATCAGCAAAATCCTCAACTGAAGAAAATGGAGGAAGACAGAAAACAGAAGGGAGGGAAGAAACTTGAGCAAAACACAGCTGCTGATATCCCTCAGGACATTTACTTGGACTATTGCACGCCTGATGAAAATGAGACAATGGCCAAGAGAAAGATACGGCTGCAGAAGACTGAACGCCGATGGGCGAAGGAATGGAAGGAATACAGGTTTGTGACTCCCAAATATGCGAATAAATTCGCTCTGAAGCCTCCTGGCAGAAGGGCCCCACTTGAGGATCATCAAGTAGCACATCCCTCAAGCCTTATGACTATTGATGACTATCCAGATGAGAAGGAAAAGCATCTAGCTAAACTCAAAAAGCAGGTAGAAGCTGCAGTGAGGAAATTCAATGAATTCTCAGATGCTGCCTCAGGTGCTGCTACTTCCTCTGCCGCAGAAACCTCTGTCTCAGAAATTCCTCACATGCAGTCTGTGCCATCAAAGCCAAGGGCTCCAAAGCCTCAAGAGAAGTCTGCTCAGGCCTCAGCCACAAAACCCTCAGCACCAAAACCCTCAGTACCAAAACCTTCAACACCAAAACCATCAGCACCAAAGCCCTCAGTACCAATCTCCTCAGTACCAAAATCCTCAGCTCCACCTCCAAAGCCTCAAGAGAAACCAGTAAAGAAGCATGTCATGAAGCCTATGACCGCCAACTCCAGCTCCTCACTTCCAGCTGCAACCAGCTCGGAGACAAAGTCTTCAACACCTCCTGCGAAGACTTTGGTAACTGCTGAACGTGCAACTCTGCCAAGCCCCAGCAAAATCATCACAGTCCCGTCTGCATCAGAGGGAAGTGATGAATTTGATGATGAAACCCTACAAGCCATCATCAGAAACAAGCAGGAAAGAGTAGCTCAAGCATCAGGCAGTGCCATTCCTCTGGTCATGGAGCCCAAGGTCCTCCTTGACTACATCAACATCTGGTATGAGGACCCAAACACTCTAGTTGATGACTTGAATCTTCCGCCTGGCATCAGCCACATGGTGACCACTTTCATCAATGAAGCCAAGTGGAAAGAACAGCAGGCCAGGCAGTCCAAAATTGCAAAGATTAAAAAGGAGAAATTCCTCAGGCAGAATCTCCTCAAATTGACTCCTGATGCACTGGTGTCAACACAGGCAGAGCTGAAGAAATTGACTGACAAGTACTCCAAGCTGTCAGATCGTAAAAGCCTCAAGAGCAATTTCATCAAGCTGGCCACTAGTGCTGTTGATGACTACAATAAGAAGGCCGCACCCCCAGCACCAACTCCTCAGCCCTTGATTGAGGAGCCAGCAGATGAATCTCCTCATGATGAGGAAACTCCTCAAGCTGAGGAAGTACACCAAGAGCGCCGTGTTGATGAACCGGCTATTGAAGAAATCATCATGGAAACTCCAGCTGATGAATTTGCTTCCGCTAATGAGACTGCTCCTGATCCAGCTGTTTCATCATAGCAGGCTGATGACTCTGTTCCAGCTGGTTCCTCAATACCAGCTGAAGAATCTGTAGAGAGAACCCCTTCACCAAAAGCTTCAAAGGTGAAGAAGATGATTCCGTCTGCATCAGAAGTGAAGAAAACCAGGGCTGCTAAAAAGGAAGCCAAAAAGAGAAAGGCCTCCTCAGCAGAAGAAGAAACAGAGGCCAAGCGCCTCAAAGCAATTGAAGAAGCTGCTCCTCTGGACCCTGTGCCCCTGAATGTCGCTCCTTCCTATGAGATGGTCATCATTGATGTTCCAGCGAAAGAGGCAGATGAGGAAATGAAAGATGTCGCCCCTGAGGAACACACTGACGAGGAAATTCAGATAGACGATAGTCCTCAACCTTTGATTCTTCAGAAAGAAAATGTTCAAGCATCAGCTACACGAGCTGATGAAACTGCCTCTGCCACAAAGCCAGCTGAGGAAGAACAAACTAAAAATCCTCAAGCTGATGAAATACAACACTCTGAGTAGAATCCTCAAGATGAGGAACAGGCTGATATAACTCCTCCAACTTAGCAAGAAGAAATTCCTCAGCCTGAAGCACAGCCAGAGCAAGCTCCTCAGCCTGACGCCCAGCAAGCACCATCTCCTCAGCCTGAAGTACCAGCTGCTGAAATTCCTCACCCTGAGGAAAATGCTGAGGAAAATGTATTCGTCGTTCTCAACCCAGAGACTGCCATTGTTGTCTGCCCTCCTATTCCTCAGCAAAATCTTCAGCCAATTCAGCGTCAGCCATTCTCCAAGCGTCCAAAGTTTCAAAAGGAAAATTTCTTTGAAGAACGCATGTACTTCATTGGAGAGAATCCCTATGACAAACCTCAAATGAGGCATCTGAAGTTTTGGACTAGGACTCAGATGAATTACTATGCCTCTGTGCTATGTGGACGAAACAAGATATTCTAGCACAGGCATATTCCTCATGTTGAACTTGAAGCAATACCGTGCCTGGAGCCAGTCCTCAGTGTACTCCATGATGCAGGTTTACTCCCAATGTGCTCCGACATATCTGACTAGAACAACGAGTTAATTCTTCAGTTCTATGCCACTCTTCACATATGTGGCAACCCTGAAGACATTAACACTTGGGTGTTTGACTGGATGTCACAAAACACTCACTACAAGGCTCCTGCTACTGAACTCCTCAGAGAACTGCCCGTACCAATTCCCTCAGATGAGGCCGTGAAGCTTTATGGTGAGCGTGAGCTGCCAAATGGAATGATGGAAGTCCTCATGAAGCCTTTGGCTGAAGGAAAAACTCTAAGAACAACCTTCCTCGTCCACGAGCTCAAGTACACACCCAGGTCTGTCTACAGAATCCTCTGTAGTGTGCTCGCACCGATCAAAGGCCATGACGATGAAGAAGATGTTGTAGGCCTCATGAAGAATATCCTCTTCAACATCATTCATGGTATTCCTATCAACATTCATGATTTCTTCTTGAGGACTTTGGCCGACAATGCTATGTGTCCTTTTGATCACAAGATATATGCCCCATGGATCATGAGATTCATCAGGACAAGGACATGCATCAACTTTCATGCTGATTTCCAAAACCATGTTGGTTATATGCCTCCTATCCGGGTCAACAAGAAGACTTTCGAGTCCATTGAAGGCAAAGGAAAATCTGTGATTGAAGAAGGCAGTAGGCCCCTTGATGGCCAGTTCAGAGAGCCAGAAGCTTATTCTTCATGGGATGATACTGAGACTCGTCCGGCAAGCCCCGTTCCTCCTCGCGGGATGAATACCAGAGAGCTCCTCCTAAGTCTTCACCAGAAGGTGGATCGCAACCACAAATGGGTCAAACGCCAGTTTGGTGCCATTGTGAAAACCCTCACTGAAACACAGAACTCTGTGAAGCTCAACCATCACTATCTGCATGAGGTTTTTGATCGCACCTGGGCTACACTTGCACATCTGAAGACTCAGACTGAGCTTGAAGAAATGGACTTTGAGCGAGACTTTGACTGGTCGTGGCCTCCCAAGAAGAAGTTCAGGCCCATTCTAGTGCCAGACCTTGAAGACAGCTCCTTTTCTTCATTCTGCACTGCTGAAACGGATGAAGAACAACTCGACACTGCTACTGGTCCAAGGAAGAAGACTACTCCCAAGAAGCATCACGGCTCTTCCTCAACCGCCAAGAAGTGAAGTCTTCACGAGTGTTAGTCCTCAGTTTGTCCCTTTTTGTCACTTGATGACAAAGGCGGAGAAACTTGAGAGTTAGTCTTCAAGCGGGATATTTTTGGGGCTTATGAACTATATTTAAGTTACAAACTCTTGGCTCTTCTGAAGTTCTTATGTAATGAGTTGTAACTTAAGCCCGATGGTACTCTGACGCTTTTGAACGTTTTTCTTCGCATGCTTATTCCTCAAGTTTTAATGCACGCATGCTGGAATTCGTCAGATACCATTTGTCATCATGGATCTTCATTTTCTTCATATGATATGTTACATGTATGCATGATTTACAAGACTCAGGGGGAGATCTCCATGATATAAATCATCAATGTGCGTTTGCTGTAAAAAGCAAAATCCTCAAGATATGCACATCTTTAGGGGGAGTCTCTCTGAATCTTGATTTCAAATTCCTCAAATGAGTATTTACACTTCATATTTTTGATCCCTGTTGAAGACTTAACCTAATTGTCATCAACCACCAAAAAGGGGGAGATTGTAAGTGCATCTAGTGCCCCTTAGTGATTTTGGTGGTTTGAAGACTTATAGGTTAAGTATCTAATGTGTTTGTGAGTGTACACAGGATCTATAAGTCATTGAGGAGTTTGAGATATTTGAAGAATATCGACCCCTAAAAATATATGTCTTCAGTTGAAGAGATTGGTGTGAAGCTGAAGAAATGAATCGCGAGGAATCTGCGATGAAATTTATATTCCTCATGAAGATACTGATATTGAGAAGTCCGGTGGTTCCTGAAGAAAATCACTCTGAAGAATTGAAGCATGAAGATTTACACTTTCTGTTTTACTTTCTTCGCATTTGAGTAATAGGAACACCGTACTGTTAAAGGGGGTCGAAGTTACACTATGGAATGAATTTCCTCATGATGCTCAACCCAAGCCTAATCCTACCAAAAGCCTCAAAGTGAGGAATATGAGTGACATGAGGACTCTCATAGTTGAGGGTTCCGACCGTTTTGATAATCACGCCAAGTCACTGGGCTTATCCACTCCAACGGTCATATTACTTAAGGGCATTAGTGTCAAATCATGTCGGGATGCTCCCAGGCTATAAATAGCCACCCCCACAACCACTAGCTGGTTGGCTGCTCTGTTAGAAACTGACACTTGTCATAAGAGCAACCCAAATTCCTCAGAGCCTTCGAGAGTAATTCATCAGTGAGGAAATACACCATACACCGAAACCACAAACCAAACCTAGTGATTGAGCATCACTGAAGAAGTTGTTCCTGTGTGGGACTGAAGCCTTTTACCTTTGAGGACTGTGCATCCTCCAGACGGTTAGGCTTCATGGTCTAGAGCTTTCCAGCAGTCAATTGTGGATCGCCGGGTGACCAAGTTTGTGAGGGTTTGGAAGTCTGCCCTGAAGACTTACCACGAGTGTTGGGCAAGGACTGTGTGTCCTTAGCTCAAGGAGAATACGGTAGGGACTGTGTGTCCCGGGACTGGGTGTCCTTTGGTTTCAATACCAAGCCGCTCCAAACCAGATGTACGACTGACACAGCAGTTGGAACTGGGTCATCAACGAATGTCTTCACTGAGAAACCGGTTCTAATTCCTCAACTCCTTACTTTCCTTGTATTATGTGTTGATGACTTTCACTGCGACTGTTTGAAGAATTTGTTGAAGACTTTCTCTGAATTTCCTCAACCCCAAATTCTTCACGTTAGTTAATCCTGATATGTATTCTGCGTGCCTGCTCACAGTGCAATCTGTTTTCACATTCTTCACTCTGAAAAACTGTTGTTGTGAAACTTTGCACATCTGATCCTTTACTGTTTCGACTGTAAGTTAGTCATTAGTGAGGAATTTCCTCAAAAGGAATTTCCTCAGTGATGAAATTCTAAAAATCTCCTATTCACCCTCCCTCTAGTCGATATAACGCACTTTTAGCAATTGACCATGAACGCTTGGAGAGCACAATAGGTGGAGCAGCAATCATATGAAGTTGACGAGGGACATGCAGCGTACTGAATACTCCTATGAGAGCTTCAAATGATCTTGTCCATGAGACAACAGGTGGCAGCGGTGGACCATAAGCAAAACGAACTGACCCAATCATCAGGTTTACTAGCTGAAAGATGGGCTGCTGGTATGGAACAATTGCCAGAGGATTAAACAGATCATCTAGAATCTCATCGACAGCAGCAGCAACATCTTCAGGAACCTCATCAACAGTTGTAGCATTGTGTGGTTGGGTGTCCACAAAGACAATTTCTTGTACTGAATCTAAAGAGGTTGGTTGGTCAATTATCATGGATTCCTGATCCTGCTCAGGCACAACAGGTTGTGCAACAGGCACTTCTGCATGCCAACCCCAGCCTCCCTCCTCAGACTGGATTGGAGGCTCTGGCATTGGAGGTTGTGGCACATCATTCCACCCTAGACCAGGGTAAGGTGGGAGTGAAAACAGCAGATTGTCTTCTTCGAGCTGCCCTGGCATCTGGTGGGGGTTTCCATTGAGAGGCATGGGGTCTTCGTCATTAGGCATCTATTCTGCAAAGTTCGCCCCCAGGATTTTCAGCGTGTAGACCAAGAGACCCTTGCTCCACCCTAAGGAGCATACTCAGAGAAAGTGACACTTCGAGGAACTAGAAAATCATCCGGGAACGATGCAAAAATGATAGAGTGTACAAAATACGGGTCATCACTCACCCAATGATGGAATTCTCCAAATGTGTTTACTGCTACACGAAGATCTTCCATCTTGTGGAAATCTAGCAGCACTCCCAAAAACACGAGACACCCCTGACGAAACCCTCCAATACCACAGAAACCTGCGCCTTCATTGTGCTTCATGAATCGAACAAAAGAATCGTTCCCCAGGTCCTGAGGAACCATATGAACAACATCAAAACTCTCCCCAGCATCCTTAAGCTCAAAAAGTCCAACTCCCGCAATCCAAGGCTGCGCAGAGCGTACATGGAAACCCCTGGTTTGCAAAAGATCAACCACTATTTGTCGTACCTGGCCAATGAGGTTGGCGGGCGGACTAGGCATCACCTGAGCAATGATGAACTCCTCATGTTGGCATGCAATGGGTGTCGCTTGAGTGATAAAAGACCGTGGTAGGCGATACTGACCGGTGTCGATGATGTGATGACCCGGAGGTACGTACCACTCGGGTTCAAGCTCGAAGTTGGCCATGGCAGGGAGGGGAGATGGAGGTGGTGGTGTCAATGGCGGCGGCTCAGATGAAGTCCTTGGAGATGATGAGCACGATGAGACAGGGGAGAACTGCTCGGCAGGCTGCGGGTTTCCCCAAGTCTGATAGAGGTTCCCGAGAAATCGGTGACAGGGGAGGTGGTGGGACTCTTCCGTTTCCAAGTAAGACAATAATCGCGCATAAAAGAAGCACACTTAGATTTAGTGTGGCCCACCCTGCCACAGGATGAGCATATCTGCGAAGACATGTAGTTGGGAGCTAGATGCCCATGTTTCAAACAGATCGTACAAGAAAAAATCTCCTTAACCATGTCATTAATCAAATCATCAGAAGCTTATGGGCCCATTTGGAGATCGACCCACCGCGAGGCCCAATGGCCAAACCTTCGGATGGTGCCGATTTGAATGCTCCATAAATCTTGACAGAGGAGGAGGGTGAAAGAGTATCTGCGCCAAGAGAGGGAGAAATCACGTGCTTATCGCTGAGACGGTCTTGAATCCCGGAGAAGGCGGTAGGCAACAACGGGTGAGAAACCGTCCCAAATGTAATGTGTGGTGTCGCCGTCGTCCATCGGAGTTCAGGCGGTGGTGGTGCACTGATAACTACACGCCCTTGTTGAGGTATAGAATAACCCGCATTGTGAAGCGTAGTAAGTTCATCTTGGGTGACAGGACACCTATGACCTTTGCAAACATCATACAGTTGGAGAGGTGCAAAAGATAGCTTCTTGCGTGTTGATGATCAAGATTTAAATGATGACTTTAGAGGTCTAGAATGCATTGCCATCACACCTAATGCTGCCCTCCTTTTAGACGGGCTTACTAAAATCCACTCATCATCACACTGTTTCCTCCATAGAGAAAATTCACGATGCCAATTTGGACCACCATTGCCCCAGAGATGGAAGAAACATTTAAAACTGGGGCATTTATAAGATCGCAAATCAAGAATATGAAAACCAAATTGCTTGCAAGAAACCCTAAAGGAGAAAACTGAATCTTTGACTTTTTTAACCACAAGATCAATGGCCGAACCCCCAATGGCTGACTCAAGCGCAGCAGCAACAGAATCCTCAGATTAGCGGAAAACATGTCGGCTAGAGGAGACCACCATGATGAAAGGGCGACGATGATCCATTGGGTGCATAGAAAAACCAGAGTGGCGAAACACATCATCCACAAACGCCGCACCGGGTGGAAGATCCAGATCCAGAGTGGAGCCACCCGTGGAATTCATGGCAAAGAACACGTAGGTGATCATGGGAGATCACCTGAGATGATGATGAGGGAGAGAGAGGTGCACGTCGGCTGGAAATCCAGATCGCCATTGAGTCTCCAGTGGAGGAGGTGGGGGGTGGGAGTCGCCATCCCTCCTCACTCGGGCTCAATTGGAAAACATTTTACTACTACATCTCCTTGGATTACACGCCCAGTCTTCGGAAGAGTCCATATCGAATCCAATACTTCTGGCGATGGTCGAACATGACAGAGGGTCTGGCCGAGGAGAAAAGGTTGAGGGCCCTAGGACCCCCAATCCTGGACTTCCTCAATTATCTCAGAGTTAAGACTATATTTATTGCTAAACTCATGGTAAGTATTAGTTTCCGTAAAAGATTTAACACAATCAAACTTAAGATTTATACCTGACTCTTTAACTTTGTCGAAATCCAAATCTTTAGAGTTGCGTTTAATTCTTTCCAAAAAATCCCATTTGAATTCAATAGTCCTCTTCATGTAGGAACCAGTAGAAGAAGAATTGAGTTGTAATTGATCATCATGAGAAAGCCGAGGATAAAAAAATTTATATTCATTTTTATTAAGAGTTCATGGTTGGGGCAAGTATGCATCATAGATTTAAGCCTCCCCCAAGCTTAAGCAATGTTTTTCTCTTTCATGAGGCCAGCAATTATATATAGGTTTTTTTACATCTATGCCCCTCATTCCTTAGCTGTACTCATTCATACCCAGGCTCTTAACTTTTGCTCACTTTTCTCCACTCCCTTGTCCGAAACCCTCTGAAATGGTCAGAGCAAAGGATGTCATCAGGTCAATGGTTTGCCCGTCAACTCTGACGAGCGGGGCCGCATCAACACAGGTCCTTCTTTGACCATTGTGATGTGGGGGCTGTAGTGAGACACGTCAAATGGGTTTGTCTCAACCTCGAGCTCGATCCATTACAACACCACGCCACTCCGCCACTGTCGGTGAACTAATAATGGGGTACCAAGTGCCCCTGACTTATGCACGGGCATTGAGAGGATCCCCAACCTCAAGAGCAACCACTGATGTGCCAAGAACCCCTGGTGCTTACCGGGGGCGAAGGCCAAATCATCCTCACCAAGACCCAGCAAGGCGGCTGCCCAGTAGGTGTGAGCTAGCCTGCCACAACTCCACCTCATTGCTACACCAGTCGCTTTTTGATGAGGTGTCGAGGCCCCAAACGGGCTAGGTGGCTCTTGCTAGCTACATGGCTCCGAGCCGGAAGACAGGTTGCAACCCGTTGACATCCGTCCAGAAGTGTGTCAAGACCCCAAGCCATGGCCAGCTCATAGGTGGCAAAGGCCTTCCGGGAACGCACCCGTGCCCGCCACCTAGGTTCGCATTTATGGCGCTCTATCTTAAGCGCCGGATTTAGGTATGATAGCACTGTTAGCTATCTGACCATGTCAGTTGACACTTTGGACGCCCCTTGATCTATAAAATAAGGCCCGAGGCAACCTAGCAAGGGATTCAGATCCTTGGAGATTGGACCTTTGGGCATTCAAGTACTTAGAGATTCGACACTTGGTAGATTATGCCCCCGTAGGATTAGAGCGAAGTGTAAGAATACACACGTGCCAGCTCCTCCCCGGCAACCCTTGTCGGGGATAGCTCCGTGCCAACTTCGTCCTCCCCAATCAATCCACCAAAGCAGGAGTAGGGTTTTACGCTTCATAGTGGCCCGAACCTAGGTAAAAAAACCCGAGTCTAATCACCGTGCCGTTTTGTGGTCTTTGCTCTTTGTCCAATATGACCTCCCTGTCGAACCACAAGGGATTGAAGGTCCCATAGGTGACCCTGTCACACCTACACTGACAGCCCCCTCACTCGCCATCATGTAGCCTTCGCCACCGTCGTTCCCTCCTACCTCTAAGCCCATTCTGCACCTGTCACCATCGCGCCCTCTGCCAGATCTAGTCCCACATCCCCATCTAGATTAAGCAGCGATATCGGGGGAGCAAGCTTTCAAGCCCATGGGCCATGGAGAGGATTGGGTCGAATCAGCGACTTATCATGGATTAGACATAGGTAAGCATCATTTCCCCTCTAACTGATTTGTTGATTTATAAATTAGGCCCTATTTGACAACTAGTCGGGTGAATCATTCAACTTTTGCTGAACTATTCCCGGCCTAACTGCAAACCCTAACTTGATTGCATAGGACTGATCATGTGCTTGATTTTTGGCTCGTGGTTAGGATGGAAGTTAGTGTGCTGCGTGGTAGAAAACCGCATATAATTACTGGATTTTTCTATATGAAAGTGGAAGAACCGAGTATGTCATTAAAATATTGGTCCGCGGTGCCCCAAAATTCTCCATATGGGTGGAGCCCTACCGATGATGTTGAACTAAAATATTTTAGCAGTCCCGAGGAAAATATCTACCACTAACTTGCAATGAGCATCTGGGATTGCTCTTTACTTTGAATGTTGAAAGCCGGTACGGTAAAATCCGTATCGAGGTGCTTCAGCCATGCAATGAACATGACAAGGGGAAGGGTGTTTAGAAATCTTCTATCTCTGCTAATAGACAGCGCCCCGACACTCCTTGTAGGTCGAAATCAAGCAGAGCTAGTGGTTCTGAAAGTCACTATATGTCTGCTACCTCTTCTTGTGCCGCTTCTCATGTCGCTGTTGTAGTTGATGTACAACAAGATGCAGAGCCGTATGAGGAGGTGCCTAGACATGATGATGATGATGGGAATATGTTTCCTAATCTTGTAGATATCGTGAGCAAACAAGCAATGGAAGATGAATATCATTAGCAACCTATTACTCGTGCTATATTTGATGACACTAACGATGAGGAGAAGGAGGAGAATATCGATAACTTACTTTTAGATGAATATGATGGATAGGACATGCCAACAATTAAGTGGAACAGGGAAGATCCTCAGCTTGCCGTCGACACCAGATTCGAGTCGATGGTGGACTATCGTAATGTAGTGAATACTTATTGAATTCTCACTCAAAATACATATGTGATTGATAGGAGTGAGCTAACAAGGTTGATTGTTCTTTGCCCATATGATAGGTGTGGATTGAGGTTGCATGCATCACATATGTTGAGGAGCAAGTTCATTCAGGTTTGTGTATTTCAGTTTATACTGATTCATTCTATTTTTAGATCATTGTAAAATATTTTCTTAACTATACTTCCTTACCCTTTATATTTTATTTCAGATAAAAAAGAACCCACACCAGCACACTTTTCCACATGGAGGGGGAGGGGGAAGGCTAAAACAAAGCTAGCAAATACTAGGTGGGTGGCAGATGCAATTTTGAATTGGTTGAGAGAAACACAAACACTTGGTCCAACAACACCCCATGGGAAGCTATTTGAGAAGTACAAGATTGATATACTTGACATGAGGATTTTCTATGCTAAGCAGCTCTTGACAGTATTAATGGTCCTTGGAATGATAACTTTCAGTTGCTATACTCATTTAAAGTTGAAGTGGAAGCTGCTAGTCTAGGGAGTGTTGTAGAGATTGAGAAGCATATAGTTCCATACAAAATAAAAGGGGAGTCATTTGAGAATGAGTGCTTCACGAGGGCTTTTGTTTGTTTCAAGGCTTGTTGGTAGGGGTTTCTGGATGGTTGTAGGCCCTATTTGGCTCTGGATGCAACTACTTTGAATGGAAGGTGGAGAGGACAACTAGTGCCAGCTTCTATAGTTTATGGACACAACTGGCTATTGCCAGTTGAATTTTGTGTGGTGGAGGTAGACTCCATGGACACTTGGGTCTGGTCTCTGCAATAGCTGCGCAAACCTTCTAGGTACACCCCCAGGTTTAGCTATACACAGAGATGATTGCTAGGGTTAGGGGAGTGAAGTGGAAATTGTATTCCCTAGAGTGGAGCATAGGGAATGTATGCGACACCTAGCGTTAATTTCAGAAATAAATTCAAAGGTAAAGTTTACGATGAGAACATATGGTCAACATCATACACATGCATTGAGAGGAAGCATTAGCATCATTTGAGAGTGTTGTATGCTCACCATCCTCTGGTGAAGGAGTACCTAGATGCACATCATGGAAAGTTGTGTTCAAGAAGCAAATTCAATGAAATCTGCAAAGTAGGCTATGTGACCAGTAACATGGCGTAATGTTTCAATGCAAAGATCAAGTCAATGAAAGGGCTTCTAATACTGAAAATATTTGATAAGATTCAGTAGATGATCATGATAAAGATGGATCTTCACAAAAGAATTGCACAAACATAATATGTTGGCAATCTTATGCTCCCATCTCTTATTAAGGCATTGCACGTTATGGCAAGAGGACTAAACAAAATGAAATGCTTCGAGGGGCGACATTCAAGGCTGAGGTAACATATACTAACAGTAAAAACAGGGAATGGAGATACCTAGTTAACCTAACAATTAGGGAATGCAGTTGTAGGCAATGACAGCTGTGTGGGAAGCCATGCATACATGCCCTACATATGATGACTATTATCAGTGGTGAAGATGGTGAAGTTGACCAATACATGTCTAAATATTTTTATGTTGCCAAATTTTGGGATGCTTATGCTTCCAATGTGCGTGCACTCCTGGGAAAAAAGCAATGGAACATAGTAGATCCAGGATTGAAACTACATTCTCTTGTACTCACTAGACCACCAGGAAGACCAAGGAATAACAAGTATAGAAGAGGTGAAGAGGGTCATGTAAAAAAGACAGTGTAAGTGCAAAAAATATGGAACCCTAGGGCACATTGCTAGGATATGTACAAATCCAGTGGATGCTTCATTTGGAGAAGAGGAACAATGGGCAGCCACAAATGCAGAGAAGAATGCAGCATTAGAGGAGATTGCAGCTAATGCACAGGAGAATGAAGCAACAAAGCTGATTGCACATAATGCAGAGGAGAATGAAGAAACCGAATTAGCACTGCCGAAAGCTTGCTATGTGTGCAATAACCATTAATTTTTAGGAATTTCTTCTCTATTTTATCGATGGCTTAATTTCTTTCTTTCTATTTGACCTTCTAGGAAAATTAGAGGAAAATGAGAGAAAATACCAAGAGAGAAAGAAACTTCGGAACCCAGTCAACTGGAGAGTGGAAGTTCTCCTTCAGCACGTCGATAGCCACCACCCGAAGGGAAGATCAAAAGATTAGATTTAAGATGTGCTAACTGCCCTAACCTTACATGTGCAACCACGATACCTCTTATGGGATGGGGCCTTGTTGATAACTTGGTTGATGCTAGCAGAGAGATGACATTACTAGTGGCGAGAGAGCCAGAGTTACTCTCTCGATACGTGGTCTTGCCTGGTAGGGCAACCATGGGTTGTTCTCACAAACACTGGGCACACTATTGCGTACCCTCATGGATGGTACGATCTTGAGCGAGGCTTGTATGATCTACATCATGAGGGATGGCACCAACGAGTGGACTCTTTGTTTAGTGTCGCTAGGGC
This sequence comes from Hordeum vulgare subsp. vulgare, assembly GCF_904849725.1. Taxonomy (NCBI): domain Eukaryota; kingdom Viridiplantae; phylum Streptophyta; class Magnoliopsida; order Poales; family Poaceae; genus Hordeum; species Hordeum vulgare. The sequence continues at coordinate 88,681,538 of NC_058521.1, read as the reverse complement.
AAAGACATTGTTCGGGTGCTTACCTGGGGTATGTAATATATCGCGAGTCGTGGATGCACGTAATTTCCCCGAGTCTTGTGGGTAAAGTGTGCAACCTCTACAAAGTGTAAAACTATTCAAATAGCCGTGTCCACGGTCAAGGACAGTTGGGTGGTCCTACTTAGACTAGGTCCAGATGATTGCATAGAAACTTGGTGTGTGTGAAATAAAAAAGGGATGCTTGAGCTAAGTCAGATGACTTGATGAGATGCACTAGTAGAAAAAGGGCCTTTTGTCCCAGTTCGTAAGGGCCTTCTGTCCCGGTTTCAAAATCGGGACTAAAAGGTCGTTACTAATGCCCTTGGCCTTTAGTCCCGGTTCTTACACGAACCGGGACAGATGGGCCTCTACGTTGCCGGTGCGGCGAGCCCGGGCAGGGGGGCCTTTAGTCCCGGTTGGTGACACCAACCGGGACCAAAAGGCATCCACGCGTCAGCATTTCAGGTGCTGGGTTTTTTTGAAAGGGGGGAGGGGGTTTTGGGGGTTTTGGGGGGTTAATTTAGGTGTTTCATATATTGTGTTAGCTAGCTAATGAATAGAGAGAAGTGTGCTCTCTTATCTCCGTGCTTGGTCGACGCTACATACTATACGTATAGAGAGGACTAGACTCGCTAGCTAGTAAGCAAATGAAGGAAATAGAAGATCGTTATGAACATATGCATACAAAGAGAAGTGATATCGACCACCTCTCCTTCTCTAAGAGATTGGTCGAACAACAAGTTCTCGTATATCTATCCGACGCTACTAGCTACATATATACAATATAATTATCTCTTACAATATAATCTCCTAATTAAAATTCAACTTATTACAGTTCACATGGTATTCTCCGTCTTCAGGGATCACATGGTCAAGAAAGAATGCCGCCAATTCCTCTTGAATTCCTCGCATACGATCTATGGTAGGAGTTCATTCCGCATCCGATATATCTAATTTGAAGAAGGGGCAATACATATATATGAATAAATGAAACTGACCACAAATGATGGTAATTAAATAAAATTGTGAATATCATTATTTACGCACGTCATATTGTTTGTCAGAGTAGCCCCGCTCACAGGTCACGTGGCGGATGGACTCGCAAATGTAGTATCCACAGTAATCATTCCCTGTGTAGCGACCCGACTCAAGACGAGTCAAGCCTCTGGTGTTTTCGTACCATCCCAAGATCATGCTGGTACACACACAGTACATAATGTATATATTCAAGAGTTCAATCACACAGCTTTATTAATCGAAATCTCATAAAGAGTACTTTATTACAATAAAGGATTACAATAAAGTGGCTGAAGGCCAACTCATGAGATTATCTAACGAAGACTAAGCAGAAGCATCAGGTAGACGAGTCCATCCGACTCCAAGGGCATGTCGCTGAGCGTAGATCGTAGCCTCACTCCTGGTCGGAAAAGTACTCTGCAACATGATACGTTGCAGCCGTGTAGGTCAGCATATTGAATATGCCGACAAGTCATCAAAGAGAGGGGGGGTAAAATAATAATCAACTATTTCTACATGCATATTTGGCCGGTGGAGCTAAGTTTTGCATAAAGCCAGTTTTATCCTACAATAAGAGGGGTGGAAAGAAAAATATTACTACAATGTTTGTTGTTAACGAGATGGTTCCGCCAACCAATTCTCGTACCCGAATAGTTGTTAACACCCACATCATTATTAAGTTGTGGCGATAGTTCAGGGGAAATTCAATGCCTTCGGCTCAAGTTGTCCATGACCGTGGACACGGCTAATCGATTAGGTTGGGCACTCTGCAGAGTTTTGCACACGTTCCCCCACAAGATTTGATCGCCTCCGGGTTTGTCCTCACAGTTCAGGGTGTTTGAAGACCGGATGATCAAAACATGGTCTTTCAACGGGTCCCTCTGAATCCCTGTCGGTGCCCATCCATTCCTACCCTTCGTCTACATCTGCTAGCACCGCCTGTCCAGAGTCGCCGCGTTGTCCAACCAAGCGAGAGCCCATAATGACTTGTGGCTGTGCAGGTAAGCCTTGAGTCTTGAAGTCTCCATCCGTCTCTTCGAGCCTGGGTGAAGCTTTCCGCAGGATGACATGGCCTCTCCAGCATCCCGGGCATCCACTGGGTTCTCCAGGGAGCCTATCAACCGTCCTTCACCCAGAGTTGCATTGCGTCCTAGGTCTTGAAAATCTTGTCTTAGTCCGGTCTTGATTATTATATCAACCTCGCATCACTCGTGATATACACTCAACCGATAACCCGTCTACTCAAGCATAGCATTAAGAAATTGTCGTCCCGGGGCCAAGTATCGGGGTTGTTGTGTTCTTACCACATGATACTACAACTTAAGCTAAAGTTTCCAAGTACCTAGGCAGCATGCAAATTGGGCAAAGAAGGTGATCTACCATGCATCGAAAACATAGGTAAAATAACATGATCAAGATGACTTGCCTTGATGATAGTTGTCTTGCTCGAGCGCCTCTAAGTAACACGCTTCGCACTCCGGATGATCTACCGATACAAACACAAAGCACACCATAAGCACTTCAATCAAGCCACAAGTAAAAATAACATCACAAGTAATGATTTGCTAATGCCTAAGCAAAAGAATTTATCGCGCGCCGGTATGGCAGAAACTTGTTTCTGTTGAAAACACCAGTAAAAATACTTTAAAAATTCTGAAACTTCTACCACAGTAAGATTTTGTCACTAGGAAGCAGTAGAAAAAAGAATCAAGTCAAAATCATTTTTTAAACTCCTGGAATAGGCAAAACAAGGTTTAAACTAAATCTGCTCTAACTTATATTTGCAAATTTCAAACATAGACAAATTATATGTTTTTAACAACTACAGAAAATTTGTGAGCTACTGGAAAACGAATCAATGTCATTGGACTTCGGGATAAAAAGTTGTGGCCAAAACAAAACAGAAACTTTCTGTTTTTGTAATATAGACAGAAAAATATAAAGCTAACTAGTACTAAAAGAGGGTACACGTTGCAAGATGCTATTGGCTGCGGGTGTTGTTTGTTTCATGGTTTGGAGCAAACGGCCTAGGCTTAACAAAACCTGCTGGCTAAATTATAAGTGAAACTAAAACCGTTGGTTTTCTAATATAGACCAAAGAGGTATTCCTAGATCTAATCTAAACCATCCAGTTAAGATCTAACGGCTACTAAGGAAAAAAAAGAAACAAAAGGAGGAACAGAGAGGTGGAGGGGAGAAGCTACCGTGCTGGGGCAGTACTTCGGCGGGGGCGTGGTTGCCGGCGAGGGAGGGGCTCCGGGGGCGGTGGGGGAGATGGGGAGGCGGCGGCGGGGCAGTCCTCCTCCTCGGGGGAGGCGCTCGGGGGAGAGGGGCGGCGACGGGGTGGCGCTGGGGCTGCTTCTGGAGGCGGGGCAGGAGGTGGCAGTGATGCTGTCGGCGAGGTGCTGCAGGGGGCTAGGGGCGGCGGCTCGGCGAGGAAAAGGTGGGAACGGGGTCGGCCGGGGTGGGGGAGTATTTATAGGCCATGGGGAGGGCGAGCTAAGGAAGGAGAGGGAGAACTCGGGGAAGGAAATCGCGGGATTTTCCTGGTGCAGCTCGGGGTGGTAGAAGAAAGGAAGGGGAGGAAGGAGAAGGCCGCGGGAGGGAGAGGCTCGGGCGGTGGGGCCACTGGCTAGTGAGAGGAGGCGGGGGAAAGGAGGCTCGGGTGACCGAGAGTTAAGGGATTTAATCCCAGGGGCGGTGGGATTTCGGCCAACGACTAATAAACGCTCGGGGGCGGTTGCTAAAAGGGAAAAAAACTTCCTAATTCCTAACTTTTTCGGAAACAGAAAACAAAAGCTAATAAAAGGGAAATAAATCAAAATATTTATATAGGGTATTATATACCAAAAAAATCAGAAAAATATTCTCTTCCCGAATAACATTTTTCCAGAGGAAAAATAAAAACTTAAAAAAATGTTTTTTCAGAAATTCACTAAATTGCCTTATTCCTTTTTTGCAAATATTTTTGCGAATAATCTTTGGGTTTTCTTGGCTCCAACATTTCAAAAGTTCCCGTACTTTGGAGGGTCATTTTCCTCCGCTCTCTCTCTTGCGTGCAAGAGAGTATTTTCTCCGGGCTTTTTCTCGCGCGAGGAAAAATAGAAAATGGAAATCAAAGACGAAGGAAATTCACGAGCTAAAATTTATTTCAAGCAATATGCATAGATGCTTAGCTACAATGTAAAACATTCCCAATTAGGAAAATTGGGATGTTACACCCTGGTTCCTGCCACAACCACTTTACAAGAAATAGAGGTCAATCAAACTAATAGTTAGCAAGCATGCTAAATGGTATTGATGAAACTAGCGCTTGAGTCACTAGGAGATGCGTGTAACATGCTACGATAGTACTTACTTTTGGGTGTTTAAATTGCAGCTTCTTCGGCAGTCCCGGAGTTTTTGCGGTGAATTTTTTCCAAACCCTGTCAGACAAAGAAAACAATTACTTGATATCAGGAAATGAACAAAGTTGCTGATATGGTGCGATAATGATCGATTTAACTTACTTCTCTAGAATTTCAGTCATGTTCGCATACTCGTTGGGATATTTTCGTCTCGAGTCTAAGACGGTTACTAGTCCCTTCTCAAGCTTAATCTCTAGGAGAATATAGTAGAAGTTGCGCACACATGCATAACTCATCAGTTACATTACTATAACCTTGACTAATAAGGGAAACCGAATATGCACAAGACAGTAACACTCACTGGAATTCGTAAGGGAAGAGTATTATAGCTTTGTTTTGATTCAATACAAACGATTGTAGCAGGTTGGCCTCGGTATCTTTGGCCTGAGATTTAATCATAAATGCATCTACGCGATCTGTGTTAATGAACCCAATATTACCGATTTGTCTTTTCTTCAATTCGACGATCTTCAATCTGCATATAATATAGTGAGGCCAATTAAAAATACATGCAATGAAAGAGCTGACCTATATATAGAGACTTAATGACAGAAGTAGTACTACTTACAGGCAGTAGCAAGTGATCATTAATTTATCGAGGGCCTTTAGATTGAAAAATGGGAAGAACTCCTCAAATGGAACTATCAACAGTTCAAGTCCAACGAGGTCATGCTCCTTTCTAACTCCCAACGTCAAAATATTACTCCCCCCAAACTCTTTGCAAGTTTTCTTGTACCAATCATGGAATCTTCGCACCATCGTTGTTAGAGATCTTTCATCTTTGACGAGAGGCTTCCCGTACACGTATTTGTGTTCGTACACCTCCAATAAATCAAAATGTGCATCATCGGGCAGGTAATCTGCAAGATTGGTACCGGGCAACAAGATCCCCGGATGATTAGCAACGATATCGCTAGACACCTTGAGCGGGGGGAACGATTGGTTCGCTTGTTCGCCAAGTTGGGCAACTTTTTTCCTAGCTCGTCGTTCTGCTCAACTTTGATCACTGACTGTACTTCCCGACCACCGCGCTTCGATAAATGACTTTGTAATAATGCGCTCATAGTTACCTTTCGTTGGAGACTTTGGTGGTTTCTTCAGTGCAGCCAGAGTACGCTTTGGTTTTACCGGATCTATCTTCTCCTCCGGAGGTGGATGTTTTTTTGCTTTCACCCCTTCAAAGAAGTTCTTCACTTCGGCTTCCACGATCTTCTCGTTTTCCTCCGGGCTCCTCTCGTATGGTAAATTCTCTAGAGGCTTCAGAGAAGGACCGTATTTGTATTGCCTGCCTCTGGCTGTACTGCTACACGTCGGAGCAGACGGAGCGGCTGCGACTGTCTTTCCTTTCTTACCAGGTGGAGGAGAAGGACTACGCGCCAGAGGAGCCGGAGTGGCGGCGGGTCTCTTCAGCCCTTGTTGATGAGGTAGAGAAGGAGGAGGCAACTGGCTGCTCGGGCGCGCCAGCGCAGGCGGAGAAGGAGGCGGAGTGCCGTCACGCGCCGAAGAAGGAGGCTGAGTGCCTTGATCACTCGCCGGAGGAGGCGGAGGAGGAGGTGGGCCCTGACTCGCCGGAGGAGGAGGAGGAGGCGGAGGCGTCTAGTTCGGAAGGTGGATGAGCTTCTTCCGCCATAGGCATCGAGTCTTCAGAGAAGAATCCTGCCGAATCTCCCCTTCACCCGTAGGGTGGTCAAGCTCAAGCTCCTCAAATCCTTCCGTTATTTGATCCACCGTCACCCTAGCATATCCTTCTGGAATCGGCTGGCCGTGGTAGCTTGAGCCAGGTTCATTAGGTAAAATAGAGCCAGCAGCCGCCTTGACTTTAAATGTCATCCATCTGCTGAGTCTGCTCGGTGGAAGCCACGCTGCTTCTCCGCTGAGATGGCGGGGTAGCTTCAGGGGAAGCTTCGGCAGGTCATTTGCTGCGATCTGCTTCTCGTTCCTCTAGCCCTTGTACCCTTTCGTGCAGCGCCTGCAGTTGGCTATGCTCCGCTTTCTTCCTCCTCTCGTGGGTTTTGTAACCCCCTATGTCCGGAAACCTAGCCTTCCACGGAAGGGAGCCTGGCGTGCCTCGTGTCCGTCCAGGGTGCTCAGGATTCCCGAGGGCCATTGTGAGCTCGTCATTCTCTCTGTCTGGAATGAACGCCCCTTCCTGTGCTGCGGCGATATAGTGCTGAAGCTTCCTGACAGGTATTCGCAGTTGCTCTTCCGTCCAAACGCACTCCCCTGATACAGGGCCCAAGGTTTCGCCAACCACAAAGAACCAAGTTCGGCAACGGTCTGGCCATCTCAATGTCTTTGGTTCGACCCCTTTAGCAATCAGGTCATTCTCAGCCTTGTCCCACAAAGGTTGGGCTTTGAGGTAACCACCTGACCCTGTGCGATGGTGATGCTTCTTCTTCGCAACATTTTTCTTGTTTGTCGCTGACATCTTCTTACTCTTTTCCGATGTCTTGTGGGCCACAAATACGGGCCATTGATCTCTGATCTTCTCAAACCGGCCGGTGAATTCTGGTGTCTCTTCTTTGTCGACAAACGTTTTCAGCTCATTCTTCCACCTCCTCAATAGTTCTGCCATCTTCTTAAAAGCATGATACTTGATCAATTCCTCTATAACTGGCTTCTCCGGATCCTCCTCTGGCGGTATGGTGAAATTTGCCTTAAGCGTTGTCCAAAGATCTTCTTTCTGCATATCGGAGACATAAGACGTCGGCACCTCAGGGTCTTCCTTCTTTGGCTTTAACCATTGCTGGATACTGATCGGGATCTTGTCCCTAACAAGAACCCCGCACTGAGCACGAAATGCATCCCTTGTCCAGATGGGTTCAATCGGCTTGCCATCGCGCGCGATTGCTGTGATCTCAAACCTTTCATCCGAGCGCAACTTTTTCTTCGGGCCTCGTTTCTTTACCGAAGTTGAGGTCGATCCGGAGGGCTAGAGAAAAAAGAAGAAAGACGAGAGTTAATTAATATGTGTACATATGAAAACAATGAATGCATCAATTAACTAGTCAGCACGGGCTTAACTAATATATATATACCTGGCCGGACTCGGTTCGGTTAAGGGAGCCGTCATGAAAGCCCTCTTCTTCACCCGGTCCTTCCAGATCATCATGAACGCTCTCTTCTTTACCGGTCCTTCCAGGTCATCATGAACATAGCCCTCTTCATCACCCGGTCCTTCCAGACCATCGGTGTCTCTGAGAAACGACGCAACGACATCACTTCCTTGTGCAATTATCTCCCCCAACATCGCTTCTGTTGCTTCGTCTCGGGAGTGATCCATAGTTTCTGCAAATATTTACAACATGTCATTTATTATTCAAACATGGTACAGATGGATATATATTAGTGGCAAACGTAGAACTAGCTAGCTAATCACAATAAGGAATCATGTTAGTGGCCTCGACGCTGCTTCTCTAGGGTTTGGGGTGGCCTAGACAACGCTTCAAGGGTTTGGGGTGGCCTCGACACAACACTTCAAGGGTTTGGGGTGGCCTCGACGACAACGCTCTTTTAACTTGGTAAATTTGGGTGGCCTCGAGAGAGTTTGTCGGGTAGGGGCACGGCGGGAGGGGGTAGGAGACCAACATCGTTTTTTCTCTAGGGTTTGGGTGTCCTCAAGAGTTTTGGTCGAAAAAGAGGGCCGAGGGGGGTGCTCCCGTGGTATAAGTTATCACAGTCGAGAGTGGGTATATATATCGACCACCCCTCATGTCGAAGTTATCCGGGAGGGGGTTATATCGACAACGAGGCGACATACATATACATGGGAAAATAATGTTATCGGGGAGGGGGTATATCGGTACCCCCCCCTCATGTTGAAGTTCGATCGGGAGGGGGTATATCGACAACGACATACCCGATAAAAAATAAGAAGACAAAAGAAGAAACAAAAAGAGGAGAAGAAGAAAGGAATAGAAGAGAAGCAATCGAAGAAAAAAAAGAAGAAAAAAAGAAGAAAAAAGGAGAAGAAGAAAGGAATAGAGGAGAAAGAAGAAAAAAATAGAAAATTTCTATTTTTCTTCTTCTTTCTCCTCCATTCCTTTCTTCTTCTCCTCTTCTTTTTCTTCTTTTTTCCTCTTCTTATTTATTTCTCCTCTTCTTCCTCTCCTGCTCTTCTCCTTTCTTCCTCTTCTTATTTTCCTTTTTCTCCTCTCATTCTTTTTCTTCTTCTTCGTTATCTTCCTAGCTATATATAATACTTTTCTAAAAATGTAACTTTTGCATATATAAAACTTTTTCTTCTTCTTCCTTCTTCCTTCTTCCTTCTCTTCCTTATTTTCCTAAATATATAAAACTTTTCTAAAAATGAAACTAACCTAAAATGTACTAAATCAGAGAACATATATAGATAAAACTAACCTAAAATGTACCCAAATGTACTAAAAATCTAACTTTTATATGCACAGAGAACATACATACAGATATACATTTTTATAAAAATGCAAAAAAAATCATCATTTATATGAACAAAGGAGAGGACACGGTGTGCGGCGCCGGCCTGACCAAGGAGAGGCACAGCGCCGGCGTCGGTGTAGAGGGCGGCGACAACGGCGTGGTCGGGGCAGGGGCCATGGCGATCGACGGGGCAAAGGGCGGCGGCGGTGTCGACGGGGCGAGTAGGGGCGCTGTAGAGGCACGGCGAGGGCGCGCGACATGGTCAGGGTAGGGCGACGACTGTGTGGCCGGGCCGGGCAACGGCGGCGTGGTCTGGGGCAGGGGCGACGACGGCGAGCTCGGGCAGCCTGGCGGCGTCGGAGGAGGAATCGAAGAAACTGATGAAATTTGCACAACTACTGGCTTACATAGCAAAGCCATTTGTTATTTTTCATGCATTTACTGATTTTTATGAGCTATAAGACCATGAAATTGAAAAGCATTTGAAATGAACTCTGAAAAGGTTCCAAGTTGGCATGGTATCATCATTTCACCCACATAGCATGTGCAAGAAAGTTGAGAGGGTTACGGCAAAAACTGGATGCACTTCGTGTACAAAACGGAGAATCTCTTTCGAAGTATCGGGGTTTCATACGGAAACTCGTCTGTTACAAAGGGATTTAATTTTTTTGAACTTATTTGAACTCTATAGTTTTTCTGTGTTCAAAATGCACCATTCAAAGCCACATCATCAATTTACAACCCTTTCCGACTTCATTTGTTATTTTTCATGCATTTAGTGATTATTATGAGCTATAAGACCATGAAATTGAAAAGCATTTGAAATGAACTCTGAAAAGGTTCCAAGTTGGCATGGTATCATCATTTCACCCACATAGCATGTGCGAGAAAGTTGAGAGGGTTACGGCAAAAAATGGATGCACTTCGTGTACAAAACGGACAATCTCTTTCGAAGTATCAGGGTTTCATACGGAAACTCGTCTGTTACAAAGGGATTTCATTTTTTTGAACTTATTTGAACTCCATAGTTTTTCTGTGTTCAAAATGCACCATTCAAAGCCACATCATCAATTTACAACCCTTTCTGACTTCATTTGTTATTTTTCATGCATTTACTCATTATTTTGATCTATAAGACCATGAAATTGAAAAGCATTTGAAATGAACTCTGAAAAGGTTCCAACTTGGCATGGTATCATCATTTCACCCACATAGCATGTGCGAGAAAGTTGAGAGGGTTACGACAAAAACTGGATGCACTTCGTGTAAAAACGGACAATCTCTTTCGAAGTATCAGGGTTTCATACGGAAACTCATCTGTTACGAAGGGATTTCATTTTTTGAACTTATTTGAACTCCATAGTTTTTCTGTGTTCAAAATGCACCATTCAAAGCCACATCATCAATTTACAGCCCTTTCTGACTTCATTTGTTATTTTCATGCATTTACTGATTATTATGAGCTATAAGACCATGAAATTGAATAGCATTTGAAATGAACTCTTAAAAAGTTCCAAGTTGGCATGGTATCCTCATTTCACCCACATAGCATGTGCGAGAAAGTTGAGAGGGTTACGGCAAAAACTGGATGCACTTCGTGTACAAAACGGACAATCTCTTTCGAAGTATCAGGGTTTCATACGGAAACTCGTCTCTTACAAAGGGATTTCATTTTTTTGAACTTATTTGAACTCCATAGTTTTTCTGTGTTCAAAATGCACCATTCAAAGCCACATCATCAACTTACAACCCTTTCTGACTTCATTTGTTATTTTTCATGCATTTAGTGATTATTTTGAGCTATAAGACCATGAAATTGAAAAGCATTTGAAATGAACTCTGAAAAGGTTCTAAGTTGGCATGGTATCATCATTTCACCCACATAGCATGTGTGAGAAAGTTGAGAGGGTTACGGCAAAAACTGGATGCACTTCGTGTACAAAACAGACAATCTCTTTCGAAGTATCAGGGTTTCATACGGAAACTCGTCTGTTACAAATGGATTTCATTTTTTGAACTTATTTGAACTCCATAGTTTTTCTGTGTTCAAAATGCACCATTCAAAGCCACATCATCAATTTACAACCCTTTTCGACTCGGGCATTAGTCCCAGTTCGTAATGTACTCCAAAGTGCGTCGGTCACCGTACATCCATTGGCGGTTCATCTCTATTATGAAATTAAGTATATATCAAAAAACCATTGCACAACAAAATGAATAGAGAAATGACCAAATTAATAGAAGTTCATCATCACATTAAAACCAAAGCACAATAGTGATAAAATGTTATTATTTAAAAATAAATACATAAAGTTGTCTCATAAAACAACATACAACTATGTAAAACATTTAAATGCAACAACAAACGCGATCAAAATCGCAAGTAAGGTATCAATTTATCCAACAACATAATGATACCAAGCCTCTTTATCAATGGCATATTTTCTAATATTCGTAATCTTCAAGCGCATTTCATCCATCTTCAAGCGCATTGCATCCAGCTTCAACCGCATCGCATCGATCTTCATCTTGCAATCATCAATGACCTCGGCAACATGCAACTCCATTTCCATATTCTTATCCTCAATTATTTTCAATTTTTAGTTCAAGTATTTGTTTTCTTTTTCAACCAAAGTTAACTTCTCGAGAAGCATTTCTAGGTGGGTTGGAATTTCCGGTTTACATACCTCCTAGATTAAAAATATATGTCACGTTGGTCATCATAATTGTCATAAACAATAAATGAACCAAATAGTTATGAAAAGATAATATATACCACATCTGAATCATAGACAGGACGAGGGCCGACGGGGGCGGATACCAAAACCATCACACTATATAATAACAAGGAATAATAAAAGTAAGAAAATTAGACAAGTTTCTATCTGAAGTCAGAATTTGTTTCTTTCAGAAAGAAGATAAGAACAAGAGGCTCACCATGGTGGTGCGGGCAACGAGATCGGTGCGGGCGATCGACGGTAGTGAAGATGGGGCGGGGACGGGGCGTGACGGACCGCTAAATCAAGACAAGTCTCGTTGAAAATGGAGCTTGGAGGTCGAGTTTTGAGAGGAGAAAGCTTAACTAGTGTGGCTCGGGCATTTCATCGAACACCTCATGTGCATAGGAGGTGAACTAGAGCACCCAAATACCCTCCCCTCGCCGGCTCGACAAAAACAGAGCACTGTGGAGTGCTCTGCCGCGGCGGTGGTTATATATGTAGGCAAGTTATTTGTCCTGGTTCGTGGCATGAACCGGGACTAAAGGTTGTGGGCCAGCAGCGAGGAACATTGGTCCTAGTTCGTGGCTCGAACCGGGACAAATGGTTCCACACGAACCGGCACCAATGCCCACGAGGCCCCGGCCGCCCCCTAGGCTCACGAACCGGGTCTAATACCCCCCATTGGTCCCGGTTCTTGAAGAACCGGGACTAATGGGCCGAACGGTAGCCCTGTTTTCTACTAGTGATGGTTGAACATGAGATGTTCATACTCTATTGATATTAATATCCGTAATTTGATCATACGGATATCTGCAACCTGTTGATGTATGCTTTTACAACTTGATTGAACATGTCATTGCACTCAAAATTAGCTTTCTGCAACTTACCTACTTAGTACTATATCATGCATTGTTATGCCTTATTCCAAGCATGGGTTGCTTACGAGTACATTCAAAGTACTCGTTGGCTTTCCACTGGTTATTTTATTGGCCAGGCATGAAAGAACGGGATATACCAAAGAGTACCTTGGTGACAAACACAAGAGCTAGGATGCTTCCCAGTCAGAATGCATGTAGGGTTAAGGCAGATGGCATTGGTCCACGCTATCGTTGAAGATTTCTGCTGTGAGTTTATGAAGACTTGGCCGTAAAGGCCACATTTGAGTAAAACGGTACGTAATGGATGTAAGGCTCTTGTTATTTAGTTTCTATGTGTTCAGTGGGCATAGGTCTCTGGGATCATAGTGCACGTACATTCTGTGATCACGACTTATGAGTCGGGGTCCCCACACAGTGTATCATTGTCATCAAGGGGAATTCCTAAGAATCACCCTCGATGGATTTCCATTTGATGTAACCGTCAAAATGAACTAGAAGGTATCACCCTCGAAGTCGATAGTAGTCATGTACCGTCATCCGTCCAGGGAGTGTGCGATGATGTGTCGATCTTGTCTTGTCAATCACCTAGGTTGAATCTTCCATCATCCTCGACAGCCAATAGTAGCCTTCTAGTTCGTAAAGATACGTTGGATCATTGATCCCTTGGATCGAATATTCCGATAATGTAGCAGGGCAACAAGGACAAGGGGAGGGTGCTACTTCTCAAACAACATCGCCAGAAATTGGCACGTTGACGGAGACTTGTCTTGCGTTGGTTTTTCCTTTGAAGAGGAAAGGGTGATGCAGCACAGGACCAGTAAGTATTTCCCTCAGTTTGAGAACCAAGGTATCAATCCAGTAGGAGAATCTCGTCAAGTCCAGAGTACCTGCGCAAACACAAACGAGCTTGCACCCAACGCTATAAAGGGGTTGTCAATCCCTTCAAGATTTATTGCAAAGTGAGATGTGAAGGCGTAAAGTGCAACGAAGTAAAAGAGTAAGGCTGAAAATATGGTGTGAAGTAGAACCGGGGGCCATAGTGTTCACTAGAGGCTTCTCTCAAAATAGCAAATATTATGGTGGGTGAACAAATTACTGTGGAGCAATTGATAGAACCGCGCAAAGTCATGATGATATCTAAGGCAATGATCATACATATAGGCATCACGTCCGAGACAAGTAGACCGATACTTTCTGCATCTACTACTATTACTCCACACATCGATCGCTATCCATCATGCATCTAGTGTATTGAGTTCATGAAGAACAGAGTAACGCCTTAAGCAAGATGATATGATGTAGAGGGATAAACTCAAACCAATGTTGAAAACCCCATCTTTTTACCCTTGATGGCAACAACACGATGCGTGCCTCGCTACCCCTTCTGTCACTGGGTGAGGTCACCGCATGGTACGAACCCAAAACCAAGCACTTCTCCCATTGCAAGAATCATAGATCAAGTTGGCCAAACAAAACCCACAACTCGAAGAGAATTACAAGGATATGAAATCATGCATAAGAGAGATCAGAAGAAACTCAAATAAGATTCATAGATAATCTGATCATACATCCACAATTCATCGGATCTCGACAAACACACCGCAAAGAAGATTACATCGGATAGATCTCCATGAAGATCATGGAGAACTTTGTATTGAAGATCCAAGAGAGAGAAGAAGCCATCTAGCTACTAGCTATGGACCCGAAGGTCTATGGTGAACTACTCATGCATCATCGAAGAGGTCATGGTGTTGATGAAGAAGCCCTCCGTATCCAAATGCCCCTCTCGCAGGGCACCAGAATGTGCCCCAGATGGGATCTTGCGGAGACAGAAGCTTGCAACGGCGGAAAAGTATTTTCAGTGATCTCCTGATTTTTAGGGATTTTAGGGAATTTATAGGAGAAGGGGCTAGGGCAGGGGAGGCCCAAGGAGCCCACAAGCCTGGGAGGCGCGGCCCCCCTGGCCGTGCCATGGGGGCTTTTGGCCTCCCTCGGGACTCCCTGCCTTGGTTCCCAAGCTTTCTGCGTATCTTCTGTTCCGGAAAAAATCTTTTCGGAAGTTTTATTCCGTTTGGACTCCATTTAAAATCCTCCTCTGAAAAGGGTCAAAAACACGGAAAAATAGGAACTGGCACTTGGCACTAAGTTAATAAGTTAGTCCCAAAAAAGATATAAAAGGCATACAAAACATCCAAAGTTTGACAAGATAATAGCATGAAACCATAAAAAATATAGATACGTTGGAGATGTATCAAGCATCCCCAAGCTTAACTCCTGCTCGTCCTCGAGTAGGGAAGTGATAAAGACTAAATTTTTGATGTGGAATGCTACCTAGCATAGTTGTCCTTTGCAACTTCTTTCATGTGACATGAATGTTCAGATCCGTAAGATTCAAAAAAATAGTTTGCTATTGACATGAAAACAATAATACTTCAAGCAAACTAGCAGGGTAATCACGAGCTTTCGAAATAACAAGGCCAAAGAAAGTTATCCTACAAAATCATATAGTCTGGCTATGCTCCCTCATCCCCACGCAACTAATTTAAATCATGCACAACCCCGGTATTGGCCAAGTAATTGTTTTCTCACTCTTACTTTCTCAAACCTTTTTCAACTATCACGCAATACGTGAGCGTGATCCATGGATATAGCACTATATGTGGAATAGAGTGTGGTAGTGGTTGTGAGACAAAAAAGGAGGAGATGGTCACATTGACTTGGCGTATCAAAGGGTTATGGAGATGCCCATTAATAAATATCAATGTGAATGAGTAGGGATTGCCATACAAAGGATGCACGAGAGCTATAAGTATGTGAAAGCTCAAAAGGAGAACTAGTGGGTGTGCATCCAACTTGCTTGCTCACGAAGACCATGGACATTTTGAGGAAGCCCATCATTGGAATATACAAGCCAAGTTATAAAATAAAGATTCCCACTAGTATATGGTGGTGACAAACCAAGAAGCTCTCAATCAAGAAGAACATGGTGCTATTATGAAGCACAAGTGTGGAAAAAGATAGTAGCATTGTCCCTTCTCTCCTTTTCTCTTTTTTTTATTTGGGCTCGTTTGGACTCTTTTTTTATGTGGGCAACTTTGGCCTCTCTTTTTTCTTTCCTCACATGGGACAATGCTCTAATAATGATGATCATCACACTTTTATTTACTGAAATCTCAAAGCTCAGAACGATGATGACTCTATAGGAAATGCCTCCGGCAGTGTACCGGGATGTGCAACGATCTAGCTTGGCGTATGACGTTGAAACATCTCGCTAGCTATCTTACGATCATGCAATGGCAATATGAGAGTGACGACACAAGTCATGAGACGGAACGGTGGGAGTTGCATGGCAATATATCTCGGAATGGCTATGAAAATGCCATAGTAGGTAGGTATGGTGGCTGTTTTGAGGAAGGCATATGGTGGGTTTGTGCACCGGCAAAAGTTACGCGACACTAGAGGCTAGCAATGGTGGAAGGTGAAAGTGCATCTATACCATGGACTCACATTAGTCATGAAGAACTCACATACTTATTGCGAAAGTTTTTATTAGTAATCAAAACAAAGTGCTAAACGCATACTCCTAGGGGAAGGGTTGGTAGGTGTTAACCATCGCGCGGTCCCGCCTGCAACACAAAGGATGACAATCAATAGATCAATTATGCTCCGACTTCCTAACATAGCGGTTCACCATATGTTCATGTTACGAGATCATTAACTTCAACCCAAGCATATCTAGATTCACAATACCCTACTAACATAAGTCTTTAATATTACCAAATCCCCGTCTCAAAACTAATTGAGAGGAATCAAACTTCTCTTTCTACTCAACGCACATGAAGATGGAAATTTTTGTATCCTCTTTGGGTACCTATCACCTTTGGGACTACTTCCATGGCACAAACCAACTACCAAGTCACGCACCGCCGTGCTCTAAAAGATCTAAGTGAAGCACATAGAGCAAAATTATCTAGCTCAAAAGATATAAGTGAAGCACGATGAGCATTCTAGCAAATCCATGATGAGTGCATGTCTCTCTCAAAAGGTGTGCAGCAAGGATGATTGTGACACAACAAAAAGAAAAGAATTCTACGATACAAGACACTCCAAGCAAAACACATATCATGTGGTGAATAAAAATATATCTCCAAGTAATGTTACCGATGGATTGAAGATGAAAGAGGGGATGCCTTCCCGGGGCATCCCCAAGCTTAGGCTTTTTGGTTTCGTTGAATTAGGCTTGGGATTCCTTGGGCATCTCCAAGCTTGAGCTCTTTCCACTCTTTATCCCTTTGTCCATGAGAACATCACCCAAAACTTGAAAACTTCACAACACAAAACTTAAACAGAAACTCGTGATATCATTAGCACAAGAAAACAAACTACCACCTCTTTAGGTACTGTTGCAATCTTGATTTATATTCATATTGGTGTTAGATTACTGTATTCTCACTTTTCCATGGCTAGTACCCCCCGATACTAGCCATAGTTTCATCAAAACAAGCAACCAACTCAACAAAAACAGAATCTGTCTTATGGTACCTCAAAAATTCTGAAAACTTACGATTGCCTAGGCAAAAGGCATATCAACCGGTAACAAAAAGAATCAACTCAAAATCTCTTTCTGAATAAAAATGAAAAGTAATCTCGTGAGCGAAAAGTTTTTATCTTTTTCCAGGAGGATCAAACAACGATCACCAAGACTAGTCATAAAGGTTTTGCTAGGCTCAAACACAAAAAGAAACACAAAAGACACAATCATAACAGAATTATGATAGTGTGGACGCAACAAAACAGAAAGAAAAGGATAAATTCATTGGGTTGCGTCCCAACAAGCGCTATTGTTTAACGCCCTTAGATAGGCATAAGGCCATAGAATCACGTATCGTCGTCTTTGGTGCTCAAACCATAAGTAGCCCTCATCATGGATTCATAAGGCAATCTTATTTTCTTTCTAGGAAAATGCTCCATGCCCTTCTTTAAAGGAAATACAAATCTAATATTCCCTTCCTTCATATCGATGATAGCATCGATAGTCCTTAGGAAAGGTCTACCAAGAATGATAGGGCATGTAGGATTGGAATCAATGTCAAGCATAATGAAATCCACGGGTACATAGTTCCTATTTGCAATAATAAGAACATCATTGATCCTTCCCATGGGTTTCTTGACCGTAGAATCCGCAAGATGCAAATTAAGAGAACACTCCTCAATCTCATTAAAACCCAGAACATCACATAAAGACTTTGGAATCGCGGAAACACTAGCACCCAAATCACACAAAGCATTACATTCATAGTTTTTGATTTTGATTTTGATAGTAGTTTCCCACTCATCATGAAGCTTTCTAGGGACAGAAACTTCCAATTCAAGTTTCTCTTCAAGAGATTTTATCATAGCTTCGACGATATGATCGGTAAATGCCTTGTTTTGGCTATAAGCGTGTGGAGAGTTTAGCATGAATTGCATCAAGGGAATACATTCAATCAAGGAGCAACTATCATAATTGAATTCCTTGAAATCTAAAGTAGTAGTTTCATTACTACTCAAGGTTTTAATATCTTCTTCTCCACTTTTAATGCTTTTAGCATCAAGATAGATGCACTCTGAATCATTGGGGCGTTTTTCAACCAAAGTGGATTCGTATCCAGCCCCATCATCATTAGGTTTGACACAAGAAAACAAATATTGAATGGGAGTCACACCAAGCACTTTAAGATCTTCGTGATTCTTATCACGAGAACACGCCCTTTTGAGCCATTCATGTCTAGCACGAATTTGGGCGGTTCTTTCTTTGCTCTCAATCATGGAAACTTGCATAGATTTCAAAGTTTCATCCATATTGATCTTGGGAGGAGCACATCTAACTTCCAAAGCATCAATATCACTAGACATTCTATCAACGCTCCTAGCCAAATCGTCAATTTTGAGTAGTTTTTCCTCTATGGACGCACTGAAAATCTTTTGTGAGTTGATAAACTCTTTGATATTACTCTCTAGATCAGAGGGTAATATATTGTAATTTCCATGAGTATTGTTGTAGGAGTTGCGAAAGTTATTAAAGGGGTTACTAGGAAAAGGCCTAGGAACATAGTTTCCTCTAAAAGCATTGTTGTTGCCAAAATTATTCCTACCAACAAAATTAACGTCCAAGCTAGCGTTGCTACTCTCAATCAAGGAAGACAAGGGCATATCATTAGGACCTAAAGGAGCACTTCTACTAGCAACCAAATTCATTAACTCGTCCATCTTAGCACTTAACGAGTTAATTTCTTCTATAGCGTGTACCTTCTTACTAGTAGGTGACCTTTCAGTGTGCCACTCAGAGTAGTTCGTCATGATATTGTCTAGGAGTTTTGTAGCTTCTCCTAACGTGATTTCCATGAATGTTCCACCTCAGGCAGAGTCCAAGATATTTCTAGAAGCAAAATTCAAGCCAGCGTAAAAGATTTGTATAATCATCCAAAGACTCAAGCCATGAGCGGGACAATTTCTAATCATCAATTTCATCGTCTCCCAAGATTGTGCAACATGTTCATGATCAAGTTGCTTAAAATTCATAATATCATTACAGAGAGAGATAATATTAGCCGGCGGAAAATACTTGGACATGTAAGCATCTTTGCACTTATTCCAAGAATCAATACTATTTTTGGGCAAAGACGAAAACCAAGTTTTTGCTCGATCTCGCAACGAGAAAGGTAAAAACTTCAATTTAATCACATCATTATCCACATATTTCTACTTTTGCATATTGCAAAGCTTAATGAAGGTATTAAGATGGGATACGACATCTTCACTAGGAAGGCCGGAGAATTGCTCTTTCATAACAAGATTCAGCAAAGCAGCATTGATTTTGTTTGATTCCGCACTAGTAGCGGGAGCAATCGGAGTACTAATAAAATCATTATTATTAGTATTAGAGAAGTCACAAAGTTTGGTGTTTCCAGTCATGGTGACTTCAGCAAGCAAGCAAGTACACAAGCGAACAGAAAGCAAGCGAGAGAAACGGGCGAGCGAAAAAGGCAAACGAAAAAAGGCAAATATTCTTGTAAATTTTTCTTTTTCAGAAGTGGGGGAGAGGAAAACGAGAGGAAAAAAAAGTAAATGCAAGAGATGAGTTTGCAAGACTTACTTGGATGAGTTCTTGACTTGATCTTCCTTGGCAACGGCGCGAGAAATCCTTCTGCTACTTCTCAAACAACAGCGCCAGAAATTGGCACATTGACGGAGACTTGGCTTGCGTTGGTTTTTCACTTGAAGAGGAAAGGGTGATGCAGCATAGGAGCAGTAAGTACTTCCCTCAGTTTGAGAACCAAGGTATCAATCCAGTAGGAGAATCTCATCAAGTCCAGACTACCTGCGCAAACACAAAAGAGCTTGCACCCAACGTTATAAAGGGGTTGTCAATCCCTTCAATATTGATTGCAAAGTGAGATCTGAAGGTGGAAAGTGCAACCAAGTAAAAGACTAAGGCTGAAAATATGGTGTGAAGTAGACCCGGGGGCCATAGTGTTCACTAGAGGTTTCTCTCAAAATAGCAAATATTACGATGGGTGAACAAATTACTGTCGAGCAATTGATAGAACCGCGCAAAGTCATGACGATATCTAAGGCAATGATCATACATATAGGCATCACGTCCGAGACAAGTATACCGATACTTTCTGCATCTACTACTATTACTCCACACATCAAGCGCTATCAAGCTTGCATCTAGTGTATTGAGTTCATGACGAACAGAGTAAAGCCTTAAGCAAGATGAAATGATGTAGAGGGATAAACTCAAACCAATAATGAAAACCCCATCTTTTTACCCTTGATGGCAACAACATGATGCGTGCCTCGCTACCCCTTCTGTCACCGGGTGAGGTCACCGCACGGTATGAACCCAAAACCAAGCACTTCTCCCATTGCAAGAATCATAGATCAAGTTGGCCAAACAAAACCCACAACTCGAAGAGAATTACAAGGATATGAAATCATGCTTAAGAGAGATCAGAAGAAACTCAAATAAGATTCATAGCTAATCTGATCATAAATCCACAATTCGTAGGATCTCGACAAACACACCGCAAAGAGGATTACATCGGATAGATCTCCATGAAGATCATGGAGAACTTTGTATTGAAGATCCAAGAGAGAGAAGAAGCCATCTAGCTACTAGCTATGGACCCGAAGGTCTATGGTGAACTTCATCGGAGAGGTCATGGTGTTGATGAAGAAGCCCTCCGTATCCGAATCCCCCCTCCGGCGGGGCACCAGAACGTGCCCAGATGGGATCTTGCGGGGACAGAAGCTTGCGGTGGCGGAAAAGAATTTTGGTTGATCTCCTGATTTTTAGGGATTTCAGGGAATTTATAGGCGAAGGAGCTAGGGCAGGGGAGGTACAGGGAGCCCACAAGCCTGGGAGGCGTGGCCCCCCTGGCCGCGCCATGGGGGCTTGTGGCCTCTCCCGGGACTCCCTGCCTTGGTTCCCAAGCTTTCTGTGTATCTTCTGTTCCGGAAAAAATCTTTTCAGAAGTTTTATTCCGTTTGGACTCCATTTAAAATCCTCCTCTGAAAAGGGTCAAAAACACGGAAAAAAGAGGAACTGACACTTGGCAGTGACTTAATAAGTTAGTCCCCAAAAAGATATAAAAGGCATACAAAACATCCAAAGTTTGACAAGATAATAGCATGAAACCATCAAAAATTATAGATACGTTGGAGACGTATCAGAGGGTCACTCGTGGCTCATTATCCAACCTATACTAAGCATATAGGATAAGCACGTAGGTAATAGCAGCACGTTAAAAAAATCAGGTTATGCGTCACAATAGGACCAATCAAATACAGTAGCAAATTCTAAGGCAAGCACGAGGGAGAAAGAATTGGGTGATATAGGGATGATCAATGGGGGTTTGCTTGCCTGGAAACTCAGATGCAAGTGGCTGGACATCAGAGGTGTAGTCGTACACGTTAACAACGTAAGTCTCAGTGTCTACCAGAGAGAAGAGGGGAAGAAATAATAAATGTAAAGCAAACATATGCATCACGATGCATGAAATGTCAATATGCAGCGCTACGGGTGACCTTACGCAGTGCTACACATTACAAACGGAGCGGGAAAATATCTACGGATATTTCTCGGGTCTGAGGGATTTATCGGCCACACGATCTACATGAGGAAGTTCCATATTCATCATGTTAGAGGCATGTGACAGATCAATGGATTGCATAATCAAATTCGATATATTTTTCTGAGCGACTTTCATATATAAATTATTTTCATGTGAGCTATGGTTTATTTTATATGATTTTTCAAAGTTTTAATGATTTTCTTAATTTTCTGATTTACTAATAAAACAAATTCACTAAACGTTATCTCCTCTGGGTACATAGAAGTGTACCCACACATGTGCTGCTGAGAATGACATGTCGGGCGAGTCAACTGCCCAGTCAGCAGTTAACTGGTCCATGTTGACTGGTCAAGCGAGTCCACTCAACCCACGTGCGAGTGATTGGCTTGCGTAGTCAACCAGTTGACAGGTCAACTAGGTCCAATGGGACCGAGTGAACAATGAGTGTTAGTTTAATACAGTAGTATTTAAACTACCTAAATACTTAAAAGTGCGGTTGGACTTTAAATCCTCCCGAGCGCATGCGTCTTATCCATTCGATGCGCACACCCATCCTCAATTCCACGCGCATGCATTTGTTTGAGGCTTCAAAATTTTATAAAATCTATAACTTTTGACTCCAGCGTTGAATTTCAAATCCGCTTTCACCATTGTGTTTGTCGCGAAGAGTACTTGAAAACTTGATCTCGTATAGATTGGTTCCGCCAAACTTTTTTTTGAGCAACTGTAGGGTGATATTGAGCAACTTTAGTACTAAAAAAAGCAACTTCTTATTAGTGTGTGCAGTATGATCGTCTATCAACAAAAATTTCTTCAAATTTCTCTACCATGACTAGAAGGTTAACTAACTTCACCATTTAGCAACTACATGGCAGATTCGTGAGCTATTTCCAAACTGAAATAGTTAAATTATACGTTGGATGTGCATACTCGGCTTCTCATGCGTTGGAAGTGCATTAATTCTTGTATGAAAAAAAATCAAAAATCTAAACCGTGTGTCGGAATTATGGTATGTTTTCATCGTTGGATTCCTCGTGACGAACTCTTCAAAACAAGATCCCATATGAATATGTTTTGAAGATTTTTTTAAAAGCAACTTCGATGTTAGATGAGGCAACCTTAGTGCTAAAAATAAGCAACTTTGATGCTAAATGAAATTGCATCGTGTGTATACACGTGAGTTTCTTGTTGAATGCACTCGAGTTGCGCAAAAACTCACTAATATTTTCTAAAAAATTTGTTATACTCGAGTGCAATTCTGGCAACTATTTAAAAACAGCAGGCAAGTGGGCATCAATGGTAGGCAACTGAACATCAACCGTAGACAATTGATTATCAGTAATAGGCAACTCAACATCAAAATTGAGCAATTATATAGTATTTTATAGGCAACTGAGCATCAAAACTGAGTAATTTCACAATATTTGTTGGCAACTGAGTATCAATCATAGGCAATTGATCATTATTGTTTAATTATGTAGAGCTTTTAGAGGTGAATCTAGTCAACTGTTAGTCGTGGTAACCAACTTAGAAGAATTCTTCGCTGATAGATAGTTATACTAAGGGTGAGGGGGAGGAGTTGCTTGCCTATAGAACTAAAGTTGCCTCATCTAGCACACAGAGTTGCTTAAAAAAAAGTTCGTCGAAACATATCCATATGGGATCTAGTTTCAAAGAGCTCGTCGTAAGAAACACAACCGTGAAAACGGATTGTCATTTTGATGCTCGGTTCAAAAGTTATGACTTTTTAATTTTTTTAAAAAGCTAATAAATGCACGTGGCTTTTCTCCCTCGGTTGCGCCCGCTACCGCGAGCGGGCGCTACTGCGGTAGTCACGTCCTTTAACCTAAACTAATTTAGTTTATTTAGTGTACGGACCGAGACTATCAGTGACTCTGTTAGCAGTGGGTTGATTAACGCCTAATCTAAATGCTACACAGCCGACGTGATGAACTCGCCATAGTGTGCACGCGCACACCCATCCAGCACAGCCAAGCCATGGCCAAGGCACGGCCGGCCGGCAACAGCAGTGGGCGGCAACGAGTAGAGCAACAACACCGAAACAACCGCACCTAGCAGGACACGACGGGGCGGAGCGCATCGTCGCGGCTGGCAGCGAGCGCCAGGCAGCGCAAGGAGCAGCAGCAGAGTGGGGCGAGTGGAGATAGGCAGCGGCGGGCCCGTCCGAGCGGCGGTGAGACATGCACGGGCGCGTCCATGCACACGCGGGCGCAGGCAGTGGGACTGCTAGGTGCGGGCGCGTACGGCTAAGGCAGTCGGACATGGCAGGCTGGAGAGCAGCGAGCAGCAGGGAGAGCGCCAGTAGCAAAGCGGAGGAGGGGCATGGGAGCAGCGCAGCAGCAGCAGCCCAACAAGCAACAACAGCTAAATAGAGGAGCAGGGGCATGGGCAGGCGCAACGGCAAACAACACGAGCAACGACGGGCTTCCACGATGACGAATCCGAGGGGCAAAATTTGGGAGCAGGGAGAGAAGCTCACAACAGAGATCTTGGCGGGCTCGGTGAAGGCCTGGGTGGACCGGAACAACTGCACGACCGCGAGGCTGTGGCGGCCATGGCAGAAGACGAGGTCGATGACGAGCTTGGCGGTAGCATGGCCATGAACTCGACAACATGGATGAAGGGGACGAGGACGACGAGGCTTCGAGACAACATCTCAAGCCGCATGGAGCTTGGTGGCCACGGTGACGATGGCGACCATGGAGATGGAAGATCGGGCGACAGCAAGATCAATGATGGCTAGCGAGGGAAGGGGAGGAGTGCGGGCTAGGGTTCGGGGGAGGGGCATCGGCGTCTTGTACGTGTCAACAATGGTGAGGAGCCCGCGGGATGGCCGACGTGTGGACATCCGCAACCACGGACGTCGCACGGGTGTCCACTTCACCGTGGATGAATAAGAGGAAGGAGAAGACTCGAGGTGGGCTGGACCGCACGTGTAGCTAGTAGGCCTAACTGCACAGTAGATTTTCTTCATTTTCTTTTATATTTTTTCTTTTCTTATTTTCTTTAATGGTTTGTATTTATTTTATTACCATGTGATTTTTGTAAATATGGGACTTGGCCACATATTTACTTTTCATTATTTGGCACTGCCACATAAGTTTGTGGGGAAAAGAAATATTTAGGCTTTTAAATAATTTAGAAAAGCATTTAAAACATGTTTTGGTCTTTGTTTTAATTATTTTAGGGCACTTAACCTCTTTATAAAATGTTGTTTTCCACCCCATAATTACTCAGGAATTATTTGCAACATTATAAACATTTTTGTTTCTAGGTTTGAACAAATAATAGTTTGACTTTAATTTAAATTTGAAATTTGGCTTTGATTTTTAGAAAGTGGCAATTTGGCTTAGTTAAAAATGATTACATGGCAACATTAGTGTGAGGTCACTGTAGCATGACACTCACGTGTTACACTGAAGCACTTCGAATGCCCTCTCCACATACTTCCTAGTTGCTTCCTGCATTGATGTGAAGTGCTTTTGTTTGTTGCCCTGTGGTTCGAATATGGTCTTCACAAACGCTGCCCACTGAGGATAGATGCCATCGGCAAGATAGTATCCCATGTTGTAGTCTCATCCATTAATGGTGTAGTTACACGATGGTGATTCCCAATTGCAAAGCCTCTTAAACACCAAAGATCATTGAAGCACGTTGATGTCATTGTGAGAACCCGACATTTCAAAGGAATCATGCCAAATCTATAAGTCATGTGAAGCCTACGCTTCTAGTATGATGGTGGCCTCTCTAGTGTGACCTTGGTACATTTCACACAAACCTTTGGGGCAGTTCTTTCACTGTTAATGCATGCCATCAATTGATCTGAGCATTCCTGGAAACTCTCTGGTCTCTCCAATAGCCAACAACTTCTCCGTTTCTTGCACATTTGGTTCTCTCAGATACTCCGCTTCAAATACCTTGACCACAGCACGGGCAAACTTAGCAGTACTCTCCACACATGTGCACTCCTTCATCATGACCATCTCACCAACGACATCTACAACAGTACCAGGTGCAGGCATTCTCAGAGCAGTTGTGCACTTCTGCTTGGCACGAAAAGAGAGTTGATCGCCGCAATCCCTTGTGAGCTTGAAGTAGTCATTGTGTGCCATTACACCCTCCACAATGCGCAAAAACAATGGTTTTCGCATGTGAAACGGTGACGAAGCCATGGATCATCCGAGAAAAGTTGGGTTCAGAGCAAAGTAGTCATTCTGCAGTAGCTTTCCACCGGATACCCTATCCCGATCAATCACGCTTCTTCCTTCGGGTAACCCCTTGAAATTATTGACACATGGTGAATACATGAACTCCTTAAACTACGACAATCACCGAAAAGAACCCCAATTATTGTCACCTTGGGGTATGCAGATGAAGACACGTAATAGGTAACTACAAGTTGCAAGATAGGATCCAAATCCGGCTTATATTCATGAAAACATAATAGGTCAGATCTGAGATCATGGCACCCGGGCCCTAGTCACAATCATTAAGCATAGCAAAGTCATAGCAACATTAATCTTAGAACATAGTGGATACTAGGGATCAAGCCCTATCAAACTTAACTCGATTATATGGTCAATCTCATCCAATCCCACCATCGTCCAGCAAGCCTACAAAGTAATTACCCACTCCCAGTGGTGAGCATCATGGTGGTGTTGATGAACAAGGGTTGGTGATGACGACGACGACGAATCCCCCCTTTCCGGATCCCCAAACGAACTCCAGATCAGTCCTCCGGAGGAAGAATAGGAGGTGGCGGCGGCTCCGACTTGTAAAACGCAATGAAAACTTCTCTCCAATTTTTCTCTGAAGATGTGATTTTATAGGATTGGAAATAGGGTCAGAGGAGCCACATGGGCCCCACAAACCATCAGGGCGTGACCTGGGGATTGGCACCCTATTGGCTTTTGGACTCCTAGCAACCTTTCTCCGGCATGTCTTTGCTCAATAATTCATCATAAATCCCAGAAATAATTCACAAAAAGTTTCGTCCAATTCCGAGAACTTTCATTTCGATACAAAAATAAAACCAAGGTAGTTCTGTTGAAAATAGCGTCAGTCCAGGTTAGTTTCATTCACATTATGCAAATTAGATGTCAAAACTAGAGCAAAAGTGTTTAGAAACATAGATATGTTGGAGACGTATCAACTACCCCAAGCTTAACTCATTGCTTGTCCTCACGCAATTCAGTTGAGAAAGAACACTTCTACAAACTCTTTTGTTCTTATCGTTATAAGCATGCTTAGTTAGTGTTCAAGTTTTTGGCGTAAATCATAAATAACCACATCCATGATAACAATTGAGCATCATATTCAATAATGGTAATACACAACCAACTAGCAAGCAATAATAAGATATCTCGCATGCCAACAATTTATCAAAACAATCATGATATAATATGGTGACATGGTATCTCGGTAGCCCTTTCTGAGATTGCAAAACATAAATGCAGAGCACCTCTCAAATTCAAGTAGTGACTAAGTATTATAATTCAGAATCGAAAAGATCCTAGTCATGCTCATATCCAACACTGACTAGACTCAGTCCATAAAAATGACAATGGTACTCTCCAGTCTGGTGCTCTAGGTAAGAGGGTGATGACTCAGCATGAAAATAAACACATAGGCCCTTCGCAGAGGGAAGCATCGATTTGTAGAGGTTCTAGAGCTCAAGTTTTAAAGCAGGATTGAAAATAAATTTTTTGACTAGTGGTCTTTACTCTCAATGTTACGACAAAGGTTTTCTGCTAAAATCATTATTGGTGGTTCCCAAACAGAATTGTAAAGTTTTACTCCTATCCACCATTCATACACAACCATGGCTAGACGAATTCATGGGTGCCCACCAACATATCAACTTTCCCAAGGAGTTTTGTTTAAATTTAATTTTCATTATGCATGACTAGGCATCCTTTTTACCAACTTCTCTCGTGCAATGACGACGAATAAACGCCTATCCTGAGAATAACTTACTTAGCATGGAAGATACTGATTGCCCCGTCGCTCCATGAGTAGCACGAGTGCACAAAATTGATATTTGTTTGAATATTTAGAGGTGGAACATGCAAATTTACTTGGAATGGCAGGGTAATAACGCATATAGGTAGTGAAAGCACAATTACTCCCTAGGGCGGTTTTGATAATTGATCACAACATATGCATCATTGGACTAATATGTTTATCCAAGTATATTTCACAAAAGTTCAAAAGATGCTTTGGGTAAAGGCTTATGTGGAGATGCCCCTTGATGCAAGAAAGAAATAAGATTGGCTCAAGCTTCAAGCTAAAAGACTCTTCATTTTATATTTGTGAAAAATCACTTTTGAGTCCATAGGACAACCAATGCTATTAAAAGGGGGTGAGGTATTAAAATGAACTGGTTTCTCAAGTGCTCAAAGTTAGCCACCAAAATACTTAGTCATTTTTCCCACATAACCATTCTGTCCAATACCACACACTCAAAATTTGTGTCACCAACTTTCCCATTTCGGCACCACCGAGTTTGATCTCAGACAGAATCCTAGCCATTCCCACCATATCAGTGCAACCAAGTTTAGGTGACCAACTTTATGTTGCCTCGATACACAAAATCAAAATTTCTGAGTTCGAGTATCGGTGTCACCAAGTTGTGTATATCGGTTCCACCAAGATTCAATAGTTGCTGCCTTTCGTGCAAGTCGGTACCACCGAGTTGGCTAGTTTAGGTGTAACGGTTGGATTTTGTGTGCTGCCTATATATACCCCTTCACCTACCTCTCATTCGAGGGAGAAGCACTCAGAACACACACTTCATTGCCATATCCATTTTTGTGAGAGAGAGCCACCTACTCATGTGTTGAGACCAAGATATTCCAATCCAATCATTAGAAACTTGATCTCTAGCCTCCCCAAGTTGCTTTCCACCAAATCAATCTCTCCTACCCATGCCTATTCTGTGAGAGAGTGATTTTGTGTTGAGGAGACTATCTTTAGAAGCACAAGAGCAAGGATTCATCGTTCTACCACATCTATTACCTTTTGGAGGGTGGTGCCTCCTAGATTGATTAGGTGTCGCTTTGGAGCCTCGTACTTTGTGTTGTGTAGTTGAACCAAGATGTTTGTAAGGGCAAGTAGATCGCCTACTTCGTGAAGATCTATCGTGAGTAAGGCTAGTCCTTCATGGGCGGAAGCTGTGATGGAATAGACAAGGCTGCTTCTTCGTGGAGCCCTCCATGGACTCTCGCAGCCATTACCCTCTCTGGGTTGAATTCTCCACTAACATGGACGTACGATAGCGCCACCTATCGGAACCATGCCAAAAATCACCGTGTCAACCTCATGTGTTTGATCTACCTACCTTACACCATTACATTATACTTGCATGTTTTACATTTCGTTGCTACACTCTTAGAACTGCATGTGTGTGGTGTACGTAACTTGCCATAAGTGCCAATATTGTCCCTCAACTAAAATTACGAAAGGCTAAATTTTTATCCTGTCAAGTAGTCTAATCACCCCCCTCAAGACATACTTTCGATCCTACAAGTGGTATCAGAGCTTTGGTCTCCATTGCATTGGTTTCACAACCTAGGAGAGTATGGCGTCTAGTGAGGGAAATTATCACCGTAGAGGTCCATACTTCAAAGGCACTAATTTTGCTAGTTGGAAGCATAAGATGAAAATGCATATTCTTGGTTTTAATCCTCACGTATTTGGCTGTTATTCGTGTCGGTGTACAAGGTAATTTCTTCGGAGAAGGGCATGAACCGAATCGTGATGCGACAACCGATGAACTGAAGATGTTGCAACTCAATGCACAAGCCTGCGACATCATCTTCAACTTTCCATGCCCCGAAGAATTCAACAAATTCAGCCGCCTTGAGAATGCAAAAGACATTTGGGATACTTTGATCGATATGCACGAAGGTACTGATTATGTCAGAGAATCTAAGTTGGATGTTCTTCAAAGTCAGCTTGAAAAGTTCAAGATGAAGGATGGTGAAGGTGTCACTGAAATGTACTCTAGGCTAGCTCTCATCACCAATGAGATTGCCGGCTTAGGAAGCAAAGAGATGACCAAAAATTCACCATCAAGAAGATACTTAGAGCTTTTGATGGAAAGTATGACACCGTGTGCACATTGATCCAAATGATGCCAAACTACAAAGATCTCAAGCCAGCTGAAGTAATTGGTAGGTTTGTTGCTCACGAGATGTCACTCAAGGACAAAGATGAGCTGCACAACAAGTCAAGCGATGCTTACAAAGCTTCATGTGATGCTCCCGCTACTTCAAAGGACAATCTTGTCACTGTTGAAGAGATAAGCCTCATGGTCAGAAAAATTAAGCATTCGTCCAGTCGTGACTGAAACTTCTACAACTGTGGGAAACTCGGACACTACTCTAATGAGTGCTCGGTTCCCTACAAACAAATAGAAGAGTCACCTCGACGACGAAGCTCAAGGGATGAGTCGCCTTGTAGAGAGAGAAGGAGTAGAGAAGATCGGTGTGAACGACGACACTCACAGAGAGGTAATGAATCAGAGAAGAAGGACAAATACACCAAGATCTTCTCGAGATGAAGACATCAAGCTCATGTTGGTGAATGGGTTTCTGGCTCCGAGTGTGACAATCAATCCGAGAGAAGTGAACACTCCAACTCCAACTATAGTCAAGATGAAGGTGTTGCCGGCTTTGCACTTGTTTCGTCCAACTCCTATGACTTATTTGATTCACCAAATGAGGGGTTCAGAAACTGGTTCATGGCTAAAGGCCCCAAGGTATCACACCCCGAGTATCTTGATTTCAATAGTGATAAGGATGACTTGTTAGGTGAAGATAACTTGCTCTTTGATAAAACTAGTGATTGCATTGAAAACGAACTTGCTAATTATCCTGCTAGGCAAGAGCAATTGAGTGATGATGATAAGAAAGAGATTGAAGGACTAACTCAAGAATTAAACACTCTTAAGTTAGCTCATAAAACTACTCTAGAAGATCATAGAGAGCTTGCAAGAACTCATGAGAAGCTACGCTTCGAGAAGCTCAATTTGGGGCAAGAGCATGAGTTGCTAAAAGCAATCAATGATGATCTTCGAAATAAGAGTTCTTCTTATCTAGAAAAATGATTACTTTTGTCTACTTTTGTTCCTCAAGTAAAACCTAAGAACACTATTAATAAATGCAAGAAAGTTTCTTCATCTAGTAACAACAATGCTAAAGCTAAATCTAATGACATTGTTGCTAGTAACTCTCTTGATTCCACTAATGATACTCTTAGCCGAGTTACACTTAAGCAAGAAAATGATTTATTAGAAGGGATTATAGAGAGTGGTGTCTTCAATGGTCTTGCCGGAAGTAAGCAATTTGATGAAATTGTGCACAAGCAAGGAGGACATCAAAAGAAACAAGGTGTTGGCTACTTCAACGTCAACGGAGATGATTGGGAAGAAGGTCCATATCCCACTCCTAAGTTTGTTCCTCAAGAGGAGAAGTATGATCCTACTCCTCCCAAGGTAACAAGCTCACAAGATGGCCTTCTACCACAAGACCACAAGGGCAAGGGAAAACTTCAAGAGGACATTTGACTTGTTTGAAGAGGAACCCCAAGTCAAGGTCAAGTGGATTCCCAAGGACACTACTAGCACTACTGAAAGTGCATTATATCGACTAGAGGGGGGTGAATAGGAGATTTTTAGAATTTCATCACTGAGGAAATTCCTTTTGAGGAAATTCCTCACTGATGACTAACTTACAGCGGAAACAGTAAAGGATCAGGAGTGCAAAGTTTCACCACCGCAGTTTTTCAGGATGAAGAATATGAAAACAGTTTGCACAGTATGCAGGCACGCAGAAAACAGATGAGGATTAACTTGCGTGAAGAATTTGGGGTTGAGGAATTTCAGAGAAAGTCTTCAGCAAATTCTTCAAACAGTGAGAGTGGAAATCATCAACACATAATCTGAGGAATATAGAGAGTTGAGGAAATAGAACCCGTTTCACAGTGAAGACAGTAGTTGATGACCGAGTTCCAACTGCTATGACAGTTGTACATCTAGTTTGGAGCGGCTTGGTATTGAAACCAAAAGAGACACAGTCCCGGAACACACAGTCCCTACCGTATTCTCCTTGGGCTAAGAACACACAGTCCTCGCCCAATACTCGTGGTAAGTCTTCAGGACAGACTTCCAAAACCTCACAAACTTGGTCACCCGGCGATCCACAATTGACTGTTGGATTGCTCTAGACCATGACGCCTAACCGTCTAGAGGATGCATAGTCCTCAAAGGTAAAAGGCTTCAGTCCCACACAGGAACAACTTCTTCAGTGATGCTCAATCACTTGGTTCTCGATTTGTGGTTTGGTGTTTGGGGTATTTCCTCACTGATGATTTACTCTCGAAGACTCTGAGGAATTTGGGTTGCTCTTATGACAAGTGTCAGTTTTTAACGGAGCAGCCAACCAGCTAATGGTTGTGGGGGCGGCTATTTATAGCCTGGGAGCATCCCAACATGATTTGACATTAATGCCCTTAAATAATATGACCGTTGGTGTGGATAAGACCAATGATGTGTCGTGGCTATCGAAATGGTTGGGACCCTCAACTGTGAGAGTCCACATGTCACTCATATTCCTAACTTGAGGCTTTTGGTAGGATTAGGCTTGGGTTGAGCATCATGAGGAAATTCATTCCAATGTGTTACCTCGACCCCCTTTAACAGTACGGTGTTCCTATTACTCAAGTGTGAAGAAAACAAAACAGAAAGAGTAAATATTCATGCTTCAAAGTCTTCAGAATGATTTTCTTCAGGACACATCGAATTCCTCAATTTCAATATCTTCATGAGGAATATCAATTTCATCGCAAATTCTTCGTGATTCAAATCTTCAGCTTCAGACCAATTTCTTCAACCGAAGATATACATTTTTAGGGGTCGATGTTCATCGAATATTTCGAACTCCTCAGTGACTTATAGATCCTGTGTACACTCAAGAACACATTAGATACTTAACCTATAAGTCTTCAAACCACCAAAATCACTAAGGGGCACTAGATGCACTTACAATCTCCCCCTTTTTGGTGGTTGATGACAATTAGGTTAAGTCTTCAACAGGGATAAAAATATGAAGTGTAAATACTCATTTGAGGAATTTGAAATCAACATTAAGAGAGACTCCCCCTGAAGATGTGCATATCTTGAGGATTTTGCTTTTCACAGCAAATGCACATTGATGATTTATATCATGGAGATCTCCCCCTGAGTCTTGTAAATCATGCATACATACGACATATAGTATGAAGAAATTGAGGATGCATGATGACAAATGGTATCTGACGAATTCCAGCATGCGTGCATTAAAATTTTGAGGAATAAGCATGCGAAGAAAAACGTTCAAAAGCGTCAGAATACCATCGGGCTTAAGTTACAACTCATTACATAAACACTTCAGAAGAGCCAAGAGTTTGTAACTTAAATATATTTCATAAGCCCCAAAATATCCCGCGTGAAGACTAACTCTCAAGTTTCTCCCCCTTTGTCATCAAGTGATAAAAAGGGACAAACTGAGGACTAACGTCCGTGAAGACTTTCACTCCTTGGGCAGTTGATGAAGACGCGTGAGGATTCTTGGGAGCAGTCTTCCTTCTTGGACCGGTGGCAGTATCTTGTTGTTCTTCATCAGATTCGGCAGTGCGGAATGAAGAAAAAGAACTGTCCTCAAGGTATGGAACTGGAATTGTCCTGAATTTCTTCTTTGGTGGCCACGACCAGTTGAAGTCTCGCACAAACTCCAATTCTTCAAGTTCTGTTGGAGTCTTCAAATGAGCAAGTGTAGCCCAGGTGCGATCAAAAACCTCATGAAGATAATGACGGTTAAGCTTCACAACATTCTGCGTTTCATTGGGGGTTTTCACAATGGCACCGAACTAGTGTTTGACCCACTTGTGATTCCGATCCACCTTCTGGTGAAGACTGAGAAGAAGCTCTCTAGTATTCAACACCTGAGTAGCAACAGGACTTGGAGGATGCGTCTCAGTGTCATCCCATGAAGAATAAGCTTCGGGCTCTCTGAACTGGCCATCAAGGGGCCGACGGCCTTCATCAATGACAGACTTGCCTTTTCCTTCAACAGGCTCGAAAGTCTTCTTGTTGACCCTTATAGGAGGCATATAACCAACATGGTTGTTGAAATCAGCGTGATAATTGATGCCTGACCTTGTTCTGATGAATCTCATGATCCATGGAGCATATATCTTGTGGTCAAAAGGACACATTGCATTGTCGACCAAAGTCCTCAAGAAGAAACCATGGATGTTGATTGGAATACCGTGTATGATGTGGAAAAGGATATTCTTCATGATGCCTACGACATCTTCTTCATCATCATGGCCCTTGATTGGCGCAAGAATGCTGCAAAGGATTCTGTAAACCGTCTTGGGTTCATATTTGAGCTCATGGATCAGGAAGGTTGTTCTTGGTGGTTGCCCTTTAGCCAAAAGCTTCATGAGGACTTTCATCATCTTGTTAGGCAGCTCACGCTCATCATAAAGCTTCACGGCCTGCTCTGAGGGAATTGATACTGGTAGTTCATGCAGTAGATCAATGGCAGGAGCCTTGAAGTGTGTTGTTTGCGTCATCCAGTCAAACACCCATGTGTTGATGTCTGTGGGATCTCCTGATATGTGAAGAGTTGCATAAAATTCAAGAATGAGCTCACTGTTCCAATAACAGATATGTGAGCACATTGGGAGGAGTCCATCTTCAAAAAGGACGTTGAGGACTGGAGCAAGGCATGGTATTTCTTCAAGCTCAACATGAGGAATATGCGTGTGCTGGAAAATCTTGTTTCTTCCACAGAGCACACATGCATAGTAATTGAGCTGTGTCCTTGTCCAAAACTTCAGATGCCTGATGCGAGGCTTCTCATAGGGATTTTCTCCATGAAGAACATGCGTTCTTCAAAGAAGGACTCCTTTTGAAACTTTGGCCGCTTGGAGAACAGCTGACGCTGCATTGGCTGAAGGTTTTGCTGTTGGACCTGAGGGGAGACAACTATGGCAGATTCTGGGTTGAGGACGACGAAGGCATTGTCTGGGTCTGCTGCATTTTCCTCAGCATGATCCTCAGGGTGAGGAATTTCACCAGCTTGAGCTTCAGGCTGAGGAACATGCTCTGGTTGCGCTGCAGGCTGAGGAATGTGGTCTGGTTGAGCTTCAGGCTGAGGAATGTCGTCAACTGGAGCATCCTGTTGAGGGTTTTGCTCTGGAGGAGGAATAGGTTCATCCTGAGCCTCGGCTTGAGGGTTTTGCTCAGGAGGAGGAGGAGTTGGGTTAGACTGATCCTCAGTTTGAGGATTTTGCTCAGGAATGTGATTTTCATCAGGCTGAGGATTTTCACTTTGTTCTTCCTCAGCTTGCTTGGTGACGGAGCCAGATTCATCAGCTGGTGCAGCTGATCCTTGTGCAGTCTCTTCATGAGGAATGGAGGGCTGAGGACTGTCATCAATGCGAATTTCCTCATCAGTGTGTTCCTTAGTTTCGACATTCTTCATTTCCTCATCTGCCCCTTGCTCCTGGTCTTCGCTTGCAAAGGGAATCATCTCATAAGATGGAGCGCTGCTAAGAGGCACAGGATCTAGAGGAGCATTTTCTTCAAGTGCTTTGAGGCGCTTGGCCTTAGTGTGTTCTTCTGCTGATGAAGCTTTTCTCTTCTTGGCTTCCTTTTCAGCAGCCCTGGTCTTTTTCACGTCAGATGCAGACGGAGTCATTTTCTTCACCTCTGAAGCTTTTGGTGAAGGTGTTTTCTCAGCAGAGACATTTTAATCAGCTGGCATTGAGACACCAGCTGGAGGAGAGTCATCAGCTGGCTTTGAAGCAGCAGCTGGAGCAGAGTCATCAGCTGGCTTTGAAGCAGCATCTAGAGCAGAGTCAGTCTCACCAGCTGTGGCAAAGTCATCAGGTGGATTTTCCGTGGTGATTTCCTCAATTGCCAGTTCATCCACACGGCTTCCTTGAGGGATTTCCTCAGCATGAGGAGTTTCATCAGCTGATCTTCAATCATAGGCTGAGGAGTTGGTACTTGAGGGGCAACCTTCTTGTTGTAGTTGTCAACAGCTTCAGTGGCAAGTTTGATGAAACTTCTTTTGAGACTTTGACAGTCAGAAAGCTTGGAGTACTTATCTGTCAAAGTCTTCAACTCAGCCTGTGTTGACACAAGGGCATCAGGCGTCAGGTTGAGGAGATTATGCCTGAGGAATTTCTCCTTTTTGAGCTTGGCAACCTTGGCCTATTTGGCTTGCTGCTCCTTCCACTTGGCCTAGTTGATGAATGTGACCACCATGTGGCTGATGCCTGGGGGGAGTTTCAAATCATCAAGTGGAGTTTTGGAGTCCTCATACCAGATGTTCATGTAGTCGAGGATGACTTTTGGGTCCATGGCCAGAGGAATGGAGCTGCCAGAAGCTTGAGCTACCCTCTCTTGCTTGTTTCTGATGATGGCCTGCAGAGTGTCATCATCAAATTCATCACTACCTTCTGATGCAGAAGGGACCTTGATTATTTTGCTTGGGCTTGGTCTTGTTCCTCTCCGAGCAGTCACCTTAGTCTTTAGAGGAGTTGGTGAAGACTTGGTCTCCGAGCTTGTTGCTGAAGGGATTGAGGAGCTGGAGACAACGTGCAGTGGCTTCACTACCGGCTTCTGTTCAGGCTTTGAAGCCTGTGGTGGTGCTGAGGGTTTTGGTGCTGATGCTAGAGCTGTTTTCTCTTGAGGCTTTGAAGCCTTTGGTTTTGGTGGCACACACTTCAGTTGAGGAATTGCCGTACCAGAAGTCTCAGCAGCAGAGGAAGTAGCAGCAGTTGAGGCAGCAGCAGATTCTTCATTGAACTTCCTCATAGCAGCCTCTGCCTGCTTCTTGAGCTTTGACAAGTGTTTTGCCTTTTCCTCAGGATAGTCATCAATTGTTTTGAGGCTTGAGGGGTCTGCTGCTTGATAATCCTCAAGTGGAGCCCGTTTGCCAGGAGGTTTCAGAGTGAATTTCTTTGCGTATTTGGGAGTGACGAATCTGTACTCCTTCCACTCCTTAGCCCATCGGCGTTCTATCTTCTGAAGCCGGATCTTTCTCTTGGGCATAGTTTCATTTTCATCAGGAGTGCAGTAATCTAGGTATATATATCCTCAGGGATATCTGCGACAGTGTTCTGCTCAAGTTTCTTGCCTCCCTTTTGCTTCCTTTCATCCTCCATTTTCTTCAGCTGAGGATTTTGCTGATGAGATTGAACTCTTGAGGATTCTGATGAGACTTGAAGATTTTCTTCAAGAAACACTGCAAATGAGTTAATTTGATGAGAACCGAGAGATTCATCAGCTGACATGTGTGTACCTGTGAACAAAGTATAGTTGCGAGGAGTTTGGAGAGGTCATATGCGTTCTCAGATTTGAAGAAATGAAAAAATTTGACAGTTGAGGAATTTGACCAGTGGTTGAGGAATTTGTCTAAGCATATTGTTCTTGGGTTCTAGAGTTGTACAGATCCGAAATTTCGCACAACTGAGGAATCTCATGAAAATCTTAGGTGCTTAGTGAAGTTCATCAATAGTTTGGTGATAGGCAGTGTTTGAGCAAATGAAACGGATGGATTCTTGAGGAAAAACAGATTTCACATCTCAGAGGTAAAATAGTAGATCAAACTTGCTATAAAAATAGGGTTTTTATTTACCCTAGATGGCGCGCACGAAGAACAGAGAAGAAGTAGTAGTAGATGCTCTTTTGTGCGTGTCCAATGCGCCCTAACTCGGCAGCAGAGGACGGCTACGGCGGCGGCGGATGAAGATGGTCCGGCTCCGACGTGGCTTTGGCGACGGAGGAGTCGAGGCAGTCAAGCTCTTCTTCACCGACAACGAGACTTCTAGCGGTGGCGCTAGGGCTTGGAGCTTTGCTGTAGCAGGAGGGCGATGGAACGAAGAAGATTTTACCGAGGGAGATGGGAACATATTTATAGCCAGGCGGTGACTATTGGCGCGAGGAAATCGGACCAAATAGCCCCTGTCTCTATGTCTCCGCAGGACACGTATAGCTCACGAGAGAAGCGGTGGAGATCATGGTTATCCGAACGAGGAAAGTGGGGTTCAGTTACTGTGCATTAAAAACATTTTTGAAGATTTGAGGATTTTGTTACAAAATCATCAGCTGACAAGGACGTAGTGAGGATTTCGAACAAAGTTTCAAGTAGAACGCATATGAAGAATTGAATAGACTGGGTGAGAATAGCATAGAGGGAAAGTAGGGTCCGATCACATTCACTTAGATGAAATATCAAATTGAAGAAATAGCTATAAGTGAATGCTGTTGAGGACTTGAAATCACAGTATATCTAGGTAAACGAAAATCATCAAGGGTTTTTGAAGATTTTAATGACTTGAGGATTTTGTGATAAAGCGTCATAATGATGAATTTCAGTTTTTGAAGAAAATCGATTTTGAAGAGCAACTGTTTTGAAGAAAATCAAATTTTGAAGAAATGCATTTTTGAAGAAATTCAACTTGAGGAATTTCACTTTGGGCGGTGGCGTGACCCACCATATAAGAATGATTATTACACACGCCGCGTACAATTGTTGTAGGGCCCTGAGAATCAATTTCTTCGTTGATTTCTTCACACTCAGAGTGATATTATTCATTAGTTGAAGAAAATCGATTCATCATGCGTTGCACATCTAAGTCATCAATTTTGCAGAAGTGTTAGGATGTGTGCATGTTTTTACAAAACATTTGAAGATTCTAAGATATTTAGCTCACACCGCAACTTGCAAAACCTTTTCTCATCCAAGGGCTTAGTGAAGATACCTGCCAGTTGTTGGTCAGTCTTCACATGGTCGATGAGGATATTGCCCTTGAGAACATGGTCCCGAAGAAAATGATGATGAATCTGGATGTGCTTGGTCTTCGAGTGTTGTACTGGGTTGTATGCAATCTTGATTGCGCTCTCATTGTTGCAGTAGAGAGGCACATTCTTCATGTTGATGCCGTAGTCCTTGAGGGTTTGATTCATCCATAGCAATTGAGCACAGCATGAACCAGCAGCAATGTACTCAGCTTCGGCAGTGGAGAGTGATACGCAGTTCTGCTTCTTTGAGGACCAGCAGACTAGTGATCTTTCGAGGAAATGGCATGTGCCAGATATTGACTTGCGATCCACATGGTCACCAGCATAGTCACAATCGGAATACCCTACCAGATGAAGATTTGAGCCCTTGGGGTACCATAATCCTAGTGTGGTGTGTGAGCTAAGTATCGAAGAATATGCTTCACAGCCTTATGGTGTGATTCCTTCGGTTTTGCTTGAAAACGTGCACACATGCAAACACTAAGCATTATATCTGGCCTAGATGCACATAAATACAATAAAGAGCCAATCATAGAGCGATATACCTGCTGATCGAATTCTTTACCATTTTTGTCAGTGCAGAGGTGGCCGTTGGTAGGCATTGGTGTCTTGGCACCTTTACATTCATGCATGTCGAATTTCCTCAGAACATCCTTGAGGTATTTCTCGTGTGATATGAAGATTCCATTGCGTTGTTGACGAATTTGAAGACCTAAGAAGAATTTCAGCTCCCCCATCATAGACATCTGATATTCTTCCCTCATCATGTAAGCAAATTCATCACTGTATCGTTTGTCAGTACAGCCAAATATAATATCATCGACATATATCTGGCACACAAATAGCTCATTATGAGAGGATTTAGTGAAAAGAGTTGGATCGAGTGAACCAGGTTTGAAGCCTTTCTTCATGAGGAATTACTTCAATGTATCATACCATGCCCGAGGGGCTTGCTTGAGACCATAGAGCGCCTTTTTGAGTCTGAAGACTTTGTCTGGATTCTTTGGATCCTCAAAACCTGGGGGCTGAGCAACATATACTTCTTCCTCAAGCTTACCATTGAGGAATGCACTCTTCACATCCATTTGATATAAGATGATGTTATGATGATTAGCATAAGCAAGTAGTATTCAAATAGCTTCAAGTCTAGCAACAGGTGCAAAAGTTTCATCGAAATCTATTCCTTCCACCTGTGTGTAGCCTTGGGCTACAAGTCGTGCCTTATTCCTCACCACTTGACCATCCTCATCTTGCTTGTTTCGGAAAATCCACTTGGTTCCGATGATATTGTGTTTGCGAGGATCTGGTCGTTTGACGAGCTCCCATACGTCATTCAGCTTGAATTGAAGAAGTTCGTCTTGCATGGCTTGGATCCACTCCGGTTCCAGGAAAGCCTCAGCATCTTTTGAAGGTTATGTGATAGATACAAAGGACAAATGCCCACAAAATTTAACTAAGTGTGAAGCTTTTGAGCGAGTGAGAGGACCTGGCGCGTTGATGTCATTGAGGATTTTGTCAAGTTCCACTTCATTTGCAATCCTCGGAGAGCTGGTTGAGGATTTCGTCTGGGCTGAGGAATTGGTTCTGGAGCAATTTCCTCAGGAGAATCTTCTTGATTTTCATCAGTGATGGGAATGATTTCTTCATCAATTTCCTCAGTGGGAACAATGTCTTCAGTAGCTTTGAGCTTTATTGCTTCCTCAGGAGACAACTTATCTGGATCAGAAGGCAATTGCTCTCTTTGCGAGCCATTAGTTTCATCGAACCGCACATCTACAGTCTCAACAACTTTGTTGTGATAGTTCTTGAGGACTCTGTAGGTGTGGGAGTCCTTTCCATAACCGAGCATAAAACCCTCATGTGCCTTAGGTGCAAACTTTGAACTATGGTGAGGATCTCTAATCCAGCATTTTGCACCGAAGACTTTGAAATAACTTACATTGGGTTTCTTGTCAGTGAGGAGTTCATATGAGGTTTTCTTGAGGAATTTGTGAAGATATACACTATTGATGATATGGCATGTAGTGTTGATTGCTTCAGGCCAAAAGCGATGAGGAGTCTGATATTCTTCAAGCATGGTTCTTGCCATCTCAACCAGAGTCCCGTTCTTCCTTTCAACGACACCATTCTGTTGAGGAGTATAAGGAGCAGATAATTCGTGAGTAATACCAAGTTCATCAAGATAATTATCAAGACCACTGTTTTTGAACTCTGTTCCATTATCACTCCTGATATGTTTGATCTTGATGCCGAAGTTTGTCGAGGCCCTTGAAGAAAATCGTTTGAAGATTTCCTGCACTTCAGTTTTATATAAGATGATATGCACCCATGTATATCTGGAATAATTATCAACTATGACGAAGCCATATAAAGATGATGCATTTGTTAGTGTGGCATAATGAGTAGGTCCAAATAGATCCACGTGAAGCAATTCAAATCGACGAGTAGTGGTCATGATAGTCTTCGAGGGATGCTTGGATCTGGTCATTTTCCCAGATTCACATGCACCGCAGAGATGATCCTTGAGGAATTTGACTGATTCGATGTTGATGACATGCTTCTTCTTCTCGAGCGTGTGCAAATTCCTCATGCCTGCATGACCGAGTTTTCGATACCACAACCACCCTTCTGAGGTTTTTTCTAGTAAGCAAGTGGTTGGTTGAGGTCCTGTAGAGAAATCAACAATGTACAAATCCCCTCTTCTTACACCTTCGAAGACTTTGGATCTGTCAGATTCCATGATGACAACACATCTATATCTATCAAAGATAACAATCATATCAAGATCACAAACCATCGAGACTGACATGAGGTTAAATCCAAGGGATTCAACAAGCATCACTTTGTCCATGTGCCTATCCTTGGAAATAGCCACTTTGCCAAGTCCCAATACCTTGCTTTTACTTTGTCAGCAAATGTGATTTGCTTCAGAGGTGATGGAGTTAGTGGCATATTCATCAGCAAACTTTTATCACCAGTCATGTGATGTGTGCAGCCACTATCAAGAACCCACTCAGTACTCTTGGGTTTGTCATCCTGCAGATGAATTAGTACAGCTTACCATCTCATATGCTTCAGACTTGAAGAATATGATATCAATTTCATCATATAGGAATTTCATCATAACAGAATTATAGGGACGTGTGAAATATTTCTATTTCATCAATATTAGCTTGCGTCCTATCAAGCATTTTCCTCAGGTCTCTAGCAAATTCTTCAAATGATGATTTTCATCTGGAGACCTGACCTGCAGAAGTGATTAGTTCAATTTCTTCACCACCCACATCTGAAGGGGTGGTAAAGCGTTCATCATCCTGCGAGCACCATATGAGAAAGGGGGCATTGAAGGTAATGCACTTCTCTTAACAGTAGGGGGGTTAAAGTACTCATATGAATATGCAGAGAACTGGTTTGAAGATTTATGAACATAATGATTTCAAGAATAACGCTCATATTCATATTCCTTGTAGTTTCCCTGCATGTTAGAAGCATTGGCACGGGTACGAGCATAGTTTTGACCAGTTGAGGATTTTGATCCTCTTGAAGACTTTGGTCCTCCTGAGGAATTTGATCTGGGGTTCAGATTCTTCATTGGTGGTGTCATGAGGACATTCACCTGAAGATTTTCAAGACAACTTTTGGGAACCCAGATTTTCCTCAGGGGAGGGCCGTTCCTGCAGTTAGTTCCAACATATCGAGCAAATACTTCACCAGCTTGATTTTTGAACAGTTTATAGTTGGAGTCAAATGACTCATCTGAGGAATATGATAATTCACATGAAAAGCCAGTTAGATTAGATGTATCAAAAGGAGGCCCAGTAGCAGCAACCCATGAGGTTTTGGGATACTGCTCAGGTTTCCAATAAGATCCATCAACATTCAATTTGCTCTCAAAGGCAATTCCTTCTTTCCTCGGGTTCCTGTTCAAGATCTGCTTTTTGAGCACATCACAAAGGGTTTGATGTCCTTTGAGACTTTTGTATATGCCTGTCACATACAATTCCTTTAGCCCTGCATTTTCATTAGTGACATTTGTGTTTTCCTCAAGTGAGGAATTTGACACTACAGGAGCGGTTGAAGAATTTGTAGCAATTGAAGCGTTTGATGATTCTGGTGAAGAATTAGAAGTTTCACGTTCAATGCATTTAAGACATGGAGGAATGAATTCAGCTTGAGTAGCATTGATTTGTTGAGCTAGTAATGAATCATTTTCCATACGAAGATCATCATGAGAAATCCTCAACTTCTCTAGATCAAGCTTCCTTTGAAGAAATTCATAGGAAAGTTTCTCATGATCAGCGAGGAGTGTATCATGACGATCTTAAAGATTATCAAATCTAGACTAAAGACTTTTCACATCTTCAGTGAGGATTTGGGTAAGATTCATTTCATCTTTCAACAGATCATCGCTTCTATCTAGCAGTTTCTGAAGCTTTTCCAAGGCAGTTTGTTGTTTAGTGGCAATGAGAGCAAGTTTACTGTAACTGGGTTTTTTATAATCATCAGGTTCACAGTCACTTGAGTCAGAGGAGGAAGCATCATTCGGTACCTTTGAACCTTTTGCCATGAAGCAATAGGTTGGAGCGAAGTCATCAGCATAGTCATCAGTGTGGATGGTGCTATCATTTTCTTCAAGGTTGAAGATTGACTTGCTCACGAATGTGGTTAAATGTGCAAGACTAGCCTGTCCGGATTCTTAGTCTTCATCAGAACCCTCCTCTTCATCACATTCCTCTGATTCTGCCTCGGAATCCATTTCCTTGCCAATAAGTGCCCGAGCTTTTCTGAAACTAGTCTTCTTGTGCGATGAGGACTTTGAAGATGAGGATTTTGAAGATTTCTTCTTTTTCTTCGAGTCATCCGAACTGTCATCCTTGTATTTCTTCTTCTTTGATTCCTTTCCCCAACGAGGACAATCAGCAATGTAGTGACCTGATTTCTTGCATTTGTGGCAGGTTCTTTTCTTGTAGTCCTCAGATGAAGATTCTGATTTCCTCATATCTCTTCTTGAAGATTTACCAAACTGGCCACATCGTGTAAACCTCTGGAATTTCCTCACGAGCATTGCAAGCTCCTGTCCAGATTCTTCAGGATCACCAATGCTATCATCCGAATCTTCTTCTTCAGACGAGGAAATTGCTTTAGCCTTCAGTGCACGTGGTCCAGAATAGGTTGGTCCATATAGATCTCTCTTTTCTTCTTGTTGGAATTCATGAGTATTGAGTCTTTCGAGTATATCAGCAGGATCGAGCATCTTGTAGTCTGCTCTTTCTTGAATCATCAGAACTAAAGTATCAAATGAAGAATCCAAAGATCTTAGCAGTTTCGTCACAACTTCGTGATCAGTAATGTCTCGAGCTCCCAGTGCTTGCAGTTCATTTGATATGTTAGTGAGGCGATCAAAGGTATCTTGGCAGCTTTCATTGTCAAACCTCTTGAAGCGATTGAAGAGATTGCGAAGGACATCAACACGAGAATCACGCTGGGTTGATACTCCTTCATTGACTTTGTACAGTCTTTGCCAGATAAGTTTCGCTGAGCCCAAAGCACTTACTCTGCCATACTGGCCTTTGCTCAGATGGACACAGATGATATTCTTCGCTTGAGAATCGAGTTGCTTGAATTTCTTCACATCAGCAGCAGAGATACTACCAGATATAATGGGGACGCCATGTTCCACAATAAACTAGAGACCATTGTCAATAGCTTGTAGATGCATCTGCATCTTGGTCTTCCAGAAGGTAAAGTCCTTTCCTTCGAAAGTAGGACATGTTGCAGTAACCTTAATCATGCTTGTAGTCGACATAACTAAAACTCCAGGTGGTTAAACCAAAATCACACAGAACAAGGGAGTACCTTGCTCTGATACCAATTGAAAGTGCGTTATATCGACTAGAGGGGGGCGGATAGGAGATTTTTAGAATTTCATCACTCAGGAAATTCCTTTTGAGGAAATTCCTCACTAATGACTAACTTACAGCGAAAACAGTAAAGGATGAGGAGTGCAAAGTTTCACTACAACAGTTTTTGAGGATGAAGAATACGAAAACAGTTTGCACAGTATGCAGGCACGCAGAAAACAGATGAGGATTAACTTGCGTGAAGAATTTGGGGTTGAGGAATTTCACAGAAAGTCTTCAACAAATTCTTCAAACAGTGATGGAAGGACGTGGATGTCGCCTAGAGGGGGGGGGTGAATAGGCGCTTTAAAATAATTAAGGTTTAGGCTTGAACAAATGCGGAA
This sequence comes from Hordeum vulgare subsp. vulgare, assembly GCF_904849725.1. Taxonomy (NCBI): domain Eukaryota; kingdom Viridiplantae; phylum Streptophyta; class Magnoliopsida; order Poales; family Poaceae; genus Hordeum; species Hordeum vulgare. Next base: position 88,636,852 of record NC_058521.1, on the reverse strand, counting down.
TAAAACTAACGTTTAATATGTTAAGCACAAAACCTACAAACAACTAGGCTCACCTATGTGCACCAACAACTTATGCTAAGCAAGATAAACAACTAAGTTATAGCAAGATATATTACAATAAACAATATGTCTATCACAAAGTAAAGTGCATAAGTAAAGGGTTCGGGTAAGAGATAACCGAGGCACGAGGAGACGCTGATGTATCCCGAAGTTCACACCCTTGCGGATGCTAATCTCCGTTAGAGCGGTGTGGAGGCACAATGCTCCCCAAGATGCCACTAAGGCCACCGTAATCTCCTCACGCCCTCGCACAATGCAAGATGCCGTAATTCCACTAAGGGACCCTTGAGGGCGGTCACCGAACCCGTAGAAATGGAAAACCTTGGGGGCGGTCACCGAACCCGTACACGTGGCAAACCTTGGGGGCGGTCACCGAACCCGTACACCTGGCAACCCTTGGGGGCGGTTACCGGTACCCGTACAAATTGCTCAGGGCAATCTCCACAACCTAATTGGAGACCCCGACGCTTGCCCGGAGCTTCACACCACAATGATTGAGCTCCGAGACACCACGAAGCTTCTAGGACGCCAAAGCATCCGCGAAGAACAATATCTAGGGTACTAAGTACCAAAGGTAATTGGCTTCTCAAACTTCACTTCCACGTATCACCGTGGAGAACTCAAACCGATGCAACTAATGCAATGGCAAGAACACACGAAGTGGTCAAGTCCCTCACACTCAAATCCCTCCACAACAACGAAGGTGCGGAGAAATATGAGAGGAAGAACAAGGAGCTCACAAAGAACTCCAAGATCAAGATCCAAGGGGTTCCCCTCACATAGAGGAGAAAGTTATTGGTGGAGATGTGGATCTAGATCTCCTCGCTCTTTTCCCTCAAGAACAAGCAAAAATCATTGGAGGGATTGAGAGTAAGCAAGCTCTAAGAATGTCAACAATGGAGGTAGAACAAGAGCTCAACGGATAGTTGAGGCCAAGGGGGAAGAAGACCCCCTTTATATAGTGGGGGAAGGAATCAGACCGTTACCCGCACTTACAACCCGAGCCCAGCGGTACTACCGCTGGCTGCAGCGGTACTACCGCTGGCTCCAGCGGTACTACCGCTGGCTGCAGCAGTACTACCGCTGACCCTCCAACGGTACTACCGCTGGCTGCAACGGTACTATCGTTGAGCCCATGGTAACGCAAAGATACTACCGGGCCAACCAACGCCAAGAAAGTCTTCGCAAAAATGTCCGGCGCAGTACAAACGCCAAGGTGACGGTACTAAAAACTTGGAGCGGTACTACCGCTGGCCAGGGGCGGTACTACCGCTGGGACAGCGGTACTAACGCCAGCTCTAGCGGTACTACCGCTAGGGCCAGCGGTACTACCGCCACCTCTACCGGTACTACCGCTAGGTCCAGCGGTACTACCGCTCACCACTGAAACAGCCATAACTTTCGCATACGAGCTCCGAATCGAGCAAACCCAAGCTTGTTGGATTCAGGACGACAAGAGCTACCCAAACAGCGACAAGTCCATTGCATATGAAAATGCCAATGATATAGAGATGTGAGTCCTCTATGAATGAAGAACCGGCAAAAACACCAACATCGAAAACATCATAGTAGATGCATATGGACTCCGTTTTCGATGAACTCGAGCTTGTCACGAAGATGACCATAAGCTCTAAAACTCATAAAGAGAAACACCAAACAAGAACCAAGAAGTATGATGCAAGGATGCAAATGGTTTGAGCTCTCAAAGAACGATACGATCAAGCTACTCACTTGAGAGCCCCCTTGATAGTACAATAATCTATCCTAAACAGAAAACCTATCAAGGGCAAACCTATACCTTGCACCTCGTCCTCTTGAGCTAGATGATGATGATCTTGGCTTCCTCAAGATGGACCATCTTTCTTGATTGCGTTGGCTTGATGAAGACTAGTTGATTGCTCCCCCATACTCACTATGGGTGAGCCCCTCTTCAACATATCTTCACAAGTCCATTGCCACCACAATGGACGCAAGCCCATGGAACCACACCTAACCCCACATAGAACTCTCACGAAGACCATGGGTTAGTACACAAACACGTAATGGACAATGCTTACCATACCATGGGATCACTTGATCGCTCTCGGTACATCTTGTACGCTTTGTGTCTTGATCATCTTGATTTACTCTTTGTGTGAGATCTTGATCAACCATGTGTCTCTATGACCATTCTTTGGATAATAGCTTGAATACCATCTTGGTCATCATATAAACTCCTTGAACCCAACAGATGGACTTCAAGAAGTGCCTATGGACAAATCCTATAAATGTAACTTAAGGCAACCATTAGTCCATAGGAATTGTCATCAATTACCAAAACCACATATGGAGATATATGCTCTAACAATCTCCCCCATTTTGCTAATTGATGACAACAACTTCAAGAGAGTTTATATAAGGAAATAAGCATAACCAACCACACACATACAAAACAATAATGCATGCGTGCAAGATGTAAATGCTTACGCAATAAAAGCAAACCCCTCTAAACATATCCACAGTAAACTCTCTAAACTTCTCCCCCATTGGCATCGATTGCCAAAATGGACGAAAAGTTTAGAAAGCCAATATATTTGGTGGTCCTCCAAAAAGTGTGTACTTCTCAGCAAATGAGTGCAAAGAAATACACAAATACAATGATAAGTAGTTGGAGGAAAACAAACTATATTGAGGACCCAAGGATTGCAAATAAAAGAGTCGCATGCCACAAGGACATACCAAAATAGAGGCAAGCAATCAAAAGATACCGGATAGAACAAACAATCATATGGTCTTTCAAACCATATGAATAAAAGATATTATCATAAAAGCAACGGAGTGTTTTATCAAAACTTAGAGAAGCTCCCCATGATTTGTGCACTAATAAGAGATTTTTGGGTATGATACAAGTGCACAAAATAGGATCGTTGCTCCCCCAAAATTAATAAAAACACACAACGGGTGCAAGAAGAAAGATGAGACAATAAGCAAATCTCTTGCTCAAAACAAGTGGTTGAGCAACATGTAAAAGAAGCAACTTAAGACTAGGCTCAACCAAAATAATGTGTGTGAGTCATGGCAAGGCACTTGAGAAGACTAAGATAAGGATGAACATTACTCATCAACATAGTCTTGATGAAATGAGACACAAAGTGCAAGACATATCATTCCCACACACACATACTAGAAAATGGGTTCACAAGCTTACTAATAAACAAAATAAGAACCAACGCTTGTGACAACCCATGCTGAAGATAGGAAATAAGAACCTTGTCAAGAGAGGAGGGATACCAATAGAAATGGCAAAACCCTCATCAAGAGAGGCATGAGGAAAAATAATCTTCACGGCCAAAGAGTGCATCAAGATGTAGGAAAATAAGATACGCAGTCAAGACAAATCCTTTCACGAAGCCACCAAAAACTGAAAAAGGAAATGCAACGGTGGACTTAAAAGAAAAGAGGATATAAATTAGAGATGTAACTTCTCTCATGTGTAAAAGATTATAAGTAGAAGACAATCATGATGATATATATCCACAAAGAAGAATGTACACACGAAATGGTTACAAGAAGGAACAAACTAGATATCCAAAAGGAAGTCATAAATATATAAATAAGGTCTTTTACTTGGAAGCATAGCACATGGCCTAATATTTTCTTATCGTACAATATGAACTTCCAACATACGAACATCAAAGACATCCCAACTAGTAATAAGACATCATCATTAGGATGCTTTGAGAAAGGAAACAAGTACTACAAGAATGAATCAAGAGATTCATGCCATGATGCAACCTGCAAAGAAAAGACACGGGCCTTTGCAAGAAAAGAATGCATGAAGTAGATACTTGTTACGGAGACAACATTGGATTGATGTAGTAGATAGTTGTTCTTTGATCATCCTAACTTGGATCCACTAATCACATGGTCTCTACACCTTCCTTATAGGTGAGCCGAGCATCCAATGCATCTCCAATTGTTCCTGGAACAACAAAACAAACAAAATGGTGCCCAAACTCATTGGGACCAAAGAGTTAGAAAACCAACAATACATAGGACAAACTCCACATACATATGTGCATATAGATATGAATTTCAATTTCATGCAGATGTTAGCAATTTTATGACAAGGTGGAGTTTCCCCTATATATTGGGTCAAAGAAAGAAAGCATGCCAAAGGAAATACATATAGTAAATATGCATGCTCAAGGCTTTCAAGAATCCAATCAACATATAGTTGATAAGATACCAAAAGACAGGGTATCAAGTGATAATAAGATAGCAAATGAAAAACTATCAGTTTAGGGATATCAATTAAAATATACAACAAGGAATGAGATATCCATTGACACATGCCAAATAAAAGGAAACAAGATACCAATTGAAGGAAAACAGACACGAGGTATCTAGTTTCCAAAAGAGAGCTAGGTTCCAACAAACCAAACCCTCAACAAATTTTCATGATGGCACAAAGCATCATAAAGAGCAAGACTTGCCTCCCATCAACATACACTTGATGGGGATCAAAAGATTTTATGATGGGCGAATAAAGAGAATGTTCTAAAGAAAATAGGATAGCTCCCCCAAGGGTTTTGCATTATATAGAATTTGCATTTAAATACAAAATGCACAAGATGGGATCATCACTTTCTCTATATCTATAAAAACACTAGACAAGTTAAAATAGATCCACAAGTGGCAAGGAAGACAAACGAAACACAAAATCCAATGTAAAGACGATTAGCAATTCCTACCACATGATGGGAATACCAATTGTCAAGGACAAGAAGTATTTTGGAAATGATACTCATTGGTAGATCGCAAATATATCCAAGATCATCTTTACCCATAAAACGCAAGCAAATGACACTTGTAGAGCAAACATGTCACCTAGGAACAAGATAATTTACAATATCAACACTAAGTGGCAATACCTCAAATGTACACATTCTCTAGGCTTGTAATATGCACATAGCATATTACTCCCCCATAATCTGATAACCCAACAATATTAACAAGTGGCAAACGAAAAATCAACAAGAGATAATTAATGGACCATTTAGAATTTGAATTTCTCATGAGTAAGACGTACCACATAGAAACTAGATAATCTTGAAATATCAATACTAAGTGGTATTCCCCATGTATACACGTTTATAGGATCGTGAGGTGTGCAAAGCACATCACTCCCCCATAACGAAATAATCCATTAATCTCTAACAAGAGCCAATCAAAGATACAAACAAGATGCAATGAGGCTCAATACAAGACTCACATGTACATGATATGCAGACCAACATACACATACTTGGTTATTCAACATAAGTAAGTTGGAAGCATAACATGTACAAACACATGCAAGGTACAAAACCACAACATGCAAAGGGGCAAGCAACTAACAATGTAAACAATTTAAGTACAAGTTACCGTAAGGAGGCACATTGGATATAAGATAGAAACCCGATAATCCAAATGACTTGGCGTGAGAAAATATGAATGATGAAGACCCCTTAATTCTTCATTATGTATCCAAGTCTCTAATGTCCTCCTTATTCACCTATTGATCAAGTTTGAGCTTGTTGGTCCCCAACCATGTTGGGTCCTAAGAGGTTAGTCACAATAGGCTTGGCAACCCAAATGGTACTTTTCTTGACACCACTTTGAGTACCAACAAACTTGGCAAACACATTGCCAACCTTATCCTTCCCAAGAGAATAGATATCATCAATAATGATTTGGTTGGATAAATTACCTCTCGTGCAATAAGAAGTGAAGTGACCCTTCTCACGACATAAGTAGCAACATCTACCCTTTAATTTCTTCCCTATTGATTTCTCAACATGAGGAGTGTTGGCTTGGGACTTCTTGGGAAGGGGCCTTTCTTCAACTTGTAGTTGAGTATGTGAGTGAACTTGTGGCCTCTTCCCTTGTTGCTTGTGACTTTGGGGCTTCTTCTTTAGTGGGCAAGATCTAACATGGTGCCCTTCAATTTTTCACTTGAAGCAAATAATCTTGGCCAAATTCTTGACTTGTTCTTGGCCCTTCTTCTTGAAGCTTATGGACTTCTTCTTCTTGTTGGAGTTGAATCCAAGTCCATTCTTATCATTCGGGGATTTTTGTGCACACAAGGCATTGTTGAGTGTGGACATCCCTTCATGCCTCTTTTCCAAGTCTTTCTTCAAGGAAGTGACTTGGGCCTTGAGCTCTTTGATTTCCTCTACATGGTTAGTATCAACACAAGTACTAGAGGAAGTATAAGCTTCATTATTAGAGCAACAAGGCATGGAAAGTAATTCATCACAAGATCTAGCAACATTGTGAGTAGATGAATTACAAGGACTAGCACATGGCAATATAGCTTTTTGACTAGAAGTAGTGCTAATGTCCACATGAGGCTCACTCGATGTTACCTTGGTAGTAATAGCCTCATGAGCTAATTTTAGCACATTATGGGATGCTAGAGGATCATCATGAGAGTTTGTGAGCATTACATGACTTCCTTCCAATTTCCCATAATTGCTAGATAGCAACTCAAGTTGAGCCCTTAGCTCAACATTCTTCTTTAAAATGGATGCTTCACAAGAAGTAGAGTTAGTAGCACAAGCATCATCATTAGCAATACGAGGAGAAGGCACCTTGGCAAGCTCTTTAGCATATGAAGCTTCAAGTTGAGCATGAGACTCGGTGAGTTCGATGAGCGAGCTCTTAATAGCCCTTGAGCCATTTTCGAGGTGCTCATAGTCCTCTAGGAGTTTAGCATGTGCAACTTCAAGCTTATAATTTTTAGTTCTAAAATCATTAGCCACCTCAAGAGCTCTATCATAGGATCCCTTTAATCTAGATAATTCTAGAGCAAAGGTTTCCTCAAGAGATTCCTTGGTGGTTTGTTCATTATCAAGAGCTTGAGATAGCTCTGCGATCTCATTACCGTAATAACGCTCATGACCATCCATTGTCTCAATGGTGGCCTCATGCTCGTCAAGATGAGCTTCCAACTCCTCAATGTATTTCTTGCCCTCAGTGGCAATAGACACTATTTCCAAGAAGTTGGAACGAGCAAGTTTATTCTTATAAAGAGATTTAAAAATCATTTCACCCTTAATTTTGAAGGATGCAATAGTATCACTCTTTTTATCATTATCCTCATCCCCATTATCATCAACATCATCATAATGAGATATATTGGAATTCAAAGTAGGAGATACCTTTGAAGCCTTAGCCATAAGGCATAAATGAGTCACAATAGACGATGATGTAGGATCCCTTGAAGCATCATTCAAGTCCACATCTTGTTCCATGGAGTGATGAATTTCCTCTACATTGTTAGCACAACAACTCGAGGAAATATATACATTTTTATCATGGCAACAAGATATAGGAGGCATATTATCATGAGATTTAGACACGCAGTTTTTACATGATATGCACGGACTAGCAACACAAGCATGTGAAACATTTAGAGTGCTCGAAGTGTTAACACCCAAAGATGAAGCATTGCAATAATATAGTGATGAAGGATCATCAACAATAAATCCACTTTCATTATTGCAATGGTCACCACTACTCACCATATCATTACCTTGTGGCAATCCACATGTAGGTGAAGTAGATGAAGTTGAGAAGACCACATGACCGGAGGTGGAGGGAGAACAATTATCCCTACAAATCTTGGACACACCATATTTATCTTGAAGCTTTGTCCACAACTCATGAGCATCCAGGAATGGCATGAGTTGAAATATAACTACATTGCTCAAAGCATCAAAAAGCACATTAGAAGCTTGAGCATTGAGATAAGAGTTTTTCTCATCCTCTAAAGATATATTTTGGGAATCCTTTGGAGGAGAAAAACCCATATCTACAATTCGCTCTAAATTTGGGTCCAAGACCCGAAAGTGATTAAGCATGCGAATTACCCAAACATAAAAATTTGTGCCATCGAAACTAAGAGTGTTAGTAAATCCTACACCCCTAGTCGACATCCTTACTCTCTAGATGGTTAAACCTAATAAAAAGAGACCTAGCTCTCATACCAATTGGAAGGACGTGGATGTCGCCTAGAGGGGGGGTGAATAGGCGCTTTAAAATAATTAAGGTTTAGGCTTGAACAAATGTGGAATAAAACTAACGTTTAATATGTCAAGCACAAAACCTACAAACAACTAGGCTCACCTATGTGCACCGACAACTTATGCTAAGCAAGATAAACAACTAAGTGATAGCAAGATATATTACAATAAACAATATGTCTATCACAAAGTAAAGTGCATAAGTAAAGGGTTCGGGTAAGAGATAACCGAGGCACGGGGAGACGATGATGTATCCCGAAGTTCACACCCTTGCGGATGCTAATCTCCGTTAGAGCGGTGTGGAGGCACAATGCTCCCCAAGTTGCCACTAAGGCCACCGTAATCTCCTCACGCCCTCGCACAATGCAAGATGCCGTGATTCCACTAAGGGACCCTTGAGGGCGGTCACCGAACCCGTACAAATGGCAAACCTTGGGGGCGGTCACCGAACCCGTACACGTGGCAAACCTTGGGGGCGGTCACCGAACCCGTACACGTGGCAACCCTTGGGGGCGGTTACCGGTACCCGTACAAATTGCTCGGGGCAATCTCCACAACCTAATTGGAGACCCCGGTGCTTGCCCGGATCTTCACACCAGAATGATTGATCTCCGAGACACCACGAAGCTTCTAGGACGCCAAAGCATCCGCGAAGAACAATATCTAGGGTACTAAGTACCAAAGGTAATAGGCTTCTCAAACTTCACTTCCACGTATCACCGTGGAGAACTCAAACCGATGCAACTAATGCAATGGTAAGAACACATGAAGTGGTCAAGTCCCTCACACTCAAATCCCTCCACAACAACGAAAGCTGTGGAGAAATATGAGCGGAAGAACAAGGAGCTCACAAAGAACTCCAAGATCAAGATCCAAGGGGTTCCCCTCACATAGAGGAGAAAGTTATTGGGGGAGATGTGGATCTAGATCTCCTCGCTCTTTTCCCTCAAGAACAAGCAAAAATCATTGGAGGGATTGAGAGTAAGCAAGCTCTAAGAATGTCAACAATGGAGGTAGAACAAGAGCTCAACGGATAGTTGAGGCCAAGGGGGAAGAAGACCCCCTTTATATAGTGGGGGAAGGAATCAAACCGTTACCCCCACTTACAGCCCGAGCCCAGCGGTACTACCGCTGGCTCCAGCGGTACTACCGCTGACCCTCCAGCGGTACTACCGCTGGCTGCAGCGGTACTACCGCTGAGCCCATGGTAGCGCAAAGATAGTACCGGGCCAACCACCGCCAAGAAAGTCTTCGCAAAAATGTCCGACGCAGTACAACCGCCAAGATGACGGTACTAAAAACATGGAGCGGTACTACCGCTAGCGAGGGGCGGTACTACCGCTGGGACAGCGGTACTACCGCCAGCTCTAGCGGTACTATCGCTAGGGCCAGCGATACTACCGCCAACTCTAGCGGTACTACCGCTAGGTCCAGCGGTACTACCGCTCGCCACTGAAACATCCATAACTTTCGCATACGAGCTCCGAATCGAGCAAACCCAAGCTTGTTGGATTCAGGACGACAAGAGCTATCCAAACAGCGACAAGTCTATTGCATATGAAAATGCCAATGATATAGAGATGTGAGTCCTCTATGAATGAAGAACCGGCAAAAACACCAACATCGAAAACATCATAGTAGATGCATATGGACTCCGTTTTCGATGAACTCGAGCTTGTCACGAAGATGACCATAAGCTCTAAAACTCAGAAAGAGAAACACCAAACAAGAACCAAGAAGTATGATGCAAGGATGCAAATGGTTTGAGCTCTCAACGAACGATACGATCAAGCTACTCACTTGAGAGCCCCCTTGATAGTACAACAATCTATCCTAAACATAAAACCTATCAAGGGCAAACCTATACCTTGCACCTCGTCCTCTTGAGCTAGATGATGATGATCTTGGCTTCCTCAAGATGGACCACCTTTCTTGATTGCGTTGGCTTGATGAAGACTAGTTGATTTCTCCCCTATACTCACTATGGGTGAGCCCCTCTTCAGCATATCTTCACAAGTCCATTGCCACCACAATGGACGCAAGCCCATGGAACCACACCTAACCCCCACATAGAACTCTCACGAAGACCATGGGTTAGTACACAAACTCGTAATGGACAATGCTTACCATACCATGGGATCACTTGATCCCTCTCGGTACATCTTGTACGCTTTATGTGTTGATCATCTTGATTTACTCTTTGTCTGAGATCTTGACCAACCATGTGTCTCTATGACCATTCTTTGGATAATACCTTGAATACCATCTTGGTCATCATATAAACTCCTTGAACCCAACAGATGGACTTCAAGAAGTGGCTATGGACAAATCCTATAAATGTAACTTAAGGCAACCATTAGTCCATAGGAATTGTCATCAATTACCAAAACCACATATGGAGATATATGCTCTAACAAGTGACAGTGGAAATAATCAACACATAATGTGAGGAATATAGAGAGCTGAGGAAATAGAACTCGTTTCACACTGAAGACAGTAGTTGATGAGCCAGTTCCAACTGTTGTGACAGTTGTACATCTGGTTTGGAGCGGCTTGGTATTGAAACCAAAAGACACACAGTCCCGGGACACACAGTCCCTACCGTATTCTCCTTGGGCTAAGAACACACAGTCCTCGCCCAACACTCGTGGTAAGTCTTCAGGGCAGACTTCCAAACCCTCACAAACTTGGTCACCCGACAATCCACAATTGACTGCTGGATTGCTCTAGACCATGACGCCTAACCGTATGGAGGATGCACAGTCCTCAAAGGTAAAAGGCTTCAGTCCCACACAGGAACAAGTTCTTCAGTGATGCTCAATCACTTGGTTCTCGGTTTGTGGTTTGGTGTTTGGGGTATTTCCTCACTGATGAATTACTCTCGAAGACTCTGAGGAATTTGGGTTGCTCTTATGACAAGTGTCAGTTTCTAACGGAGCAGCCAACCAGCTAATGGTTGTGGGCGGCGGCTATTTATAGCCTGGGAGCATCCCAACATGATTTGACATTAATGCCCTTAAATAATATGAGCGTTGTTGTGGATAAGACCAATGATGTGTCGTGGCTATCGAAATGGTCGGGACGCTCAACTGTGAGAGTCCTCATGTCACTCATATTCCTCACTTGAGGCTTTTGGCAGGATTAGGCTTGGGTTGAGAATCATGAGGAAATTCATTCCAATGTGTTACCTCGACCCCCTTTAACAGTACGGTGTTCCTATTACTCAAGTGTGAAGAAAACAAAACAGAAAGAGTAAATCTTCATGCTTCAAAGTCTTCAGAATGATTCTCTTTAGGACACACCGAATTCCTCAATTTCAATATCTTCATGAGGAATATCAATTTCATCGCAAATTCTTCACGATTCAAATCTTCAGCTTCAGACCAATTTCTTCAACCGAAGATATACATTTTTAGGGGTCGATGTTCATAAAATATTTCAAACTCCTCAGCGACTTATAGATCCAGTGTACACTCAAGAACACATTAGATACTTAACCTATAAGTCTTCAAACCACCAAAATCACTAAGGGGCACTAGATGTACTTACAACTACCTAATATAGTGTTGTCACAACTCCAAGGATTCCCATCAAGTTGATGTGGATCCCCAAGAGGAAGAACTAGAAAGTTCTTGCGGGGTGACTCCGCCAATGAAATTCACTCTTATTCATTTTGGCAAGAACTATATGCAATCAACCTCAACCATATGCATTAGTTCGAGGAGTCACACATTCCCTCAAACGTAAGCAAGGAACAAGGTAATTAATGTATCTTTGGACATCATCTCATATGTACTTCACTCCATGTCCATAGATGTTCTTGCATATGTCCATAGATTGCTCCCAACTCAAGATGATCTTCATCATCATTGAGCATCCACCACTACTTCACCTACTTGAAGTCTTCTACGACAAAACCCAAGGTTAGTTTATCCCTCTTAGGGGGATGTCATATCAAGGGGGAGCTTTACTCTAAATCTTGAGTATAAGCATCTCCTAAGTATATGAACACATTAATGCTTTATGTAAAAGTGGTAACCCCACTTGTGCTTAACGATGAGTATAACCTATGATCAAGTATTCTTACTTGGCTCCTAAGTCAATATACTCATATATACATGACTTTGTCAGCACCAAAGTGCTTGATAAATGCCAGGATGCTTGTGCATGTTCACCATATTTTAACTATCATCTTATTGTGTGAGCATGTTGGTCTTCATATTTTTGCTCATTCGAGGACATCCAATTGTTGTTATTTGGCTCTTGATTTATCATTTTCCAATTGGATGGACAAGAATGCCTAGGTCCCCTCTCTAGCTATCTATGCTCTCTCATCTCAAGTTCTATTCATGCTTCATCTCAAAACTTGAACAAGCACTTGTCGATCCCTCTGTGTGAAGGAGCACTCAGAGTTCCGTATAGACAAAGTCTGCCTTCCAAAATATCTTTGTGAATCTCGGTGAAACCAACCCCACAATCTCGATTCCATTGAATTCCCGAAGTTGATCTGGGTTGGTACCACCGAAATCACCAACTCGGTTACACCGAGTTTCCTTGTCAGCTGACAGCAGAGCAACTCGGTGACACCAATTTCGTAATATCGGTGACATCGACAGTGAGGGGTATATATTCTGGCAGGCGGGATTTTGAAATCAGTTCCTCAAAAAAAACCTTCGTCCCAAACCCTAAGACGCCCTTTGCATCCCTGAGCTCCTCCGCCGCTGGGATTCGCCGTCGTCGACGAAATCTTCACCACCGTCGCCGTCGTAGTCGGACCGCCCCCAAGTTAGGGTACGGATCGACCATTCTCCTGCTCTCTTTTGATCAATATCATGCACATTAGAATCTTTTATATATAAACCACCATTGTGCAAATCCACCTCTCCACCAGAGAATCTCGTAGCATAGAGAACGATGGAATTTAGGATCCGATCTCCCGCGGCATGCAACTCGGTGAGACCGAGTTGGTAAAATCAGTTCCATCGATTTCAGTTTTAGGGTTCTTGAGAAGCAACTTGGTGAGCCTGAGCGGTTCTTTTCGGTGACACGGAAAAGACAACCAAGTCTGTGTTATTCGAGTGGATTTTCTCGGTGACTCTGAAATGACCAACCCGATGCTACCGATTTATATTCTGCAGAAGATCATGCCCTAAATTTCTGAATTCAAATTTTGAGAATTCTTCTGTGTTTTGTTATGCTCAACCCTTCTGCTCCTCTATATCTATTTCACAGGGTTACTATTTGCTGGTTTGCTGGTGAGTTGTTTCTTGTCTGCCAAGATGTGAGGATCTGAGAATAGCCAGAATGATTTCCGAGAAAACAATGTTGAGATGGACTCTGACACAAGTCGTGAGAAGACAAACTCTGACACTGGTTCTTATAGCTCCCATGGCTTGCCTAAGGCAACCACCAGGAAGAGAAAGAAGCTTAATTCAGATGAAGAGGACTCGGATTTTGTGCGAGAGGAAACTTTAGCTCGGCTCCTAAGAAGACTATCAGGAAAGAGTATGCAAGGCCTGTTGATCTTAGAGCTCCTGAATCTGCAAGGAATGGGATGAAACTTTCCCTTGACAATCCTCCTAAGAAGTCTAGTGCCGAGAGAGCTAGGAAGAGGGTGATCCATGTCACTGCAAGACAAACTTCTATGTATGACGACCCAGAAGATGCTGCTGGAGAAGATGAGATCCCAGCTAATGCCTCTCCTCCTCCTCCTCCTCCTAAGAAGGAGAAGCTCATGGCTGATGCCATGCCCAGAAAATCTATTCCTAAGCCTCCTTCTAAGGATAAAAAGGCTATAGCTCCTAAGAAGACTGCAAAGGATATTCCTTCAAGTGTCAAGGAGAAAGGTCCTGCTTCTAGTGCCTTTGCTGCACAGGAAGAAAGAGAATGCACCCATTCTCAGAAAGCTAAGACCAAATCTGCCACTGCACAATGCTGCTCATCGAGTAGCTGAAGATATTGTAACACCCCAAAATTTTAGCCATGATTTTATTTATTAAACTTTGGCCATGGTTATTTTAAATTTTAATTTTTGGGTTTTCTGTTGTTTTCAGATCCCTCCTTTTCTTTATTTCATAAAAAGCTCTCTTCCTAAGTAAGAGTTTTTGAAAAATATTATTTGACTTGAGTGTTTGCCTCAAATATTTTCCCCTTCTTTTCCAAACCCAGTTAAGGGATTGTTATAAATAATTTCTTTTGAGTTTCATTTATCCAAACTTGACTTCTCAATTCTTTGTGGATGACCTATGATGCACCTAGGTCAATTTTACAAAAACCTAGCCATGTGTTTTGGAAAAATTGAGCTCATTATCTTCTTTTCTATTCTGGCCCAATTTACTGTTTTGCACTACAACCCCTACTTATAGTTCTTCAAAAATTCTACAAAATTTTGGAGTGATCGAGGAGTTCATATAGATGAGTTTTATGCAAAAAAAACAAATGGGTCTATTGAAAATTTTGAGCACCACATCATATTTTCTGTTCTCGACCAGTTTTGTAGTTTGGACTGCAACTTTATTGTTTTCTACCCCAAAGCTTGTGAAAATTTTACTGTTCATAGAGGACCATACCAAACCCTTAATTCGAGGAGATCAAACCCTTTTGGATTTATTAAGCCCCTATTTTAACCTCCCAAAGATGCTGTCCAGAATAGTTTTTATCAAATTATTGCACTAACAGGTTTCTGCTTTTCAAAAACTAACCTTGCCACCATTCTTATCATCCAAGCATACCTTGGACTGGAAAGTTTAGTGGCCATAAAACCTTTCTAGATGCCCCTGGCATTCTAACAAACACCATGCATCCCTAACCAGATTTGACAGGATTTTTAGTTTGCATGGTGAAGTTTCCCCCATGACCAAACCATTATGTCTATGAGAGCCCTGGTAAAACCCCTAGCCAACCTGTTAAGTTTCACAAAGATTAGAGCACCTCTCGGGCGTGTCCAGAGCATGCTTGAGAGCATGACTTCTGCAGTTTGCGCATCCGAGTCGCCGCATCCCACCTACCCTGCCCGTCTGGCCTTTGCTCGCCCGAGGAGCTGCAACCATACCCATCCAGCCTGCTAGTACCACGCAACCAACTCCTGGATCTCTACAACGCCATCGTACGTGCACCTTGGAGGTTTGCTGTCGTCTACAATGGGTCTGTGCCAAGGCAGCATCACCCCAAGCTGTAGCAGCGCGCCAGCTCGCCCCAGGATTAGCGGAGGACCAGGTACACTAGTGCCGACATCACTAAAGGCACTACTTAGCCCTCTCGCTGCTCTCCTGAGCCTATGCATCCATGCTAGCCGCTGATGCCAGCAGCGGCTGCCCCGGTGATACAGCACCACCCGAGCGCGCCATCTAGCCCCGGTACGGGCTGCCTTGCTTGTCCGCTAGCTCACGGTTCCTGCCAGCTGACCGGCACGTTGCCCTTGCAATAGTTCACCGGACTTTTCCGTTTTCATCGCGGAATCGACTTCGCCCGCGTATTTAAGGAACCCCGAGCTCCCCCAGATCACAAAGAGCCTCTCCGAAACCACCTCGAGCTTCCATCTCAGCCAATTGAGACCAAGAGGTCGTCTTCCCCGTCTCCGGTAGCCTCGGCCGCCACCTTCGATTGGCAAAATTCAGAGCCCTCAACGCCCTTCCATCGCTAGGTCGTTGCCACACGACTCCCTGAGCTCGAAGGAACCCATTCCCCTGCCCTTGTTGCACCTGAGACAATCGTAGGCAGATACCCCATCTTTCCCGAAGTTCCCCTCCGCCATGGATGATGGCCTGCTCGGCCTCGAGCTCTGCCACGCCGCTCAAACCCTCCAGTAGATGAGGCTTGTCCTCCTGAGCAGGTGGGTAGCCGGAGCACGTCGAATGGCGCACTGAATCGCTGGCAATCGTCACCGGAGTCCACTCCCCTGCTCTCTGGCAGCGCACGCGGGAGGTGAGTGGTAAACCCGACAGGTGGGTCCCCCTCGTTAGTGAGTCAGCCTCCCCCTAGGTCACGTCACGGAGCTGGCGCGTCTTCCTCACGAGGAGGTGTATTCGTGTTGTTTGTATTGAATGTTGATTTGAGCGTATTTTGAAATAGGAATTTGAAGAAAGATCAAAATTTTAAAAGTTTTGATGTGCACCTCACTTGCCTACACATTGAAGGCAAGTATCCTGAACCTTGATATATTTTTGGTGGATTGCTTGTTGAAGTAAACATTATAGTTATGTTAAATGAGTGGTGATATTTCATGTGATGATCATGCATGTGACATTATGATTGAAAGTACAATTATTGCATGATTGAGATGCAGGGGACAGTAGTCACATCCTTCTGCCACACATGCCTACTGGATGAGATCTGAAGAGAGTCGGTGTCTTGGGGAGATACGACTTTAGGGCTGACATCTCGTGGGACGAGGATGGTCAGCGAGGTATGTTGGGGCATGACGGATAGTGACTCTGTATGTAGTGGGAAAATATTTTGATTGTGCTAATCATGTAGGGAATAACTTAAACCTTCTGAGTCGACCGTAGATCGAGTCTTGTCAGTGTGTCACCTTAACCCTTCATGCTGCCACGGGTCTTGGTGAAAGGGAATATGTTTTAGTAGGTCGTAAACCTATTACCAGGTACACACCAAGTAGAGGGGCCAAAATGAAGGTATGTGGGGCACTAGACTAAATCCAGTAATCCGGTCAGGGGCATGGGTGTTTGCGGTCTGGGATCGAGAGGGAAGAGATCTTCCCTTGTAGCGCGTGGTATAAATTTGATACCATGCTAGTCGAGGTTGGAGCCTCCCCATCTTATGGTTTTTCCCTCGCACCGTAGCCCGAGTGAGGCCGGTATTCGCGGGGGAAAGTGGGTGTGTACTGGTTGTGAGTGTTTACTTCGGAGGTACCATATGCGGAATTAGTCCGAATGACTATTGGAACATGTGGGTTGTGGGTAAAGAGTACACCCTCTATAGAGTCAAAACTATTCGAGTAGCCATGTCCATGGTCAAGGACGACTAGTTGACTAGTCAAGTGCCAGTCTGAATGTCGGTCTTCGGAGGAAGTTAAAGAAATCATGAAATATGGTGGATGATCATACTATTATTTTTACTGTGGACTAACGCCTATTATTATGATTGTTGGATATCCCTCGGACAGTTCTACATCCTGGATATTCAATATTTATTATTGTCTCATATAAGACATTTATGTGGTGTCTCTCAGACGCCCGATTGTGGCATGCTTATTATTATTTCTTATAAGCCCTTTATATGGTGTCGCTCAGACGCCCGACTGTGGAATGCTTGTTATTATTTTATTCAAGACATGTATGTGGCATCGCTCTGACGCGCGACGGAGGCATGCCTTATATCACATCCATTAATTTTACTCTTATTGATTGCTCATTAAATTTCTTAGTATGATTAAAATTCCATTACTAATACTTGGGAAGTATATTTTGGTTGGCGAAATATTGTGGTATTATTGCAAGCGCATATTAACCCCTGCCAATTTTGTGCATGTTTTCATGATGTTTGCGAGTACATTCAAAGTACTCACTGACTTGTCCATGGCTATTGTCTTGGCCAGATTGCATGCTTGGAAAGGAGCAACCCGACGATAACCTGGAACTTAGGCACCGGAGACAACAACCGTGTGAGATAGGAATTATCCAGGTCAGTTGTTCCTGTGGGAAATGGAGTCCCATAGACGCTGGAGATCCCCGAACTGCTTCCGCCATCAACCACTAGAAACCTTTTGTTGTACTCGATAGACCACCTTGGTCTTGTACCTCAAATTTGTAATTTTCTTGGACAATTGTATCAAGGATTTGTGCACGAGCTAACAGTATTCCTGGGGCTGGTATGCACAAGGGCCATTTTGAAGGGAAATTAAAATCCACAAAAAACCGGTCCTGATAGATATGAAGAACAGGAAAGATGCATGTTTGAGGAAATGGAGACCTGCAGATCCATATGCCATAAGGAGAAGGACTGCTGTTGATCCAAGGTTTCACATCAAGGAACAACAAGACTTTTATGAGACTGTTTTGTATGACAAAAGCCCAGCTCTTAGTGATATGAGATATGTTGACTGAGCTTATATCAAAGCCAATGAAGATTTCTTTCCTCATGTGCAATACAATTTCAAGTCTGTAGACATTGAAGATTTTGTTGGAAAAGGGATGACCCCATGGAATGATGAACTCATAATGTAATTCTGCTCAACTGATCATTTCTATGGAGATGGTTCTATTGTTTGGATCACTCATGGTCACAAGTATGAGTAACCTATTGATGAGTGGGCCACTATCATTGGTATACCCAAGCAGAAAGAGAGTGATGTTGATGTGTACTCTGAGCAGAAGATGAGTCACAACTCCATGTCCAACGTGTACAAGCCAATTCCTCGCAAGTTTTTGGCAACTCACAAGATGGGCTGAGTGTACTTCTTGCAAGCAGGAATACCCACAACTAACACCATTATGAGATAGTCCTTGATGCCCAAATTAGGTGATGAAAAGATGATTAGAGGTCAGTCCATCAACTTACTACACCATTTGGACTCTCACACTAGATTCACAATGATGGACTTGATAGTAGAGACTATCCGGAGGACTGCTGCTGATCAGGAAAGATCTTGTGGATATGCCCCGTACATATAGATGCTTATCAATGCGAGGCTAGGCAAGCCTGCATATCTCCTTGATCGTCCCCATTTACCTCTTCAGCTAGAATTTGAAGACAATGAAGTGGTGATGGATGACAATGATCCCAGCTCAGCTACAACTAGAATGGCTGCAGAGGCAGCAGAAGCCGAGGCTGCCAGAAATGTGCCGCCACCAGTTCCACAGCTCAGAACTCAAGGTGAGCAAATGGCATTGCTAGTTAGATCTGTCCAAGGTATGGACAAGAACATCTCGAAGATTCTGCAAAATTAGAAGAGCCTAGAGAGAGTCGTGGAAACAAAGTTTCATGACCTGCATGTGAAGGTAACGAAGTTGACCACTATAGTCAAACAGCTTCAACATGAAGTTGACTCAGTGTAGATTCCACACCCATATGATGATGATGATGGTGATGATGAACATTCGCCACCTCGCACTACCACTCGGTTCAGCACCAGGCCTAGATCAGCTATTGTACCTGCTCCGGAGACCAGACATACTTCATCAGCTCAAGCATCTACACCTTCAGCTCCAACTGTAGCTCAAGCACGTCCAATATCCACTCCTCCAGCTCCAAGACACTCAGGAGAAGCCTTCGTGGACGCTCTTCCGTTGACTCCTTCATCAACTGCCCAGAGAGACGATTAGCCCTATATTTTTGAACTTTTTGGTAACTTGTTGCCAAAGGATGGAAAATATATAGATCATAGAGCTTCGAGAGATAGAACTTTTGACTTTATTTGTTCTCATTTTCTTTTCAAAACTTTGGTCTTTTGGATGACCTTATACTTGTTTCTGTGTTTGACCATACGCTTTGCTTGGTTAATGCTACGTTATTATCTTTAAGCTATCGTTGTGATGATCATTCACTTACCATGTTGGTGTCATGTGCATTACTATTCATTCTTATCATGTATGCGCACCACCAAGATGTATGTGACATGGAAGATTGACCTATGATCCTAATTGATTGTGCATTTGCGTTCAAATAAAAAAATTAAATAATGCACAAATTTAAGGGGAGCTCTTGCTTCCCACATACTTCTCAAAGCGGCGATGCTAATCAGTGATTACATCTTTTGTCAAAGCTTTGATCTATATGTTGTCATCAATTACCAAAAAAGGGGGATTCAAAGCACAACTGCTCCCTATGGTGGTTTTGATAATTGATCACAACATATGCATCATTGGAATAATATGTTTATCCAAGTATATTTCGGAAAAGTTCAAAAGATGCTTTGGCTAAAGGCTTATGTGGAGATGCCCCTTCATGCAAGAAAGAAATAAGATTGGCTCAATCTTCAAGCTAGAAGACTCTTCATTTCATATTTGTGAGAAATCACTTTTGAGTACATAGTAAAGCCAATACTATTAAAAGGGGCGAGGTATTAAAATGAACTGGTTGCTCAAGTGCTCAACGTTAGCCACCAAAATACTCAGTCATTATTCCCACATAACCATTCTATCCAATACCACCCAGTCAAAATCAGTACCGCTAACTTTCCCATTTAGGCACCACCGAGTTTGATCTCAACGAGAACCCTAGCCATTTCCACCATATTGGTGCAACTAAAACCATATCGGTGCTGCCGAGTTTAGTTGACCAACTTTATGTTGCCTCGGTACCCGAAGTCGGAATTCCCGAGTTTGAGTATCGGTCTCACCGAGTTTTGTCATCTCGCCGTTAGCCACCTTTTCGGTGCCACCGAGATTCAAAAGTTGATTCCTTTAGTACAAATCGATACCATCGATTTTATGACTTCGGTGTCACCGAGTTGACCACTTTTAGGTGTAATGGTTGGATTTAGTGTGCTGCCTATATATACCCCTTCACCCACCTCTCATTTGAGGGAGAAGCAATAAGAACACACACTTCATGGCTAGATCCATTTTTTTGAGAGAGATCCACCAACTCATGTGTTGAGACCAAGATATTCCAATCCAATCATTTGAAACTTGATCTCTACCCTCCCAAGTTGCTTTCCATCAAATCAATCTCTCCTACCCATGCCTATTCTGTTAGAGAGTGATTTTGTGTTGAGGAGACTATATTTAGAAGCACAAGAGCAAAGAGTTCATTGTTCTACCACATCTATTACCTTTTGAAGGGTGGTGCCTCCTAGATTGGTTAGGTGTTGCTTGGGAGCCTCCCACTCCGTGTTGTGGAGTGGAACCAAGATGTTTGTAAGGGCAAGGAGATCGCCTACTTCGTGAAGATCTACCATGAGTAAGGATAGTCCTTCGTGGGCGGAAGCCATGGTGGAATAGACAATGCCACTTCTTCCTGGACCCCTTGTGGGTGGAGCCCTCCGTGGACTCTCGCAGTCGTTACCCTCCATGGGTTGAAGTATCCACTAAGATGGACGTACGGTAGCGCCACCAATCGAAACCATGGCAAAAATCACCGTGTCAACCTCATGTGTTTGATCTCCCTACCTTACTCCGTTACTTTACACTTTCATGTTTTACATTCCGCTTCTATACTCCTAGAACTGCATGTGTAGGGTGTACTTGACTTGCCATAACTGCCAAAACTGTCCCTCAACTAAAAATGGGAAAAGGCTAACTTTTTATCTTGTCAAGTAGTCTAATCACCTCTCCCCCGCCTCTAGACATACTTTCGATCCTACAGGTAGTTATGGTGGACTCGTGTGGAATAACTTGGTTGTAAGGATATTCGATGCACAAGGAGCATTCCTGCTTATTGTAGGTGCACGCTAGCAAAGGGTTGAGAAGCGACTAGCTAGAGAGCGAAAACGGTCATAAACATGCATTGAAAATAATCAACTTTTGACAAAGCATGAGTAGGATATAAACACTCTGAATTTAAATATCATGAAGGCTGCATTGGTTTTGAATCAGCTACATATTTTCACATGGGTCAAGTCAAACCACTCAAATTACTAAAAGGTAAATAGCATACTACCATACCACATCATGACTAATTTAATGCATGTTGACACACAAGGTAAATCATTATCAAATCCTAGCTATTTAAGCATGGCGAGAAAACCTATGATCGCTAATTGTCATCATAAACATGTTCACTCATGATATACTGAATCAATATTGAACTGACTAAGCATATTTACAAAGACGGAAAACAAGAAGATTTCATACCCGTTTCCTTTGCCATGATGACTTCATCAAATATCATCATTATTACCTTTCATTTACACGACCGAATGATGTGATAATAATAAAAGTGCAACGGTGCATGGTGTAAGTGCATCTAGTACCCCTTAGTGATTTTGTTGTATTCGATACTTATAGCTTAAGAGACTAATGTGTTTCTGAGTGTACACAAGCTCTATAAGTTGCTGAGGAGTTTGAGTTATTCGAAAAGTATCGACCCCTAAAAATGTATGTCTTCAGCTGAATACTTTGGTATTTCCTCGAAGACTTTGAAAGTGAGGAAATTGGTGTGTTCGTGAAGAAATTTATGCGAGGACTTTGAAGCGTGAAGACTTTTGTTTTTGTAGTTTCAGTTTTTGTATTCTGTGTCATAGGTCCACCGTACTATTAAAGGGGGTTCACGTAAAACTGAGGATAGGTTTCCAAGTGATGTTCATCTCAAAGCCTACACATACAAATCCTTCGAGTGAAGCTTTTGGAAATATTTTACAGTTTAGTGAAATTCTTTAGCGAGAAAGACGAAGATCTTCTGGCCTATGAGGAATTTGCTCTTACTAAGGAGTTCCGTTTTCGCCAGTGCGAATTACCTACCAGTGAGGAACATGAGTGGTATGAGGACTTTTATAGTTGAAACATTCTGACCGTTGTTGCACCGCATGCCAGTTGTCCCCAACCTTATCCACAAAACGGTCATATCATTGGGGCATATATGTCAAATCATGTTGGGCTTGCTCCCAAGATAAAAATAGCCGCCCCCCATAACAACTACTTGGTTGGATGCTCCACGAGAGAAACTGACACTTGTTATTTGAGAGCAACCGATTCCTCGAAGACTTTGAGAAAAATCACCAATGAGGGAAACCCCAAATACCCAAACCAAAACCAAAAACCCCAAAGTGATTGAGAATCACTGAAGAGACTGATCTTGTGTAGAAAAAACGCTTGTTACCTTTGAGGACTTTGCATCCTCCAGGCGGTTAGGCGTCGTGGTCGAGAGCATCCAGGACTCAGTTGTGGGTCATCGGGTGATCGAGTTTGTGAGGGTTTGGAAGTCTATCTTGAAGACTTACCATGAGTGTTGGGCGAGGACTGTGTGTCCTTATCTCAAAGAGAATACAGTAAGGACTGTGTGTCCTGGGACTGTGTATCCTTTTGTTTAAATACCAATCCGCTCCAAATCACGCGTACGACTGTCACAGTAGTTCGAACTGGGTCATCAAACCATTGCCTTCATCGAGCACCTAGTTCTAATTCCTCAACCCTTTCATCTCCTCAGTTGTTTGTTGATGACTTTGATCTTTACTGTTTGAATAATTTGACTGAAGAATTTCTCAATTTCCTCACCCCAAATTCTTCACTTAACTTGTTCTTCTCCTGCATATCCTGTGGCACCCCGATAGTGGGCCGACACACGTCTGTCCCCAGGATAAAACCGGACGCACGTCATGAGCATGCTACAGAAATTCCAGGCAAATATGGCTTTATTAATATGATGGAGTGCTACAATACTGTTGCATACAACAATATTACATGACTCCAAGGCTAGCTAAATGGCAGCAGAGGTCTAGATACGGCGGCTTCCACGATCCTGGCTCGGCTCCATAACTCGCAGGATTGTCTTGGTTACGATCTAGCACCATGAGTCTTCCCCTGCAACTGGCCACGTGCAAGGTCAGGTGAGTACTTTGAATGTACTCGCAAGACAGCCAAATACATAGCATCCAAACAGCGGACAACAAAGCAAACAGTGTGATTATAAGATAACTACTCTATGGCATGGAATCAATAGGAAGAATATCAATAAAGCATACCAGGTTATGAACTCAATATGTAATCCACCTCACTAGCATGACAAAGATCACCACAAGTGTTTAACTAGTTTATCGTTACCGAATATCAACTTACTCCCTTCGGGGTTGTCCCACAACCCTCGACATACTCACGATCCAAACGAATCTCATTCTCATCACATAGTCACCGGACCATTCGTCATATAACCTTCCCTTGGCTAGCATATCAGGTTATCAACATCCTCGGATGTTCTCATGAGACGAGTTCTTCCATCAGTACTATCATAGATATGGTTGATCTCTTTTGAGGTTTGTTCCGGTTGTCCATTACCATGGACACGACTATTCGAATAGATTTGACACACTCTGTAGAGGTTGCACACTTTACCCACACTCTGGAGTACTGACCTCGTGATCCCATTCGGGTGGATCAGCATTACTCCACTAGCTTTCCTGAACCACGATCCTCTCATCATAGCTCCCGCAACCACTCCCTCTCTTGAGTCCTGCCCTGGGTGGCCCTGTGTCCTCATGACACCTGCCACCATCATGGCCAAACTAAACTTGTCCCAATCGGGGACGGGCCCTATCTCAACTGGGCTTACAGGGTATCACCGCCTACCGGGCCAAGGTAGCACGCATGCATAACCCTCCCTCTTTGGAGGTATCGGTGAGAGCGATCACGCGATCAGCTCAAGTCACGGCCGTCCCATACCGGCAAAATGTGGCTGTACGATAATGCTCGGACAGGTGACTCGATCAACCAACTAGATTGTCTCAACTCAGATAACGTATCTGTCATAGCTGACACTCTGGAGTCACAGCAATCCAATGATAGATAAGCTCAACCACTACTGTTTATGCATAGCCATAAACCGTCGAGTAAAATAATCATAGATAGTAATCTCAACAGTACGATATAAATAGCAAGAAATTCCTTTACCGATTATAGCTGTAGGTGGGACCATCGGAACCCTCACATAGAATCAGCAAATAAATCGGTAGCCACCAGATCGGTCTTTACAACACAGATCTCGGACATTACCGGAATAAGTCAACCCCGACTCAAGACGGCCGGAAAGCAGCTCAGAGCATGAGGCGGTGTCGGTAAGAGGAATGTGGCAGTTCCCTAAGACGGCCGAATGACAGCTGAAAGCATAGGGTCACTATCACGAAAAGAAATCCAACAGTTGCTCGTGACGGCCGAAAAACAGCTCAGAACGCGAGACAACTGCTGACAAGAGAAATATAAAGTTGGCATCCACCCCGGACGGCTGGAAACAGCACCGACTCAGGCATGGTGCCATTACCGAAGAAAATGCGAGCAAGGGTTCGTCGGCGTCTCCCGCATTACATTGCTCAGTTATGGGTATCACAAATTAAATATGTAAGAGCATCATAGAACAAAGTTTGAGAGTACCTCCTATATGAAAAGCACTACGGAGGAATATACCACTGCCGTTACCGATGCATATAGACACAGAGTACCGGTGTTGCAAATAGTCACACAGAGTGCAAGCAAAGTTATCCGGAGCTCATGATAAGAGGTTGACTTGCCTGGGGGTCGTTGAATACACCACAGAGAAGCGCACTACGACACCGAGAAACTTTACCGGAGAGGGTTCTCTCCCGACGGGCTCGATAGGAGGGCAAGGGCAAAATGGTCAATTTTTACTGAGCAAACATCTCATGAAAATAACATAATCGAGATGGGCTCGACGAGACGAAGACGTGGCCGCTAGATTTACCTCGATCGAAGCTACGAGCGAAAAGATACGGGAGAAAGAAGATCAGGGACCAATCTGCAATAAAAATATCTGCACATAGGTCCCTGGGCTGAAACCGAAAGCGCCTTTCGTCGGAATACGTTTTCCTAATAGGAAAACGTATTTCTCAGAAACACTTTTCAACTTACTCCCTTGGGCCCGGCTCTCTCTCTCTCACCTACACCTGGGGCCCACCCCATCTCTCCTCTCCTCTCTCCTCTCCTCTCCTCTCCTCTCATCTCCTCTCTGCCCGTCCCCTACCTCCAGCCGCGATAGGGCCAGGAGGGGGGGGGGCTCCGGCCGGCGCTGCTGCTGCTGCTCCCATGCGCGGGAGGTGCAGCCGGCGGCAGGGGCGGGTGTCCCGTGCCTCATCGCGCCCATGGGAGTCGGCTCCGCCACCGGGGGCGGCCGAGGCGAGGTGCGGCGACGGCGGAGGTGCCGCAGCCATGGCGGCCGAGGAGCTCGAGGCTCGGGGGGGCGAGGAGACTAGGGAAAGGGGTGAGGGGCTCTACTGCTCCCTAGGAGGGACTCGGGGACGCCTTAAGTAGCTCGGGAGGGGAGGTTCTAGCGACGCCGGGAGGAAGCTCCGAGATCCATGGCGAACTCCAATGGCAGGCACCTCAAGAGGCAAGAGGACAGAGGAGAGAGAGCTCTAGATCGAGCAGGAAGACTTGGGGAACCTCCTAGACATCCATGGACATGTTGGAACCAGCTGGAGCGAAGCTCGCATCACCTCCAATGCACATAGCACCGATTTGGCAGTCTCTGCGCATGGTGACCACGTGTCCATGGACTTGACCTGTCCTATGAGATGTCAAACCATCTCTGGGGTGTTCACCAAGGAACACTGAGTTGCACTATGCCTTTGGATAGCCATGGGGAACAGTGAGGTGACCACACCAAGGTCAAATAGTTCCCAACAGCAAGGTGTTTGTGCTGTTTTGTCACCACCACAGTACACCTTTTGGCAAGATACTTGGTCTGAGGTTGACCACTCACTAAGGCCACTATGCTCGCCAAAATTCAGCTCAATCCAACAAGTTATGGGGCACTTCCTTTGTAACTTGGCATACAGACCAGAAATGAAGAAGTTGTTGCTGGGGTCAATTGGCTAAATGGAAACGGCTGAAATTTGGAGGAGACCCATAATTTAGGCATATGAAGTCACTGTAAATGTTTCATACCATTTTCACTGGTATAAATGGTACTTCCTTCACAATGCTTCAATCTGGATAGAATTTTAGATAATTTGCTGGGGAATATTGGAGTCATCACATAGGCTGAATTTTGGTGGATAAGGATGATTTAACATTTTGAATTACTCTGCAAAGTTTCAACTCAAGGAGAATAAGGAATCAAGCACTTCCTTCACAAACAGAAGCTCTGGACAGAATTTGCAAAGGGTGATTGTGCTCAATTTTTGAATTGGGGAACCAGGGATCTTGATGGAAATGATCAATATATGGGCATGAGAAGCTCCACAAATTATTTGGGATTTTTCCTAGCTACCAAAATTGTAGTTCCTTTGGAAAGCACCCAAATTGCCATATTGGCACAAAATAGGAAAATGCAATTTTCCTTTATTCTATGATGGCCAATATTTTATGAGAGCTTCATAGGATCACAAACAACATTTCCACCAATTATCATGATCATAGGAGATGGATAGATATTTTCTTGGATTTAATTCCTCAGACAGATAGAAACATAAATTAATTCCAAAGGGGAAATATTGCATATGACTTTGCAATATTTTTGCATATCTGGGGTTTATGAGGGAATGAGGATCTCTGGGAAGACTTGGAGGATCAACAGAGCAAGATAAATGGATGGCTCCTTTGAAAACACAAGGATAGGATTCCTACTTCCAATACTTCGGAGCTAGGGTTCCCAAGAGGTTCGGAGAACAAACTAGCACATGGAGATGGGAAAAACACGGAGAGTTTGAGAATGAACTCGATTCACCTCGTCATTTTCCATACTCCAAAGGAAAATTTCGGGAGAGAAAAGCTAGGAAGGAATAACAGCACAAAAATCGATAACCCGATTTTTGGGGTGTTACATATCCTGAACACGCTACTTGCGCAAAATGAATGCTACATTTCACTCTGAAGATTATGCTATTGCTATTTTGCACGTTTGCCTGAGTACTTATTCCGTTGCACACAGTTCGTGACTGAGGACTTTCCTCACAAGGAATTTCATGAGTAACAAATTTTTAAAATTTTCCTATTCACCCCCCTCTAGTCGATATAACGCACTTTTTTGACCGGCTGATATAACGCACTTTCAATTGGTGGCACACCATGGTACTCCCTTGTTCTATGTGATTTTGGTTTAACCACCTAGAGTTTTAGTTATGTCGACCGCAGGTATGATCAAGGTCACTGTGGGTTGTCCTACCTTCAAAGGGAAGGACTTTCCCTACTAGAAGAACAAGATGCACATGCACCTTGAACAAATTGGCAATGCTTTGTGGTATATTGTCGAAAGATGTGTTACCACTTTGTCTGAAAGTACCAATGCTGCTGATGTGAAGAGATTCAAGCAACTCGACCCTCAAGCAAAGAATATCATCTGTGGCCATCTGAGCAAAGGTAAGTATGGTAGAGTGAGTCATTTCGGCTGTGCAAAACAGATCTGAGAAAGGTTGTCCAAGGTTAATGAAGGATTGCCCACTCAACGTGACTCTAGAGTTGATGTCCTTCGCAATCTCTTCAACCGTTTCAAGAGACTTGATAATTAAAGCTCCTAGGAAACCTTCGAACACCTCATTGATATCTCCAATGAACTATGGGCTCTTGGAGCCAGAGACATCACTAACCATGAGGTGGTGAAGAAACTGCTCAGATCTCTTGATTCTTCATTCGATACACTGGTTCTGATGATTTAAGAACGAAGGGACTACAAGGCACTAGATCGTGCTGATATTGTTGAGAGACTCAATACTCACGAATTCCAACAACCTTAACTTTCAGCTGAGAAATGAGACCTCTATGGAAGACCTTGTCCGCTGAAAGTTAAGGTTGTTTCCTCATCTGAAGAAGAAGACTATGATTGCAGCCTTGGTGATCCTGAAGAACTTGGTCAGGAACTTGCTATGCTCGTGAGGAAATTCCAGAAGTTCTCAAGACGAGGCTAGTATGAGAAGTATTCAAGAGGAGATATGAGGAAATCAGAATCTTCATCTAAGGACTACAAAAAGAGAACACACCTTAAAAGCAAGAAGTCTGGTCAATATATTGCTGATTGTCCTCGCCGGGTGAAGTAATCAAAGCACAAGAAATACAAGGATGAAAGTTCTAATGTCTCAAAGAAAAAGAAGAAGTCTTCCAAGTCCTCATCACACAAGAAGAACGTCTTGGGAAAGGCGCGAGCTCTTATTGTCAAGGAAATGGATTCTGAGGAAGAATATGAAGAATGTGATGAAGAGGAAGGTTCTGAAGAGGAGTCAGAGTCTGGTGTCGCAAGCTTATCTCTTGCTACCACATTCATTAGAAAGTCCATTTTCGACCTCGAATAAAATTACAACGTCAATAACACTGGTGACTGTGATGAAGTCTTTGCTCCCACCTATTGCTTCATTGCAAAAGGTTCCAAGGTACCCGACCACTCTTCCTATTCTCACTCTAGTGACTGTGAACCTGATGACTATCAAAAACCCAGTTACTGCAAGCTTGCTAATATTGCCACTAAGCAACAAACTACTCTTGAAAAGCTTCAGAAACTGCTAGACAAAAGCGACGACCTGTTGAATGTGGAAATGAATCAGACTCAGATCTTGATTGATGATGTCAAAAGTCTTCATTCTAGGTTTGATAGTCTTTAGGATCGTCATGTCACCATCTTGACCGATCATGAGAAGCTTTCTTATGAATTTCTTCAAAGAAAGCAAGATCTTGAGAAACTAAGGGATTCTCATGATGATCTTCGAAGTGAAAATTATTCTTTGCTTTCTCAACAGATCAGAACCGCTCACGAAGAATTCATTCCACCATATTTAAAATGCATCAAACGCGAATCTGCTAATTCCTCAAATCACTATATTCATAGGTCCTCAAAGAATTTCTGTGCTTATTCATTTGAGTACTCTAACCCCCCCTCCTATGAAACAAAGTGCATTAGCTTTAATGTATCAATTTTCTTATGGTGCTCGTAGGATGATGGAATCTTTGCCACCCCTTCAGATGTGGGTGGTGCAGAAATTAAACTAGTCACTTCTCCACGTGAGGTCTCAAGATGAATATCATCGTTTGAAGAATTTACTTAAGACCTGAGGACTTGCTTGAAAGGATGCAAGTAATCATGATAAAATGTTTATGATTTCACACATCCTCATTATGTCTTAATTCTACTTTATGTGATTAAATTCAAGTCTAAGGAATTTGATATCATATTCTTCACTCTCAAGCATATGAGATGGTAAGTAGTACTAATTCATCAGCAAGATGACAAACCCAAAACCGAGAGTGGGTTCTTGAGAGTGGGTGTACAAATCACGTGACTAGTGACAAGAGTTTACTAATGAATATCCCACTGACTCCATCATCACTGAAGCATATCACCTACGTAGACAAAGGTAAAATCAAGGTATTGGGCATCGGTAAGGTGGCTATATCTAAGGACCGACACATGGACAAAGTCATGCTTGTCGAATCCCTTGGGTTTAACCTCTTGTTAGTCTCAATGCTTCGTGATCTTGATATGATTGTCATCTTTGGAAAATATCAATTTGTAGTAATCATGAAATCTAACAAATACAATGTATTCGAAGGCTTTAGGAGAGGACACTTGTACATTGTTGATTTCTCTACAGGTCCTAAGGCGGCCACGTGTCTACTTGCAAAAGCCTCACATGGCTGGCTAGGCATTGATGACTTGGTCATGCAGGCATGAGGAATCTGCAGACTCTGCCAAAGAATAAGCATGTCATTGGCATCAAAATTGTCAAATTTCTCAAGATGACCAGATCCAAGCACCCCTCAAAGGCTATCATGACCACCACTCGTCCTTTTGAATTGCTTCACATGGACCTCTTTGGACGTACTCATTATGTTGGAAATATTCCCTAGAGGCAATAATACAATAGTTATTATTATATTTCCTTGTTCAAAATAATCGTTAATTATCCATGCTAGAATTGTATTGAATGGGAACTCAGATACATGTGTGGATACATAGACACCACACTGTGCCTAGTAAGCCTCTAGTGGACTAGCTCATTGATCAAAGATGGTTAAAGTTTCCTAGCCATAAACAAGGGTTGTCACTTGATAAAGGGATCACATCATTAGGAGAATGATGTGATGGGCAAGACACAAACTATGAACGTAGCATGTGATTGTGTCATTTTATTGCTACTGTTTTTCTACATGTCAAGTATATGTTCATATGACCATGAGATCATGTAACTCACTGACACCGGAAGAATACCCTGTGTGTATCAAACATCGCAACTTAACTGCGTGACTGTTAAGTTAGCATGGATCAAGACCGGGATTTGTCACTCCGTATAACAGAGAGGTATCCCGGGGCCCACTCGGTAATAGAACATCACAACAAGCCTTGCAAGCAATGTGACTAAAGAGTTAGCCACAGGATTTCGTATTATGGAACGAGTAAAGGGACTTGACCGATAATGAGATTCAAATAGGTATAGAGATACCAACGATCGAATCTCGGGCAAGTAACATAGCAAAGGACAAATGGAATGTTATACGGGATTAACTGAATCCTTGACATAGAGGTTCAACAAATAAAGATAGGAGCCGATATGGACATCCAGGTCCCGCTATTGATTATTTATCGGAGAGTGTCTCGATCATGTCTACACAGTTCTCGAACCCGCGGGGTCTGCACACTTAAGGTTCGGTGACGTTTCGGTATAGTTTAATTATGTATGTTGATAACCGAATGTTGTTCGGAGTACCGAATGAGATCCCGAACATCACGAGCAGTTCCAGAATGGTCCCGAGATGAATATTGATATATAGGAAGGGTGTATTTGGCTTCCGAAAAGATTTCGGGCATTACCGGTAAAGTACAGGAAATGACGAATGGGTTCCAAGGTTCCACCGGGAGTGGCCACCCACCCGGAGGGGGACCAAATAGGACTAAAGGTGGTGCACCAGCTCCTAGTGGGCTGGGCGGCCAGCCCAATAGGCCTATTTGGCCGAAATACAAAAGGGGAAGGAGACCCACTAGGAAGGAGAGTCCTCCTCCACCAAACCAAATTGGAGGAGGACTCGTCCTCCTTCTTGTGCGCCGGCCAACCCTAGGGGGTTTTCCCTAGGGCGCCACCCCTCCCTCCCACCTATATATAATGGAGGTGAGAGGGGCTAGCCGCACCTTAAGACATGTTGCAGCCCCTCTCCCTCCACTACTTCATGACACCCTGTAGGTTATTCCAGTAGTGCACGTCGAAGCCCTGCCGGATTAGCTCCACCATCATCACCGTCACGTCATCGTGCTGTCAGAGAATTCATCTACCTCTTCGTCTCTCTTGCTAGATCAAGAAGGCGGAGATCGTCATCGAGCTGCACATGTGCTGAATGCATAGGTGCCGTCCGTTCGGCACTAGATCGTGATTGGATCACGGGACGGCTCACGGTTTGGATCGCGAAGACATTCTACATCAACCGCGTTTCTTAACGCTTCCCGCTTAGCGATCTACAAGGGTATGTGGATCTGGTCTCTCCTATCGTAGATGGTCATCACCATGGATAGATCTTATGTGTGTGTAGAATTTTTTTTGTTTCCCATGCAATGTTCCCCATCAGATTATGCTACTCTAACCAATGCAACATCACTATATGGCTTTGTCATTGTTGACGACTATTCTCGTTATACTTGGGTGCATATTATCCTTTATATAACTGGAGTGCATGAAGTCTTCAAATGATTTTCCTCAAGGTCCTCGACAAACTTCGGTGTCAAGATCAAGCACATCAGGAGTGACAATGGGACAGAGTTCAAAAACACTGGTCTTGATGACTATCTTGATGAACTTGGTATTACTCATGAGTTGTCTGCCCCTTATACTCCTCAACAGAATGGAATTGTGGAGCACAAAAACACGACTCTGGTTGAGAAGGCATGCACTATGCTTGAAGAATATTAGACTCGTCGTCGCTTCTTGCTGGAGGCAACCAATACTGCCTGCCACATCATCAACATGGTATATCTTCACAAATTCCTCAAGAAGACTTCATACGAACTCCTCATTGGCAAGAAACCCAATGTAAGTTATATCAAAGTCCTTGGTGCAAGATGTTGGATTAGAGATCCTGAATACAGTTCAAAATTTGCACCAAAAGCACATGAGGGTTTTATGCTTGGTTACAGAAAGGACTCGCACACCTACAGAGTCTTCAACAACTACCACAACAAGGTTGTTCAAACTGTAGATGAGCGGTTCAATGAAACTAATGGCTTGCAAAGAGGGCACCTGCCCCTGTGCAAGATGAAATGCCTCTTTAAGAAGCTATTAAGCTCAAGGCTACTGAAGATATCATTCCTACTGAAGAACAACTATCTATTGAAGAATTCATCCCAAGCAATGAAGAAATTCGGGCTGGTGCACCTGAGGAAATTGCTCCAGATCAAATTCCTCGACCCAATCAAAGTCTTCAACCCGCATATCCGAGGATTGCAAATGAAGTGCAAATAGAAAAACTCCTCGATGACATCAATGCGCCATGTCCCCTCACTCACTCAAAATCTTCACACTTGATTAACTTTTGTGGGGATTCTTCCTTCGTATTTATCACATAACCCTCAAAAGTTGATGAAGCCTTCATGGAACCAGAGTGTATTCAATCAATGCAAGAAGAACTTCATCAATTCAAGCTTAATAGTGTGTGGGAACTTGTAAAGCAACCTGATCCTCGCAAGCACAATGTCCTCAATACCAAGTGGATCTACCGAACAAGCAAGACGAAGATGGTCAGGTAGTGAGGAACTTGTAGCCCAAGGCTAAGGAATTGACATTGATGAAACTTTTGCACCTATTGCTAGACTTGAAGCTATTTGTATGTTGCTTGCTTATGCTAACCATCACAATATCACACTATATCAAATGGATGTGAAAAGTGTATTCCTCAATGGTAAGCTTGAGGAAGAAGTATATGTCGCTCTGCCAACAGGTTTAGAAGACCGAAAGCATCCTGACAAAGTCTTCAGACTCAACAAGGCTCCCTGTGGCCTCAAACAAGCCCCTCGGGCATGGTACGCCACATTGAAGGAATTCCTCCTGAAGAAAGGCTTCAAACTCGGTTCACTCGACCCAAGTATTTTCACAAAATCCTATGACAATTAACTATTTGTCTGCCAAATATATGTGGACAATATCATCTTTGGTTGTTGTGACAAACGTTACAGTGACGAATTTGCCTACATGATGGGTGAAGAATATCAAATGTCCATGATGGGGGCTGAAATTAATCCTAGGGCTTCAAATTCGTTAACAATGCAACAACATCTTCATTTCTCAAGAGAAATACCTCTAGGATGTCCTGAATAAATTCGGCATGCATGAATGCAAAGGCGTCAAAATTCTCATGCCTACCAACGGCCACCTCTCCACTGATGAAAATGGTAAAGATTTCGGTCAATAGGAATATCGCTCTATGATTGGATCTTTATTGTACCTATGTGCATCTAGACCAGATATTATGCTTAGTGTTTGCATGTGTGGCCATCTCCAAGCAACACTGAAGGAATTACACCATAAGGTTGTGCAACATATTCTTCGATATCTAGCTCACACACCAACACTTGGATTATGGTACCCTAAGGACTCAAATCTTCATCTCATTGGATACTCTCACTCTGACTATGCTGGTGACCGTGTGGATAACAAGTCAACATCAGGCACCTACCATTTCCATGGATGATCCTTAGTCTGTTGGTCCTCAAAGAAGTAGAACTGTGTGTCACTTTCCACTGCTGAAGCTGAGTACATTGCTGCTGGTTTGTGCTGTGCTCAACTGGTGTGGATGAAGCAAACCCTCAAGGACTATGGCATCAACATGAAGAATGTGCCACTCTACTACGACAATGAGAGTGCAATCAAGATTGCTTACAACCCAGTACAACACTCAAAGACCAAGCACATCCAGATTCGTCGTCATTTTCTTCATGATCATGTACTTAAGGGAAACATCGTCATCAACCACGTGATGACTGAAGGACAATTAGAACATATCTTCACTAAGCCCTTGGATGAAAAGAGATTTTGCAAGTTGCAGTGTGAGCTAAATATCTTAGAATCTTCGAATGTTTTGTGAAAGGACACACATCCTAACACTTATGCAAAATTGATGACTTAGATGTGCAACACACAAAGTAACGTTTTTCTTTAATCAATGAAGAATAACACTCGAAGTGTGGAGAAATTAATGAAGAATTTGGTTCTCACGACCCTATGACAACCTAATTTAAAATTCATCAAGCTGAAATTCTTCAAAGTTGAGATTTTTGCAAATACTTCAAATCTTCAAATGTGTTCTTCATTGACTATATACTTATTTATGAGCTTTCAAAGTCCTCAGTATCATTCACTTATAGCTAAGTCTTCATGTTGTGTTTTCTTCTAAATGAAAGTGATCGGACCCAATCCCCCTCAATGCTAAGGTCAACCCAGCCTATTCTCAAATTCTTCATATGCGTTCTGTTTGAAACTCGTTCAAAATCTTCACTGAATCCTTGCCAGATGAAGAGTTTGCGAACAAAGTCCTCAAAATATTATTTCAAAAAATTTCAGTCGTTACCGCTCAAACCGCACACACTATCCATGATTGGATAAGCACGATGTCAATGATCTCCACTAACTCCAGCGCTTAATACGTGAGTGCCACCTGTCGAGCGGAGAGGAAGGGCCCAGGGCAATCTGGTCCGAAAACTTTGGGCATGACCGTTTTCACCTGGGCTATAAATACCCCACTCTCACCCCTCAGTCACTTCTTCCTCTCGTTTCCAATTCTCACTGCTCGAATCCAAACCTGGCGTCGCTACTAGAAATCATCATCGCTGGTAAGGAAGAGCTTCACTTCCTCGACCTCGTCGTCCCCGTACTCACGTCGTCCATGAATCTACTGCCTCCATCATCGCCATAGTTGTCTTCAGCCGCCGAATTAGGGTGCTGAAGATCTGAACTAACGAGCTTCCGTTTCACCGTCTATAGTTCATCGTGTTCTTCAACTAGGGTGATAAAAATTTAATTTTACTGCCCATGTAGATCTTTGTGTCTCCATAAAATCTTCGAAAAGTGTTATTCCTCAGCAAATTCATCAGATGAACAATTCCATGCCTAGAACACTCGATAAATTTCACTAAGTTACTCAACTCTTGAAGAGATTCCTCAATTGTGCGAATTTTTGGATCTTCACAACTCTGGAACCCAAGATAAGAACACTTAGAAAAAATCCTCAAAACAGTATTGGTCAATTTCCTTAACTTGAGTCATTTTTTATAAACTTTTGACAACGCATATGACCTCTTCAAATTCTTCCCACATATACTTTGTTCACAGGTACAAAATGTATGATGATGAATCACTAGGTTCGCATCAACTTAACTCATTTGCACCATTTCTTGAAGAAACTTTGCATACCTCATCAGATTCCTCAAAATTTCAGATTCCTCAAGTGAAGAAAATGGTTGATGAGAAGAAACGGAAGGGTGGAAAGAAGGCTGGTACCAACACTACTATTTGAGATACCTAACGATATCTATAATGAGTAGTGCACCCGTGATGAAGCAGTGTACGTAAAAGAGACAAAAGAAAGGCGCAAAACGCGCTTGTAGAAAATTGAGAGGAGATGGGACAAAGAATGGAAGGAGTACTGATATGTGACTCCTAAATACATGAAGAAATTGCCTTAAAGCCTCCGTGCAAAAGGCCTCCTCTGGGCAATCAATAAGTTGATGATCCCACAAGCCTTTCCACTATTGAAGACTATCCTGAAGAATGGGCAAAGCAACAGGACAAACTACACAAGTTGCAAAATAGGTCGTGAAAAGATTCAATGAGGAATCTACTGCTGCAACTGATGTTGCCTCCTCCTCTGCTGCTGAGGCTTCTCGTACTCAAAGTACTCCGAAGCAAGATCTGTTGAAGAAATAAGTTGTCAAGCCTAAGTCCTCTACTACAAATCCCTCACAGCAAATTCCTCAGTCAGCTCCTAAGGTGGCAGCAAAGTCCTCATTGCTAATGAAGCTGACTACATGTCAGAATGCAATGGGGACATCCATTCCCTCAGGGCCCTCTGCTTCTGGATCTGCACATACTTCCTCAAGTGAAAACGTGAAGAAGAAGATGACCGCTGGGCGAGGAGAAAAGGCCCAGCCCTAGCAAAGTCCTCAATGTTCCTTCTGGATCAGAAGAACAAGAAGGAGCTGATGATGAAGTACTTGTTGCAATCATCACAAATAAACAAGTAAGGGGCGCACAAGCCGAATGCACCACCATTCCCCCCCATGATGGATCCAAAGGTGATACTAGACTTCATAGATCTCTGGTATGCAAATCCTCAAACACCTATTGACGACTTGAAGCTTCCACCTGGACCAAGTCATATGCTGACGGACTTCATCAATGAGGAAACTGGAAGGTTCAGAAGGCTAAACAAGCCAGAAAAGCACACACTCAGAAAGAGAGCTTTCTGAAGAAAACCGTTCTCACTATGACCCCTAATCAGCTCCTCACCACTCAAATTGAGATCAAAAACCTTAGTGAAGAATATCGCCGCTTTCATGTAGACTAGAAGGGCGCAAAAGTCAGATTCGTCAATATTGAAACAAAGTCATCACTGACCATAACAAACAGGTTGCAGCCTCAATGCAACCTCAAATTCCTCGTGCTAGCTACATCATCTGCTCTGGTACCAAAATCTTCACAAGTGAAGGAAGTGAAGCTTCCTTCTGCATCACAAGTGAAGAGAACGAAGGCTGCCGAAAAGTAAGCAGCAAAGAAGAGAAAGGCTTCAACGAGTTCAGAGTCCTTAGAAGCAAAACGCTTGAGGACTTTGACAAGTTCCTCAACAACACCTATTGACGCCAACCCTATCAACACGACACCCTCTTACGTGCTGGTGTCATTTGGTGTCGAACACATCATCCCAGAAGGGGATGCAGAAATGGAAGATACTCAATCCCCTGCTTCCACAAAACCACTCGATGAAGAAATTTAAGCAGAACCAAATCCTTCAATTCCTCAAGCCTCATATCCTCAGCCACATCAGAACATAAATGTGGGAGATGAAGAAAAAGATGAAGAAGTGGACATTGGTGGCACCACACGAGTGATCAATGACGAATACTTGGAAGAGGCTCATCCCAACTCACCATTGAAAACTCCACTTCCTAAAGTTCCTTAGTCCCCTGCAGCAACTGAAGAAATTCATTGAGGGTCCGAAGACAAGAACTCTCCGATGAAGTCTATCCTGGAGACTGAATCAACTACATCAGCTAAAGACAATAACAATCAAAGAACTACTGAGGAAACTGCTACACTAGAAATTGATGAATTTGCACAACATATTCCTCACACTGAGAAAAGTGTGGCTGAAGAACATGTTCCTCAGAGTGAAGACACTACCTCTGAACCTCATATTGATAATCCTCAGTCCACAGTGGTATCAGGAAAACCGACACCTATGGGAAAGTCGAGGAGTCCCGTGATCGTTCGGCGGGAGAGAGAGGTACGACATCGAGAGCGGAGCTAGCGATCAACACCGACAAGGTCTTTTACCCAGGTTCAGGCCGCTTGGGGCGTAAAACCTTACTCCTGGTCAGTTTGTATTATGTGCTTACTGTTAGGTGATTTGCTACAGTAACTTAGTAGGCGATTAGGGAGTCTCCAATCCCAAAAGGTCCAACCCCTAAGAATGAGCCTTGGGCCTCCTTCTATAGGCAAAGGGGTCACCAATAGTGTGCTCACGGGGGTGAATAGTGAACAGTGTTCACCGCTCTTCTTCTTCGGTGGTGTCAGGGGCAGTAAATGCCTTGTCTAACCCCTGACCTGCCGCAAGGTGGTCGCGACACGTAGCCAGGTGAATTGACACCTGGGTCTTGTGCTCGCACATGCAGGATGTGCTGGAGCGGTCGAATTGTGGTAGAAACAGGGGAGGACACCTGGCGAGCAAAAGGGTCTTGCTGACCTAGAGTCCCTGTCGGGTGACATGGTCACCTTCCCGGCAAGGAGGGCTTGCGGGGGGCTTTGAACACTTTCCCAGCAAGGAGGGCTTGTCGGGGGCTTCCCAGTCTATGCAAGCCTTCCCGGCAAGGGAGGCTTGCCAGGGTCTTTCTAATCTTCGAGAGTCTTCCCGGTGAAGTGCGCTCTCCGGGACCTTGGGAATCTTCCCGGCAAGGAGGGCTTGCCGGGGCCTTGCATCTGGAGCCCTTGTAATTCATGACCCTTGAGAGAGGGAAGGGCGTGGCCTTGGTGGGTCTTGAATTGCCTTGCTGCTGTTCTTCCATGTACACTGCTATCAGGGGCGTCGCTGATGCCCGTGCACCAGTCTGGGTCACAAGGGACCCCAGTCTCTAGCGCACCAACATGAGCCCTCGGGCCTAGGCCACACACGCACATGGGGCGTTGCTAGGCCAGGCCCAAAGTAGTGCACGGGCTTCTTTGGCACGGGACTCTATAGCTTCAGAGCCGTTGTAGACGGCCCTTTCCCAGGTCGCGCATCAAGCGCGCGAGGTGGACAAGTGCGCGCACAGTAGCCTCCCCACCTCCCGACGCGTTACTGCCAGGCGTGAAGCATGCGCAGTAATGGTCAGGCAAGTGGCGTTCGTGGCCAGAAAGGCCGCAGTCGTGGCAGGACCCATCCCCGCATGCATTGGTGGTTTCTGGAGTGAGGGGAGCTATCCCCCCGCGCCTCGCCCTATAAATTAGGAAGTTTGCGAGGGGGTTTTGCTCATCCATCAACTCCTAAAACATTCACCACCCCCAGCTTGCATCTACAAAATCTTCCCTTGGTCCAGGTGGCGCTTGCCCCTAACCATGGCTATGGGACGAGGGAGGCCACCATCGGCCGCTGGGGCGGCAAGGGGATCCCACTCAGATCATGACAAAGCTTTAGGGGCTGCAACCGCGGAGGGCGGCACGAGCGTCCGTGGTGGCAGAGGGACGAGGCGCCGCGGTCGACGCGGAGTCCGTGGACGGGGAGGCAGAGTGCTACTCTAGAACCTCCGTCCTCTCATCCGCTTGTTCCTGTGGGAACTCACGTTGAAAGGACTGCGTTGGAGTTTCTTGTCAGACTGCAAGGTCGCATTCATACCCGGCTTCAACTCCCCATCGCCTTCACCAAGGTGATGAGCGAAGAGAAGCCCCTGATGTTGCGGCTTCGGGTGCATGGTTGCGGCAACAACGCGGTCCCGGTTACCATGGAGCAGCCGGGGCCTTGGCTCCTGTTCCTCGGCCGTGGGTGGAAGAGCCTCGCCCGTGCCCATAACCTCTGGGATGGGCATGTTCTTCGCTTCAAGATGATGGCGGACAACCTGCTATCCATCAAGATATACGGGAACTTGGGTGCGCGCCTCGGCTGCTGCAAAGAAAGCTCGAGCATGACTTTCTACTGCAACAAAAGTCCTTCCACAGCGCCAGAAATAAGAGTGTTGCTTGATACTCCTTAGCAATGACACCAGGAATCCTTCAGCTACGGCTTCGCCTTAAGGGACTTCCTAGGAAAGTATGCAAAGGATTTCCCCCGTGGCCTTGGAGCCTTGCGTTGGTGTTCCCTCGAAGCGGAAAGGGTGATGTAGCGTAGCGGTGGTAAGTATTTCCCTTAGTTTGAGAACCAAGGTATCAATCCGGCGGAAGAGTATCTCAAGATCCTGCACAAACACAGAAGCTTGCACCCAACGCTATGAAGGGGTTGTGTCACATCCCTAACCCTTAAGCAAGATAGCATTGTGCTCATGTCTTCTTTGCATTTGCATCTAAGAAGTTTCAACAAAAACAACAAAGTGGCAAAGGAAAAACTCAAAACCCTAGCCACCATTTCAATTAAAGGAAATTTCAACTAGTTCAAAATCAATGAACCCAAAATGGCCTCAAGAAATGTTCAAACTTTCTGATAAATCATGAAAGTAAATGAGCATTGGAGAAAACTATTTTCTTGACATTTTAAGCATTTTAAATAAATGCAAAAGCTACTGGTTTCAAATTTCAAAATTGAAATCAGAAACTATAATTTTCCAAAAATGTTGAAAACCTTGGAAATGAGTGGGGATATTATAACAAATATTTCAGGAGGTCTAAAATAGTTTTTACTGTTTGTTTTGGAGCTGAATTAATTAGCAAAACAATAATGAGCAAAACACAAAAACAAAAACAGAGAAAATGGAAAAAAACTTACCTGTCGCCCAAGCCTGGCCCGGCCCATCTCCCCGCTCGTCCCCTCCCTCGCGCCAGTAGGCAGCAGGAGGTGGCCGCCGCCCCCTCCGGCGCGGCCACGCACCTGCTTGCCTGCCTGGCCGCCGGCTTGCGCTGGCGACGACGGGGATAAGCTCCCCAGAGCCTCCCCTATCCATTCCCCGCCTCGGTTCTCTCCCTCCGCCCGGATCTCCTTCTCCTCCTTGCTGCCGCCATTAGAGCCGAGCTCGAGGTCGAGCTGCCCGTGCCCCTGGCCATAGGACTTCCTCCCAGAGCACGCCATTAGCTCCGCCTCGTCGCCCTGGTCATCTCTGCAGAAGCCGAAGCTTCCTCGAGCCCTGCAACGCCCGCAACGCCGTCGTCTTCCACCTCCGGCCGCCGAACCTCTCCCGTCGATTCGTCGCCCCCAGGCCTTCCCCGAGCCGTCTAAGCTCTGCTCTGCACTCCCTGTGAGCATGCGGTCGTTTCCCCTAAGTTTTTCCCATCGATTCCCTCCTCTAGCCCTAGTTTCACCGGAGCCCGACGAGGACCGCCGCTGCCGCTCGTCGCCGATAGCCCTCCGATGATCAGCTCGTCCGTCTGAGAGCACCAGCAGCTCCAGGACGACGCGTAGATGCCATAGCAGCTAAGAACCGAGCGTAGAAA
This sequence comes from Hordeum vulgare subsp. vulgare, assembly GCF_904849725.1. Lineage (NCBI taxonomy): Eukaryota > Viridiplantae > Streptophyta > Magnoliopsida > Poales > Poaceae > Hordeum > Hordeum vulgare. The sequence goes on along the minus strand of NC_058521.1, from coordinate 88,595,392 downwards.
TTAATCTGTAACTCCAATGAAAATAATTTATATATGAAAAAGTATCAGAAAAAATCAAGGATTCTGATTATGCTATTTTCATCTATGTTTGAAAAAGTTACAGAACCCTAAATTGTGAAATAAGGAATAATTCAATTCTTTTAATCACTTTATAAATGGAATTTGCAAAAATATTCAATTTTCATTATATAGGCAATGATCACACACTGCCCTAATTACAAATCAGTATCATAACATGACATTCATGCATGTTAACACCAAATTGATCTGAGCATCAGGTCGAATCAATTAAACCGGTATCCGAGAATACCCTGTTTGAATTGCTATTCGAATGTGATTCAAATCAACTCTAAACCTAATATATGTTGAAAATAATAACTTATCACTTGCATTCTCATGCCATGCTCATGCATCATTTTGAGTGCATATGATTGTTATTGAATGTTGCCATTCTTTTCGGTAGGCTCCGCACCCCCGGATTCCACCGAACATCCGTCTGACGGATATCGTTCCTCCTCTGAGCAACAAGGCAAGCAACCCTTTTGATCATCCCGATAACTCCTATGATCTTGCTCCTGCACCTATTTATTGCATTAGGATCAAATGCTTCAACTGCTTTTGCCACGATAGTTGGACCCACTTCCTTTGCATGACTTAACCTTGTCACAGTAAATAGCCGAACCTTGCAACCTAGCATACCTGGTAGTTGCTTGAGCTATGATGTGTCTTATCCTGCTATGCATGCTATGCTTAGAGTTGTGTATGGTCTGTCATCTGGGAGATGAACAGAAATGTGGAATGTGTTCGGTGATCAAAGGTTGTGTGTTGAACTTGATTTGGTAAAGGTACCGGTGAAAGGCTGTGTAGGAGTACATGGCGGGTTGTTTCATTGGAACCGTCCTTAGGAACTGAGTTCCGTGTATGTAATCCAAGACTAGATACTACCACATGCTGGGCCCTGAAATATGACCCCGCTCGGCCTATTAATCGCTTAGTACTCGGTCCAGGAGTTGCAAGTAGTTTCTGGTGTTTATAGTAATGCTGGAGGCCGTGCATGGTGCTGACCTGAGAGGTGGACCGTGATGCGGTAGGCAGTGGCACGGTGTATCAAGTGGCACCCGGATGGTGGGCTTGGGAACCCTGCGCACATCGTTTGAGGCCGTGGCGGAAACCCCGGCCGGACTTCCGTACGGGTTACTCTGAGATAGGCGATAAACCTGGACTAGGTACTAGTGTGGTTAACGGTCGTGGCCGACTCCCTCGCTGGGCTTCCGCTTGAAGGTTGCCAAGGTGCATGACGTGCACATAGCGATAAGTGGCAAAAGCGTGTGTGACGAAGTACACCCCTGCAGGGTTATGATCTATTCGAATAGCCGCGTCCGCGGATATGGACTACTTGGAGACATATGTTGTTCATAGATAACTTCAATGGCTACTCATAAAATTGTCAAGATAACCGTGAGTGTCGTGGACGGCTTTTCCGTATGGAGACGGAATGATTCCACGATAGTGTATTGTTGTGGTGCTAGTGGACTCGTGTGCGAGAAATCAAGTTGTCAAAACTAATTTCAAAATGCAAGTTGTCTAGCCACGAGTCAAATGCTGGCTTCCCGCATGATATCCCACAATACCTTTTGATACCTTGCATGAGTAGTTAGTTCTCCTAAAGTCTTGCTGAGTACCTTCGTACTCATGTTTGCTTAATAAATGTTGCAGAGGTTGCTAATGACCCTAATGGAGGGTTCTTCGTAGACATCGACGACGACGAGTAGCTGGTGTCCCAGCTACGATCTGGCCCTACGTCGGCTCTGTAGTATAGTCAGGCCATGTGCCTTCTAGTTGCATTGTCTGTACCCAGACAGTTTATAACTCTTCCGCTGGCTTGTATTTGTATGACTGCTATATGGGTCGAAAGACCTTAATGTGTAATATTATGTGTGTGGCTCTTCCGAGCCTCTTAAATAAAGGTTGTATGTTTATGGTTATGTTGTGATGCCATCGATGTATCTATACATATCGGTATGCCATGCGTACGTGTGTCGTACTTGATATGTATGGGGTTCGATTACCTAGTCGTGAACTTTAGTAGCACCCTTTACAAGGAAATGCCCCTTTGTGATCCTACGAGCCTTGGTAGTTCGCTACTGCTCCGGACACATTGGTTGACCGGCATGTGTCCTTCTTAGCTGCTGTGTCTGTCCCCTTTGGGGAAATGTCACGCGATGTAATGGAGTCCTTGTAGCTTGCTACGACTCGTCTACATTCGCTGATGACCGACACCTCCTTTGTTGGGTCATGTATGCCTGTCCTTGTGCGGTACTGCCACTTTGGTTTATGACTAGACATGTCGATCCGGGTTCTTTGACATTGGATTGCTAGCGACACTATTGCATACGTGAGTCAAAAGACGCAAATGGTCCCGGCTAAGGTAAGGCTGCAGCCGTGGAGCTAACCGTGCGTGAGACCACAAAGGGATGCGATGTGTTACAGGCTGGATTCCTATGGCTTAGGATCGGGGTCCCGACAGCGTTGGTATCAGAGCTTGACTGACTGTAGGATTACTAAGCCAAACTGGTCGAAGTTAAGTCTAGAATTGCTTTAGTTATATATAAGGGAATTGTTTGTGGAAGGGAACGTAAGACTCTTGTTCTCTTCTCAAGTTATTCTATTCTGGTCATCCTCGTCTCTTCTGTGGGAATTAAGGACTAGGTTACTCATCTTCTCCTAGGCTCGTGTTTCCGATCGGTAGCTCATAGGACTACGGGTCGAGAGTTATTGAGTTTCTTTTATTCCTAGGAAGCAGGAAGTAAGTTTGGTGACCAGAGAATTGAACTTGATAGTTGAGTGGTTACGCTATTCCACTTTGGGTTGTCTCAAATTTGTTTTGAGCATTTACAGCCGTTATGCTGCCCAATTTTGCATTCAGAGCTCTAATGCTTTTGCATTACTCTCTATTTACAGATGCCTGGCCGTCCTTCTCATCAGGTGGTACGTCTGACCTGGTGCATTGATGTACCGGGTCATACGTCCATGTTGGTCAGGGTGATGTCAGTGTGCGGTTACCGCTGGTACCCCGAGTACACAGTGGAGGAACAGTACCGAGACTTCAACCAGAGCCAGTACATCTTCACTATTAGGGTATTTCCAGACTACCCTGGAGCTGAGGAGCCAATCCATTGGTCCTATGGGTTGGGGGTCACCGTTGACATGGCAGTACAAGATGCTGCTTATTCAATGCTGACTATTATGAGAGCGAGACATGCACTGCTGCAGAATTCAGAGTTCTGTTATGTTCCGCACTCTCAGTCTGGTGAAGAGGGATACCTCAGTGGAGTCTATTTTGATTCTTCTATGGAGGATCCACTTCTGCAGTCCACTGTTGAGATGCTAGAGAACAGAGACAGGGATGCTCGTGCTCTCCGCATGGAGCTTTATGCTACCCGTGCCCGTTTGTGGACAGCTTTGATGCAGCTGGCACCGGTAGTCCAGACAGGGTATGGAGAGATGGAGATGCTGAACCCTGTTAGGACCCATCTTCCGGCCCACGTTGACTGGCCAGCTATAGGAGGAGTCACACCTCTTTGGGGACCCCTCTTACCACCAGTCAGGGGACCAAGGCCACATCCGTGTCCTTATGGATCCCAGGGATCTCAGGCTAGAGTGTTTCCTGATCTGCAGGTTGAGCTTCCAGGTCATGGAGGTAATCTCTATGAGATGTTCTATGCGGATGCCTGAGCTGTGAGCGGAAGGATAGTATGGTAGTAGCCGTACGTTCACAGTCCTGCGTGACTTGTGAGGTATGGTAGTAATGTGAAACGAATTCCGGAGGCCTAGATAAATAATGTATAGGAAGCTTGTAAGCCTCTGATGAGTAGTTCCACCATTTCAGTAGTTTGCTCTTCGGGTAAGTTTGTACTGAACTATGTAAGGGTGTGTATGAACCATGGTGTATATATAGCAGTTGCTTGTTACCATGTTGTTCGGATATTCATTTCCGCATTCCGTGTGTTCAGTACATTCTTAATCCATAGCTAGTATTGATATGATGTTGGTCTAAGCTATGAGCTTGTTTGTGAGTATGGTGTTCACCAGGTTGAACCGTTCCCCTGCTCATGAGCAAGGTGAGGGTAGTGAAGCGTCGCAGGAAGACCTGCCTCACCCACCTTCTCTGGTAGAGGTGATGCTTGAGGTAGAAAGAAACAAAAGGGAGACCAACCGACTGCTAGAGCGTATTGAGCAGAATACGGCTCGACAGCCTAGGAATGCTGGAGTGTCCCTCAATGACTTTGTGAAGCTGAATCCTCCAAAGTTTCATCATTCTGTCGATCCCCTCGACGCTGATGACTGGCTGTGCAGCATCTCACGAAAGATTCGCTCGGCGAATGTGTCTGAGGCCGACAAGGTGACCTTTGCGGCGTATTTCCTGGAGGGACCCGCCAACCTGTGGTGGGAGAATTTTGAAGCTATGCGTCCCGCTGAACCAGTGGCCACATGGGCAGACTTCAGTGCAGCTTTTCGTCTGCACCATATTCCAGAGGGCCTGATGGACAGAAAGAGAGAGGAGTTCTGTGCCTTCACTCAGGGCAAGTTGTCTGTGGATGCCTATAGCCGCGAGTTCGGTAACCTCGCCCGCTATGCAACAGAGGAGGTGTCTACTGACGCCAAGAAGCAAGCAAGATTCCGTAAGGGTCTGAGCCCTGAGCTCCGTCGTGACCTGCGCCTCCATGAGTGTGCAAGTTTTCAAGCCCTAGTCAACAAAGCGATCAGTGCGGAGACTGGTCATTCTGACTTCGAAGCCACAAGGAAGCACTCCCGTGACTTTGGCTCATCTTCTGGTTCCGCGTTTCCAAAACGTAGGCTATGGGTTCCAAACAGTTCTCTGCCGCCAAGGTACACTCCGAGGCCATCCTACATGGCGCCTCAGACGAATCAGGCCAACCCTCCAGCAAAAGCTTATGGTGGTCCAGCTAGCAATGCTGCACCACGTGCCAACCAGGTGATATGCTACAAGTGTGGAGAACCAGGGCATTATTCCCGTGAGTGTCCTCAGAATGTGGGTGCCAAGCAACCCGGAAAGTCCGTCGGGCAAGCCAAGTCGGGCAAAGCATTCTACGTGAAGCCAACTCCTGCACGTGGCCGTGTGAACTATGTGTCAGCAGAAGAAGCTGCACAGGATCCCGACGTCATGCTGGGTATGCTTCTTGTTAATCATCACCCAGCGTCCGTTCTCTTTGACACTGGGTCTTCTCATTCCTTCATTTCGGAAAGTTATGCACAGTTGCATAACATGTCATTTTGTGATATGCCAATCCCATTGGTTGTCCAAACCCCTGGTAGTAAATGGCAAACCTCTAGGATAACCTATGACAATGAAATTCTAGTAGACAGGCTAGTTTTTCTAGCCTCATTGATAGCATTGAAATCTTTGGATATTAATATCATCTTGGGCATGGACTGGATGCCAGCTCACTTTGCCAAGATTGATACTCACTCTAGAAATGTCCAGCTTACCCATCCCTCGGGTGAGATGGTAAATGTCTCTACTCGAGTTGCCAAATGCCAGCTCTATTCCTTAAATGCCAACCCTCTTCCGGAACTTGAAGACATTTCGGTAGTCCGTGACTTCCCGGATGTTTTTCCAGAGGAACTGCCAGGAATTCCACCTGACAGAGATGTAGAGTTTGTGATAGATCTTGTTCCGGGAACTGTCCCAATAGCCAGAAGACCTTATAAGATGGCACCCCTAGAGCTAGCCGAACTTAAGAAGCAATTAGATGAGGCCTTGAGCAAGGGTTTCATTCGTCCTAGCTCTTCTCCTTGGGCTTGTCCCGTCCTCTTCGTCAAGAAGAAAGACGGAACGGATCGGATGGTTGTAGATTACCGACCAGTTAACCTGGTCACCATAAAGAACAAGTATCCGCTCCCCAGGATCAACGATCTGTATGATCAGCTCGCTGGATCCTCAGTCTTCTCCAAAATGGATTTGAGGTTGGGATACCATCAAATCAAGATTAAGAAGAGGGACATTCCAAAAACGGCTTTTGTTACTCGTTATGGCCAATATGAGTACACCGTTATGTCCTTCGGTTTAACCAATGCCCCAGCCACCTTCTCACGGCTGATGAATTTAATCTTTATGGAGTATTTGGATAAATTCGTCGTAGTATACCTCGATGATATTCTCATCTACTCGAAGAATGAACAAGAACATGCCGAGCATCTAAGGCTGGTATTGATGAAACTTCGAGAGCATCGCCTTTATGCCAAATTTTCAAAATGTGAATTCTGGTTACCAGAAGTGACCTATCTAGGCCATGTAATCTCTGGTAAGGGTATTGCTGTCACTCCCGAGAGAGTTCAAGCTGTCCTTGATTGGACTCAACCTGAATCGGTTAAGCAAGTTAGGAGTTTTCTTGGTCTAGCGAGCTATTGTCGCCGCTTTGTCGAGAATTTTTCCAAGGTTGCAAAGCCTCTAACTGAACTCCTCAAGAAAGATAAAAAGTTCGAGTGGACGCCACAGTGTGAGCATAGCTTTCAGGAACTGAAAAGACGCCTGACTTCCGCACCTGTGTTGCTACCACCAGATTTTTCTAAGGACTTTGTTATCTATTGCGACGCCTCGCGACAAGGATTAGGTTGCATTCTCATGCAAGATCGTCATGTGATCGCATACGCATCTCGACAGTTGCGTCCACATGAGGATAACTATCCCACACATGACCTTGAGCTTGCAGCTGTGGTCCATGCACTAAAAACCTGGCGACATTACCTTTTGGGTAATCGTTGCGAAATATTCACTGATCACCAAAGTCTGAAATATATCTTCACCCAGCCGGATTTGAATCTCAGGCAAAGACAGTGGGTTGAGTTGATCTCGGATTACGACTTAGGGATAACTTACACCCCGGGGAAGGCCAATGTTATGGCCGATGCACTAAGTCGTAAATCTTATTGTAACAATTTGATGCTACAACAAGGTCAACCACATCTCCATGAGGACTTTCGGAAGTTGAATCTTCATATTGTTCCTCAAGGATTCCTTTCTACCCTGGTGGCAAAACCTACTCTTAAGGATCAAATTATAGCTGGCCAATAGCGTGACAAGGGTATATCACGGATCAAGGAGAATATTTTTAGCGGAAACGCTAAAGAATTTTCCACGAATGATCACAGTGTGGTGTTCTTCCGGAATCGTTTAGTGGTTCCTAAGAACACACATCTAAGGCAGTTAATCCTTAAGGAGGCTCATGATTCCCCTCTCACCATTCATCCCGGTAGTACTAAGATGTATCAGGACCTACGCCAGAGGTTCTGGTGGACTAGGATGAAGAGAGAAATTGCTGAGTTCGTTGCTAACTGCGACGTTTGTCGCCGAGTTAAGGCAGAACACCAAAGGCCTGCTGGCACCCTCCAACCTTTAGCTATTCCTGAATGGAAATGGGATAAAGTTAGCATGGATTTCATTACCGGATTTCCCAAGACCAAGAAAGGAAATAATGCTATCTTTGTGGTCATTGACCGTCTTTCCAAAGTGGCTCATTTTCTTCCTGTTCGTGAGAGTATAACAGCTAGCCAGCTAGCAGAGTTATATATCTCTCGAATAGTGTCTCTTCATGGTGTTCCCCTGGAAATTAACTCGGACCGTGGAAGTATCTTTACTTCTCGCTTCTGGGAAAGTTTTCAGAATGCCATGGGGACTCACTTATCTTTTAGCACTGCTTTCCATCCTCAATCAAGTGGTCAAGTAGAAAGAGTGAATCAAATCCTAGAAGATATGCTCCGAGCTTGTGTTATTTCATTCGGTATGAATTGGGAGAAGTGCCTTCCATTCGCCGAATTCGCTTATAACAATAGTTATCAATCAAGCTTGGGCAAAGCCCCTTTTGAAGTTCTCTATGGACGAAGATGTCGAACCCCTCTTAATTGGTCACAAACCGGAGAGAGGCAACTCTTTGGCCCGGACATGATCCAGGATGCAGAAGAGCAGGTTCGCATTATTCGTGAAAAGTTGAAAACAGCCGAGTCTCGTCAAAAGAGCCAATATGATCGTCATCATAAGGCTGTGACCTTTGAAGTTGACGAGAAGGCTTACCTTCGGGTTACACCTTTGAAGGGTACCCATCGATTCGGTATCAAGGGCAAATTGGCTCCTCGTTACATTGGACCCTTTCGCATTCTTGCCAAACAAGGAGAAGTTGCCTACCAGTTGGAACTTCCTCCGCATCTTTCCAAGGTTCATGATGTTTTCCACGTCTCGCAACTCAGGGGTTGCTTTTCGGATCCTATCCGTGAAGTGGACCACGAAACGCTTGATCTACAAGATAACCTTTCTTACCGAGAATACCCCGTGCGTATTCTCGATCAAGCTGAGCGTACCACTCGACGTCGAAACCTCAAGTTTCTTAAAGTTCGATGGTCAAATCATTCTGAAAAGGAGGCAACTTGGGAAAGAGAGGATCGTCTCCGACTCGAATATCCTGCGTTATTCCCGACGATTTCTAAATCTCGGGACGAGATTCTTTTGAGTGGGGGTGAGTTGTCACATCCCTAACCCTTAAGCAAGATAGCATTGTGCTCATGTCTTCTTTGCATTTGCATCTAAGAAGTTTCAACAAAAACAACAAAGTGGCAAAGGAAAAACTCAAAACCGTAGCCACCATTTCAATTAAAGGAAATTTCAACAAGTTCAAAATCAATGAACCCAAAATGGCCTCAAGAAATGTTCAAACTTTCTGATAAATCATGAAAGTAAATGAGCATTGGAGAAAACTATTTTCTTGAAATTTTAAGCATTTTAAATAAATGCAAAAGCTACTAGTTTCAAATTTAAAAATTGAAATCAGAAACTATAATTTTCCAAAAATGTTGAAAACCTTGGAAATGAGTGGGGATATTATAACAAATATTTCAGGAGGTCTAAAATAGTTTTTACTGTTTGTTTTGGAGCTGAATTAATTAGAAAAACAATAATTAGCAAAACAGAAAAACAAAAACAGAGAAAATGGAAAAAAACTTACCTGTCGCCCAAGCCTGGCCCGGCCCATCTCCCCGCTCGTCCCCTCCCTCGCGCCAGTAGGCAGCAGGAGGTGGCCGCCGCCCCCTCCGGCACGGCCACGCACCTGCGTGCCTGCCTGGCCGCCGGCTCGCGCTGGCGACGATGGGGATAAGCTCCCCAGAGCCTCCCCTATCCATTCCCCGCCTCGGTTCTCTCCCTCCGCCCGGATCTCCTTCTCCTCCTTAATGCCGCCATTAGAGGTGAGCTCGAGCTCGAGCTGCCCGTGCCCCTGGCCATAGGACTTCCTCCCAGAGCACGCCATTAGCTCCGCCTCGTCGCCCTGGTCATCTCTGCAGAAGCCGAAGCTTCCTCGAGCCCTGCAACGCCCGCAACGCCGTCGTCTTCCACCTCCGGCCGCCGGACCTCTCCCGTCGATTCGTCGCCCCCATGCCTTCCCCGAGCCGTCTAAGCTCTGCTCTGCACTCCCTATGATCATGCGATCGTTTCCCCTAAGTTTTTCCCGTCGGTTCCCTCCTCTAGCCCTAGTTTCACCGGAGCCCGACGAGGACCGCCGCTGCCGCTCATCGCCAGTAGCCCTCCGATGATCAGCTCGTCCATCTGAGAGCACCAGCAGCTCCAGGACGACGCGTAGATGCCGTAGCAGCTAAGAACCGAGCGTAGATCCCCCTAATTCAAAGACCCCGATGGCGCCCGAGCTTCGGCCGCCGCTCCGGCTCGTCCCCGACGCCTCTTCCGGCGACCCTAGCCTCCCCAGTTGGTCCTGCCAGATCGGCCACTTCGCGAGCATGCCGTAGCTTCCAACCGCGTGCGTTTTGGTGCTGTGCAGCGCCGTCTAGGTCGCCTCCGGCGAGCCCTCCGCCGCGGGTCTGGTCGCCGGCGACCACCCTCCGGTGGGCGTCGACGTGGCCGACCATTAGGGCGTAATCGCCCTCCCCTCAGTCGCTGCCAGAGGGCCCCACGCCTGGTCAAACCCCAAATAGGGGCTGGTCAGCGCGGGATTAGTCCCAGAGAGGCTGACCAGTGGGGCCCCCCTGTCAGGTTTGACCTGAACAGGTCTGCTGACCTGGTGACGTCAGCCTGACGCAATAAATAGAATTTCCAGTATAAAGCTAATTCAGGAAATTGCTAAAAATTGTGAAAATCATAGAAATTAATCTGTAACTCCAATGAAAATAATTTATATATGAAAAAGTATCACAAAAATTCAAGGATTCTGATTATGCTATTTTCATCTATGTTTGAAAAAGTTACAGAACCCTAAATTGTGAAATAAGGAATAATTCAATTCTTTTAATCACTTTATAAATGGAATTTGCAAAAATATTCAATTTTCATTATATAGGCAATGATCACACACTGCCCTAATTACAAATCAGTATCATAACATGACATTCATGCATGTTAACACCAAATTGATCTGAGCATCAGGTCGAATCAATTAAACCGGTATCCGAGAATACCCCGTTTGAATTGCTATTCGAATGTGATTCAAAACAACTCTAAACCTAATATATGTTGAAAATAATAACTTATCACTTGCATTCTCATGCCATGCTCATGCATCATTTTGAGTGCATATGATTGTTATTGAATGTTGCCATTCTTTTCGGTAGGCTCCGCACCCCCGGATTCCACCGAACATCCGTCTGACGGATATCGTTCCTCCTCTGAGCAACAAGGCAAGCAACCCTTTTGATCATCCCGATAACTCCTATGATCTTGCTCCTGCACCTATTTATTGCATTAGGATCAAATGCTTCAACTGCTTTTGCCACGATAGTTGGACCCACTTCCTTTGCATGACTTAACCTTGTCACAGTAAATAGCCGAACCTTGCAACCTAGCATACCTGGTAGTTGCTTGAGCTATGATGTGTGTTATCCTGCTATGCATGCTATGCTTAGAGTTGTGTATGGTCTGTCATCTGGGAGATGAACAGAAATGTGGAATGTGTTCGGTGATCAAAGGTTGTGTGTTGAACTTGATTTGGTAAAGGTACCGGTGAAAGGCTGTGTAGGAGTACATGGCGGGTTGTTTCATTGGAACCGTCCTTAGGAACTGAGTTCCGTGTATGTAATCCAAGACTAGATACTACCACATGCTGGGCCCTCAAATATGACCCCGCTCGGCCTATTAATCGCTTAGTACTCGGTCCAGGAGTTGCAAGTAGTTTCTGGTGTTTATAGTAATGCTGGAGGCCGTGCATGGTGCTGACCTGAGAGGTGGACCGTGATGCGGTAGGCAGTGGCACGGTGTATCAAGTGGCACCCGGATGGTGGGCTTGGGAACCCTGCGCACATCATTTGAGGCCGTGGCGGAAACCCCGGCCGGACTTCCGTACGGGTTACTCTGAGATAGGCGATAAACCTGGACTAGGTACTAGTGTGGTTAACGGTCGTGGCCGACTCCCTCGCTGGGCTTCCGCTTGAAGGTTGCCGAGGTGCATGACGTGCACATAGCGATAAGTGGCGAAAGCGTGTGTGACGAAGTACACCCCTGCAGGGTTATGATCTATTCGAATAGCCGCGTCCGCGGATATGGACTACTTGGAGACATATGTTGTTCATAGATAACTTCAATGGCTACTCATAAAATTGTCAAGATAACCGTGAGTGTCGTGGACGGCTTTTCCGTATGGAGACGGAATGATTCCACGATAGTGTATTGTTGTGGTGCTAGTGGACTCGTGTGCGAGAAATCAAGTTGTCAAAACTAATTTCAAAATGCAAGTTGTCTAGCCACGAGTCAAATGCTGGCTTCCCGCATGATATCCCACAATACCTTTTGATACCTTGCATGAGTAGTTAGTTCTCCTAAAGTCTTGCTGAGTACCTTCGTACTCATGTTTGCTTAATAAATGTTGCAGAGGTTGCTAATGACCCTAATGGAGGGTTCTTCGTAGACATCGACAACGACGAGTAGCTGGTGTCCCAGCTACGATCTGGCCCTACGTCGACTCTGTAGTATAGTCACGCCATGTGCCTTCTAGTTGCACTGTGTGTACCCAGCCAGTTTATAACTCTTCCGCTGGCTTGTATTTGTATGACTGCTATATGGGTCGAAAGACCTTAATGTGTAATATTATGTGTGTGGCTCTTCCGAGCCTCTTAAATAAAGGTTGTATGTTTATGGTTATGTTGTGATGCCATCGATGTATCTATACATATCAGTATGCCATGCGTACATGTGTCGTACTTGAGATGTATGGGGTTCGATTACCTAGTCGTGAACTTTAGTAGCACCCTTTACAAGGAAATGCCCCTTTGTGATCCAACGAGCCTTGGTAGTTCGCTACTGCTCCGGACACATTGGTTGACCGGCATGTGTCCTTCTTAGCTGCTGTGTCTGTCCCCTTTGGGGAAATGTCACGCGATGTAATGGAGTCCTTGTAGCTTGCTACGACTCGTCTACATTCGTTGATGACCGACACCTCCTTTGTTGGGTCATGTATGCCTGTCCTTGTGCGGTACTGCCACTTTGGTTTATGACTAGACATGTCGATCCGGGTTCTTTGACATTGGATTGCTAGCGACACTATCGCATACGTGAGTCAAAAGACACAAACGGTCCCGGCTAAGGTAAGGCTGCAGCCGTGGAGCTAACCGTGCGTGAGACCACATAGGGATGCAATGTGTTACAGGCTGGATTCCTATGGCTTAGGATCGGGGTCCCGACAGGTTGTCAATCCCTTATAGATTGTTTTCCAAGTGAGAACTGAAAGCAACAAAGTAACAAAGCAAAGTAAAAGCGGAGGTGTAAACGATGAATGTGAATAGACCCGGGGGCCGTAGTGTTTACTACTGGCTTCTCTCATGAAAGCAAGTAGACGGAGGGTGAACAAATTACTGTCAGGCAATTGAGAACTGTGCAGAGTCGTGACGATATCTATGCAATGATTATTTCTATAGGCATCACGTCGGAAACAAGTAGACCGATACTGTCTGCATCTACTACTATTACTCCACACGTCGACCGCTATCCAGCATTCATCTAGTGTAATAAGTCCATAAGAACAGAGTAACGCCTTAAGCAAGATGACATGATGTAGACGGATAATCTCAAACCAATGATAAAAACCCGATCTTTTTACCCTTGATGGCAACTACTTGATGTGTGCCTTGCTGCCCCTACTGTCACTGGGAAAGGTCACCACATGGCAGAACCTAAAATCAAGCACTTCTCCCATTGCAAAAATCATAGATCTAGTTGGCCAAACAAAACCCAAGACTCGGAGAGTCTTACAAGGATATCAAATCATGCATATAAGAAATCAGCAAAGACTCAAATATATATCATAGATAATCTGATCACAAGTCCACAATTCATCGGATCTCGACAAACACACCGCCAAAGAAGATTACATCGGATAGATCTCCATGAAGATCATGGAGAACTTTGTATTGAAGATCCAAGAGAGAGAAGAAGCCATCTAGCTACTAACTACGGACCCGTAGGTCTGAAGTGAACTACTCACGACTCATTGGAGGCGCGATGATGATGATGAGGAAGCCCTCCACCTCCAAAGTCCCCTCCGGCAGGGCGTCGGGAAGGGTCTCTAGATGAGATCTCGCGGAAACGGAAGCTTGCGGTGATGGAAAAGTATTTTCGAGGCTCCCCTGATTTTTGCAGAATATTTGGGAATATATAGGCGCAAAACCTAGGTCAGGAGGCGGCCAGGGAAGCCACAAGCTTGCCCACCGCCGCCTCCCCTGGTGGCGTGGTGCAAGCTTTTGGGCTCCCTAGGGCACACCTGGCTTGTCCCAAAGGCTCCCTGGTCTTCTTTCGTTCGGGAAAAAATCATTTCGGGGATTTTATTCCGTTTGGACTCCGTTCCAAAATCAGATCTGAAACTAGTCAAAAACACGGAAAAACAAGAACTAGCACTTGGCAGTGAATCAATAAGTTAGTCCCCAAAAAGATATAAAAAAGGTACATAAAACATACAAAGAAGACAAGATAACAGCGTGAAACCATCAAAAATTATAGATATGTTTGAGACGTATAAGGAGTGACTGCCCTTCCTCGCGCGAGAGCGACGAGGATGGGTCAGATGGTAGCAACGACGGGTACGGGTCAGACCCTCGGCAGGTTAATCCTGGGTACGAGGATCTGACCTCGGACTAAACGTCTGTCGCACCATCACCGTCAGTCCCGGTCCTCCTCCTCCCGAGCCGGATGAACCAACACTGCCACATCTCGCGTGAGCGCGTGGTTCCCGTTTCCGCTGGCCCCTCAGGCCCCATTCTCCACAACACAATGTTGGTCCAGCAAGGGCCAGCAGGAGTCGCGCCGGGGGCCTTGCCGCTTTTTTTCTTCTTGAACTTCTGTCCGGTGAGCATGTCCCTCGCCAAAAGACAATACCATAGGTTAGAGTAGCAAAAATCATCCATGTAATATGTCTGAGTTTGTTTCAAACAAATGAATGAAATGTTGTTTGCTTTGCGCCTGATCTTCCCCTTGTATGATATGCCTTTTGCATTTTTCGGAAACTTGCCGGCGTGACTGATCCTGCCGCTAGTGTTTTCAAGAACGGATCCTTAGCAGTTCGCTTGAGAGGTCGTTATCGGCAAGGCTCCTTGTCGCACTTAGTGCAACCGTTAGATCGTCGAGCGTGGTCGAGGCGAAGTAAGGTGTTGTGTAGCCGCTTAGTCTGTTGAACAGGTTCGAAATGGTGTGAAGGCGCTCTGTGGCCATTCAGTTCGTTGAACTAGTTCGAAACAGAACTAAGGCGCACTGATCCTGACAAGGTTCCATCTATGCACAGGTTTCTCAAACAAGGTTTGGGATCTTCCAGAAAGAACACAAACTATCTAATCTAAAATCTCATCTGAAATATTTTTCACTTATCTGTCGTGCCGCGGCGCTTCTCCCCGCGGCGCTTGGGTCCTTTGTCGGGTCCTCAGGTCCCCGACAAGCAGGAGACTATACCTTCCCGGCAACTTCCCCTCAGGCAAGGTACTTGCCGACAGTTCTTGCTATCGTAGAGAAGGGGGTTGCCGGAGCATAACTCCTTTTCCTGTGTTGCCAGGCCGTGCTGACGGAGCCCCCGAGCGCACCTTTGGCGATGACGTGATGCTTCCGGGGGGGAAAGCGTTTCGGCTGGAGTGTGCGCTTAGGTTTCGGGGCCCGTAGGCACATTCTCGATGGCTATGCACCTCAGCGTGGAGGTGCGTCGGCCGGAGTATGCACCGGAGGCCTCGTCGGAGCCCCTAGGCACACCCTCGACAACAGCGCACTGTCCCGGAGCTGTGCATCAGCCTGATGCCTTCGAGCTCAAGGTCTCCGTCTCCCTAGCCTGCGCTCGTGCAGTAGGGCGCCCGCGCACGCGTTAGGAGGCCGTGGGCGAAGTAGAGCGACAACCGTTGCACCCTGCTTCGAGGGACCGCAGTGGTGCCCTCAACTTCCCAAGATCTGACATGGAACTTGCTTGAATCCGTGAAAAAGCTCTCAACCACCACCCCCCCTACCTAGCGCTCCGAAGATGTCGGGAAAACCGACACCTATGGGAAACTCGAGGAGTCCCTTGATCGTTCAGCGGGGAGAGAGAGGTACAACATCGAGAGCGGAGCTAGCGATCAACATCGGCAAGGTCTTCTACCCAGGTTTGGGCCGCTTGGCGCGTAAAACCCTACTCCTGCTTAGTTTGTATTATGTGCTTACTGTTGGGTGATTTGCTACAGTAACTTAGTAGGTGATTAGGGAGTCTCCAATCCCAAAAGTTCCAACTCCTAAGAATGACCCTTGGGCCTCCTTTTATAGGCAAAGGGGTCACCAACAGTGTGCTCACGGGGTGAATAGTGAACATCGTTTTCCGCTCTTCTTCTTCGGTGGTGTCAGGGGCAGTAAATGCCTTGTGTGACCCCTGACCTGCCGCAAGATGGTCGCGACACGTACCCCGGTGAATCGACACATGGGTCTTGTGCTGGCACATGCGGGGTGTGCTGGAGCGGTCGGATTGTGGTAGAAACGGGGGAGGACACCTGGCGAGCGAAAGGGGCTTGTTGGCCTGGAGTCTCTGTCGGGTGACTTGGTCACTTTCCCGGCAAGGAGGGCTTGCCAGGGGCTTTGTACACTTTACCGGCAGGGAGGGCTTGTCGGGGTCTTCGCTAGTCTATGCGAGCCTTCCCGGCAAGGCAGGCTTGCCGGGGTCTTGCTAATCTTGGAGAGTCTTCCCGACGAAGTGGGCTCGCCGGGGCCTTGGGAATCTTCCCGGCAAGGAGGGCTTGTCGGGGCCTTGCATCTGGAGCCCTTGTACTCCACGCCCGTGGAGAGAGGGAATGGCGTGGCCTTGGTGGGACTTGAATTGCCTTGCTACCATTCTTCCCTGTGCACTGCTGTCAGGGGCGTTGTTGATCCCCGTGCACAAGTCTGGGGCACAAAGGACCCCAGTCTCTAGTGCACCGACAAGTGGTCGTGGCTGAAATTGCTCAAACTTAAGATCTTCAAAAACTTGTCTGCCGCTTCAAGCCAAATCTTCAACCCAAGACTCTTCAGCCTTACACTCGAACAAAAAGGCCAACATTTGACAAGGGAAGATTCTTTGATGAACATCACTATTTCATCGACACAAATCAATTTGAATCTCCAAGGATAAGGTGTAAGAGTTTCTAGACCACTACTCACTTGAACTACTATGGTGTTGTACTCTTCAACAAGAACAAAGTATTTCAGCATCGGCAAATTCCGCATGCAAACATGGAGAACATTCCTTGCTTTCTTCCAGTCCTTCGTGTTCTTTTTGAAGCTGGACTGCTGCCATTCTGCATGGACATTTGTGACTCGAATGAGGAAATCATCCTTCAATTCTATCCTACCTTGCACATCTCAGGAGAAGTATGAGATGTCAATACTTGGGTTCTGGACTGGATGACTGAAGACACTTATTACAAAGCTCGTGCCACGGAATTACTTCGTGAAGTCCCAATTCCAATTCCCTCAGAAGAAGTGAGATGCATCCATGAAGAAACTAAACGGCCCAATCACATGATGCAAGTGTTTATGAAGCCTTTGGCACCTGGAGAGCTGCCAAGAACCACATTCCTCATCAAGAACTTCTCTATGTGCCCAGGACAACATACCACATATTCACAAAAACCCGTAGTCCTATCAAGGGCCATAACTGTGAGTAAGAAGATGTTGTGGGAATCATGAAGAATTTTCTATTCAATATCATACATGTGATTCCAATAAATCTTCACGATTTCTTCATGAGGACTTTGTCCAATAATGCTTTGTCACCTTTTGATCTAAAGCCTTATGCATCGTGGATTATGAAATTCATTATGGCGATATCTTCAATTCCTTACTAGGCAGATTTTCAGAATCACCTCAGCTACTTGCCTCCACTACAAGTCATCAAGAAATCCTTCGAATTGACTGAAGGCAAAGGCAAATATGTGATTGATGAGGGATCTTGGCCCCTTGATGGCCAATTTCGCAAAGCTGCGTCCTACTCAACTAATGATGACACTGCATCTTAAGACTCAGCTACAAGAGGTAAATCCCCTCGAGAATCTGCACCGCGTGTGCTGACTGACCATGAACTATTGCTTAGTCTTCATCAATAGGTGGATTGCAACCACAAGTGGGTAAAGCGTTGGTTTGGTGCCATTGTGCATGATCACAATGCAACGCAAAATTGAAATATAGTTGCTCCCTAGGGTGGTTTTGATAATTGATCACAACATATGCATCACTGGACTAATGTGTTTTCCATGTATATTTCAGAAAAGTTCCAAAGATACTATGGCTTAAGGTTTTTGTGGATATGCCCCTTGATGCAAGAAAGGAATAATATTGGCTCAAGCTTCAAGTTAGAAGACTCTTCATTTTATATTTGTGAGAAATCACTTTTGAGTCCATAGGAAAGCCAAAACTATTAAAAGGGGTGAGGTAGTAAAATGAACTGATTGCTCAAATGCTCAAAGTTAGCCACCAAAGCACTCAGTCATTTTTCCCACATTTCCACTCTATCAAGTTCCGCATTCACAAATTTGGTGTCACCAACATTGCCACATCAGACCCACCGAGTTTGAACCTCACACAGCACCCTAGCCATTCCCACCAAATCGGTGCAACCGAAACTGCGTCGATGCTACCGAGTTCAGTGTGACCAACATTCTGTATCCAAGATACAAAAAATCGGAATTTCCGAGTTTGAGTATCGGTGCCATCTAGTTTGGCCATCTAACCGTTAGTCACCTTTTCGATGCTACTGAGTTCTATATTTCGGTCTCACCGAGATTCAAAAGTTCACACCTTTAGTGCTAGCCAGTACCACCGAATTTCCAACTTCGGTGTCAACGAGTTTGCTCTTTTGTGTGTAACGGTTGGATTTTGGCTGCTGCCTATATATACCCCTTCACCCACCTCTCATTCGTGGGAGAAGCACTGAGAACACACACTTCATTTCCAGATCCATTTTTTGAGAGAGAACCACCTACTCATGTGTTGAGACCAAAATATTCCAATCCAATCATCTGAAACTTGATCTCTAGCATCCCCAAACTGCTTTCCACCAAATCAACCTCTCCTACCCATGCATATTCTATGAAAGAGTGATTTGTGTTGAGGAGAC
Source organism: Hordeum vulgare subsp. vulgare (assembly GCF_904849725.1). Taxonomy (NCBI): domain Eukaryota; kingdom Viridiplantae; phylum Streptophyta; class Magnoliopsida; order Poales; family Poaceae; genus Hordeum; species Hordeum vulgare. Next base: position 88,576,799 of record NC_058521.1, on the reverse strand, counting down.
TATCTTTAGAAGCACAAGAGCAAGGATTTTATTGATATACCCCATATATTACCTTTTAGAGGGTAGTGCATCATAGATTGGTTAGGTGTCGCTTGGGAGCCTCCTACTTCGTGTTGTGGAGTTGAACCAAGATGTTTACAAGGGCAAGGAGATCGCCTACTTCGTGAATATCTACCATGAGTAAGGCTAGTCCTCCGTGGATGGAAGCCGTGGTGGAATAGACAAGGCCGCTTGATGCATCTCCGTCGTATCTATAATTTTTGATTGTTTCATGCCAATATTCTACAACTTTCATATACTTTTGGCAACTTTTTATACTATTTTTGGGACTAACATATTGATCCAGTGCCCAGTGCCACTTCCTGTTTGTTGCATGTTTTTTGTTTCGCAGAATATACATACCAAACAAAGTCCAAACGCAATTAAAAACCTACCGTGATTTTGTTTGGAATATTTATGATTTTTGGGAAAAAGAATCAACGCGAAACGATGCCCGAGGGGGTCACGAGCCAAGGAGGCGCGCCCTACCCCCCAGGCGCGCTTGGCAGGCTCGTGACCAACCCCTAAGGCAGTGTGGGCCCTTCTTTCGCCACAAGAAAGCTAATATCCGGAAGAAAATCGTGTTAAAAGGACACCTCAATCGGAGTTATGGATCTCCAGGAATTTAAGAAACGGTGAAAGGCTAGAATTTGAGAGCGCAGAAACAGAAGGACACAGAGAGAGAGATCCAATCTCGGAGGGGCTCTCGCCCCTCCGCCACCATGGAGACGATGGACCATAGGGTAAACCCTTCTCCCATCTAGGGAGGAGGTCAAGGAAGAAGAAGAAGAATGGGGGCTCTCTCCCCCTCTCTCCCGGCGGCGCCGGAACGCCGCCCGGGACATCATCGTGTGACGGCGATCAACACCAACACCTCCGTCATCTTCACCAACACCTCCATCACCTTCCCCCATCTATATTCAGCAGTCCACTCTCCCGCAACCCGCTGTACCCTGTGCTTTAGGCTTCCTATTATTATCCAATGATGTGTTGCCATCCTATGATGTCTGAGTAGATTTTCGTTGTCCTATCGGTGATTCATGAATTGCTATGATTGGTTTAATTTGCTTGTGGTTATGTTGCTTTCCTTTGGTTCCCATCATATGAGATCATGCGTGGATCACACCATAGGTTTAGTAGTATGTTGATAGGACTATGTATTGGAGGGCAAGGGTGACAAAAGCTTTAGCCTAGCATAGAAATTGATGCATACGGGATTGAAGGGGGACCAATATATCTTATTGCTATGGTTGGGTTTTACCTTAATGAACGTTAGTAGTTGCGGATGCTTGCTAATAGTTCCAATCATAAGTGCATAGAATTCCAAGTAAGGGATGACATGCTAGCAGTGGCCTCTCCCACATAAAACTTGCTATCGGTCTAGTAACATAGTCAATTGCTTAGGGACAATTCCGCAGCTCCTACCACCACTTTTCCACACTCGTTAAACTAACGTAATTGTTTCTCTATCTAAACAGCCCCTAGTTTTTATTTACGTGTTCTTTATTATCTTGCAAACCTATCCTATCGAACCTACAAAGTACTTCTAGTTTCATACTTGTTCTAGGTAAAGCGAACGTAAAGTGTGCGTAGAGTTGTATCGGTGGTCGATAGAACTTGAGGGAATATTTGTCCTACCTTTAGCTCCTCGTTGGGTTCGACACTCTTACTTATTGAGAAAGGCTACAATTGATCCCCTATACTTGTGGGTTATCAAGACCTTTTTCTGGCGTTGTTGCCGAGGAGCAATAGCGTGGGGTGAATATTCTCGTGTGTGCTTGTTTGCTTTATCACTACGTAGATTTATTTGCTGTTCTAAGTTGTTCTATATCTTTAGTTAGGGATATGGAACACGAAATACCAAAAAAATTAGGTGTACTTGCCACTCATGGAGATGGGGAACCTCCTAAAACCCTCGATGCTCGTTATGTGGAAAATATTATGCACTTCTTTAATAATCCTAAGAAAACCCCATTCAATTATATAATGGGAGACACGTTGGATCAACGTGAATACTTTAGGGATTATCGCTTGACTCCAAAAGGGAAACTATTATGGGATCAAATTCATATGTTGAAATGGTATGCTTGGGATCTATGCTTGAGATATGATATTACTTGTTGCTCTAGGATGAAGGCTAAACACCTTCCCTTTTCTTGTAAATTTAACGCTAATGAAACCTTGGCTTCTTATGCTAATGGTATATACGATTACTATGATGTGGAACAAATAGAAGAGTTTGTTGCTTTTATGGGTGCTTATGAAATTGAAGCAATGTTTAAAAAGTGTGATGATAATGATGATGTTATTTACCGATCTGAAAATTTGGTTATGCTTCGTTATTGTTATACTAATTATGAATATAATGCCCATATTTATCGATTTATGGAGAAATTCTCCACTGCCCAAGAAGAGATTGATATTTTGCAGGAAACTATGGAAGAAGAAAATGCTGAAACTGTGAGCTCATTAGATGAAAAAGATGACGAGGAGAGCGAAGAACAAAAGGAGGAAGAGCGGACTAGCTACCCGTGCCCACCTTCTAATGAGAGTAACTCTTCAACTCATACATTGTTTAATTTCCCTTCGTTCTTACCGAAGGATGAATGCTATGTTGGTTGTTATGATCCCTTGGATTCGTTTGAAATACCCCTTTTTGATGAACTTGATGCTTGCTATGCTTGTGGCCATGATGCCAATATGAATGATGCTTATGAAGATGAACTTGCTATAGTTCCTTATGTTAAACATGAAATTGTTGCTATCGCACCCACTTATGATAGTCCTAATATCTTTTTGAACTCTCCCAACTACACTATATCGGAGAAGTTTTCTCTTATTAGGGAATACATAGATGGGTTGCCTTCTACTATTACACATGATGATTTTGATGAATATAATATGCATGTGCTTGCTGCTCCTACTTGCAATTATTATGATAGAGGAACTACATATCCACCTCTCTATGTTTCCAATACGATAAAATTGCAAGAAACTGCTTATGCTATGTATTGGCCTTTACTTGATGTGCATGAATTGTTCTTTTATGACATGCCAATGCATATGAAGAGAGTTAGACTTCGTCATTGCATGATATATGTTACCTTGTGCTCACTACTAAATTACAAATCATTGTTAATTAAAATTGGCTTTGATATACCTTGGGATCCGGGTGGATCCATTACTGGAGCACTTTATGCCTAGCTTAATGGCTTTAACAAAGCGTTGCCTGGGAGACAACCCGGAAGTTTTAGAGATTCATTTATTTATATTGAGTGCTTTTATATAGTTTAAAAACAAAAAATATAGAGGGGAACTTGAAACTTTTTCAAAAAGAGAAGCGATTGAAAGGTGATGCATTGCGGAAGTGAGGGTCGACCTTGAACACTTGCGTTCATGCTCATGGAAACAATGTAGAATTTTTTATGGAAGTTTCTCGCAAAATTAATTATCCCCTTTTAAAATTCCATTGTATTATAAAAATAATGTGCCAAGTTTGGGTGATAGTTGTTTGATCATGCTGAAAAAGACAGAAACTTTGCACTCACGGAAGCATTTCTTATTTATATACAGAGAGCGCTATTGAGTTGATTCTTTTTGCTGCTGATTTATATACAAATTGCCTTAATTATCATAATTTTTTCAGAATGGTTGGAGTATCAGAAGTATGGTATATGTTCAGATTACTACAGACTATTTTGTTTTTGACATATTCTGTTTTCTATGCATTGTTCTCTTATTTTGATGAATCTATGGGTAGTATCGGGGGGGTATGAACCATGATGAAGTTGGATTACCATAGATATAATGCTAATATGAATTTGGAATGATTTCACAACAGTATTAAAGTGTTGATTTACTTTATTATACTAACAGATCTCATGAAGGTTTTGTTGAGTTTTGTGTGATTCAAGTTTTCAAGTTTTGGGTGAGACCACGATGGATGAAGGAATAAGGAGAGGCAAGAGCCTAAGCTTGGGGATGCCCGAGGCACCCCAAGGTAATATTCAAGGAAGACTCAAGCGTCTAAGCTTGGGCATGCCCCGGAAGGCATCCCCTCTTTCGTCTACAATCTATCCGTAATTTTACTCGAAGCTATATTTTTATTCGTCACATGATATGTGCAAATGCTTGGAGCGTCTTTTGTGTTTATGTTTCCTTTTTCTTTTATGCACCATGCTGGTATGAGATAGTACTTGGTTCATTTATAGAATTCTCTTTGCACTTCACTTATATTTTGTGAGTATGGCTTTATAGAATGCTTCACGTGCTTCACTTATATCATTTGAAGTTTGGATTGCCTGTTTCCCTACACATAGAAAACCCCCATTTGTAGAATGCTCTTTTGCTTCACTTATATTTGTTAGAGCGGGGCATATCTTTTGTAGAAAGAATTAAACTCTCATGCTTCACTTATACCTATTTAGAGAGTTAACATGAGTTAGTCATTCACATGGTTAGTCATAAAATCCTACATAAAACTTGTAGATCACTGAATATGATATGTTTGATTCCTTGCAATAGTTTTGCGACATGAAGATGTGATATTAGAGTCACTCTAGTGAGTAATTTGTATTCGTAGAAATACTTATGTTAAGGTTTGTGATTCCTGTAGCATGCACGTATGGTGAACCGTTATGTGCCGAGGTCGGAGCATGATTTATTTATTGATTGTCATCCTTTGTGTGGAGGTCGGGATCGCGCGATGGTTAACTCCTACCAACCCTTCCCCTAGGAGCATGCGTTTAGTACCTTGTTTCGATGACTAATAGCCTTTTGTGATAAGTATGTGAGTTCTTTATGACTAATGTTTAGTCCATGGATTATACGCACTCTCACCATTCCACCATTGCTAGCCTCTCTAGTACCGCGCAACTTTCGTTGGTGCATTACACCCACCATATACCCTTCCTCAAAATAGCCACCATACCTACCTATCATGGCATTTCCATAGCCATTCCAATATATATTGCCATGCAACTTCCATCGTTCCGTTTATTATGACATGCACCATCATTGTCATATTGCTTTGCATGATCGTAAGATAGCTAGCATGATGTTTTCATGGCTTGTCCGTTTTTTTATGTCATTGCTATGCTAGATCATTGCACATCCCGGTACACCGCCGGAGGCATTCATATAGAGTCATATTTTGTTCTAAATATCGAGTTGTAGGTAAATAAAAGTGTGATGATCATCATTATTAGAGCATTGTCCCATGTGAGGAAGTAATAAAAGAGGCCAATGAAGCCCAAAAAAAGAGGCCAAAGAAGCCCACCAAAAAAGGGGAGAAAAAAAATAAAAAAATTAAAAAAATGAGAGAAAAGAGAGAAGGGACAATGCTACTATCCTTCACCACACTTGTGCTTAAAGTAGCACCATGATCTTCATGATAGAGAGTCTCCTATGTTGTCACTTTCATATACTAGTGGGAAATTTTCATTATAGAACTTGGCTTGTATATTCCAATGATGGGCTTCCTCAAATTTCCCTAGGTCTTCGTGAGCAAGCGAGTTGGATGCACACCCACTAGTTTCTTTTTGAACTTTCATACACTTATAGCTCTTGTGCATCTGTTGCATGGCAATCCCTACTCACTCACATTGATATCTATTGATGGGCATCTCCATAGCCCATTGATACGCCTAGTTGATGTGATACTATCTCCTCCTTTTTGTCTTCTCCACAACCACCATATTCTATTCCACCTATAGTGCTATGTCCATGGCTCACGCTCATATATTGCATGAAAGTTGAAAAAGTTTCAAAACACTAAAGTATGAAACAATTGCTTGGCTAAAACCGGGGTTGTGCATGATTTAAATATGTTGTGTGGGGAAGATGGAGCATAGCCAGACTATATGATTTTGTAGGGATAACTTTCTTTGGCCATGATATTTTGAGTAGACATGATTGCTTTGTTAGTATGCTTGAAATATTATTGTCTTTATTTCAAATGATAGACTATTGCTTTGAATCACTTGTGTTTTAGTATTCATACCATGATTAGATCATATGATCAAGATATGCTAGGTAGCATTCCACATCAAAAATTATCTTTTTTATCATTTACCTACTCGAGGACGAGCAAGAATTAAGCTTGGGGATGCTGATACGTCTCCATCATATCTATAATTTTTTATATTTTCATGCCAATATTCTACAACTTCCATATACTTTTGGCAACTTTTGTACTATTTTGGGACTAACATATTGATCCAGTGCCCAATGCCAGTTCCTGTTTCTTGCATGTTTTTTGTTTCGCAGAATATCCATACCAAACGAAGTCCAAACATAATAAAAATCTACGGTGCTTTTGTTTGGAATATTTATGATTTTTGGGAAGACGAATCAACGCGAAACGATGCCCGAGGGGGTCATGAGCCCAGGAGGCGCGCCCTACCCCCCCCCCCCCCAGGCGCGCCTCGCAGGCTCGTGACCAACCCCTAAGGCGGTTGGGGGACGTCTTTCACGGAAAGAAAGCTAATATCTGGAAGAAAATTGTGTTAAAAGGACACCTCAATCAGAGTTATGGATCTCCGGGAATTGAAGAAACGGTGAAAGGCAACAATCTGAGAGCGCAGAAACAGAAGGACAGAGAGAGAGAGATCCAATCTCGGAGGGGCTCTCGCCCCTCCGCCGCCATGGAGACCATGGACCAGAATGGAAACCCTTGTCCCATCTAGGGAGAAGGTCAAGGAAGAAGAAGAAGAAGGGGGCTCTCTCCCCCTCTCTCCCGGCGGCGCTAGAACGACGCCCGGGACATCATAGTGTGACTGCGATCTACACCAACACCTGCGTCATCTTCACCAACACCTCCATCACCTTCCCCCATCTATATTCAGCGGCCCACTCTCCCGCAACCCGTTGTACCCTCTACTTGAACATGGTGCTTTATGCTTCATATTATTATCCAATGATGTGTTGCCATCCTATGATGTCTGAGTAGATTTTCGTTGTCCTATCAGTGATTGATGAATTGCTATGATTGGTTTAATTTGCTTGTGGTTATGTTGCTCTCCTTTGGTGCCCATCATATGAGCGTGCACGTGGATCACACCATAGGGTTAGTAGTATGTTGATAGGACTATGTATTGGAGGGCAAGGGTGATAGAAGCTTCAACCTAGCATAGACATTGATGCATACGGGATTGAAGGGGGACCAATATATCTTATTGCTATGGTTGGGTTTTACCTTAATGAACTTTAGTAGTTGTGGATGCTTGCTAATAGTTCCAATCATAAGTGCATAGAATTCCAAGTAAGGGATGACATGCTAGATGTGGCTCTCCCACATAAAACTTTGCTATCGGTCTAGTAACATAGTCAATTGCTTAGGGACAATTCCGCAACTCCTACCACCACTTTTCCACACTCGTTAAACTAATGTAATTGTTTCTCTATCTAAATAAGCCCCTAATTTTTATTTACGTGTTCTTTATTATCTTGCAAACCTATCCTATCACACCTACAAAGTACTTCTAGTTTCATACTTGTTCTAGGTAAAGCGAACGTAAACTGTGTGTAGAGTTGTATCGCTGGTCGATAGAACTTGAGGGAATATTTGTCCTACCTTTAGCTCCTTGTTGGGTTCGACACTCTTACTTATCGAGAAAGGCTACAATTGATCCCCTATACTTGTGGGTTATCACCACTTCTTTGTGGACCCTCCGTGGGTGGAGCCCTCCGCGGACGCTCGCAGTCGTTACCCTCTGTGGGTGGAGCCCTCCATGGACTCTCGTAGTCGTTACCCTCCGTGGGTTGAAGTCTCCACTAACATGGATGTACGATAGCGCCACCTATGAGAACCATGCCAAAAATCACCGTGTCAACCTCATGCACTTGATCTCCCTACCTTACTCCTCTATTTACACTTGCATGTTTATTTTCCGCTCCTATACTATTAGAACTGCATGTGTAGGGTGTACATGACTTGTTATAAATGTCGTAGCTTCCTCTCAAGTAAAATTGGGAAAAGGCAAAAAAGTTATCTTGTCAAGTAGTCTAATCACCCCCCCCCCTAGACATACTTTCGATCCTACAAGTGGTATCAGAGCTTTGGTCTCTATTTCATTGGTTTAGGAACCTAGGAGAGTATGGCATCTAGTGAGGGAAATTATCATCATAGATGTCCTTACTTCTATGGCACTAATTTTGCTAGTTGGAAGCATAAAATGAAAATGCACATACTTGGCTTTAATCCTCATGTTTGGGTTGTTATTCGTATTGGTGTGCAAGGTAACTTCTTTCGAGAAGGGCATGAACCAGATCGTGATGTGACAGCTGACGAACTAAAGATGTTGCAACTTAATGATCAAGCCTGCGATATCATCTTCAACTGCCTTTGCCCCGAAGAATTCAACAAAATCAGTCATCTTGAGAATGCAAAACAAATTTGGGATACTTTAGTTGATATGCACGAAGGTACTGATTCTGTCAGAGAATCTAAGTTGGATGTGCTTCAAAGTCAGCTTGACAATTTCAAGATGAAGGATGGTGAAGGAGTCGGTGAAATGTACTCTAGGCTAGCTCTCATTCCAATGAGATTGCCGGCTATGGAAGCGAAAAGATGACCGACAAATTCATCATCAAGAAGATACTTAGAGCTCTTGATGGCAAGTATGACACAGTGTGCACATTGATCCAAATGATGCAAAATTACAAAGATCTCAAGCCAACCGAAGTCATTGGTAGGACTAATGCTCATGAGATGTCAGTCAAGGATAAAGATGAGCTGCACAACAAGTCAAGCAGTGCTTATAAAGCTTCATGTGGTGCTCCCGCTACTTCAAAAGACAATCTTGTCACTGATGAAGAGATAGGCCTTATGGTCAGAAAATACAACAAGTTCTAGAAGAGTAGGGGCAAAGATAGAAGCTCAAGTTCAAGACATGATGAGAAGCGTTCGTCGAGTCTTGACCAAAACTGCTACAATTGTGGGAAGGCCGGACACTACTCAAATGAGTCCTCGGCTCCCTAAAAAATAAGTGAAGAGTCACCTCGAAGACGAAGCTCAAGAGATGAGTCACCTCGTAGAGAGAGAAGGAGTAGAGGAGATCACTATGAACGAAGACACTCACAGAGAGGCAAGGATTCAGAGAAGAAGGACAAATACACCAAGAGCAGTACAAGAAGAAGACATCAAGCTCATGTTGGTGAATGGGCCTCTCGCTCCGAGTCTGATCACCACTCCGAGAGAAGCTATCTCTCCCACTCTGACTATAGTCAATATGAAGGTGTTGCCGGGATTGCGCTTGTTTCCACCAACTCCTATGATTTATTTGATTCACCAAATGAGGGAGTCAGAAACTGCTTCATGGCTAAAGGCCCCAAGGTATCACATCATGAGTATCTTGATTTCAATAGTGATGAGGATGACTTGTTAGGAGAAGATGACATGCTTCTAGATAAAACTAGTGAATGCACTGAAAATGAACTTGCTATTTATCATGCTAGTCAAGAAAAATCGAATGATGATGATAAGAAAGAAGTTGAATGACTAACTCAATAATTAAAAACTCTTAAGTTTGCTCATGAGACTACTCAAGAAGATCATAAAGATATTGCAAGAACCCATGAGAAGCTACGCTTCGAGAAGCTCAACTTGGAGCAAGAACATGAGTTCTTAAAAGCAATCAATGATGATCTTCGGAAGGAGAGTTCTTATTATCTAGGCAAATGATCACTATTGTCTAACTTTGTTCCACAAGTTAAACCTAGGAACACTAGTAACAAAGGCAAGAAGGTTTCTTCATCTAGTAACAACAATCCTCAAGCTGAATCCAATAATGGTGTTGCTAGTACCTCTATTGATTCCACTAAAGATTCTCTTAGCCAAGTTACACTTGAGAAAGAAAATGATCTATTGAAATGGATTATAGAGAGAGGTGTCTTCAAGAGTCTTGCCGGAAGTAAGCAATTTGAGGAAATTGTGCGTAGCCAAGGAGGACATCGGAAGAAACAAGGTGTTGGCTACTTCAACGTCAACGAAGATGTTTGGGAAGAAGGTCCATATCCCACTCCCAAGTTTGTTCCCCAAGAAGAGAAGTGTGATTCCACTCCTTTCAAAGGAACAAGCTCACAAGATGGCCGTCTACCACAAGACCAGAAAGGCAAGTGAAAGCTTCAAGATGACATTGACCTATTTGAAGAAGAACCCCAAGCCAAGGTCAAGTGGATTCCCAAGGATACTACTAGCTCTACCTCAACAAGTGCCACCACAACTCCAAGGATTCCCATTGACGGGAGGATAACCCCGGGGTAGGGTCATCAAGCCTACTCCTCTATACTTTGGTATAGAAAGGAGCAACAGCCTCCTCAACCGCCGGCTCCTCCAGGCCGGCTACAAAGTACTTGCCGGCTAGGAGTGTAGTCGTCTACTCTCTGGCCGGTTGGCCAAGCCGCCAGCCGGCTGAAGGGCTCCTGTCGTATCAATCCCTAGGATATGACGGGGGTCCTCGGTTAAAGGTGAAGGTACCTCAGCACGGGTACGATGGAGAAGCACACGCATGGCTACAGTGGCGGCGGCTGTACCGCTGACCGACACCGGCTCCGATCCGTCAACCATGCACAATACCCGCGCGCCACAGCCCACTCCATTACCTGGCCCGGCGCGGCTACAGTGGAGGAAACCATACCGCTGACCGGCGCCGGATCCCGCTAGACGATGTCCGTCGTACCGCACGCGTCCTGCGTGGGGAGCACGCACCAATCCCGTAGTCTAGCCGGCGGGTCCCATGGCCTGATGGGACATTGCAGCCGGCGGGCCCCTCCAGCGACAAGACCAAACCTCAGCGGGCCCCCTGGCTGACCTGAGAGGCTGTAAGCCGGGTCCCCCATAATGTACCTTATATCCATTATGTAGGCCGGTGGGTTCGACTATAAAACCCCCCCGGCCCCCTCCATGCAGAGGGTCGACCATTCTTGCACCCACACACACCACACAAGAGAGGTAGAACGCGAGTCGGCTGCTCCTTCTTCCTCCTCCGTCAAACAGCTCAAGGAGCATACTGTAAACACTATGGTTCATCAACCACTCCGGCAGGACTAGGGGTATTATCTCCCACGGAGAGCCCCGAACCTGGGTACATCGTGTGTATTGCATTACTAGTTACCACTCTTATTCCCGGAGCCCGCCGGTGTCCTTTCGGTCCTAACCACCCTCGATGAGCCTACCTATGGCTTCTGTCGTGAGAAAACGACAACAGTTGGCGCCCACCCATGGGGCCGTCCGCGGCACCGGTCGGAGTTACGCTCCATGCTGGACCCTTCTCCAACTTCACCGGATGCCTCGCCTCTCGATTGATCAGCACGCTGGTGGAGCCTGCCCCTGCGGAGGTTTCCGCGATGTTGATCGACGGTTCAACCCGTCCTGCACGCTCTGCCGAGAAGATCGCTAGCAAGCAACTTGGCGGCGACGTTGCTCCCGTCGTCGCTCGCCTCTACGCTCTCTTCGGCGACGTGCGACTCGACGAGGAGCCTCGCCACCTTGGCGGGGACATCGACATTGACGCTCTTTGCGCGCACTTCAGCAGGCTCAGCATTGAGGATGCACATGTGCCCGACAAGTACCCCTGCAACGTACTCGACTATAGTGATCGACCAACGTTCGCGGGGTGTCTTACCCCGCGTGACGTTGCCATTACCTATGATCTCATGGAGGTGGTGGTTGCTAGCACTAGCACTACCTCGGGACACGACAAGGCCACAGTGGATGCAGCTGAGCCCCCTCCGGGCCCTGCCAATTTGCTTCATGCCACCCTTGCCGGGCTGACTACTCCCATCCCCACAACGGTGAACACAGCCACGACAAGGGCTGAGCTGGAGGAAGCTCGCAAACAACTTCTGGTAGAGGGTACCGCCAAACACTGGATGGAGGCCGCACAGCATGAGTACAACTCCTCTTACGGCTTCACCCCGGCCGTCAATGGTCCCAGCCGGCGTGGAGAAGTCCATGGCCGCGGTTGGGTCGTCGCCGAATTCCTAGGCAGCAAGCTGCCCATCTATGAAACTCATGTCGCCAACAAGCGGGCCGCCCAGGTGGCCCTTGCAGAAATGGGTCCTTTGGAGGGTGAGGAACGTGCTCGCCAAGAAAAGTGCGTCAAGGACCTCCTCGACGCCGCCAACGAGCATCGGGCTTGCCTTGACCCTATTCGCGCCTTCTCGGTGTCTTCAGGTCTCCACCCCGAGGGTCACCACGTCCCCAGTGGCCGTCAGCAAGCTCAGCATTCTTTAGCCCCTCGCACCTCTGGTCGGAGGGCTGAGGGAAGCCACGACCGGCGTTCCCAATGCCAGAGTGAGCCACGGGTAGTTTCTAGCCGGCATCACGAGGCGGTTGGAGATGAAGGAGATTCAGTCCATGAAGTTCCCCCGCCTAAGCGTCGGGAAAGGGATAACACTCCCGTGCCCCCGTTCCGGCCCGAGCTCGCGGCTCAGATTGGCCCCCGTGTCCCTCACCGCGAGAACGATGCTCGCATCCGCCTCGACCTTTTGGCGCAGTTGGCCCTCCTGGAGGAGGAGGGTCCCATTGGTCCGGCGTGCTTCTGCCCCCGGATCCGAGGGGAGCCGTTCCCTACCGGCTTCACCCTCCCCCGTGACACTACAAAGTACAATGGCTCCGCCAAGCCGGAGGACTGGATGATTTACTACACAACTGCAGTCGGCATCGCCTGGGGCAACAAGCGCGTAGCCGTCCGCTACGTGCCACTCATGCTGACTGGCTCGGCAAGAAATTGGCTTAACAGCCTGCCAGCCGGCAGCGTCAACTCTTGGGTTGACTTTGAAGAGGTCGTCGTCCGCAACTTCACAGGCACCTACAAGCGCCCTGGTCGCCCCCGCGAGCTGGCCATGTGCGTTCAGAAGCCTGAAGAGCCCCTTCGCGACTACGTCACACGCAGGACGGAGTTACGCAACTCCTGCGAAGGAGTACATGAAGTACAAGCTATTTAGTACTTCATCGACGGCTGCCGAGACGGCACCCTTCTTAAGCACAAGCTCATGTGCTTCGAGCCTACCTCTTTGGCAGTACTCATGGCCAAGGCGGATAAGTACACCACTGCTGACTCCACCATGAGGACCAAGGTTAGCGCGACGGACAAACCCGTCCAACCGCCGGCTACATCCAACCCGGTTGGCGACAACCGAGGCGGGCAGAACAACAAGCGCAAGACGGATCAACTTGACCCACGGCATAGAAGCAAGCAGGTGTCCAACATGGTGGAAGAGCAGCCGGCTACTCAAGCCGGCGCTCAGTGACAGCGGATCGGCAAGAACGCCTGGCAGCCCAAGCTCACCTTCGAGCAGATGCTCGAAGTGCCTTCCAAGATGCATACCGGGGCAAAGCCAGCCTCCCACACACTCCAGCAGTGCAGCTTCTCACAGCGCCTGGCCCGGGGTGAGGGTCTGTCGGCTCCCCCGGGGGTGGCCCCTCGAGGACCGGCCCCAGCTCAGTCGCCTCCCAATGACGCTCGTCTCCACGATCAGTTCCCCGAGTAGGACGGGGCCTACGTCGTCTTCACTAGCGAAGGCGACGACAGGCACAACCGGCGTCAACGATGGCATGGGGTGAATGCCACGGTCCCCTCGGTTCCCCAGTACATGCATTGGTCTGAAAAGCCAATTACATGGACCCAGGATGACCATCCTGCGGTGATGCCGAACCCCGGCACATAAGCATTCGTCCTCGATCCCACCCTCGCCTCCAAGAGACTCACCTGCCGGTTCTGACGGGTGTTGGTTGATGGCGGCAGCAGCATCAACATCATCTACCGAGACACTCTGCTCAAGCTTGGGCAGAAGGAGAAGGACCTGCAGCTGAGCAGGACTGTCTTCCATGACATTGTGTCGGGACAATCTTGCTTGCCGATCGGCAAAAACCAGCTGGACGTCCTCTTCGGTGACAAGGCGCACTTCCACCGTGAGCCGGTCTGGTTCGAGGTGGTGGACCTCAATAGCCCCTACCACGCGCTGCTGGGCAGGCCGACATTAGCCAAATTCATGGCGATCCCCCATTATGCCTATCTCAAGATGAAGATGCCAGGTCCCAAGGGCATCATTACTGTTGTTGGCGACTACAAGAGCTTGCTCGAGTGCGCGTGCGACAGCTGCTGCCTGGCCGACGCACTCGTTATTGCCGAGGAGAAGAGGCAGCTTGACCGGGTCGTGGCTCAAGCCACCGAGCAGCCGGCAATACCCACTCCTCCATCCCAATCGGCCAGCGAGGCCTCGTTCGAGTCGTCCACAAAGACCAAGCAAGTGCCACTCGACCCGACTAACCCCAAGCAGTGCGTCACCATAGGCGCCAACCTGAGCCCCAAATAGGAAGGTGAGCTCGTCGACTTCCTCCATGAGAATCGAGATATCTTTGCATGGTCCCCAAAGGACATGCCGGGAGTCCCAAGGAAGTACACCGAGCGCAAGCTTCATGTGCGGACGGACACAAAGCCGGTCAAACAACCTTTGTGCTTCTTAGCTGAGAGGAAGCGACGCACAATTGGAGAAGAGATCGCTCGGCTCCTCACAATCGGCTTCATCATGGAAGTTTTCCACCCGGACTTGCTCGCCAACCTAGTCATGGTGCTGAAGAAGAACATAACATGGCACATGTGTATCAATTACACAAGCCCAAATAAAGCATGTCTGAAAGATCCCTTCGCCCTGCCACACATAGATCAATTGATCGACTCCACGACCGACTGTGAATTGTTGTCCTTTATGGACGCTTATTCCGGCTACCACCACATCAAGCTGGACCCGGCCGACCGGCTCAAGACCTCCTTAATCACACCTTTTGGGGCCTACTACTACACAACGATGACGTTCGGCCTCAGGAACGCTGGCGCCACTTTCCAGCGCTGCATGCAATAATGCCTCCTGCCGAAAATTGGCAGGAACATTCATGTCTACGTCGATGACATCGTCATCAAGACCAAGCAGCATTTCAGTCTCCTTGACGATTTGCAGGAGACCTTCTCCAACCTGCGCGAGTACAATCCGAAGAAGTGCGTCTTTGGAGTTTCACCCAGCAAGCTCCTAGGTTTCTTCGTGTTGGCTCACGGCATCGAAGCTAACCCCGAGAAGATCAGATCCATCAAGCGCATGGCCAAACCGGCTCGACTCCTCGACATGCAGAAGTTTGTCGGCTGCCTGGCATCCCTCAGCCGGTTCATGAGCCGGCTGGGCGAGAAGGCACTACCACTCTATCAACGGATGAACAAGACAACCAAATTCGAGTGGAATGATCAAGCGGATGAAGCTTTCGGCGACCTCAAACGTGTAATCTCCAGCACGCCAATCTTGGCCACGTTGGCACAGAGGGAGCCCATCCTCATCTACATCGCAGCAACCACGCGTGTGGTCAGTTTGGTCTTGGTAGTGGAGCGCAAGGAGAAGGGCAAGGTGCTGCTGATTCAGCACCCTGTCTACTATCAGCGCGAGGTCTTGTCTGCCTCCAAGCAAAACTACCCCCACTATCAAAAGATGTGTTATGTCATGTACTTTGCCGCCAAGAAGCTCAGGCAATACTTCCAAGAGCATGCCATCACGATGGTGAGCACGAACCCACTTTCAAAAATCATGGGCAATAGTGATGCCACGAACCGGATCGCCAAGTGATCCATTGCCATGGCCGACCATGACATCCGCTACGAGCCGTACACCGCCATCAAGTCTAAGGTGGTGGCCGAATTCCTCGTTGATTGGGCTGAGACTCAATTTCTACTGCCGACTCCCGACTCCACACATTGGCGGATGCACTTCAATGGCTCAAAGATGCGAACCGGCCTAGGAGCCAGCATTGTCTTGACGTCTTCGAAAGGGGACCAGCTCAAGTGTGCTCTCCAGACACACTTCGCCGCTTCCAACAACGTCGGTGAGTACGAGGCGCTCTCACACGGCCTCCGGCTTGCCAGAGAAATCGGCATTCGGCTGATCCTTTGCTTCGGCAACTCTGATCCTATGGTGCAGCAAGTCTTTGGTGAGTGGGACGCCAGGGACGTCAACATGGCCAGCTACCGCTTCCTCATCCAGCAGCTCAGTGGCCCTTTGAGGGCTGCGAGTTCCATCATGTCCCTCGAGCGGACAATGAGGTGGCTGATACATTGGCAAAAATCAGCTCCACAAGGCAAAATCTCGGCCGGCGTTGTCGGCGTTCTGGGAAAGGGGGTACCCAGACTCACCTGTCTACGGCCCAGGGCTGGCCCACTCCATCGACCAAGCATCAACAGGCTCGGCAAGGCACTCGTGAGGCGCCATGCCTCACGAGGAGGAACAACATCAAGACCCGCACGGGGGCTCCTCAGGACCCCTCCGGAGCGGCGGACATTCCAAGGTATGGCCCAGCCTCAGGAGTCAAAGGTGACGCAGAAGGAGGACACGCAAACCACAGATGACAGAGCAGTGCAGCCCCCCTTTTGGTGCAAAGGGGGCCAAGACATACGCGGGACCCGAAGGCATCTTCCAAAGGTTTCCACTTTGATGTAACCACGCCACCGCCGCCCGCCAGCAGGGTGGATGTCATCCCTGCAGCGCGGGCAGCCACTTTGCAGGCGAAGACCACCTTTGGACAGGGGAGCACGTTCCCTTGTCCCCCTTGAAAATTGGCCATTGTGGGACCCCTTCGTGCAAAAACGATAAGGGAAGAGGACCATGGCCGCCGCTATATATAGAGGATAGGTCGCTTTGTAGAGGGGGGTCGGAACCCTAGACATTTACTCATCCACCATCACACCGCTAAAGCCACCTAACCTTAGGAGGCCGAAGGACGTTGTACTATTTCATTCACCAACCTCCACGAGAGGCAATCCATCAAAGGAGGAGTAGGGTTTTACGCTTCCCAATAGCCCGAACCTGGGTAAACTGCCGTGTTCCTCGTCTCCCTCACCATCGCGTGAGTTTTTAGTCCTGCCCACCGAGTAACGAGCCTGGTAAATCGAATCTGTTCCGTGGCCTCCACGCGCGCCCCCGAGTTTGAATCTTAGAGGTTTTGCAGAGCCCAAAATCCTACATTTGGCCCGCTAGATAGGGGGAGCGTGTCGGAGCCTCCACGCAAACAGCAGGAACGAGATCTCGACTCAGCGGCACCATGGCACGCGGCAGTGGATGGCGTCCGAGCAAGCATTGTCGTCCCTACGGTCGCTTGTATTCTTGGCGGATCACAGACGCCACCCTCCAACTACCACGTCAAGTGTTTCCTGCAGCACGGGGTGGGGGGGTCTCGCTTAAGGCCCGAGCCCCCGGAACGCTGCGTGTGGCCAGAGGTCAACATCACCTTCAGCCACGACGGTTGCTGGGGCGCTTCCCATGCCGTGCAGCTCTGCTTCCAACGGGGGAGAAGGTCTCCAACAACATAGCGGAGTACAAGGGCCTCATTGCTGGCCTCAAGGCAGCGGCGGCCTTGGGAGTCCGGCGCCTCACCGTGATGGGCGACTATCGTCTCCTCGTCAACTTCTCCAACAAGGATTACACACCAAAGGACGAACATATGGAGGCATATCTGCAGGAGGTACGTAAGATTCCCGCGAGGCGAAAACAAGGAAGCGGACGACATCGCCAAAAGAGCTTCGCGTCACGAGGCTCAGGAGCCACGCGCTTTTGAGGAGCGACTCTTCAAGCCTTCTGCGATGCCGTCACCTGAGACCCGGCACAACCCGGAGAGGAGCTCCCCCCAGCATCGCCCTCGGGGGCTCCGGACTACGGCCAGGCCTCGAGGGATCGATTGCTCCTGGCCTTGGAGGCTCAAGACGATGATTGGATGTAGCAACTTGGGGAACATCTGCTCCACGGCCCACTCTCGGGGAAGGAAGAGGACGCGGAACGCGTAGCAC
Organism: Hordeum vulgare subsp. vulgare; assembly: GCF_904849725.1. Lineage (NCBI taxonomy): Eukaryota > Viridiplantae > Streptophyta > Magnoliopsida > Poales > Poaceae > Hordeum > Hordeum vulgare. The sequence goes on along the minus strand of NC_058521.1, from coordinate 88,558,938 downwards.
ACAAGCCTCAACCTGCTGCATGCGAGACAGCGCCTTGTACCGCAAGCGCCCGAACGATGTTGCGCTGCGGTGCATTTTTAGGGAGCAGGGGCACGAGCTACTGGCCGACATCCACGGAGGGGACTGGGGACATCACTCATCCTCGCGCACGCTCGCGGGTAAGGCGTTGTCAGGATTTTACTTGCCTACAGCTCTGGACGACACCACCGAGCTGCCTTGCGAGGCCTGTCAATTCCACGCCAAGCAGATCCACCAGCCCGTGCAGGGCCTCCAAACTATCCCGCTCTCCTGGACTTTTGCGGTCTGGGGGCTGGACATATTGGGGTTCTTCCCACGGGCCGCGAGGGGTTTCCGCTAACTCTACGTTGCCATCGACGAATTTACCAACTGGGTAGAGGTGGAGCCCGTGCGCACCATCCCGACAGGGTCTGCCGTCAAGTTCATCAAGGGCCTCGTGAGCCGCTTCGGCGTCCCCAACCGCATCATCACCGATAACGGTTCGCAGTTCACCAGTCAGCTCTTCAAGATTTACTGTGCTAACCTCGGTACGCAGATATGCTACGCAACAGTGGCCCATCCGCGGAGCAATGGCCAGGAAGAGCGCGCTAACGCGGAGGTCCTGTGGGGTCCGATAACCCACAAGTGTAGGGGATCGCAACAGTTTTCGAGGGTAGAGTATTCAACCCAAATTTATTGATTCGACACACGGGGAAGCGAAAGAATATTCTCAAGTATTAGCAGATGAGTTTTTCAGATTCAACCACACCTGAAAGATTAGTGTGTGCAAGCAAATTATCAGTAGCAAAGTAGTATGATAGCAACGGTGTCAGAAAAAGATGTGTTGACGGCAGACTATTCCTAACTGTTGTATCAATGGCGCCAGTAAATTGCACATGGACGGGGAACTATTCTTCCCTGGCAACGGCTCCAGAAAAGTCTTGCAACAAGTAACAGCAGTAGTGACAGCAGTAGCAAGGAATGGCGGTAGTGACAGCAGTAGCAGCAGCAGTAGTAACAGTAGCAACAGCAAAGTAACGTAGCAAGGACCAGTAGTAAAAGACTCGTAGGCAATGGATCGGTGATGGATGAGTATGACGGATGTGATTCATCATGTAACAGCTATAGCACGGAGAGATAAGTAACTAGCTCCCGTTCGTCAATCTAATGTAGGCATGTATTCCGTATGTAGTCATACGTGCTTAGGGAAAAGAACTTGCATGACATCTATTGTCCATCCCTCCCGTGGCAGCGGGGTCCTAATGGAAACTACGGGATGTTAATGTTCTCCTTTTAATAAATAACCAGACCAACGCATTAACACTTGGTGAATACATGAACTCCTCATACTATGGTCATCTCCGGGAGTGGTTCCGGCTATTGTCACTCCGGGGTTGCCGGGTCATAACACATAGTAGATGACTACAACTTGCAAGATAGGATCTAAAACACACATATATTGGCGACAACATAATAGGTTCAGATATGAAATCATGGCACTCGGGCCCTAGTGACAAGCATTAAGCATGGCAAAGTAGTAGCAACATCAATCTCAGAACATAGTGGATATTAGGGATGAACCTCCGTCAAAACTAACTCGATTATATGATAGATCTCATCCAACTCATCACCGTCCAGCAAGCCTACGATGAGATTACTCACGAACGGTGAAGAGCATCATGGAATTGTCGATGGAGGAAGGTTGACGATGACGATGGCGACGATTTCAACTCTCCGGAGCCCAAAAGGACTCCAGATCTGCCCTCGAGATGAAGAACAGGAGGTGGTGGCACCTCCATATCGTAAAACGCGATGAATCCTTCTCTCTGTTTTTTTCCGCGCGAGGCGGAAGATATAGAGCTGAGTTTGGAGGGGTGGTGCCACGTGGGCCCCACAAGCCCTCACGGCATGGCCAGGGGGGATGGCCACAGCCTGTGGGCTTGTGGCCCACTGGCACACCTCCTCCGGTGAATCTTTGCGCAGGTATTTTTCATTTATTCCAGAAAAATTCTCCGTAAATTTTCAGGACATTCCGAGAACTTTTATTTCTACACAAAAACAACACCATGGCAATTCTGCTGAAAACAGCGTTAGTCCGGGTTAGTTCCATTTAAATCATGCAAATTAGAGTCCAAAACAAGGGCAAAAGAGTTCGGAAAAGTAGATACGATGGAGACGTATCAACTCCCCCAAGCTTAAAGCCTTGCTTGTCCTCAAGCAATTCAGTTGACAAACTGAAAGAGACAAAAGAAAAACTTTGATGAACTCTGTTTGATCTTGTTGTTGCAACTATATCTAACTCATAACCAGAATTTCAGCAAGAACACAATCAAACCACATAAGCAAATTACATCTAGGTCTCACGGTAAACTCATATCAATGGCATAATCAACTAGCGAGCAAATGATACCATCCTATCATACTACATCATAGTCATCTCAACATTTATGTGGGCATCCAAGACAGACCATTATAATCTCCTAGCTAAGTAAGCATGGCATAAGCAACTATGATCTCTAAGTTGTCATTGCAAACATGTTTCTCTCACAACAAAGCTGAATCACGCATGATGAGCTAGTCATGTTTACAAAAAAAAATAGATCGAGTTCATACCAGCTTTTCTAGGCTCAGTCACTTCATCATATATCGTCATTATTGCCCTTCACTTGCACGACCGAACGATGTGAACAATAATAAGAATGCTCGTGCATTGGACTATGCTGGAATCTGCAGGCAAACACAAAGGAGAAGACAAAGTAATATGGCTCTTTGAAAGCTAAACAGGTATGCATGCAAGAGCCACTAAACATTGTAACCAATATCTTCTACCTTGACCCAAAGAAAAAGAAAACTATTTACACGGGAAAGCTCCCAACAAGCAAAAGAAGAAAAAGAAAATATTTTTAGTTTTTTCTCAAACTAGACAGACACACGAAAATAAAATGAGAAAAAGAAATAAACTAGCATGGATGATACAGTGGCAAAGTTTGAACACCGACTAACAAAGTGAAAGCATAAGCAAGAATGTAAAGTCGGTGAGAACACGTACTCCCCCAAGCTTAGGCTTTTGGCCTAAGTTGGTCTACTCCCAAGGAGGGAAATAACCAGCTCCGGGGTACTCCGGAGTGGACTAAGGATGCCACTGCTGTGTGAGCTCCTCCGGCTCCCACTGATAAACTGGCGTCTGGTACTCGATTGGTGGCTCGGGCACGGGCACCTGTGGTTGGGCTAAGCCCCAATATGCGTAGATGTCCGAGGGCATAATAATGTACCTGCCTGCATGAAGATTGAACAAAGGAGCAGGCAAAGTAATAGTCTCACGATTACCCTGACTAAATACCAGGTTATAAATCATCCTTCTATTTATATCTCTATCAAGAAAGTCATGGCGAACCATGCTATCGTAATCTAGATATCTCTCAGGAAGAAGAATCTCTTCTTCCTCCTCCAGTCTAATAGGTATCTCAAAGTGTCCGGCAAGACGAGTAGCATAGATACCTCCATTGACAATGCCCTTAGAACGGTTCGTGTTCAACTGTTGAGCTACTATAGCGCCCAAGCTATAAGTTTTATCATTATAAAGGGCTTCGTGCAAGACCGCAAGATCTGGGGAACTAAGTGACCCAGCTTTCCCACGGCCAATCAAACATTTTCCCACAAATAATGAGAAGTACCGAAGCACGGGAAAATGTATGCTAGAACCTCTAGCACAAGACACTCCTCTCTCCTCTCCTACAACAATTGTATCGATGAAAGCTTCCAAGTCCCGTGGCAGAGGTTCATGAATATCCCCAACGTAAGATAATTTGCAAACATTGCAAAAATCCTGGAGTGACATGCGTTGGGGGATATCATAAAGTTTAAGCTCAACCATAGGAGGATTCTTCCTCGGATAGAAGTTAAAGCTTTGTACGAAGATATTAGTGAGGAGGAGGTATTGCGGACACTTATCTTCAATGAAGGCGGTAAGGCATGCGTTCTCCACCGAGTGATAAAAGTCCTCATAAATTACGGTGATGCGTAAGAACATATTGCTTGGCCACTCGCACGCTCGAACTTCTGCGACTCGAGGGACCAGATACTTGGGCTTCTTCTCACTTCCATCATACTTGGGGTCACGGCTTGAAGAGCCTCTTAAGAACCTCCTCATCTTTTCCCTTTTCTATCTGTGAAAATTTCTGAAATCTTTAGTGACTCTAAGGAAAAGTGAACAAGGCTCAACCAAACTTGTAGTAACTACTCCCACAAGTGCCTAGAGGCCATATTACGCATCAAAACTACTTGGGACCAGCTAAAATTAGCATGCAAAGCTCAAGAACATGGTCACCAAGGCAGCAAAAATACGCGGAGTATAAGGCACTAGAGCAAAAACTAATTGGACCAATGGAGGAGTCACTGACCAAGGAGTAATTTCCCCAAAACAGTTCGAAGAATGGTGCTTTGAGCAAGGAGATCAAAAATCCCAGCAAGAGGAGCAAGAACACGGGTTTGAGGTGCGAAACAATTTTTTTCTGGAGGTAGGAGAAGCAGATGAGAGCTAGAATGAGTGGAGGGGGTGCACGTGGACCCCACAAGCCTGGTAGGCGTGGCCAGGGGGGTGCCCGCGCCTCCAGGGCTTGTGGCCCACTGGTGCAGCCCCCAGACTAGCTCTTCGTCTCAGTATTTTTCCAAAATTCCAGAAAAAATCATACTTCATTTTCACGACGTTGGGAGAACTTTTATTTTTGGGGTACTTTTCCACGGGACGCTAAAAGCAGAAAAAAGGGAAAACTAAACTAAACCTATCATTTTTCTTCTAAGCATCCGAAGGTGAAAGCTTGGAACAGAGGTTTGTGACTCCTCGATTCATCCATCTAATGGTCATCAAAAGAAATCCGTCAATGAGGTTGATCAAGTCTCCTTGACAAACTTTTTTGAACCGCAAAAGAAGACGGAGAATTTTCGAATATTCACTAGGTCACCTCAATGGGGATGTGAATCTCCCCAACAAGCAAATCATACTTCATCTTAACAAGAGGAATAGGGCATTCAAAGCTCCCAATAAGAATCGATGAAGTTTTTCGATAGCATTGATGCAATGTACTCGATATTGTTTCTTCGGAAAGTGCACCGTATGCTCATTATCGTTGACATGGAAAGTGACATTGCCTTTGTTGCAATCTATAACAGCCCTTGTGGTGTTTAAAAAGGGACTTCCGAGGATGACCGCCATGGCATCGTCCTCAGGAATATCCAGAATAACAAAGTCTGTTAAGATAGTGACGTTAGCAACCACAACAGGCACATCCTCGCAAATGCCGATAGGGAAAGCAGTTGATTTGTCGGCCATTTACAGAGAGATTTCAGTGGGTGTCAACTTATCCAGTTCAAGTCTACTATAAAGAGAGAGAGGCATAACACTAACACCGGCTCCAAGGTCGCATAAAGCAGTTCCAACGTAGTTTCCTTTAATGGAGCAAGGTATAGTGGGCACTCCAGGATCACCTAGTTTCTTAGGAATTACACCCTTGAAGGTATAATTAGCGAGCATGGTGGAAATCTCAACCTCTGGTATCCTCCTCTTATTAGTCACAATATCTTTCATGTACTTAGCCTACGGAGACATTTTGAGCATATCTGTCAAACGCATTTGCAGAAAGACACGTCTGATCATTTCAACAAAGCGCTCAAAATCCTCATCATCCTTTTTCTTGGATGGTTTGGGAGGAAAGGGCATGGGTTTCTGAACCCATGGTTCCCTTTCTTTACCATGCTTCCTATCAGCGAAGTGATTCTTATCGTATCTTCTATTCTTAGGCTATGGGTTATCAAGATCAACAGGTTCAATCTCCACATCGTTTTCATTGCTAGATTCAGCATCATCATGAACATCACTATTGATATTATCATTAGGCTCATGTTCATCACCAGATTGTGTTTTGGCATCAGAAACGGAGACATCGTTTGGACTCTCAGGTGTCGCAGCAACAGGGTTGCTAGCGTGCAAATTCCTATCATCTTTCTTCTTTCTAGGACGACTAGGTGCATCAGTGCTAACTCCTTGAGAATCGTGTTCAGTTCTCTTAGGATGACCCTCGGGATACAAAGGTTCCTGAGTCATTCTACCGCCTCTATTGACGACTGATTGGACCAATGGAGGAGTCACTTACCAAGGAGTAATTTCCCCAAAACAGTTCGCAGAATGGTGATTTGAGCAAAGAGATCGAAAATCCCAACAAGAGGAGCAAGAACACGGGTTTGAGTTGCGAAACGATTTTTCCTGGAGGTAGGAGAACGAGATGAGAGCAAGAATGAGTGGAGGGGTGCCTGTGGGCCCCACAAGCCTGGGTGGCGCGGCCAGGGGGTGCCCGCGCTAACAGGGCTTGTGGCCCACTACATCCCCCAGACAAGCTCTTCGTCTCAGTACTTTTCAAAAAATCCAGAAAAAATCATACTTGATTTTCAGGATGTTCGGAGAACTTTTATTTTCGGGGTACTTTTCTAACACACGCTAAAACAGAAAACAGGGGAAAGTAAACTAAATCTATCATTTTTCTTCCAAGCAACCGAAGGTGAAAGCTTGGAACAGAGGTATGTGACTCCTCGATTCATCCATCTCATGGTCATCGAAAGCGAATCCGTCAATGAGGTTGATCAAGTCTCCTCGACAAACCTTTTCGAATCGCAAAAGAGAACGGAGAATTTTTCGAATAGTCACAAGGTTACCTCAATGGGGATGTGTATATCCCCAACAAGCAAATCATACTTCATCTTTACACGAGGAATAGGGCATTCAAAGCTCCCAATAAGAATCGATGAAGTTTTTTCGATAGTATTGATGCAATGTACTCGATATTGTTTCTTCGGAAAGTGCACCGTATGCTCATTACCGTTGACATGGAAAGTGACATTGCCTTTGTTGCAATCTATAACAGCCCCTGCAGTGTTTAAAAAGGGTCTTCTGAGGATAACAGCCATGGCATTGTCTTCGGGAATATCCAAAATAACAAAGTCTGTTAAGATAGTGACGTTAGCAACCACAACAGGCACATCCTCGCAAATGTTGATAGGGAAAGCAGTTGATTTGTCGGCCATTTGGAGAGAGATTTCAGTGGGTGTCAACTTATCCAGTTCAAATCGACGATAAAGAGAGAGAGGCATAACACTAACACCGGCTCCATGGTCGCATAACGCAGTTCTAACGTAGTTGCCTTTAATGGAGCAAGGTATAGTGGGCACACCGGGATCACCTAGTTTCTTAGGAGTTCCACCCTTGAAGGTATAATTAGTGAGCATGGTGGAAATCTCAACATCAGGTATCCTCCTCTTATTAGTCACAATATCTTTCATGTACTATGCATACGGAGACATCTTGAGCATATCCGTCAAACGCATTCGCAGAAAGACAGGTCTAATCATTTCAACGAAGCGCTCAAAATCCTCATCATCCTTTTTCTTGGATGGTTTGGGAGGAAAGGGCATAGGTTTCTGAACCCATGGTTCCCTTTCTTTACCATGCTTCCTAGCAGCGAAGTCATTCTTATCGTATCTTCTATTCTTTGGTTGTGGGTTATCAATATCAGGTTCAATCTCCACATCATTTTCATTGCTAGGTTGAGCATCATCATCAACATCACTATTGATATTATCATTAGGATCATGTTCATCACCAGATTGCGTTTCACCATCAGAGACACAGGCATCGTTTGGACTCTCTGGTGTAGCAGCAAGAGGGTTGCCAGCATGCAGGTTCCTATCATCTTTCTTCTTCTTTCTAGGATGACTAGGTGCATCAGTGCTAACTCCTTGAGAATCTTGTTCAATTCTCTTCGGATGACCCTCATGATATAAAGGTTCCTGGTTCATTCTACCGCCTCTAGTAACGACTCTAACGGAATTATCATTCAAATCATTGAGCAAGTCATTCTGAGCTTTAAGTACTTGTTCTACCTGAGTAGTAACCATAGAGGCATGTTTACTCAGAATCTTAAGATCATTGACATTTCTGTCCACACAAGCACTTAAATGACTAAGCATATGAGCATTCTTTTCCAATTGTGTGCTAACGTAATCATTGAAACTCTGTTGTTTGGCAACAAAGTTATCAAATTCATCCAGGCATAAGCTAGCAGGTTTATCAAAAGGAATATCACTCTCATCAAACCTATGCAGAGAATTTACTTCTACTACCTGTATCTGGTTATCGATACCATGGATCTCTTCGATAGATGGTATATTTTTGACATCTTCATATTTAATGCCTTTCTCTCGCATAGTTTTCTTGGCTTCTTGCATATCTTCAGGACTGAGGAATAGAATACCTCTTTTCTTCAGAGTTGGCTTAGGAGGTGGTTCGGGAATAGTCCAAGCATTCTCATTTCACAAGATATTATTCAATAGAATCTCAGCTTGTTCTACAGTTCGTTCCCTAAAAACACTACCGGCACAACTATCTAGGTGGCCTTTGGAAGCATCAGTAAGTCCATTATAGAAGATATCAAGTATTTCATTCTTCTCAAGAGGGTGATCAGGCAAAGCATTCAGTAGCTAGATAAGCCTCCCCCAAGCTTGTGGGAGACTCTCTTCTTCAGCTTGAGCAAACTTGTATATTTCCTGCAAGGCAGCTTGCTTCTTATGGGAGGGAAATATTTTTGACAGAAGTACTAGACCATATCCTGGAGGCTACAAACCTTTTCGAATCGCAAAAGAGAATGGAGAATTTTTGAATAGTCACTAGGTTACCTTGATGGGGATGTGTATCTCCCCAATAAGAAAATCATACTTCATCTTGACACGAGGAATAGGGCATTCAAAGCTCCCAATAAGAATCGATTAAGTTTTTTCGATAGCATTGCTGCAATGTACTCGATATTGTTTGTTCAGAAAGTGCACCGTATGCTCATTACCGTTGACATGGAAAGTGACATTGCCTTTGTTGCAATCTATAACAGCCCCTACGGTGTTTAAAAAGGGTCTTCCGAGGATGACAACCATGGCATCGTCCTCGGCAATATCCAAGATAACAAAGTCTGTTAAGATAGTGACGTTAGCAACCACAACAGGCACATCCTCGCAAATGCCGATAGGTAAAGCAGTTGATTTGTCGGCCATTTGCAGAGAGATTTTAGTGGGTGTCAATGTATTCAGTTCAAGTCTACGATAAAGAGAGAGAGGCATAATGATAACCCACAAGTGTAGGGGATCGCAACAGTTTTCGAGGGTAGAATATTCAACCCAAATATATTGATTCGACACAAGGGGAAGCAAAAGAATATTCTCAAGTATTAGCAGCTGAGTTTGTCAGATTCAACCACACCTGAAAGATTAGTGTCTGCAAGCAAAGTATCAGTTGCAAAGTGGTATGATAGCAACGGTGTTAGAAAAAGATCTGTTGACGGCAGACTATTCCTAACTGTTGTATCAATGGCGCCAGTAAATAGCACGTTGACGGGGGACTATTCTTCCCCAGCAACTGCTCCAGAAAAGTATTGCAACAGGTAACAGCAAAGTAACAACAGTAGTGACAGCAGCAACAAGTAACAACAGTAGTGACAGCAGTAGAAACAGTAGCAGCAGAGTAAAAGCAGTAGCAACAGAGTAACGTAGCAAGGACCAGTAGTAAAACACTCTTAGGCAGTGGTCGGTGATGAATGAGTATGACGGATGTGATTCATCATGTAACAGCTATAACACGGAGAGATATGTAACTAGCTCCCGTTCGTCAATCTAATGTAGGCATGTATTCCGTATGTAGTCATACGTGCTTAGGGAAAAGAACTTGCATCACATTTATTGTCCATCCCTCCCGTGGCAGCGGATTCCTAATGGAAACTACGGGATATTAAGGTTCTCCTTTTAATAAAGAATCGGGCCAACGCATTAACACTTGGTGAATACATGAACTCCTCATACTATGGTCATCTCCGGGACTGGTTCCGGCTATTGTCACTCCGGGGTTGCCGGGTCATAATACATAGTAGGTGACTACAACTTGCAAGATAGGATCTAAAACACAAATATATTAGGGACAACATAATAGGTTCAGACCTGAAATCATGGCACTCGGGCCCTAGTGAAAAGCATTAAGCATGGCAAAGTAGTAGCAACATCAATCTCAGAACATAGCGGATACTAGGTATCAATCCCCGTCAAAACTAACTCCATTACATGATAGATCTCATCCAACTCATCACCATCCAGCAAGCCTACGATGAGATTACTCACGAACGATGAAGAACATCATGGAATTGGCGATGGAGGAAGGTTGATGATGACGATGGCGACGATTTCCCCTCTCCGGAGCCCAAAACGGATTCCAGATCCGCCCTCCATATGAAGAACAGGAGGTGGCGGCGCCTCCATATCGTAAAACGCGATGAATCCTTCTCTCGTATTTTTTTCCGCGCGAGACAGAAGATATAGAGCTGAGTTTGGGGGCGGTGGTGCCACATGGGCCCCACAAGCCCTCATGGCGCGGCCTGGGGGGTGGCCGCGGCCCAGGGGCTTCTGGCACACTGGCACACCTCCTCCGGTGGATCTTTGCGTCGGTATTTTTCATTAATTCCAGAAAAATTCTCCGTAAATTTTCAGGACATTTCGAGAACTTTTATTTCTGCACAAAAACAACACCATGGCAATTCTGCTGAAAACAGCGTCAGTCAGGGTTAGTTCCATTCAAATCATGCAAATTAGAGTCGAAAACAAGGGCAAAAGAGTTCGGAAAAGTAGATACGACGGAGATGTATCACATAACACTAACACAGGCTCCAAGGTTGCATAAAGCAGTTCTAACGTAGTTACCTTTAATGGAGCAAGGTATAGTGGGCACACCGGGATCACCTAGTTTCTTCGGAGTTCCACCCTTGAAGGTATATTTAGCGAGCATGGTGGAAATCTCATCCTCAGGTATCCTCCTCTTATTAGTCACAATATCTATCATGTACTTAGCATATGGAGACATCTTGAGCATACCCGTCAAACGCATTTGCAGAAAGACAGGTCTGATCATGTCAACGAATCGCTCAAAATCCTCATCATCCTTTTTCTTGGATGGTTTGGGAGGAAAGGGCATGGGTTTCTGAACCCATGGTTCCCTTTCTTTACCATGCTTCCCAGCAGCTAAGTCATTCTTATCATATCTTCTATTCTTAGGTTGTGGGTTATCAAGATCAGCAGGTTCAATCTCCACATCCTTTTCATTGCTAGGTTGAGCATCTTCGTGAACATCACTATTGATATCATCATTAGGCTCATGTTCATCACCAGATTGTGTTTCAGCATCAGAGATAGAGGCATCGTTTGGACTCTCAAGTGTAACAGCAACAGGGTTGCTAGCATGCAGGTTCCTATCATCATTCTTCTTCTTTCTAGGATGACTAGGTGCATCAGTGCTAACTCCTTGAGAATCTAGTTCAGTTCTCTTCGGATGACCCTCGGTATACAGAGGTTCCTGGGTCATTCTACCGCATCTAGTGACGACTCTGACAGAATTGTCATTCAACTCATTGAGCAAGTTATTTTGAGCTTTAAGTACTTGTTCTACTTGAGTAGTAACCATAGAGGCGTGTTTACTCAAAAGTTTAAGATCATTGACATTCCTGTCCACACAAGCACTTAAATGACTAAGCATACGAGCATTCTGTTCCAATTGTCTTCTAACATAATCATTGAAACTTTGTTGTTTAGCAACAAAGTTATAAAATTCATCCATGCATAAGCTAGCAGGTTTATCAAAAGGAATATCACTCTCATCAAACCTACGCAGAGAATTTACTTCTACTACCTATATCGGGTTATCGAGACCATGGATCTCTTCGATAGGTGGTAGATTTTTCACATCTTCAGATTTAATGCCTTTCTCTCGCATAGATTTCTTGGCTTCTTGCATATCTTCAGGACTGAGGAATAGAATACCTCTTTTCTTTGGAGTTGGCTTAGGAGGTGGTTCGGGAATAGTCCAAGCATTCTCACTGCACAAGATGTTAGTCAGTAGAATCTCAGCTTGTTCTACGGTTCGTTCCCTAAAAACACTACCGGCACAACTATCTAGGTGGTCTTTGGAAGCATCATTAAGTCCATTATAGAAGATATCAAGTATTTCATTCTTCTGAAGAGGGTGATCAGGCAAAGCATTCAGTAGCTAGATGAGCCTCCCCCAAGCTTGTGGGAGACTCTCTTCTTTAGCTGGAGCAAATTTGTATATTTCCTGCAAGGCAACTTGCTTCTTATGGGTAGGAAAATATTTTTCAAATAAGTAGTAGACCATATCCTGGGGGCTACGAACACAACCAGGAGCAAGAGAAGTGAACCAGGTCTTAGCATCAACCTTTAGCGAGAAAGGAAACAGCTTGAGGATATAGTATTTGCGGATCTTTTCCTCACTAGTGAATAGGGTGGCTATATCATGTTGTTTGGTAAGATGGGCTACAACCGTTTCAGACTCATAACCGTGAAAAGGATCAGATTTGGCCAGAGTGATTAACTCAGGGTCGACAAAGAATTCGTAATCCTTATCGGTCACAAAGATAGGCGAAGTAGCAATCTTCGGGTCGTATTTCATCCTAGCATTCATAGATTTTTGTTTCCACTTGCGCAGTAATTTCTCAACATCATAGCTATCCTTACATGCAAGAAAATCCTCAGCTATCTCTCCCTCCATAACATAACGCGTATCAGGCATATCAGGCAATTTAGGCAATTCAGGCATAGGAGAGCTAGTTCTAGCAGGCAAAATAGTAGGTTCTACTTCAATAGTATCAGCAGTTTCAGAAGTATCATCACATCTAGCAGCAACTCTAGCAATATGTGCATCAAGGAATGCACCTAGTGGCAAATCAGTATCAAACATAGCATCATCAGGCACAGTATCAAGCATAGCATCATCAGGCACGGTATCAAGGATAGCATCATCAGGCATAGTATCAAGCATAGCATCATAACGCATAGTATCAAGCATAGCATCATCAGGCATAGTATCAAGCATAGCATCATCATAAGCATCATGGTCAGCAGAAGTAGCATCATCATGCACACGCTACATATCAAGATTTCTAGCAGGAGGTGATGTCACAAACTTACTCATAACTGAAGGTGAATCAAGTGCAGAGCTAGATGGCAGTTCCTTACATGTCCTCGTAGTGGAAGGCAAGATTTCAGTTCTTGGATCTTTCAGATTCTTCATAGTGACCAGCAGACGTCAATCCCAAGTGACTCAGAGAATATAGATGTGCTTCCCCGGCAATGGCGCCAGAAAATAGTCTTGATAACCCACAAGTGTAGGGGATCGCAACAGTTTTCTAGGGTAGAGTATTCAACCCAAATTTATTGATTCGACACAAGGGGAAGCGAAAGAATATTCTCAAGTATTAGCAGCTAAGTTTCTCAGATTCAACCACACCAGAACGATTAGTGTCTGCAAGCAAAGTATCAGTAGCAAAGTAGTATGATAGCAATTGTGTCAGAAAAATATCTCTTGACGGCTGACTATTCCTAACTGTTGTATCAATGACGCCAGTAAATAGCACGAGGACGGGGAACTATTCTTCCCAGGAAACGGCTCCAGAAAAGTCTTGCAACAAGTAACAGCAAAGCTGCAAGTAACAACACTAGTGACAGCAGTAGCAAGGAACAGCAGTAGTGACAGCAGTAGCAGCAGCAGTAGTAACAGTAGCAACAGCAAAGTAACGTAGAAAGGACCAGTAGTAAAAGACTCGTAGGCAGTGGATCGGTGATGGATGAGTATGACGGATGTGATTCATCATGTAACAGCTATAACACGGAGAGATAAGTAACTAGCTCCCAATCGTCAATCTAATGTAGGCATGTATTCCGTATGTAGTCATACGTGCTTAGGGAAAACAACTTGCATGACATCTATTGTCCATCCCTCCCGTGGCAGCGGGGTCCTAATGGAAACTATGGGATATTAAGGTTCTCCTTTTAATAAAGAACCGGACCAACGCATTAACACTTGGTGAATACATGAATTCCTCATACTATGGTCATCTCCGGGAGTGGTTCCGGCTATTGTCACTCCAGGGTTGCCGGGTCATAACACATAGTAGGTGACTACAACTTGCAAGATAGGATCTAAAACACAAATATATTAGCGACAACATAATAAGTTCAGACCTGAAATCATGGTACTCGGGCCCTAGTTACAAGCATTAAGCATGGCAAAGTAGTAGCAACATCAATCTCAGAACATAGTGGATACTAGGGATCAATCCCCGTCAAAACTAACTCGATTACATGATAGATCTCATCCAACTCATCACCGTCCAGCAAGCCTACGATGAGATTACTCACGAACGGTGAAGAGCATCATGGAATTGTCGATGGAGGAAGGTTGATGATGACGATGGCGACGATTTCCCCTCTCCGGAGCCAAAAATGGACTCCAGATCTGCCCTCCAGATGAAGAACAGGAGGTGGCGGCGCCTTCGTATTGTAAAACGCGATGAATCCTTCTCTCTAATTTTTGTCTGGGCGAGACGGAAGATATAGAGCTGAGTTTGGAGGCGGTGGTGACACGTGGGCCCCACAAGCCCTCACGGCGCGGCCAGGGGGGTGGCCGCAGCCTGTGGGCTTGTGGCCCACTAGCACACCTCCTCCGATGTATCTTTGCGCAGGTATTTTTCATTTATTCCAGAAAAATTCTCCATAAATTTTCAGGACATTCCGAGAACTTTTATTTCTGCACAAAAACAACAGCATGGCAATTTTGCTGAAAACAACGTTAGTCCAGGTTAGTTCCATTCAAATCATGCAAATAGAGTCCAAAACAAGGGCAAAAGAGTTCAAAAAAGTAGATACGACGGAGACGTATCAGGGTCTCAAAGTGAGGAGCTTCAAGAAGAAGCTCGAAGCTTGCGGCCGGGGTTGGGTCGACGAGCTCCCGTCGGTACTGTGGTCCATCCGCACCACTGCAACCAAACCCACCAGTGGAACCCCTTTCTTCCTCGTCTATGGAGCAGAGGTGGTCCTTCCCCACGAAATCAGGCACAGGTCCCCGCGGGTCTTGGCGTTCGATGAGGAGCACCGAGAGGCTGCGCGGGGGACAGACCTCGTACTTGGAGAGGATGCACGCCGCCGGGCCTCTCTCCAAGCCGTGAGGTACCAGTAGGCCTTGCAGCGCTACCACTGCCGCAAAATCCGCTCCACGACCCTCGAAGTCGCCGATCTCATCCTGAGGCGGGTCCAATCCAGGGAAGGCTTGCATAAGCTTTCGCCCATGTGGGAAGGCATTCAAGGTCGTCCACGTCTCTAGGCTTGTCTCCGTGTGTTTGGAGACTCAAGATGGAGTTCCAATCCAGAACGCCTGGAACATCCAGCACCTCCACAAGTTCTATCCGTGACGACTCTGCACTGCCTCCGTGCTGCCTGTGCATCGACCCTGCATCATCCTTCAATTCTTCCAGAACCTACTTCTTCCCGTGACACTCTCACGTAATAACCAGTTGGGGTTGTATATGACCAGGGCCCCCCGAGGACACGGAAGGGGTCCATCCCATGCCTAGTGAGGAAGGAGGAAATCAACAGTCTATCAATGACTTTCGGAATAAGGCACCTAATGCCTCGGGGGTAGGGACACTCGCGAGGCCAAAGCGTCCTCGCGACCTCCCAAATACACCCCCACCGTGACACTCTCACGTAATAACGAGCCAAGGATGTATCCGCCCAGGGGACCCCGAGAACGCGGAAGGGTCCACCCCACGCCTAGTGGAAGCCCTATGCTCAGCTCTGGGGGCGATGGAGGCGGAGAATAGATTAGGTGGCGAATGTGGCTTGCATTTGCTTTTTTCTGGCTTCCATTTGCCTGTATTTATGAAATCAAAACTCGGGGCCTTTCCAAATGAAGCTTTTGCAAAAACTTATTTTCCCTACAACTCTTCGCAGCACGTTATTTTCCTCTTTGTTGAGCATCCATCTGCCCTCACCTGCTCGTACCCCACGAGCGGGGGCTGGGGGCACGGTGCCGGCACCTCGCCAAGGCCTTGGCGCCCAAATCCACGTGTGGTACTCACTGACCAGTGAGCAGACTCATGCCAACTAGTACTCGCTCAAGAGTCCTATTCGCGGCTCGGCGCACCATCCTGGAGAGGGAACAACATTTGGTCTTTTCTCACAATAGTTGTTTATCTTGGGACAGTTTGAGCGCATAAGGGGGCTCTTGAGCATCACACCTCAGGAGCCTTACCGGTCACAAAGCCACCTGGCACCCTGGTGCCGGGGCCCGGCCCCGTGAGGAACCACCTTGGAAATGGGACGCGCCTCACGACGACACGGAAATGTGTGGGACTGGAACCTGCCGACGCAGAGCTTCGTGAATGCATAATAGGGACCTCCAAAAATGGAACTCGCGAGGGCCTCTTGAACATCTAAGAGGGCTCCTGAGCATCACGCCTGAGTAACCATACCGGTCGCAAAGCCACCTGGTACCCGCGTGCCACGGCCTTGTTCCGCGAGGAGCGACCTTGACAAGTCGCGCCTCGCGGCAGGGAAATGTGCGGGACTGGGACCTGTCGACGTAGAGCTGCTTGCATGTCTAAGGGGGCTCCTGAGCACAACGCCTCGGGAGCCTTACCGGTCACAAAGCCACCTGGAAACCTGGTGCCAAGGCTTTGCCCCGTAAGGAACGACCTTGGTAACGGGTCGCGCCCCATGGCGGCAGGGAGATGTGCGGGACCGGGGACAGCTGACATAGAGCATCGACCCACTTCACCTGCAGCAAGGAAAAGACCAACCGACCAACAGGCCCCCCCCCGAGCTCCACAGTCATGCATTACAAGAAAGGAGCTCCCTGCAAGCATATCAAGCTAAGTATCTAAATCAGCAGGGAAGCAACATCACTAACAAAAGGGGGCGGCCGCCCAAATCCATTACATGCCCGAAGGGCCTATCCCTATTACTATGCATGCAGGGTCAAAAGCAAGGAGGAGACACCTAGCGATGGAGATCCCAGAGGAGGGTTGCCGCCCCTGATGCTCGGCACCCTGATACGTCTCCAACGTATCTAATTTTTTATGGTTTCATGCTATTATCTCGTCAAACTTTGGATGTTTTGCATCCCTTTTAAATATTTTTTCGAACTAACTTATTAACTCAGTACTAAGTGCCAGTTCCTGTTTTTTCCATGTTTTTGACCCCTTTCAGAGGAGATTTTGAAAAGGAGTCCAAACGGAAGAAAATCCCCGAAAAGATTTTTTTGGAACAGAAGAAGATCAGGGAGCTTGGGAGCCAAGGCAAGGGAGCCCAGGGGCCCCACAAGCCCCCACCCCGCGGCCAGGGGGTGGTCGCACATCCAGGCTTGTGGGCCCCCTGGGCGCCCTCTGCCCTAGGACTTTCGCCTATGTATTCCCATAAATTCCAGAAAAAATTAGGAGATCATCGAAATCACTTTTCCGCCGCCGCAAGCTTCTGTCTCCGCAAGATCCCATCTGGGGCACGTTCTGGTGCCCTGCCGGAGGGGGATTCAGACATGGAGGGCTTCTTCATCAACACCATGACCTCTCCGATGATGCGTGAGTAGTTCACCATAGACCTACGGGTCCATAGCTAGTAACTAGATGGCTTCTTCTCTCTCTTGGATCTTCAATACAAAGTTCTCCATGATCTTCATGGAGATCTATCCGATGTAATCTTCTTTTGCGGTGTGTTTGTCGAGATCCGATGAATTGTGGATTTATGATCAGATTATCTATGAATCTTATTTGAGTTTCTTGTTATCTCTCTTATGCATGATTTCATATCCTTGTAATTCTCTTTGAGTTGTGGATTTTGTCTGGCCAACTAGATCTATGATTCTTGCAATGGGAGAAGTGCTTGGTTTTGGGTTCATACCGTGCGGTGACCTCACCCAGTGAAAGAAGGGGTAGCAAGGCACGCATCGTGTTGTTGCCATCAAGGGTAAAAAGATGGGGTTTTCATCATTGGTTTCAGATTATCCCTCTACATCATGTCATCTTGCTTAAAGCGTTACTCTGTTTGTCATGAACTCAATACACTAGATGCATGTTGGATAGTGGTCGATGTGTGGAGTAATAGTAGTAGATGCAGAAAGTATCAGTCTACTTGTCTCGGACGTGATGCCTATATGTATGATCATTGCCTTAGATATCGTCATGACTTTGCGCGATTCTATCAATTGCTCGACAGTAATTTGTTCACCCACCGTAATACTTGCTATTTTGAGAGAAGCCTCTAGTGAACAGTATGGCCCCCAGGGTCTACTCCACACCATATTTTCAGCCTTCCACTTTTTACTTTGTTGCACTTTCCTCCTTCAGATCTCACTTTGCAAACAATCTTGAAGGGATTGACAACCCCTTTGAAGCATTGGGTGCAAGCTTGTTTGTGTTTGCGCAGGTACTCTCGACTTGACGAGACCCTCCTTCTGGATAGATACCTTAGTTCTCAAACTGAGGGAAATACTTACTGCTCCTGTGCTGCATCACCCTTTCCTCTTCAAGGTAAAAACCAACGCAAGCCCAGCCTCTCTCAACGTGTCAATTTTTGGCGTTGTTGTCTATAGTAGAAGAATTTCTCGTGCCGTTTCCGGGGAGGAAGATCAAGTCAAGAACTCATCCAAGTAGGTGTCGCAAACTCATCTCTTGCATTTACTTTGTTTGCCAGTTGCCTCTCGTTTTCCTCTCCCCCAATTCACCAATTTGCCATTTTTGTTTGCCTTTTTTTGTTTGCCTTTTTCGTTCACCCTTTTCTCTCGCTTGCTTTCTGTTTGCTTGTGTGCCATGTGCCTTCAATATGCTTGCATCTTCGCTTGCTGAAAATCTAGTGATATGGATCCTCATCCACTTGCTAATCTCTTTAAGAGATCCAATTATGTTGATCCAATTGCTAGTGAGTTGAGTGCACTTGACTATCTTTATGGAGTTTTGCTTGAGATGAGTGAATCTGAAAATTGTGAGGAAGAAATTTATGAAGTGATTCACAAGGGTTCCTTGGATGAAAAGCATGATTGCAATGGTTTCACTATAAATTCTATTAGTGACAATCATGCTAAAAATATGCAAAACCCTAAGCTTGGGGATGCTAGTTTTGCTATGTCCACTACTTGTTGCAATGAGCATGAGTGGGGCGATGATTTTTCTTATGATCTTGAAAATTTGTTTAAGCCTCATGATGAATATGATATTTGCAATATTATTGAAAGTGGGTTTGGAGAAGTCATGACTTTAGTTGATGATAATCCCACTATTTTTTAAGAGCGTCAACTTTGCATGCATGTGGATCATGAAAAGAATATCCCTTGTGATGGCTATCTTGTTGAATTTGATTATGATCGCACATGTAATTGCTATGAGAGAGGAAAATATTGTGGTAGAAACTTTCATGATACCAAATTACCTCTCGTTATGTGGAGATTGCTATCGTCTCTTTCTTCTTCCTTGCATATGGCAACTATTGGTTGTCTTGACAATCTGTTTTTCTATAAAATGCCTATGCGTAGTAAGTATATTAGACTTAGATGTGATTTTCACATGCTTTATGATGCTCTCGTTGTGCTTCAATTCTTGTCTTTTGTGCGAGCATCTTTGATTTATCAATGCCTAGCTAAGGGCGTTAAACAATAGCGCTTGTTGGGAGGCAACCCAATGAATTTATCTTTCTCTTTCTGTTTTGTTGCGTCCACACTTTCATAATTCTGTTGTGATTGTGCTTTTTGTGTTTCTTTTTGTGTTTGAGCCAAGCAAAGCCTTTATGACTAGTCTTGGTAATGGTTGTTTGATCCTGCTGGAAAAAGACAGAAACTTTTTGCTCACGAGATGATTTTTTCATTTTCATTCAGAAAACGATTTTGATTTGATTCTTTTTTATTCTAATTGATATGCTTTTTTCCCACGCCATTGTAATTTTTCAGATTTTTTGAGGTACCAGAAGTATACGAAGTATACAGATTGCTACAGACTGGTATGTTTTTGACAGATTCTGTTTTTGTTGAGTTGGTTGCTTGTTTTGATGAAACTATGGTTAGTATCGGGGGGTACTAGCCATGGAAAAGTGAGAATACAGTATCCCATCATCAATATAGATAGAATTCAAGTTTGCTACAGTACCAAAAGAAGTGGTAGTTTGTTTTCTTGTACTAATGTTATCACAAGTTTCTGTTTAAGTTTTGTGTTGTGAAGTTTTCAAGTTTTGGGTGATGTTCTCATGGACAAAGAGGTAAGGAGTGGAAAGATCTCAAGCTTGGGGATGCCCAAGGCATCCCAAGCCAAATTCAAGGACACCAAAAAGCCTAAGCTTGGGGATGCCCCGGGAAGGCATCCCCTCTTTCGTCTTCAATCCATCGGTAACATTACTTGGAGCTATATTTTTATTCACCACATGGTATGTGTTTTGCTTGGAGCGTCTTGTATCATAGGAGTCTTTTCTTCTTGTTTAGTCACAATCATCCTTGCTGCACACCTTTTTGAGAGAGAGAGACATGCAATCATCGTGATTTTGCTAGAATGCTCATAGTGCTTCACTTATATCTTTTGAGCTATATACTTTTTCTCTAGTGCTTTACCTATATCTTTTGAGCTAGATACTTTTTCTCTTATGCTTCACTTATATCTTTTGAGATAGACACTTTTGCTCTTGTGCTTCACTTATATCTTTAGAGCACGGCGGTGCGTGATTTGGTAGTTGGCTTATGCTATGAAAGTAACCCCAAAAGTGATAGATACCCAAAGAGGATGCAAAAACCTCCATCTTCATGTGCATTGAGTAGAAAGAGAAGTTTTGATTCCTCTCAAATAGTTTTGAGAGATGGATTTGGTAATCTTAAAAGCTATGTTAGTAGGGTGTTGTGAATCTAGAAATACTTGTGTTGAAGTTAGTGATTCCCGTAGCATGCATGTATGGTGAACCGCTATGTTAGGAAGTCGGAGCATAATTGATCTATTGATTGTCATCCTTTGTGTTGACGTCGGGATCGCGTGATGGCTAATACCTACCAACCCTTCCCCTCGGAGTATGCGTTTAGCACTTTGTTTCGATTACTAATAAAAACTTTCGCAATAAGTATGTGAGTTCTTCATGACTAATGTGAGTCCATGGTATAGATGCACTTTCACCTTCCACCATTGCTAGCCTCTCTAGTGCCGCGCAATTCTCGCCGGTGCACAAACCCACCAAATTCCTTCCTCAAAACAGCCACCATACCTACCTACTATGGCATTTTCATAGCCATTCCGAGATATATTGCCATGCAACCCCCACCGTTCTGTCTCATGACTTGTGCCGTCACTCTCATATTGCCATTGCATGATCGTAAGATAGCTAGCGAGATGTTTCAACGTCATACCCCATGCTAGATCATTGCACATCCCGATACACTTCTGGAGGCATTTCCTATGGAGTCATCATCATTGTGATCTTTGAGCTCTGAGTAAATAAAAGTGTGATGATCATCATTATTAGAGCATTGTCCCATGTGAGGAAATAAAAAAAGAGCCCAAAGAGCCCAAAAACAAAAACAAAGAGAAAATAAAAAAATAGAAAAAAAGAGGCCTAAGAGCCCAAATGAAAAAAGAGAGAAAAAGAGAGAAGGGACAATGCTACTATCTTTTTCCACACTTGTGCTTCATATTAGCACCATGTTCTTCATGATTGAGAGCTTCTTGCTTTGACACTACCATATGCTAGTGGGAATCTTCATTATATAACTTGGCTTGTATATTCCAATGATGGGCTTCCTCAAATTTGCCCTAGGTCTTAGTGAGCAAGCAAGTTGGATGCACACCCACTAGTTTTTCGTTTAGGCTTTCACATACTTATAGCTCTAGTGCATCTCTTGTATGGCAATCCCTACTCAAATACATTGATATCTATTAATGGGCATCTCCATAGCCTATTGATACGCCGAGTCAATGTGACCATCTCCTCCTTTTTGTCTCACAACCACCACCACATTCAATTCCACCTATAGTGTTATATCCATGGCCCGCGCTCATGTATTGTGTGATAGTTATAAAAAGTTTGAGAAAGTAACAGCGCGAAAACAATTACTTGGCCAATTCCGGGGTTGTGCGTGATTTACATTAGTTGTGTGAGTATGATGGAGCATAGCCAGACTATATGATTTTGTAGGGATAACTTTCTTTGGCCTTGTTATTTTGAAAGTTCATGATTACTTTGCTAGTTTGCTTGAAGTATTAATGTTTTCATGTCAATAGCAAACTATTTTTTTTGAATCTTACGGATCTGAACATTCATGTCACGTGAAAGAAGTTGCAAAGGACAACTATGCTAGGTAGCATTCCACATCAAAAATTCATTCTTTATCACTTCCCTACTCGAGGACGAGCAGGAGTTAAGCTTGGCGATGCTTGATACGTCTCCAACGTATCTATAACTTTTGATGGTTTCATGCTATTATCTTGTCAAACGTTGGATGTTTTGCATGCCTTTTATATATTTTTTGGGACTAACTTATTAACTCAGTGCCAAGTGCCAGTTCCTGTTTTTTCCATGTTTTTGACCACTTTCAGAGGAGATTTTGAAACGGAGTCCAAACGGAAGAAAATCCCCGAAAAGATTTTTTTTGGAACGGAAGAAGATCAGGGAGCTGGGGAGCCAAGGCAGGGGAGCCCCAGGGGCCCCACAAGCCCCCACCCCACGGCTAGGGGGTGGTCGCGCCATCCAGGCTTGTGGGCCCCCTGGGAGACCTCTGCCCTAGGACTTTCGCCTATATATTCCCATAAATTCCAGAAAAAATTAGAAGATCATCGAAATCACTTTTCCACCGCCGCAAGCTTCTGTCTCCGCAAGGTCCCATCTGGGGCACGTTTTGGTGCCCTGCCGGAGGGGGATTCGGACACGGAGGGCTTCTTCATCAACACCATGACCTCTCTGATGATGCGTGAGTAGTTCACCATAGACCTACGGGTCCATAGCTAGTAACTAGATGGCTTCTTCTCTCTCTTGGATCTTCAATACAAAGTTCTCCATGATCTTCATGGAGATCTATCCGATGTAATCTTATTTTGCGCTGTGTTTGTCGAGATCCGATGAATTGTGGATTTATGATCAGATTATCTATGAATCTTATTTGAGTTTCTTCTCATCTCTCTTATGCATGATTTCATATCCTTGTAATTCTCTTGGAGTTGTGGGTTTTGTCTGGCCAACTAGATCTATGATCCTTGCAATGGGAGAAGTGCTTGGTTTTGGGTTCATACCGTGCAGTGACCTCACCCAGTGACACAAGGGGTAGCGAGGCGCGCATCCTGTTGTTGCCATCAAGGGTAAAAAGATGGGGTTTTCATCATTGGTTTAAGATTATCCCTCTACATCATGTCATCTTGCTGAAAGCGTTACTTTCTTCGTCATAAACTCAATACACTAGATGCATGCTGGATAGCGGTCGATGTGTGGGGTAATAGTAGTAGATGCAGAAAGTATCGGTCTACTTGTCTCGGACGTGATCTAAGGCAATGATCATACATGTAGGCATCACGTCCGAGACAAGTAGACCGATACGTTTTGCATCTACTACTATTACTCCACACATCAACCGCTATACAACATGCATCTAGTGTATTGAGTTCATGACGAACAGAGTAATGCCTTAAGCAAGATGACATGATGTAGAGGGATAAACTCAAACCAATGATGAAACCCCATCTTTTTACCCTTGATGGCAACAACACGATGCGTGCCTCGCTACCCCTTCTGTCACTGGGTGAGGTCACCGCACGGTATGAACCCAAAACCAAGAACTTCTCCCATTGCAAGAATAATAGACCAAGTTGGCCAAACAAAACCCACAACTCGAAGAGAATTACAAGGATATGAAATCGTGCATAAGAGAGATCAGAAGAAACTCAAATAAGATTCATAGATAATCTGATCATAAATCCACAATTCATGGGATCTCGACAAACACACCGCAAAAGAAGATTACATCGGATAGATCTCCATGAAGATCATGGAGAACTTTGTATTGAGGATCCAAGAGAGAGAAGAAGCCATCTAGCTACTAGCTATGGACCCGTAGGTCTATGGTGACCTACTCACGCATCATCGGAGAGGTCATGGTGTTGATGACGAAGCCCTCTGTATCCGAATCTCCCCTCCGTTAGGGCACCAGAACGTGCCCCAGATGGGATCTTGCGGAGACAGAAGCTTGCTGCGGCGGAAAAGTGTTTTCGTTGATCTCTTGATTTTTTTGGGATTTTAGGGAATCTATAGGCGAAGGAGCTAGGGCAGGGGAGGCCCAGGGAGCCCACAAGCCTGGGAGGTGCGAGTCCCCCCCTCGCCATACCATGGGGGCTTGTGGCCTCCCCCGGGACTCTGTGCCTTGGTTCCCAAGCTTTCTTTGTATCTTCTGTTCCGGAAAAAATCTTTTCGGAAGTTTTATTCCGTTTGGACTCCGTTTAAAATCCTCCTCTGAAAAGTGTCAAAAACACGGAAAAAACAGGAACTGGCACTTGGCACTGAGTTAATAAGTTAGTCCCAAAAAAGATATAAAAGGTATACAAAACATCCAAAGTTTGACAAGATAATAGCATGAAACCATCAAAAATTATAGATACGTTGGAGACGCATAAAGCATCCCCAAGCTTAACTCCTGCTCGTCCTCGAGTAGGGAAGTGATAGAGACCGAATTTTTGATGTGGAATGTTACCTAGAATAGTTGTCCTTTGTAACTTCTTTCATGTGACATGAATGTTCAGATCCGTAAGATTCAAAATAATAGTTTGCTATTGACATGAAGACAATAATACTTCAAGCAAACTAGCAAGGTAATCATGAACTTTTGAAATAACAAGGCCAGAGAAAGTTATCCCTACAAAATCATGTAGTCTGGCTATGCTCCATCATCCCCACACAACTAATTTAAATCATGCACAACCCCGGTATTTGCAAAGTAATTGTTTTCGCACTCTTACTTTCTCAAACCTTTTTCAACTATCACGCAATACATGAGCGTGAGCCATGGATATAGCACTATAGGTGGAATAGATTGTGGTGGTGGTTGTGAGACAAAAAGGAGGAGACGGTCACATTGACTCGGCGTATCAAAGGGTTATGGAGATACCCATTAATAGATATCAATCTGAATGAGTAGGGATTTCCATACAAATGATGCACGAGAGCTATAAGTGTGTGAAAGCTCAAAAGGAGAACTAGTGGGTGTGCATCCAACTTGCTTGCTCACGAAGACCTAGGGCAATTTTGAGGAAGCCCATCATTGGAATATACAAGCCAAGTTATAAAATAAAGATTCCAACTAGTATATGGTGGTGACAAAGCAAGAGGATCTCAATCATGAAGAAATGGTGCTATTATGAAGCACAAGTGTGGAAAAAGATAGTAGCATCGTCCCTTCTCTCTTTTTCTCTCTTTTTTATTATTATTTGGGCTCTTTGGCCTCTCTTTTTTTTGTGGGAAACTTTGGCATCTTTTTTTTATTTCCTCACATGGGACAATTCTCTATTAATGATGATCATCACACTTTTATTTACTCATAGCTTAAAGCTCAGAACGATGATGACTCTATAGGAAATGCCTCCGGCAGTGTACCGGGATGTGCAACAATCTAGCTTGGTGTATGACGTTGAAACATCTCTCTAGCTATCTTACGATCATGCAATGGCAATATGAGAGTGACGACATAAGTCATGAGACGGAACGGTGGGAGTTGCATGGCAATATATCTCGGAATGGTTATAAAAATGCCATAGTAGGTAGGTATGGTGGCTGTTTTGAGGAAGGCATATGGTGGGTTTGTGCATCGGCGAAAATTGAGAGATACTAGAGAGGCTAGCAATGGTGGAAGGTGAAAATGCATCTATACCATGGACTCACATTAGTCATGAAGAACTCACATACTTATTGCGAAAGTTTTTATTAGTAATTGAAACAAAGTGCTAAACGCATACTCCTAGGGGAAGGGTTGGTAGGTGTAAACCATCGCGCGATCCCGACCGCAACACAAAGGATGACAACCAATAGATCAATTATGCTCTGACTTCCTAACATAGCGGTTCACCATACGTGCATGTTACGGGAATCACTAACTTCAACACAAGTATTTCTAGATTCACAACACCCTACTAACATAATTCTTAATATTACCAAAACCACGTCTAAAAACTAATTGAGAGGAATCAAACTTCACTTTCTACTCAATGCACATGAAGATGGAGGTTTTTGTATCCTCTTTGGGTACCTATCACCTTTGGGACTACTTTCATAACAAAAACCAACTACCAAGTCACGCACCGCCGTGCTCTAAAAGATCTAAGTGAAGCACATAGAGCAAAATTATCTAGCTCAAATGATATAAGTGAAGAACGATGAGCATTCTAGCAAATTCACGATGAGTGCATGTCTCTCTCAAAAGGTGTGCAGCAAGGATGATTGTGACACAACAAAAAGAAAAGACTCCTACGATACAAGACTAACCAAGCAAAACACATACCATGTGGTGAATAAAATATAGCTCCAAGTAATGTTACCGATGGATTGAAGACGAAAGAGGGGATGCCTTCCCGGGGTATCCCCAAGCTTAGGCTTTTTTTGTCCTTGAATTTGGCTTGGGATGCCTTGGGCATCCCCAAGTTTGAGCTCTTTCCACTCGTTATCCCTTTGTCCATGAGAACATCACCCAAAACTTGAAAACTTCACAACACAAAACTTAAACAGAAACTCGTGATATCATTGGCACAATAAAACAAACTACCACCTCTTTAGGTACTTTGGAAATCTTGATTTCTATTCATATTGGTGTTAGATTACTGTATTCTCACTTTTCCATGGCTAGTACCCCCGATGCAATCCATAGTTTCATCAAAACAAGCAACCAACTCAACAAAAACAGAATATGTCAAAAACAGACCAGTCTGTAGCAATCTGTATACTTCGTATACTTCTGGTACCTCAAAAATTCTGAAAACTTACGAATGTGTGAAAAAAAGGCATATCAACCAGTAGCAAAACGAATCAAATCAAAAGCTCTTTCTGAATAAAAATGAAAAATAATCTCGTGAGCGAAAAGTTTCTGTCTTTTTCCAACAGGATCAAACAACCATCACCAAGACTAGTCATAATGGTTTTGCTTGGCTCAAACACAAAAATAAACACAAAAAACACAATCATAATAGAATTATGCTGGTGTGGACGCAACAAAACAGAAATAAAAAGATAAATTCATCGGGTTGCCTTCCAACAAGCGCTATTGTTTAACGCCCTTAGCTAGGCATTGATAATTGAGTGATGCTCACACAAAAGACAAGAATTGAAGCACAACGAGAGCATCATAAAGCATGTGAAAATCACATCTAAGTCTAACATACTTCCTATGCATAGGCATTTTATAGGAAAACAGATTGTCATGACAACCAATAGTTGCCATATGCAAGGAAGAAGAAAGAGACAATAGCAATATCCACATAACAAGAGGTAATTTGGTAACATGAAACTTTCTACCACAATATTTTCCTCTCTCATAGCAATTACATGTGGGATCATAATCAAATTCAACAAAATAGCTATTATAAAGGATATTCTTCTCATGATCCACATGCATGCAAAGTTGACGCTCTTCAAAAATAGTGGGATTATCATCAACTAATGTCATGACTTCTCCAAACCCACTTTCCATATTATTGCAAATATCATTGCAACAAGTAGTGGACATAGCAAAACTAGCATCCCCAAGCTTAGGGTTTTGCATATTTTTAGCATGATTGTCATTAATAGAATTTATAATGAAATCATTGCAATCATGCTTTTCATTCAAGGAGCCCTCGTGAATCATTTCATAAATTTCTTCATCTCAATTTTCAGATTCATGCATCTCAAGCAAAACTCCATAGAGAAAGTCAAGTACACTCAACTCACTAGAAAAAGGCAAAAAAAATTGTAAATTTTTGTTTTTCAAAAGTGGGGGAGAGGAAAACGAGAGGCAAAAAAGTAAATGCAAGAGATGAGTTTGCGACATTTACTTGGATGAGTTCTTGACTTGATCCTCCCCGGCAAGGGCGCTAGAAATCCTTCTGCTACTTCTCAAACAACAGCGCCAGAAATTGGCACGTTGACGGACACTTGGCTTGCGTTGGTTTTTCCCTTCAAGACGAAAGGGTGATGCAGCATAGGAGCAGTAAGTATTTCCCTCAGTTTGAGAACCAAGGTATCAATCCAGTAGGAGAATCTCGACAAGTCCAGAGTACCTGCGCAAACACAAAAGAGCTTGCACCCAACGCTGTAAAGGGGTTGTCAATCCCTTCAAGATTGATTGCAAAGTGAGATCTAAAGGCGGAAAGTGCAACAAAGTAAAAGAGTAAGGCTGAAAATATGGTATGAAGTAGACTAGGGGGCCATAGTGTTCACTAGAGGCTTCTCTCAAAATAGCAAATATTACGGTGGGTGAACAAATTACTATCGAGCAATTGATAGAACCGTGCAAAGTCATGACGATATCTAAGTCAATGATCATACATATAGGCATCACGTCCGAGACAAGTAGACCGATACTTTCTGCATCTACTACTATTACTCCACACATCGACCGTTATCCAGCATGCATCTAGTCTATTGAGTTCATGACGAACAGAGTAACGCCTTAAGCAAGATGACATGATGTAGAGGGATAAACTCAAACCAATGATGTAAACCCCATCTTTTTACCCTCGATGGCAACAACACGATGTGTGCCTCACTGCCCCTTCTGTCACTGGGTGAGGTCACTGCACGGTATGAACCCAAAACCAAGCACTTCTCCCATTGCAAGAATCAAAGATCAAGTTGGCCAAACAAAACCCACAACTCGAAGAGAATTAAAAGGATATAAAATCATGCATAAGAGGGATCAAAAGAAACTCAAAGAAGATTCATAGATGATCTGATCATAAATCCACAATTCATCGGATCTCGACAAACACACCGCAAAAGAAGATTACATCGGATAGATCTCCATGAAGATCATGGAGAACTTTGTATTGAAGATCCAAGAGAGAGAAGAAGCCATCTAGCTACTAGCTATGGACACGTAGGTCTATGGTGAACTACTCATGCATCATCGAAGAGGTCATGGTGTTGATGAAGAAGCCCTCCGTATCCGAATATCCCCTCCGACAGGGCACCAGAACGTGCCCCAGATGGGATCGTGCGAAGACAGAAGCTTGCGGTGGCGGAAAAGTGTTTTTGTTGATCTCTTGATTTTTTGGGGGATTTTAGGGAATTTATAGGCGAAGCAGCAAGGGCAGGGGAGTCCCAAGGAGCCCACAAGCCTGGGAGGTGCGGGCCCCCCCTGGCCGCACCATGGGGGCTTGTGGCCTCCCCCGGGACTCCCTGCCTTGGTTCCCAAGCTTTCTGCGTATCTTCTATTCCGGAAAAAAATCTTTTCGGAAGTTTTATTCCGTTTGGACTTCGTTTAAAATCCTCCTCTGAAAAGGGTCAAAAACACGGAAAAAACAGGAACTGGCACTTGGCACTGAGTTAATAAGTTAGTCCCAATAAAGATATAAAAGGCATACAAAACATCCAAAGTTTGACGAGATAATAGCATGAAACCATCAAAAATTATAGATACGTTGGAGACGTATCAAGATCCAACGTTGATCTCCCGCGTACACCATCATCAACCGCGAGCTAGTTCGATGCAACGTAACCGGCGTATTCCAACGTTGCGTCGAATCAGAGAAAGGGCAAGAAATTCTCAAGGACATACACCAGGGTGAGTGCGGGCATAATGCCGCCTCCAGAACCCTGGTGGCCAAAGAGTTCCGCCATGGATTCTACTGGCCCACGGCCCTGGAAGAGGCCACAGCCCTGGTCGACAAGTGTGAAGGATGTCAGCGCTTCAGTGCGCAAAGCCACTTGCCGGCCTCGGTCCTCAAGACCATTCCCTTGTCATGGCCCTTTGCCGTCTGGGGGTTGGATATGGTGGGACTCCCAAGACGGCTCAAGGCGGCATGACGCATCTCCTGGTAGCCGTCAATAAATTCACCAAGTGGATTGATGCCAGGCCAATCAAGAAGCTTGACGGTCCCACGGTCGTCAAGTTCGTCAAGGACATCTCCGTCCGCTATGGCGTCCCCCACAGCATCATCACTGACAATGGCACCAACTTTGGCTCGATTTGGCGTCGGTGGCGCACCCGCAGTCAAACGGCCAGGCTGAAAGGGCATGCGGCCTAATCCTGGCCAGCATCAAGCCAAGACTCATGGCGCCGCTCGTCAGGTCAGCCGGCTATTGGATCGAAGAGTTGTCGGCTATACTATGGAGCCTCCACACCATGCCGGCTTCACGCCATTCTTCCTTGTATATGGGTCCGAGGCAATCATCCCTACGGATGTCGAGTTCGACTCACCTCGTGTCACCCTATACACAGAGGCGGATGCAAAATAGGCAAGAGAAGACGACGTCGATCTACTCGAGGAGGCACGGGAGCTGGCCTTGAGCCGGACGGCCATCTACCAGCAGAAGCTGAGGCACTACCACAGCAAAAAGATCAGGCCTCTCTCCTTTCATGAGGGGGACCTGATACTTAGAAGAATCCAGCAAACAACCGGCCAACACAAGCTCTCTTCCCCATGGGAGGGACCCTTCATCATCAGCAGGGCATTGCACAACAACGCGTACTATCTAATAGACGCCTAGAAACCACAGAAGCACAAGAGAGACGACTCCGGTGAAGAAATGGAGCGTCCATGGAACGCGGCATTTCTTCGACCATTCTACGGCTAGAACAAGAGAGAAAAAACATAAAATAAAAAAAGCTTCAGTTGGTTGCGGCTCCACCCGTGGCTCTGGCATCACCAGCAGCACCTGAGGCGGAGGCGCCAGCATTGCCACTCGCACGAGAGGTGGAGGCGCCTGCATCATCGGCTCCACCTGAGGCAGAGGCACCATCATCCGCCCGAGCACCTTTGGCACCGCCCCTTGCGGCGGAGTTTGCATCCTCTAAAGTCGTCTCGTCGGAGCTGCCATCGGCGTCCTAAAGGGCCAGCTGGAATTGATCCTGCGGGATCACGCTACCATCAGCCTCCCGCTCCAGGCTGTATTCGTTCCATGCGGAGAAGGAGGCGATGTCGCTGGCCCGCACCTGCAGCTCATCCCCGACGGCTGCCAGCACTGCTTCTATGTCGACGCGTTGTGCTACGAGCATGCTCAAGTTCATGTTTTTGTACCATGACTTGGCCAAGCGAAGCGCCATGTACGCTCCAGCTCGTGCAGCCGACGCGCGCTAGGCATCCACGCGAGAGCTTCCCGCCTCAAGCCAGCGGGGCAGCTGGCTCATCGACACCGGCTCCACCGCATCTGGCCAAAGGGCCTTCACCATCGCCAACCCGGCGTCCTGGAGTCAGGTCAAAGATGTTTCCAGCTCCCGCATGCGGGCCCTGGCGCCAAGGGCTATCTCCTCCGCGGTCCAACCGGCGGTGGCATCCAGCTCAACGCCGGCAGCACATCGCTAGTCGCGATTGGCCTCCACGGCTGCGTCCGCCACACCTCGTGTCCCTAGGAAGAGTTCTGGAAAATAGGGATGGGGGCGTGGCATGAGAAAAAAAAGAGAGAAGAGAAGCCAACGACATCAAAAAAGAACACAAGGCAAGGACGGCTCACGGTCGAGGAAGATGTCGACCTCGCTCGCCTCCTGTAGAGCCTTGCGGTACCGAACCACGTGCTCTTGAGCTAGGCAGGTGGTCTCGCCCCGAAGGACCTGGGCCGCCTCGGTCTCCTTTGCCAATTGGCCTGCGCGTCCTTTAGGGTGGCATCATGTTGCGCCTTCTCATCAAGGTGCAGCTTCTCCATGCGCTCCAGGTCGGCGGCGTGGGAGGCTTCCTTCTATGTCAAGATATTGTTATGGGCGGTGCGCAGCTGCTCCAGCTCCGTATGATGGGCCGCCTCGCGTTCCTTCTTCTCCATCTAGAGAAGTTCTACTTTCTGACGCAACTGGCCATCTTCACCATGCAAGGCGTCGTGCTCCGAGATGCTTGGTCCAGTCGGCTGATGACCCACAAGTATAGGGGATCAATCGTAGTCCTTTCGATAAGTAAGAGTGTCGGACCCAACGAGGAGCAGAAGGATCTGACAATAGGTTTTCAGCAAGGTAAAATCTGCAAGCACTGAAATTATCGGTAACAAGTGATTGTGTGGTGAGATGATTTGTAGCAAGCAACAAGTAACAAAAGTAGCAACGGTGCATCAAAGTGGCCCAATCCCTTTTGTAGCAAGGGATAAGCCTGGACAAAGTCTTATAGGAGGAAAAACGCTCCCGAGGATACACGGCAATTTCTGTCATGCTAGTTTTCATCATGTTCATATGATTCGCGTTTGTTACTTTGATAGTTTGATATGTGGGTGGACCGGCGCTTGGTTACTGCCCTTACTTGGACAAGCATCCCACTTATGATTAACCGCTCTTGCAAGCATCCGCAGCTACGAAAGAAGAATTAAGACAAAGTCTAACCATAGCATTAAACTAGTGGATCCAAATCAGCCCCTTACGAAGCAACGCATAAACTAGGGTTTAAGCTTCTGTCACTCTAGCAACACATCATCTACTTACTACTTCCCAGTGCCTTCCTCTAGGCCCAAATAATGGTGAAATGTTATGTAGTCGACGTTCACATAACACCACTAGAGGAAAAACAACATACAACACATCAAAATATCGAACGAATACCAAATTCACATGACTACTTATAGCATGACTTATCCCATGTCCTTAGGAACAAAAGTAACTACTCACAAAGCATAATCATATTCATGACCAGAGAGGTAATGAGTAGCATCAAGGATTTGAACATAAACTCTTCCACCAAATAATCCAACTAGCATCAACTACAAAGAGTAATTAACACTACTAGCAACCTTACAAGTACCAATCGGAGTCGCGAGACGGAGATTGGTTACAAGAAATGAACTAGGGTTTGGAGATGAGATGGTGCTGATGAAGATGTTGATGGTGATGAGTCCCCTCCGATGAGAGAACTGTTTGTGATGACGATGGCGATGATTTCCCCCTCCGGGAGGGAAGTTTCCCCGTCAGGATCATCCTGCCAGAGCTCTAGATTGGTTCTGCTCAAGTTCTGCCTTGTGGCGGCAGCGAATCCTCAAAAAGCCTCCTCCTGATTTTTTTTCCGGACGAAACCCTTCATATAGCAGAAGAGGCGGGCAGTGGGCTAGCTGGGTGCCCACAAGCCCACTAGGCGCGGCCAGGGAGTGGTCACACCTAGCAGGCTTGTGGCCACCTGCTCGCGCCCCTCTGGCACTTCTTCGGCCCAGTATTTTTTATAAATCCCGAAAAAAATCCTTCTTGATTTTTACGGTGTTTGGAGTTGCGCAGAATAGGTATCTCAAACTTGCTCCAATTTCAGGCCAGAATTCCAGCTGCCAGCATTCTCCCTCTTCATGTAAACCTTACAAAATAAGAGAGAAAAGGCATAAGTATTGTACCGTAAAGTGAAATAACAGCCCAAAAAGTGATAAATATCAACATGAAAGCATGATGCAAAATGGACGTATCACCGGCCTTGAAGATCGCTCGTCCGCATCTCGGTCTCTTGGAGCCGGGCCAGTAGCGCGTTGTGTGCTTGCACTTGGCTTTTATGGAGATCCTACAGCGAAAAGAAGAAAAACAAATCAAGAATAAGATTCGGCCCGACAGATTTCCAGCCGGCCTGATTCTTGGGGCCTACACCCAGTGGATGCGCTTGTGCGCCCCCACTAAAGAAAAAGAAGAAGACAAGCCGTCGCGAGTAAGATTTGGCCCGGCTAACCCTCAGCCGGCTGCTACCTCTTGAGCTTGCGTTGCTTTTTCCTTGAAGAGGAAAGGTTGATGCAGCACAGTAGCAGTAAGTATTTCCCTTAGTTTTGAGAACCAAGGTATCAATCCAGTAGGAGAATCAAGCCAAGTGTCCAGAGTACCTGCGCAAACACAAACAATCTTGAACCCAACGCTATAAAGGGGTTGTCAATCCCTTCAAGATTGATTGCAAAGTGAGATCTAAAGGAGGAAAGTGCAACGAAGTAAAAGTGTAAGGCTAAAAATATGGTGTGAAGTAGACCCGGGGGCCATAGTGTTCACTAGAGGCTTCTCTCAAAATAGAAAATATTACGGTGGGTGAACAAATTACTATCGAGCAATTGATAGAACCGCGCAAAGTCATGACGATATCTAAGGCAATGATCATACATATAGGCATCACGTCCGAGACAAGTAGACCGATACTTTCTGCATCTACTACTATTATTCCACACATCGACCGTTATCCAGCATGCATCTAGTCTATTGAGTTCATGACGAACAGAGTAATGCCTTAAGCAAGATGACATGATGTAGAGGGATAAACTCAAACCAATGATGTAAACCTCATCTTTTTACCCTCGATGGCAACAACACGATGCATGCCTCGCTACCCCTTCTGTCACTGGGTGAGGTCACCGCACGGTATGAACCCAAAACCAAGCACTTCTCCCATTGCAAGAATCATAGATCAAGTTGGCCAAACAAAACCCACAACTCGAACAGAATTACAAGGATATGAAATCATGCATATAAGAGATCAGAAGAAACTCAAATAAGATACATAAATAATCTGATCATAAATCCACAATTTATCGGATCTCGACAAACACACCACAAAAGAAGATTACATCGGATAGATCTCCATGAAGATCATGGAGAACTTTGTATTGAAGATCCAAGAGAGAGAACAAGCCATCTAGCTACTAGCTAAGGACCCGAGGGTCTATGGTGAACTACTCACGCATCATCGAAGAGGTCATGGTGTTGATGAAGAAGCCCTCCGTATCCGAATCCCCCCTCCAGCAGGGCACTAGAACGTGCCCCAGATGGGATCTTGCAGAGACAGAAGCTTGCGGCGGCGGAAAAGTATTTTCGTGGATCTCTCGCGTAGTTTTGGATTTTTCGGGAATTTATAGGCGAAAGAGGTAGGGAAAACGAGCCACAGGGGGCCCACAAGCCTGCTAGGCACGGGGCCCCCTGGCCGCGCCTAGGGGGCTTGTGGCCTCCCATGGTGGCCTCTGCCTTGGTTCTCACGCCCCGTGCGTATCTTCTATTCCGGAAAAAATCTTTTCGGAAGTTTTATTCCGTTTGGACTCCTTTAATATTCTCCTCTGAAAAGGGTCATAAACACGGAAAAAAAAGGAACTGGCACTTGGAACCAACAAAAGATATAAAAGGCATACAAAACATCCAAAGTTTGACAAGATAATAGCATGGAACCAACAAAAATTATAGATACGTTGGAGACATATCACTGCGCCGACACTCGGGGGCTACACCCAGTGGGTGCGCTGGCGCGCCCCCACTGAAGCAAAGAAGAAAAAGAAAAATCTCGACCAAAAGGTGCGATAATTAAAAAACATACCACGGTCCACTCCTCGAGGCGGTTCAGGTCTTCCCGGGCCACCAGGGCCGCCTGCGCCACCTTGTCGCGGTTGCGGGAATACACTACCACAAGCGCAGGGACCCCACTCAGTGTGGTGCCATGAGGCAAGGTCGCGTGGCTTGCCCTGGCCGCACACCAGGACTCTATGGGCCGGCTCCCAGAGAAGGGGCCGACTCCGGAGGCGGATGGGCCATGGCCAGCTCCCTCGATGCATCGGCCTGGCGAGGTGCCTGCGGATCCTGAGTCCGCACGATCTTATCCTTCACCACGAGGGTCATGTCCGTGTTAGGTGGCGGGATTTCCACTCCCGGCGCATCCATTGGTGCCTCTGGTGCGGTGTCTCTTCGAGCGTCAGATGCGTCAAGCGTCATATCAAGATCCACCTCCGCGGAGGTAGGCCCTTGCCCGGTGGCTTTGGCGGTCTCGACCGCGCTTGCTCTGGCATGAGCCGGCTCGCTGGTCTGGGCCTCCACACTCACCCGCGAAGCGGGGTCGTGCTTCGTTTTTATCGCCTCTCCTTGGTGGTTGGCTTCTGAGAGGGTCGGTTGCGCGCTTGCCGGGCTGGTCCCGGCCTGCAACTGCCTTTCGGGCCGCCTCCTCCGACGGACGGCGCTCCTACTCAATCAGCGCCTTCTGGTCGACATGAACCTCGGCCCAGGCGGATGGTTCTGCAGCGGCAGCGTCATCCTCCTCCACTCTTTGGGCTTCCCTGCTTGCAATAAATCGGTAAGGAGGGATTTTCTACCAAAGAATCAAACATGAGGGAAAGAAGAGAAGAGAAAGACAATTACTTACCCAACGGCGGATCGCTGCTTCTTCGAGCCGCCCCCGCGACCCCCAACCGGAGGCCCTGTTGCGGCTCGTTTGAGGGCCGGCTTGGCGGTAGTAGCTTGCTTGCCTTTCCGTTGCGCTCCTTCGCCCTCCATGGCCGACTCGTGGGCGGCTCGCGTTGCCGCGTCATGGGAGGGCTGGAGACCTTCTCTAGATCTTCTAGGTCTTCCACGTCGATTGCACCGTGCAATGGAGGCGACACCTCGTCATCGTCTATCCAGTCAAGCAACCCAGACACGAAAAACTCACCGGCTGGCTCGGTGCCGTTCGACTCCTCCACCTCCTCCACCTCTTCGGAGGCGGATGGTCGAAGCTCCACCTCATCCTCATCCTCGATCTCGACGGGGTCCGATGCCTCCACATCTGCAGTCGACGACTGGTAGACTTGAAGACGATGGAATCGCTGAGGACGTAGCCAGCGTCCAACGTCAGAAGCCGGATGGTATCCAAGGAAAAAACAAGAAACACAATCAATGAAGAAGCATACCGTCGGAGCCGGATGGTTTCGGTCGTAAGGGGCCATGCCCCACTCCGACTCACGGCCTTCATCCATGGAGGCAGAGGAGATCAAGTTCACCTGATGTGATATGCCGCTGACCCGCAGGTTCTTCGTCGAGAGCCGGCATGGATCATGTCGGCCACCCATGTGGGAGATCAGGTGTGGCCGGCGCTGCATACACAGGAACCGGCGTGCCACCATGGCGACAAGCAAATCTTTGGCCAGAAGGCCTCGAGTCATCAAAAGATCGAGGTGGGCGCATACCTTCTTCACCTCCGGGATCGGCTTTGGAAGAGAGCTCTTCCAGTTCAGCTTTGCGGTCGGAGGAGCGATGGCAAAAGGGGGCAGGTTGATGTAGTCGTTGAGGGGATTCACATTCTTCACGTAGAAGAATCCCCTCTACCACTTCTTCACCGAGTACTAGAGAGGAAGCTTTGAGAAGCCTAAAGCGTACAGGTGATGAACAAGGGCGGCGCCGCAAGGGGTCATCTTCATGATGCCAGGAACATCGGTCGGTGTCGACTGATGCTTGAAGAAAAACAACTGGCGCCACAAGTCCAATCGGTGTTCAATCCCCACAAACCCCTCACACACGGTGACGAAGGCCGCCAACTGGAGGACGGCATTCTGCGCAAGGTGGTGCGGCTGCAGGCCGGAGTGCACCAAGAGGTGCGAGAAGAAGTCGCTTGCGGGGAGCCTGGACCCGCGGAAGAAGTGTTCTTTGAATACTACTACTTCGCCTATGCGAGGGGTCGGAGATCCTCCGACATCAGGGAGGCGCACCGCCACGAGCTCCTCCGATGGCAGCATACGACGGTGGCAGAGCACCTCAATATGCCCGTTGGTGACATTGCTGCTTTCCCAGGCACCCCGCTCTTTCGCCTTCTCAGCGGCGGCTTGGGACATGGCGGAGCGGCGATGAGAAGCTTCAAGGAATACGCGAAGCCCCGGCGGCGAACGGCGGTGAAGATGTGAACAGTCTCTCTCTCTCTCTCTCTCTCTCTCTCTCTCTCTCTCTCTCTCTCTCTCTCTCTCTCTCTCTCTTGATATGGGAGGGAGGGGCACTGGAGCGAACCAGAACAGGGGCAAATGGCCTCTTCGGTGCCCCCGCTCGCTGATAACGAGTTGATAGAACTATACTCCTCGCCCCTCGTTGGTTACCCCAAGTGGAAGGTTGAGATGTAGTCAGCAGCAGATTTCCCTTACACGGGGACTGTAAGGTTTATTGAACCAGGAGGACTCCAAGGATAAACAAGTAGGTGTGTGCTGCTCCGGCGCTAGCAAAAGACATGGACCTGCACACACAACAAATAACTTTGCTCCCAACGAGTTCAGAGAGGTTGTCAATCTCTCCGACCTTGTCGTTTGCAAATGATCAAACACAAGCGGGAATAGTGATGGTGATTACAACGGAAAAGGAAATAAAAGCAATAAATGGTGGAGGTGTAAACAATGGTGGAAATATGGACCAGAGTCCCATGATGTTCACTAGTGATGTCTGATATGTCTCAATCGTATCTATAATTTCTGATGGTTTCACGCTGTTATCTTGTCAACTTTGGATGTTTTATGTACCTTTTTTATCTTTTTTGGGACTAACTTATTAATTCAGTGCCAAGTGCCAGTTCCTGTTTTTTCTGTGTTTTCGACTTTTTTCAGATCTGATTTTGGAACGGAGTCCAAACGGAATAAAATCCGCGAAATAAATTTTTTGAGAACAGAAGAACATCGGGGGACTTGAGGGCCAAGGCAGGAGACCCACAAGGGGCCCACAAGCCCTGTAGCCGCTGTCAGGGGGCCGACGGCTACCAGGCTTGTGGCCTCCCTGGCGCTCCCCTACCCTAGCTCTTTGGCCTATAAATTCCCTAAAATCCTAGAAAAAAATCAGGGCATCCACGAAAACACATTTCTGCCACCGCAAGCTTCCGTTTCCGCGAGATCTCATCTGGAGACCCTTCCCGGTGCCCTGCCGGAGGGGACGTTGGAGTTGGAGGGCTTCTACATCAACATCATCGCCTCTCCAATGACTCGTGAGTAGTCCACTTCAGACCTACGGGTCCGTAGTTAGTAGCTAGATGGCTTCTTCTCTCTCTTGGATCTTCAATACAAAGTTCTCCATGATCTTCATGGAGATCTATCTGATGTAATCCTCTTTGGCGGTGTGTTTGTCGAGATCCGATGAATTGTGGATTTGTGATCATATTATCTATGAATTATATTTGAGTCTTTGCTGATTTCTTATATGCATGATTTGATATCCTTGTAAGTCTCTCCGAGTCTTGGGTTTTGTTTGGCCAACTAGATCTATGATTCTTGCAATGGGAGAAGTGCTTGGTTTTGGGTTCATACCGTGCGGTGACCTTTCCCAGTGACAGAAGGGGCAGCAAGGCATGCATCGTGTTGTTGCCATCAAGGGTAACAAGATGGGCTTTCATCATAGATTTGAGATTGTCCATCTACATCATGTCATCTTGCTTAAGGCGTTACTCTGTTCTTTTGAACTTAATACACTAGATGCATGCTGGATGGCGATCGACGTGTGGAGTAATAGTAGTAGATGCAGAAAGTATCGGTCTACTTGTTTTGGACGTGATGCCTATAGATATAATCATTGCCATAGATAATGTCACGACTTTGCGCGGTTCTATCAATTGCTTGACAGTAATTCGTTCACCCACCGTCTAGTTGCTTTCATGAGAGAAGCCACTAGTGAACACTACGGCCCCCGGGTCTATTCACAACTATCGTCTCCACTTTCACTTTTACTTTGCTTTGTTTACTTTTTTCTTTCAGTTCTCACTCTGCAAACAATCTATAAGGGATTGACAACCCCTTCATAGCGTTGGGTGTAAGCCCTTTGTGTTTGTGCAGGTACTTGTGACTTGACGCGATCCTCCCACTGGATCGATACCTTGGTTCTCAAACTGAGGGGAATACTTACCGCTGCTCTGCTACATCACCCTTACGTCTTCAAGGGAACACCAACGCAAGGCTCCAAGGCCGTGGGGAAATCCTTTGCATATTTGCCAAGGAAGTCCCTATAGGCGTAGCCCGTAGCAGCAGAATTCCTGGCGCCGTTGCCAGGGAAGGTCTGCTGTCGCAGTAGCAATGTCTCTCTCCCAAAAGACGATAAACAACTATGTTGGGTAAATAAATTACACCTAGGTAATTAACAGAATTATAAATGCACCGCAATGCTAATCATGCTACAAGAAAGTTAGAGGCTCATAAGTATGGGCAGTACGCCAAGACAAGTAGATCGTTTATCCATCAGCATCTACTCACTAATCATCCAGCTTGAGATATCTATCCAGAACATCTCGCTGGTATTAAGTTGCGACCCCACCCAAAGTGTAAACTTAAAGCAACAAACAACTGCATTAACAAACTTTGCGTAAGGTAAACACTCCTTGCAACCGTGGTTACAAGCACCGTTGTTTTCCCCCTGGTGGCAACAACACATCCCCTAGTCTCATGTTTCTGTCACTCAAGCCAGACATCAGAGGGCATGAACCCACAATCATGCATAACACTCCCTCTTGGAGTTACAATCTACTACTTGGCCAAAGCAATATAAAGCAATGGAGAACATGCATGAATTACTCAAGAACAAAATATAAAAGGAGAACCAAATATATAACTCATCACAATCTGAACATAATCTCATAATCCATCGGATCCCAGCAAACTCAGGATAGCAACAGCAAGTAAATTACATAGATGCAACATTGAAGCACAAGATTCGAGAGAAGACATAACATAGCTATTGGTCATGGACCCATGGTCCAAGGAGGACTACTCACGGAACGTCCGGGAAGCGTCCATGGTGGTGGAGAAGCTCCGGGAGGTCAATCCTCCCTCCGGTAGGGTGCCGGGAAAAGGTCTCCTGGCGCTCCCAATCTCGGAAGCGCTACGGCGGCGGAACGATGGTGAAATTCGCGATGCGGGATATATCCTTAGGGTTTTCCCTTCGGGAAGTAAATATAGGCCAAAGGAGGGCGTGCTACTGCAACAAAAGACCTTCCAACGGTGCCAAAAATAAGCGTGTTACGGCACCAGGAATCCTTCTGCTACGGCTACGCCTTAAGGGACTTCCTAGGCAAATATGCAAAGGATTTCCCCCGTGGCCTTGGAGCCTTGCGTTGGTGTTCCCTCGAAGCGGAAAGGGTGATGTAGCGCAGCGGTGGTAAGTATTTCCCTCAGTTTGAGAACCAAGGTATCGATCCAGTGAAGGAGTATCACAAGTGCCTGCACAAACACAAAAAGCTTGCTCCCAACGCTATGAAGGGGTTGTCAATGATTATATCTATAGGCATCACGTCCAAAAGCGAAGTGAGAACTAAAAGCAACAAAGTAACAAAGCAAAGTAAAAGCGAAAGTGGAAACGATAGGTGTGAATAGACCCGGGGGCCATAGTGTTTACTAGTGGCTTCTCTCATGAAAGCAAGTAGACGGTGGGTGAACAAATTACTATCGAGCAATTGATAGAACCGTGCAAAGTCGTGATGTCATCTATGGCAATGATTATATCTATAGGCATCACGTCCAAAACAAGTAGACCGATACTTTCTGCATCTACTACTATTACTCCACACGTCAACCGCTATCCAACATGCATCTAGTGTATTAAGTCCAAAATAACAGAGTGACGCCTTAAGCAAGATGACATGATGTAGATGGACAATCTCATATCTACGACAGAGCCCACC
Source organism: Hordeum vulgare subsp. vulgare (assembly GCF_904849725.1). Classification (NCBI taxonomy): domain Eukaryota; kingdom Viridiplantae; phylum Streptophyta; class Magnoliopsida; order Poales; family Poaceae; genus Hordeum; species Hordeum vulgare. The sequence goes on along the minus strand of NC_058521.1, from coordinate 88,517,551 downwards.
TTGTTACCCTTGATGGCAACTACATGATGTGTGCCTTGCTGCCCCTACTGTCACTAGGAAAGGTCACCACACGGTAAGGACCCAAAACCAAGCACTTCTCCCATTGCAAGAATCATAGATCTAGTTGGCCAGAAAAAACCCAAGACTCGGAGAGACTTACAAGGATATCAAATCATGCATATAAGAAATCAGCAAAGCCTCAAATATATATCATAGATAATCTGATCACAAATCCACAATTCATCGGATCTCGACAAACACACCGCCAAAGAAGATTACATCGGATAGATCTCCATGAGGATCATGGAGAACTTTGTATTGAAAATACAAGAGAGAGAAGAAGCCATGTAGCTACTAACTACGGACCCGTAGGTCTGAAGTGAACTACTCACGAGTCATTGGAGGGGCGATGATGTTGATGTAGAAGCCCTCCAACTCCAAAGTCCCCTCCGACAGGGCACCGGGAAGGGTCTCCAGATGAGATCTCGCGGAAACGGAAACTTGCGGCGGAGGAAAAGTATTTTCGTGGATCCCCTTGATTTTTTTCTGTATTTTAGGGAATATATAGGCGTAGGATCTAGGTCAGGGGGCACCAGGGAGGCCACAACCCTGCCCACCGCTGCCCCCTGGTGGCGGAGAGGGGGCTTGTGGGCTCCCTGTAGCCCTCCTCGCTTGGCCCACAAGCCTCCTGATCTTCTTTCGTTCGGGAAAAATCATTTCGGGGATTTTATTCCGTTAGGACTCTGTTCCAAAATCAGATCTTAAAAGAGCCAAAAACATAGAAAAAATAGGAACTGGCACTTGGCACTGAATTAATAAGTTAATCCCAAAAAAGATATAAAAGGTACATAAAACGTCCAAAGATGATAAGATAACAGCATGAAACCATCAAAAATTATAGATACGTTTGAGACGTATCAAGCATCCCCAAGCTTAACTCCTGCTTGTCCTCGAGTAGGGAAGTGATAAAGAATGAATTTTTGATGATTTCATGCTACCTAGCATAGATGTCCTTTGTAACTCCTCTTATGTGACGTGAATGTTCAGATCCATTAGATTCAAAACAATAGTTTGCTATTGACGTGGAAACAATAATAATTCAAGCAAACTAGCAAGGTAATCATGAACTTTCAAAATAACAAAGCCAAAAGAAAGTTATCCCTACAAAAGCATATAGTCTGGCTATGCTCTATCATCATTGCACAACGAATTTAAATCATGCACAACCCCTGTATTGGCCAAGTAATTGTTTCACACCTTTACTTTCTCAAACCTTTTCAACTCTCACGCAATACATGAGCGTGAGCCATGGCTTTAGAACTATAGATGGTGTGGAGTGTGGTGGAGGTTGCAAGACAAAACAAGGAGAAGATGGTCACATTAACTAGGCATATCAATGAGCTATGGAGATGCTCATCAATAGATATCAACGTGAATGAGTAGGGATTGCCATACAAATGATGCACTAAAGCTAAGAGTATGTGAAAGCTATTAAGGAAAACTAGAGGGTGTGCATCCAACTTGCTTGCTCACGAAGACCTAAGGCAATTTTGAGGAAGCCTATCATTGGAATATACAAGCCAAGTTATATAATGAAAAATTCCCACTAGCTATATGGTGGTGACAAAACGAGAGACTCTCAATCATGAAGATCATGGTGCTTAATATACACAAGTGTGGAAAGGTGGTAGCATTGTCCCTTCTCTCTTTTTCTCTCTTTTTTTGGTGGGCTCTTTGGCCTCTTTTTTTATTTTATTTATTTTTTATTTTGGTGGGATTATTTGGCCTCTTTTATTTCCTCGCATGGCACAATGCTCCATCAATAATGATCATCACACTTTCAACTCAAAACTTAGAGCAACGATGACTCTATATGGAATGCCTTCGATAGTGTACCGTGGCAATGATCTAGCATGGCATAGACATTAATGGAAACATCATGCTAGCTATCTTACGATCATGCAATGGCAATGTAGACGTGATGGCACATGTCATGGTGGTAGTTGCATGGCAATATATCTCGGAATGACTTTGAAAAAGCCATAGTAGGTAGGTATGGTTGTTGTTTTGAGGGAGGCTAATGGTGGGTTTTGTGCACCGGCAAAAGTTGCACGGCACTAAGAAGATAGTGATGGTGGAAGGTGAAAGTGCATCTAAACCATGGACTCAACATTAGTCATGAAGAACTCATATACTTGTTGCAAAAGTTTTATTAGTAATCGAAACAAAGCATTCAACGCATACTCTAAGGGGAAGGGTTGGTAGGTATAAACCATCGCGCGATCCCGACCGCCACGCAAAGGATGACAATCAATAGACTAATCATGCTCAGATTTCATCACATAGGGGTACACCATACGTGCATGCTACGGGAATCACTAACTTCAACACAAGTATTTCTAGATCCACAACACCTTACTAGCATAACTTCAATATTACTAAAACCACAACTCAAAACTAATTGAGATGAATCAAACTTCTCTAACTATTCAATGCACATGAAGGTGGAAGTTTCTGTATCCCTTTGGATAACTACCCCTTTTGAGACTACTTTCAAAGCATAGATCAACTACCAAGCCACGCACCGCTGTGCTCTAAAAGATATAAGTGAAGCACATAGAGCAAAAGTCTCTAGCTCAAAAGATATAAGTGAAGCACATGTGAGCTGAATTGTCTACCAAAAGATATAAGTGAAGCTCGACAAAATCACGGTGGGTGCATGTTTCTCTCTCTAGGTGTGCAGTAAGGATGATTGTGACACAACAAAAATAAAAGACTCCTGCGATACAAGATGCTCCAAGCAAAACCACATAACATTGGTGAATAAAAATATAGCCCCAAGTAACTTTACCGATGGATTGAAGACGAGAGAGGGCATGCCTTCTCGGGGCATCCCCAAGCTTAGGCTTTTACGGCATCCTTGAATATCTTGGGCTGCCTTGGGAATCCCCAAGATTGAGCTCTTGCCACTATTTATCTCTTTGTCCATAGGAACTTCACCCAAAACTTGAAAACTTCACAACACGAAACTTAAACAGAAACTCGTGATAACATTAGTATGAGAAAGCAAACCACCACTTTCTTAGGTACTGTAGCAAACTTAAATTCTACTTATGCTGATGTTGGGTTACTGTATTTTAAATCTTCCATGGCTAATACCCCCCAATACTATCCATAGTTTCATCAAAATAATCAACCAACACAACAAAAACAGAATATGTTAACACCAGACCAGTCTGTAGAAATCTGTATATTTCGTATACTTCTGGTACTTCACAAATTCTGAAAACTTACGACGGTCTTAAGAATTTGCATAGCAATCAGCAGCAGAAAGAATCAACTGAAAAACTCTTACAGACAAAAAATGAAAATTCTTTTTGTGAGTAGAAAGTTTATGTCTTTTCCAGCATGACCAAACGATCATCCCCAAGACTAATCATAACGATTTTGCTTGGCACAAATGCAAAAATAAACACAAAAACACAATCATAACAGAATTATGAAAGTGTGGAAAACACAAAACAGAAATAAAAAGGAGAGATTCGTTGGGTTGCCTCTCAACAAGCACTTTTGTTTAACGCCCTTAGCTAGGCGAAAGGTGATGGAATCACGTATAGTCGTCTTTGGTGCTCAAACCATAAGTAGCCCTCATCATAGATTCATAAGGCAATCTTATTTTCTTTCTAGGAAAGTGCTCCATGCCCTTCTTTATAGGAAATTGAAATCTAATAATCCCTTCCTTCATATCGATTATAGCACCAATAGTCCTTAGGAAAGGTCTACCAAGAATAATGGGACATGAAGGATTGCAATCTATGTCAAGTACAATGAAATCCACGGGTACATAGTTCTTATTTGCAACAATAAGAACATCATCAATCCTTCCTATGGGTTTCTTGACAGTAGAATCCGCAAGATGCAAATTAAGAGAACACTCTTCAATCTCATGAAAACCAAGAATATCACATAAAGACTTTGGAATCGCGGAAACACTAGCACCCAAATCACACAAAGCATTGCACTCATAGTTTTTTATCTTGATTTTGATAGTAGGTTCCCACTCATCATGAAGTTTTCTAGGTATAGAGACTTCTAATTCGAGCTTATCTTGAAGAGATTTCATCATAGCATCTACGATATGCGCGGTAAAGGCTTTGCTTTGGCTATAAGCGTGTGGAGAGTTTGCAATGGATTGCATCAAAGAAATGCATTCAAACAAGGAGCAATTATCATAATTGAATTCCTTGAAATCCAAAGTGGGAGTTTCATTACTACCCAAAATTTTGATTTCTTCTACTCCACTCTCCACACCTTTATCATCAAGATGGGTGGACTCCGAATCATTGGGGCATTTTTCAACCAAAGTGGATTCATATCCAGCCCCTCCATAAATAGGTTTGACACGCGAAAACAAAGATTCAAGAGGAGACACATCAGGCACTTTAAGATCTTCGTGATTTGCATCACTAGAACGCACCCTTTTAAACCATTCATGCCTAGCGCGAATTTGGGTGGTTCTTTCTTTGCTCTCATTCATGGAGACATGCATAGCTTTCAAAGTTTCATCCAAGTTGACCTTGGGAGGAGCACATCTAAATTTCAAAGCATCAATATCACAAGACATCCTATCAATGCTCTTAGCCAAATCGTCTATTTTGAGTAGTTTTTCCTCTATGGACGCATTGAAAATCTTTTGAGAGTTGATGAACTCTTCGATATTACTCTCTAAATCAGAGGGTAATTTGTTGTGATTTCCATAAGTGTTGTTGTAGGAATTGCCATAGTTGTTAGAGGAGTTACTAGGAAAAAGGCCTAGGAACATAGTTTCCTCTAAAAGCATTGTTGTTGCCAAAATTGTTCCTACCAACAAAATTCACGTCCAAAGTAGCGTTGCTACTCTCAATCAAAGAAGATAGTGGCATGTCATTAGGATCTACAGTAGCGTTTCTACTAGCAACCAAATTCATCAACTCGTCCATCTTAGCACTAAGCGAATTAATTTCTTCTATAGCGTGTACCTTTTTGCTAGCACGTGACCTTTCAGTGTGCCAGTGAGAGTAGTTGGTCATGATATTGTCTAGGAGTTTTGTAGCGTCTCCTAACGTTATTTCCATGAACGTTCCACCTCAGGCGGAGTCCAAGATATTGCGAGAAGCGAAATTCAAGCCAGCGTAAAAGATTTGTATAATCATCCATAAACTCAAGCCATGAGCAAGACAATTTCTAATCATAAGCTTCATCCTCTCCCAAGATTGTGCAACGTGTTCATGATCAAGTTGCTTGAAATTCATGATATCATTACGTAAGGAGATGATCTTAGCCGGTAGAAAATACTTGGATATGTAAGCATCTTTGCACTTATCCCAAGAATCGATACTATTTTTAGGCAAAGAAGAAAACCAAGTTTTTGCGCGATCTCGCAACGAGAAAGGAAAAAGTTTCAACTTAATCACGTCATTATACACATCTCTTTTCTTTTGCATATCACAAAGCTCAATGAAGCTATTGAGATGGGATGCGGCATCTTCACTAGGAAGGCCAGAGAATTGCTCTTTCATAACAAGATTCAGCAAAGCTGCATTGATTTCATACGATTCCGCACTATTGGCGGGAGCAATCGGAGTACTAATAAAATCATTATTATTGGTACTCAAGAAGTCGCAAAGTTTGGTGTTTTGCCATGATGACTTCAACAAACAAACAAGCACACAAGCACACAAGAAAACCGGAAAAGGAGAAAAGGCAAAAGGCAAAAGAAAACGACAAAGGAGAAAAGGCAAATGAAAACGGCAAATGTGAAGTGGGGGAGAGGAAAACGAGAGGCAACTGGCAAAAAAGTAAATGCAAGAGATGAGTTTGTGAGAGCTACTTGGATAGATCTCTCCTTCCCCGGCAACGGCACCAGAAATACTATTGCTACTGCAACAAAAGACCTTCCAACGGTGCCCGAAATAACCGTGTTACGGCACCAGGAATCCTTCTGCTACGGCTACGCCTTAAGGGACTTCCTAGGCAAATATGCAAAGGATTTCCCCCGTGGCCTTGGAGCCTTGCGTTGGTGTTCCCTCGAAGCGGAAAGGGTGATGTAGCACAGCGGTGGTAAGTATTTCCCTCAGTTTGAGAACCAAGGTATCGATCCAGTGAAGGAGTATCACAAGTGCGTGCAGAAACACAAAAAGCCTGCTCCCAACGCTATGACGGGGTTGTCAATCCCTTATAGATTGTTTGCCAAGTGAGAACTGAAAGCAACACAGTAACAAAGGAAAGTAAAAGCGAAAGTGGAAACGATAGGTGTGAATAGACCCGAGGGGCGTAGTGTTTACTGGTGGCTTCTCTCATGAAAGCAAGTAGACGGTGGGTTAACAAATTACTGCTGAGCAATTGATAGAACCGCGCAAAGTCGTGACGTCATCTATGGCAATGATTATATCTATAGGCATCACGTCCAAAACAAGTAGACCGATACTTTCTGCATCTACTACTATTACTCCACACGTCGACCGCTATCCAGCATGCATCTAGTGTATTAAGTCCAAAAGAACAGAGTAACGCCTTAACAAAGATGACATGATGTAGATGGACAATCTCATATCTACGACAGAGCCCACCTTGTTACCCTTGATGGCAACTACACGATGTGTGCCTTGCTGCCCCTACTGTCACTGGGAAAGGTCACCACACGGTAAGAACCCAAAATCAAGCACTTCTCCCATTGCAAGAATCATAGATCTAGTTGGCCAGAAAAAACCCAAGACTCGGAGAGACTTACAAGGATATCAAATCATGCATATAAGAAATCAGCAAAGACTCAAATATATATCATAGATAATCTGATCACAAATCCACAATTCATCGGATCTCAACAAACACACCGCCAAAGAAGATTACATCGGATAGATCTCCATGAAGATCATGGAGAACTTTGTATTGAAGATCCAAGAGAGAGAAGAAGCCATCTAGCTACTAACTACGGACGCGTAGGTCCGAAGTGAACTACTCACGAGTCATTGGAGGGGCGATGATGTTGATGTAGAAGCCCTCCAACTCCAAAGTCCCGTCCGACAGGGCACCAGGAAGGGTCTCCAGATGAGTTCTCGCGGAAACGGAAACTTGCGGCGGCAGAAAAGTATTTTCGTGGATCGCCTTGATTTTTTTCTGTATTTTAGGGAATATATAGGGGCAGGATCTTGGTCAGGGGGCGCGAGGGAGGCCACAAGCCTGCCCACCGCCGCCCCCTGGTGGCGGAGAGGGGGCTTGTGGGCTCCCTGTAGCCCTCCTGGCTTGGCCCACAAGCTCCCTCATCTTCTTCCGTTCGGGAAAAAATCATTTCGGGGATTTTATTTCGTTTGGACTCTGTTCGAAAATCAGATGTGAAAAGAGCCAAAAACACAGAAAAACAGGAACTGGCACTTGGCACTGAATTAATAAGTTAGTCCCAAAAAATATATAAAGGTACATAAAACATCCAAAGATGACAAGATAACAGCATGAAACCATCAAAAATTATAGGTACGTTTGAGACGTATCAGGGCGCGAGGGCGTGGACCCGCCACCCGGGCGACCTGGTGGCGCGGCCAGGAGGGGGCCCGCGCCAGGTGCCCGCCTGGGCGAGGCATGGGTCCCCTTTGTCCCACCTTGGTGCTTCCTGAAGCTTCCGTCATGCTGATTTTTATATATTTTTCTTGGGAGTTTTCGGGCTCTGAAAATTGGGGTGAAGTCCCTGCAATTAAAAGACATCAACAGACAGAAACTTGCACTGGGTGCACTGAGTTAGTAGGTTAGTCCAAATATGTGTAAAAAGGTATGAAAGTGTAGCAAAACACATAACAATACCACCCAAAAGAGCATGGAACAAACAGAAATTATAGATACGTTTCAGACGTATCACTCGCCCATTTAAACCACAGAGGAGATCGTGGGGAGGGGATCCGGTGCACACGATCCCCACCCCCTCTAGATTGTGCGGGAGCTTTAATGCGCTTTGAAATATCAATCGTCATGGCGCATCCATAGAGGATGCCCGCACGTGGGCCGGGGTAGGCTCATCAAGCCTACTCCTCTATACTTTGGTATTGAAAGGAGCAACAGCCTCCTCTTCCGTTGGCTCCTCCTGTTCGGATACAAAGTACTTGCCGGCTAGGAGCGTAGCCGTCTACTCTCTGGCCGGCTGGCCAAGCCGCCAGTCGGCTGAAGGGCTCTTGTCGCCTCAATCCCTAGGATGTGACGGGGGTCCTCGATTAAAGGTGAAGGTACCTCAGCACGGGTATGATGGAGAAGCGCACGCATGGCTAGAGTGCCGGCGGTCGTACCGCTGACCGACGCCAGCTCTGATATGTCAACCATGCACAGTACCTACACACCACATCACACTCAATTACGTGGCCCGGTGTGGCTATAGTGGAGGCGGCCGTACCGCTGACCGGCGCTGGATCCCGCTAGACGAAGTCCGTCAAACCGCACGCGTCCTACATGGGGAGCACACACCAATCCCGTAGACTAGCCGGCGGGTCCCATGTCCAGATGGGACCTTGCAGCCGGCAGGCCCCTCTGGTGACGCGACCAAACCTTAGTGGGCCCCCTGGCCGGCCTGAGAGGCTGCTAGTCGGGTCCCCCATAATGTACCTTATATGCATTCTGTAGGTCGGTGGGTTCGACTATAAAATCCCCCGGCACCCTCTATGCAGAGGGTTGGCCATTCTTGCACCCAGACACACCACATAGGAGAGGTAGAATGCAAGCCGACCACTCCTTCTTCCTCCTCCGTCGAACAGCTCAAGGAGCATACTATAAACACTCTGGTTCATCAACCACTCCGGCATGACTAGGGGTATTATCTCCCACGGAGATCCCCGAACCTGGATACATCGTGCGTCTTGTATTGCTTGTTACCAATCTCGTTCCCAGAGCCTGTCGGTGTCCTTTCGGTCCCAACCACCCTCGATAAGCCTACCTATGGCATCTGTCGTGAGAAAATGACGACACCCATCAATCTGGTGTGGATTCCCAATAGGAAGAACTAGAAGTTCTTGAGGGGTGACTCTGCCAATGAAATTCACTCTTATTTAGTTTGGCAAGAACTATATGCAATCAACCTCAACTATGTGCATTAGTTCAAGGAGTCACACATTCCCTCAAAGGTAAGAAAGGAACAAGGTAATTAATGCATCTTTGGACATTATCCCATATGTGCTTCACTCCATGTCCATAGATAGTCTTGCATATGTTCCTTTTGCTTTGGGACTAACCCATGTAGGTGAAAGGAGTATGAAAACAACAAGGATTTCTCCCAACTCAATTGATCTTCATCAACATTGAGCATCCACCACTACTTCACCTACTTGTAGTCTTGTACGACAAAACCCAAGGTTAGTTTATCCCTCTTACTGGGGATATCATATGAAGGGGAAGCTTTACTCTAAGACTTGAGTATAAGCGTCTCCTAAGAATATGAGCACATTAATGCTTATGTAAAAGTGGTAACCCCACTTGTGCTTAACGATGAGTATGACCTATGATCAAGTATTATTACTTGGCTCCTATGTAAATATACTCATATATAGATGACTTTGTCATCGCCCAAGTGCTTGATAACTGCCAGGATGTTTATGCATGCTCACCATGTTTTATTCATCACTCTTATTGTGTGAGCATGTTTGTCTACATGTGTTTGATCATTCGAGGACATCCAATTGTTGTTATTTGGCTTTTGATTTATCTTTTGCCAATTAGATGGACAAGAATGCCTAGGACCCTTCTCTAGCTATCTATGCTATCTCATCTCAAGTTCTATTCATGCTTCATCACAAAACTTGAACAAGCACTTGTCGATCCCTCTGTGTGAAGGTGCACTCGGAGTTCTGTATCGTCAAAGGCTGCCTACCAAAACCCATTTTAAAAATTCGGTGTGACCAACTCCACAAACTCGGCGCCACCGATTTTTCAAAGTTGATCAGGTTTTCCTATCTCGGTACCACCAAAATTTCCAACTTGGTTACACCGAGTTTCCCTGTCTACTGATAGTTGAGGAACTTGGTGACACCGATTTTTCCTACTCGGTGACACCAACGGCATACGGGTATATATATATCTGTGGACCGAATCCTTTGATTTCACTTTGTCAAAACGGTCCGTTCACCAAACCCTCGCTGCCCCACAAGACCCCAGGTCATCGCCTTTGTCTCCCCGAGCGCCGCGGCCTCTGGGATTCGCCGCCATCAACGCAATCAACTGCGACGCTTTCGTCGTACCCGAACCGCCACCGAGCTAGGGTACGGTTCGATCTCCTTTGCGTTTCCCCGTCCGATTCTCACGCATTGGAATCTTTATCCTTTATACCACCGTGTGCAAACCTCATGTACACCAGATAAGTCCTTAGATTATAAGAAGTGGGAAATTTCTGATCTGATCCACCGCAGTATGCAACTCGGTGAGACTGAGTTGGTAAAATCGGTTCCACCGTTTCTTGTTTTAGGGTTCCTGAGAAGCAACTCGGTGAGACCGAGCAGCTCTTTTCGGTGCCACCAAAAATGACTCCCAAGTTTCTGTTAAGCGAGTAAGCTTTCTCGGTGATTCCGAAAATGCCAACTCGGTGCCACCGATTTACATCCCGCAGAAGATCATACCCTAAGTTTCAGACTTCAAATTTTCAAAAATATCTGAATTTTGTGATGCTCATCCATTCTGTCTTTCCTATATCTACTTCACAGGTTCTGATGTTTGCTGTTGAGCATGTCTGTCAGTATGTTGGATTTACATGATAGTCAGAATGACTTTAGAGACCAGAGTGTTGAGATGGACTCATGCACTAGTCCGAAGAAGTGTGCTTCGGACCCAAGTTCTCCTAGCTCCCATGGCTTGACCAAGGCAGGCACCACGCAGAGAAGGAAACTAAATTCTGATGAGGAGGATTCATACTTTATGCTTGAAGAGATTTCAGCTCCTTTGAAGGCCCCTCCAAGGAAAACTGTAAGGAAAGTAACTGCTACTCCAGCTGAACTGAGAGCACCTGAGTATGCCAGGAAGAGCACTGAGCTTTCCAAGGATGCACTTGCAAAGAAAGCTGGTGTGAAGAGGCCCAGGAAGAAAACTATCCATATTGTTGGCAGAAAAACGTGCATGTTTGAAGATCCACAAGATACTAAGGAAGAAGCTCCTAAGGAGATCCAAGTTCCCCCCAAAAATAAGAAGTTGATGCCTGACACCATGAAGTCTGCTCCTAAGCCTGCTGGTAAAGCAAAGAAGGCTCTAGCTTCTAGGAAGACCACCAAAGACATACCTGCAGCTGCCAAAGCAGAAGGACCTGCATCCAGTGCCCCTGCTGCAGAGGAAGAGGCAGATGAGAATGCTCCAGTTCTCAGGAAGCTCAGACCATTCCTTCCACTCCACAATGCTGCTCATCTGATAGCAGAAGATATGAAGAATAGGAAGGATGTCGTACTAAGAAAGTGGAGAGCTAATGATCCATATGTTGTCATAAGAAGATATGTTGTTGATCCAAGGTTTCACACCAAGGAACAACAATACTTTTATGAGACTGTCTTATTTGACAAGAGTTCTATTGGCAGTGATATGAGGTATGTCGATTGGGCATACATAAAGGATAATGAAGATTTCTTTCCACATGTCCAAGGGAATTTCAAGGCGGTGGACATTGAGCAATTTGTTGGGAAGGAGATGACCCCATGGAATGACAAGTTGACAATGCAATTCTATGCAACTGTTCATTTCTATGATTATTCTTTAGTCTGGATGATCGATGGACACACGTACGACGCTACAATTGTTGAATAGGATGTTATCATTTGTGCCCCCAAGCAGGAAGATTGAGATCTAGATGTGTATGCAGAAGCTCAGAAGAATCACAACCCCGTGGACAATATGTACAAGACAATTCCACACAAGTACTTGGCTAGTCACAAAATGGGTTCAGTATATTTTCTTCAAGCTGGCATTCCCATGACAAACACTATACGGCGATACACCCTCATGCCTAAGTCAAGAGATGAGAAGATGACCAGAGGGTATTCTATCAACCTGCTGCACCTGATAGACACACATACCAGATTTAGAGTGATGGACTTGATAGTTGAGACTATCCGGAGAACTGTTGCGGATCAGAAGAGATCATGTGGATATGCACCTTACATTTAGATGCTCATCAATGACAAGCTAGGAAAGCATGTATATCAACTTGATCGTCCCCATCTACCTCTTCAGCCTGAATTTGAAGATAATGAGGTTGTGATGGATGAAAATGATCCCAACTCAACTGTAGCAAGAATGGCAGCAAACGCTGAAGCTGCTAGAAATAGGCCACCTCCAGTTCTACAGCTCAGAACCCTAGCTGAGAAAATGGCCTTTCTAGTGATCATTGTCCAAGCCATGGAGAAGAACATCCAGGAGATCATGCAAAATCAGAAGAGTCTTGAGAGGGTTGTGGAGACAAAATTCCACAACATGGATGTGAAGGTAACTAAGTTGACCACCATTGTCAGACAGCTTCAACATGAAGTTGACTCTATGGAGATTCCACGCTCAGAAGATGATGATGATGAGCAAGAGTATCCTCCTCCCACTACTACACAGTTCAGCACCAGGCCTAGGTCAGTGGTTGTTCCTGCTCAGGAGACAAGACAGACATCTTCAGCACAAGCTTCAGCACCTTCAACACCAGCTCTAGCTCAAGCTCCTTTAGTATCAACTCCTCCAGCACCAGGGACGTCAGCAGAAGCCTTTGCAGACGTTGTTCTATCGACTCCATCATCAGCTGCCCAGAGAGACAAGTAGTTCTATACTTTTGAACTTTTTGGTAACTTGTTGCCAAAGGGGGAGAAATGTATAGATCATAGACTTTGTGTGAGAGAGAGCTTTTGACTTTATTTGCTTTCATTTGGTTCTAAAAACTTTGGTTGTTGGATGACTTTATCATATCTGTGTGATTTATGATACGCTTTATCTTGTATGATGCTACGATATCATCTCTTAGATATCCTTGTGATGATCACTCAGTTACCTTGTTGGTGTCATGTGCATTGCTATTATTTTTACGAACCACCAAGATGTATGTGATTTGGAAGAGTAACCCATGATCCTAATCAATTATGCATTTGCATTCAAACGCAAATTTATATAATGCACAAATTTAGGGGGAGCTCTTCCTTTTCACATACTTCTCATAGCGTCGATTCTAATCATTGATTATATCTTGTGTAGAAGCTTTGATTTATATGTTGTCATCAATCACCAAAAAGGGGGAAATTGAAAGCACAATTGCTCCCTGGGGAAGGTTTCATAATTGATCACAACATATGCATCATTGGACTAATGTGTTTTCCAAGTATATTTCAGAAAAGTTCAAAATATGTTATGGCTTAAGGTTTTTGTGGAGATGCCCCTTGATGCAAGAAAGGAATAATATTGGCTCAAGCTTCAAGCTAGAAGACTCTTCATTCTATATTTGTGAGAAAACACTTTTTAGTCCATAGGAAAGCCGATACTATTAAAAGGGGGTGAGGTAGTAAAATGAACTGATTGCTCAAATGATCAAAGTTAGCCATCAAAACACTCAGTCAATTTCCCACATTTCAACTCTGTCAAGTTCCACATTCACAAATTCGGTGTCACCAACATTGCCACATCGGACCCACCGAGTTTGAACCTCAGACAGAACCCTAGCCATTCCCACCAAATCGGTACAACCGAAACAGCATCGGTGCTACCGAGTTTGGTGTGACCAACATTATGTTGCCAAGATACACAAAATCGGAATTTCCGAGTTTGAGTATTGGTGCCACCGAGTTTGGCCAGCTGACCGTTAGTCACCTTTTCGGTGCCACCGAGTTATATATATTGGTCTCACCAAGATTCGAAAGTTCACACCTTTATTGCTAGTCGGTACCACCGAGTTTCCAACTTCGGTGTCACCGAGTTTGCTCTTTTGTGTGTAACGGTTGGATTTTTGCTGCTGCCTATATATACTCCTTCACCCACCTCTCATTCATGGGAGAAGCACTCAGAACACACACTTCATTTCCAGATCCATTTTCTGAGAGAGAACCACCTACTCATGTGTTGAGACCAAGATATTGCAATCCAATCATTTGAAACTTGATCTCGAGCCTCCCTAAACTGCTTTCCACCAAATCAACCTCTCCTACCCATGCATATTCTGTGAGAGAGTGATTTATGTTGAGGAGACTATCTTTAGAAGCACAAGAGCAAGTAGTTCATTGATCTACCCCATCTATTACGTTTTGGAGGGTGGTGCCTCCTAGATTGGTTAGGTGTCTCTTGGGAGCCTCCTACTTCGTGTTGTGGAGTTGAACCAAGATGTTTGTAAGGAAAAGGAGATCGCCTACTTCGTGAGCTAATCCTCCGTGGACGGAAGCCGTGGTGGAATAGACAAGGCCGCTTCTTTGTGGACCCTCCGTGGGTGGAGCCCTTCGTGGACTCTCGCAGTCGTTACCCTTCATGGGTTGAAGTCTCCACTAACATGGACGTACGATAGCGCCACCAATCGGAACCATGCCAAAAATCTTCGTGTCAACCTCATGCATTTGATCTCCCTACCTTACTCCTCTATTTACACTTGCATGTTTACTTTCCGGTGCTATACTATTAGAACTACATGTGTAGGGTGTACTTGACTTGTTATAACTGTCGTAGCTTCCTCTCAAGTAAAATTGGGAAAAGGCAAAAAAAATATCTTGTCAAGTAGTCTAATCAACCCCCTCTAGACATACTTTTGATCCTACAAAAATGTTGTGAAGAAACATCAGTATTATCTTCATGAGATCTTTCACCACACATGGGCCATTGTGTCTCACCTCAAGACCTTTCAGGAACTCACTGAAATGGAGTTCCAGCAAGATTTTGATTGGTCCTGGCCACCCAAGAAGAAGTTCAAGAAAATTCCAGTTCCTCACTTGGTGGACAGTTCATATTATTCAGCACGCACAACTAATGAAGCTGAAGATCTTGACGACACATCTGCGATGAACGACCCCAACAATGTTGGTGCTCCTTCTCCACCAACAAGTTGATATTCTTCAAGGGCGTGAGTCCTCAGTTTCGTCCTTTTTCGTCACATGATGACAAAGGGGAGAAATTAGAGTTCGTCTTCAAGAGGGTCTACTTTATGGGCTTTTGAACTATATTTTCTTTATGTTGCAACTCTCGTTCTTCTGAAATGTTTGGTTGTATGAGTTGTAAACTTATGCCCGATGGTGGTCTGACACTTTTGAACCATTTTTCTTGCATCCATATTACTCACGTTGATTAATGCACGCATGCTGAAATTCGTCAGACTCCAGTTTCCATCATGCATTTCAATTTCCTCATGATATATGTCAAGTGCTTGCATGGATTACAAGATATAGGGGGAGATCTCCATGGAATAAATCCTCAATGTGCATTTGCAGTCCAAAGCAAATTCCTCAAATATGCACATCTTTAGGGGGACTTTCTCTATATCTTGCATTACAATTCCGCAAATACTGTAGTTACACTTCATATTATTATCCCCGTTGAAAACTTAACCTATTTGTCATCAATTACCAAAAAAGGGGAGATTGTAAGTGCATCTAGTGCCCCTTAGTGATTTTGGTGTATTGAAGACTTATAGGTTAAGAGACTCATGTGTTTGTGAGTGTACACAAGCTCTATAAGTCACTAAGGAGTTTGAGTTATTCAAAGAATATCGACCCCTAAAAATGTATGTCTTCAGCCGAAGACTTTGGTATTTCCTCGAAAACTTTGAAAGTGAGGAAATTGGTGTGTCCGTGAAGAAATTGATGCGAAGACTTTGAAGCGTGAAGACTTTCGTTTTCGTAGTTTCACTTTCTGTATTCTGTGTCATAGGACCACCGTACTGTTAAAGGGGGTCGGGGTAAAACTAAGGAAATGTTTCCAAGTGATGCTCATCTCAAAGCCCACATATACAAATCCTTCAAGTGAAGCCTTTGGAAATGTTTCCAAGTGATGCTCAGTGACAGAGACGAAGATCTTCTAGTCTCTGAGGAATTTTCTCTAAATGAGAATGTAGGTTTTCGCTAGTGCGCATTACCTACGAGTGAGGAACATGAGTGACATGAGGACTTCCACAGTTGAAACATTCTGACCGTTGCTATACCACGCGCCAGCTGTCCCCAACCTTATCCACATAACGGTCATATCATTGGGGCATTTATGTCAAATCATGTCGAAATTTCTCCCATGCTATAAATAGCCGTCCCCATAACCACTAGCTAGTTGGCTGCTCCACGAGAGAAACTCACACTTGTCATTTGAGAGCAACCCATTCCTCGAAGACTTTGAGAGAAATTCATCAGTGAGGAAAAACCCCAAACACCCAACCCAAAACCCAAAACCCCCAAAGTGATTGAGCATCACTAAAGAGATTGTTCTTGTGTGGATCTGACGCTTGTTATCTTTGAGGATTGTTTATCCTCCATATGGTTAGGCGTCACGGTCTAGAGCATCCAGCGGTCAATTGCGGATCGTCGGGTGACCGAGTTTGTGAGGGTTTGGAAGTCTACCATGAAGACTTACCACAAGTGTTGGGCGAGGACTGTGTGTCCTTAGCTCAAGGAGAATACAGTAAGGACTATGTGTCCTGGGACTGTGCGCCCTTTGGTTTAAATACGCAGCCACTCCAAACTAGACGTATGACTGACACAACAGTTGGAACTGGGTCATCAAATCATTGTCTTCATCAAGCACTTGGTTCTAATTCCTCAACCCTTTCATTTCCTCAGTTGTATGTTGATGACTTTTGATCTTTACTGTTTGAAGAACTTGACTGAAGACTTTCTCAATTTCCTCACCCCAAATTATTCACTGAACTTGTTCTTCACCTGCATATCGTGAACACGCTACTTGTGCAAACCGAATGTTACATTTCACCCTGAAGACTATGATATTGATGTTTTGCACGCTTGTCTGAGTATTTCGCTGCATGCAGTTCATGACTGGGGACTTCCCTCACAAGGAATTTCCTCATTGAAAAAATTATAAAAATTGCCTATTCACCCCCCTCTAGTTGACATCACGCACTTCCATGTGGACTAAACTAGAATCTGCATGACAGTTTTAAACAAAGGAGAAGACATGGCAATAGTGGCTCATTATTATATTGACGATAAAGCATAGAGGAGCCACTCAACATTTTCAATGTGGCCTTCTCCTTTCATAACTAAAAAAGGATAAGAAATTCACAAAAACACACTCAAATATTTTTGGAGTTTTTGTTTTCCTTAAGCAAGCAAAATAAAGTAAGGGAAAACAAGATCGAGAAAAACTATTTACACGGGAAAGCTCCCAACACGCAAGCGGAAATCTTTTGGATTTTTATTTTTAATACTACAACTAATTAGACTGAAAAAGAAACTGAAAAAGAAACTGAAAAGAAACGAGAAGTATTTTTAGGGTTTCAAAGTTTTCCAAACACACAAGAGGAAAGCAGAAAAATAAAGCTAACATGGATATATAATAAACGAGGATGAACACCGACAATTTATATGAATTGTTTGAACATGAATGAAATGTCGATGAGAAATATGTACTCCCCCAAGCTTAGGCTTTAGCCTAGCTTGGTAATAACCATCCGGTCCAGGAAAGTGTTCCTGTGGCGGCACCTGAGCATCCCAATCCTGATCCTCGGCCTCTCAGCATTGCGAAACATGTTGACATCATGATCTTGAGTCCTCCCAGCAACTCCCTTGGGGCTACAGCTAGAAGAGCCTTTCCGTAAGAAATTCATTCTCCTAAGGAAAAAAAAATTGAAGAAAAAAATTGAGCCACAAATTTAAGTCAATAAAACTTTATCAGATTGATAACAACTACTCATATGGATACTTAGAGGCTACATCAAGCATTCATACTACTTGGAACTCAAAGACTTCAACATGCAAGCTCATTTTCTATAACACCAAGTGAAGCAATTTATGCAAAATATAAAACACTAAGGAAAAAAACTAATTGGAGGGATGGAGGAGTCACATACCAAGGAACAATTTCCTCAAAACAATTTCGGAAATGGAGTTCCGAGCAAAGGGATCGCAAATTTCAGTTTCTAGAGGAAGAACACGGAAGAGAGAGAGCTAAGGATTTTTTTTCTCGAGGTAGAGGATGATGTGAGTTGAAGGGATAAGGCAGGGGAGTTGTGGGGCCCACAAGCCATCATGGCATGGCCTAGGGGCGCCTTGTTGGCTTGTGGCCCACGGGTGCGTCTCCCTACTGTTATTTTTATGCCAACAATTCTAATTTATTTCAGAAAAATCATGTTAAAATTTTGTGGCATTCTCAGACTTTTTATTTTTGGGTCATTTTTCTATGGTACGGAAAACTCAGAAAATAGGGTAATCATGGCATTTTATTTTTCTTTAGCTAGGAGAATAGAGAATAAACTTGCTATAGAGAAAGTTGTGAATACTTAATTCATAAATCACATCCCTTTTTAAAAAGAAACATTAATAAGGTTGATCAAGTCTTATTAATAATCATTTCCGATTAACATGAAACCGAGGAACTTTTTGTATATCACTAGGTTACCTCAATAGGGTTTTGCATCCCCCCAACAATAACATTATAGTATTTCTTTTATTGGCGGTAGGTAGAGGGATTGTAAAATCTCTAATGATGACCGTGGGAATAGGCTCAATGACATTAATATTGTTAACCAAAGTTTGCTTCTTCGGAAAATGCACAGTATGTTGCTTGCCATTAACATGAAAAGTTACCTTGCTTTTGTTGCAATCAATAACGGCCCGTGCAGTATTTAGAAAGGGTCTAACAAGGATGATCGTCATATTGTCGTCCTCGGGCATATCAAGAATAATAAAGTCTGTTAAGATAGTAACATTTCCAACCACAACGGGAACGTCCTCGCAAATTCCAATAGGTAAGGCAGTAGATTAATCAGCCATTTGCAATGATATCTTAGTGGGTTTAAGCTTATCCAATTCAAGTCTTTTATAAATGGAAAAGGCATAATACTAACACCGGCTCCTAAATCACATAAAATAGTTTTAACATAATTTCTTTTAATAGAGCAAGGTATTGTGGGTATACCCGGATCTCCTAACTTCTTAGGTATTCCACCATCAAAAGAGTAATTAGCAAGCATGGTAGCAATTTTAGTTTCAGGTATCTTTCTATTCTTGGTAATAATATCCTTCATATATTTAGCATAGGGAAGCATTTTCAATATATGAGTCAAGCGAGTGCGCAAAAAGACAGGTCTAATCATTTCGGCAAAGCATTCAAAATCATCATTGTCCCTACTATTGGAAAGCTTTTGAGGGAATGGCATGGATTTTTGAACCCATATGGAACCCATAAACTAATTTAATAAACTAATAATACTAACCTAATAAGCCTAACAAACTAACCTAATAAACTAATAAAACTAACCTAATTATAAACTAACTAAATTAACCGAAATAAAAAAACATAAAAAATGGAAGAAGGCGGTGGTACTCACCGGCGGGGGGCGGCAGGGCGGCGTGGGTGGTAGTGGACGGGGGCGGCACGGGGACGCCGGGGGCGGCACGGGGACGCCGGGGGCGGCTGTGGCGGTCGGGGGCGGAGCGGGGGGCGGAGCGGGGTGGGGGGCAGAGCGGAGTGTGTGGCCGGGGCGGTGTGTAGTGGGTGGTCGGGGTGGAGTGGGGGGGCAGAGTGGCTCCGGTGATGCGGCGGCGGCGCTGGGGTGGGCAGGGGTGAGAGAGAGAGGGTGCGCAGGGACGAGAGAGAGAGGGTGTGTGGGGTGGAGAGAGTGAAAGAAAGAGTGGGGGAGCGGGTGGGGCTGATGACCGTTAGGGGGCGCCCCCTTTGTCGTCTGCAGCGAACGGTAAAGGTTGGGAGGCAGACGGCAAATGGGCGGTGTGGGGTGGGGTGGGATGGGATGGGCTCCGACCGTTAGGGTCGTCCCCTTTGCCGTCTGCCTTCACCTTCTGTGTCGTCTGTTGGTAGACGGCAAAGAGGTGGCTGATGGCCAACATGTTTTTTGCCAACAGCCAGCTCTTTGCCGTCTGCGTGCACCTTCGTTGTTGACCGTTGGCAGACAACAAAGAGGTGGTTGATGTCAAACAGGCTCTTTGCCATCAACCATATGTTTGTCGTACGTTTTTTGAAAGCTGATGGTATAGAGGCTCTTTGCCATCAGCCAACAGACGACAAAGAACTAGGTGATAGCAAATTCCCTTATTCCAGTAGTGCATGGTTCTCTTTCCCTTCCGTGTTTTCAAGCAATGAAGCCTCTCTTATCATAACGTTTATTTTTGGGAGTTGGGTTATCAATACCCCCAGCAGGTTTTATCTCCACATCATTATTGGTTTCCTTATTACTACGTGGTGGATCTTCTACATGAACATCATTATTATCATTATTATTGTCATTAAGTTCATGTTCACTACCAGATTGTGTCTCATCATCAGAAATAGAAACATCATTATGATTCTCAACAGGTTTCTCGATATCAGGTTCACTAGGAGATGCAAAGTCCTATCATTTTTCTTCTTCTTTTTCTTCTTAGTGGGATTACGTGTATCATTATTAATTCTCTAAGAATCATGTTCTATTCTTTTAGGGTAACCTTCAGGGTAAAGAGGTTCCTGAGTCATTCTACCTCCTCTAGTCATTACTCTAACAACATGATCATTAATATTATTATTCATTTCAGCAAGCAAATAATTTTGTGACTTAGTTACTTGATCTAGTTGGGTGTGAACCATAGAGGCATGTTTACCTAGACCTTTAAAACCATTAGCAGTTCTAAACCTCAAGTCACTTAAGCGGTCTATCATCATGGCATTATTTTTCATTTGATCCTTAACATAGTTATTGAAGTTCTCTTGCTTAACAATGTAATTATCAAATTAATCCATGCATTGATCAGGAGTCTTAGCATAAGGTATATCATTTTCAGTACACGGACGAAGGCAGTATACCTCTACTACCTGTGTCGGGGATCAAGTCCATGTATATCTTCAATCGATGGCAATTTCTTGACATCCTCAATTTTAATACTTTTCTTTTTCGTAGACCATTTTTCTTCTTGCATATCTTTAGGGCTAAGGAATAGAATACCTATCTTCCTTTGAATAGGTTCTGGCGATGGTTTAGGAAGTGTCCAATCATCAGCATTTTGTAATATATTATTTAATAACTCTTCTGCTTGTACAACGGTTCTTTTCCTGAAAACACAACCAGCACAGCTATCTAGGAAATCCCTGGAAGCATTTGTCATTCCAATATAAAAGATATCAAGAATTTCATTCTTCACAAGAGGACAATCAGGCAAATCTCTAAGTAACAGAAGAAGCCTCCCCCAAGCTTGAGGGAGATTCTCTTCTCTAATTTGCACAAAGTTAAATATTTCCTCTAAAGCAATTTGTTTTTTATGAGTAGAAAAATATATTCTAGAGAAGTAATAAAGCATATCCTTACGACTACGCATGAAACCAAGAGCAAGAGAAAGAACCCATTCCTTGGCCTCGCCTTTCAGCCAGAAAGGAAAAATCTTAAGGATAATAGTAGCGTATATTTTCATCATTGGTAAACAAGGCAACAATATCATTCAGTTTCATAAGGTATTCAGCACAATTTCATTTCATAGCCATGGAAAGGATCACACTCTACTATAGGAATTAGTTTAGGGTCTATAGCGAATTCATAGTCCTAATCAGTGACAAATATATGAGAAGTAGAAAATTTAGGATCATATTTCATTTTCTTACCATAGATTTTTCTTTAAATTTGCATAGTAATATCTTCACATCATCTCTATTTTCACACACAATAAATGTTGGGGAACGTTGCATGGGAAACAAAAAAATTGCTACGCACACGCAAGACCTATCATGGTGATGATCATCAATGAGAGGTGAGTTCGGATCCACATACCCTTGTAGATCGCTAAGCGGGAAGCGTTAAGAAACGCGGTTGATGTATTCAAACGTCTTCACGATCTGAATCACAAGCGTCCCACGAACTCCATCCCGATCTAGCGCCAAACGGACGACACCTCCATGTTCAGCACACGTACAGCTCGATGACGATCTCCACCTTCTTGATCCAGAAAGAGGGGCGGAGAGGTAGATGAGTTCACCAACAGCATGACGGCGTGGCGGTGGTGGTGGTGAACTAATCGGGCAGGGCTTCGTCAAGCTATGCCGGACTAATCTAGACGAGGCAGGCGATATGTGGAGACGAGGGCAACACGTGGCTTTTCTGGTGTAGTTCGCCCTCAAAACCTCCACTATATATAGGAGGAACAAGAGGGAGGGCTGCCTTGCCTCCTACTCAAAGTAGGAGGGCTTCGGCCGAGCAAAGGAGAGGAGTCCTCCTCCAATTCGGTTTGGTGGAGGACTCCCTTCCCACTTGTCCACCTCCTTCCTTCTTTTTCCTTTTTCCTTTTTTTTGCCTTTGGCCGAAATAGGTTATTGGGCTGGCCTACCCAGCCCTCTAAGGGATGGTGTGCCGCCTTTAGGCCTATTAGGTCCTCTCCCGGGTGGGTGGCCCATCCTGGTAAAACCCTGGAACCCATTCGTCACTCCCGGTACTTTACCGGCAATGCCTGAAATCTTTCCACAAGCCAAATGCAACATGCCTATATATCAATCTTTACCTTCGGACCATTCCGGAGCTCCTCGTGACGTCCGATATCTCATCCACGACTCCGAAAAACTTTCAGTCAACAACATATATATCTCAATATTACCGAATCATCACCGAACCATAAGTGTGCAGACCATGTGGGTTCGAGAACTATGTAGTCATGACCGAGACACTCTCCGATCAATATCCAATAGCTGGACCTGGATTACCATATTGGATCCTACATATTCTACGAAGATCTTATCGGTTGAATTTCTATGTCAAGGATTCAGTTAATCCCTTATAACATTCCCTTTGTCCTTCGGTGTGTTACTTGCCCGAGATTCGATCGTCGGTATCTCCATACCTATTTCAATCTCGTTACCAGTAAGTCTCTTTACTCGCTCCGTAATACAAAATCCCGCGACTAACTCTTTAGTCACATTGCTTGCAAGGCTTGTTTGTGATGTTGTATTACCGAGTGGGCCCTGGGATACCTCTCCGTCATACAGAGTGACAAATCCCAGTCTCAATCCATTCTAACTCAACGGACACCTTCGGAGATACCTGTAGAGCACCTTTATAGTCACCCAGTTACGTTGCGACGTTTGATACACACAAGGCATTCCTCCGTTCTTAGTGAGTTACATGATCTCATGGTCATAGGAACGTATACTTGACATGCAGAAAACAATAGCAATAAAATAACACGATCACATGCTACGTTTATAGTTTGGGTCTTGTCCATCACATCATTCTCCTAATGATGTGATCTCGTTATAAACTAACAACACTTTTCTATGGCCAGGAAACCTTAACCATCTTTTATCTACGAGCTAGTCAACTAGAGGTTCACTAGGGACATTGTTTTGTTTATATATCCACACATGTATTTGTGTTTCCATTCAATACAATTATAGCATGGATAATAAATGATTATATTTAAACAGTAAATATAATAATAACTATTTTATTATTGCCTCTAAGGCATATTTACAACAGTCTCCCACTTGCACTAGAGTCAATAATCTAGCTTCACATCTCTATGTGATTTACAATGTAACGAATCTAACACCCATCAGTTCTGGTGTTGATCATGTTTTGCCCGTAGAAGAGGCTTAGTCAGTGGATCTACAACATTAAGATTCGTGTCCACTTTGGAAATATTTATGTCCTCCTCCTTGATGTAATCACGGATGGCATTGAAGCGTCACTTTATGTGCCTGGTCCTCTTGTGAAACTTTGGTTCCTTGTCTAGAGCAATGGCACCAGTGTTGTCACAGAATAGATTTATTGGATCCCGTGCACTTGGCACAACTTTAAGATGTGTCATGAAATGCTTCATCCAGACACCCTCCTTAGCCGCCTCCAAGGCAGCTATGTATTCTGCTTCACATGTAGAATCAGCTACGATGTTTTGCTTGGAACTGCACCAGCTTACCGCACCCCCATTAAGAATAAATACATATCTCGTTTGAGACTTAGATTCATCCGAATCAATGTCAAAGCTTGCATCAACGTAACCCTTTACAACGAGCTCTTCATCACCTCCATAAATGAGAAACATTTCCTTAGTCTTTTTCACATACTTAAGAATATTCTTGACCGTTGTCCAGTGCTCAATTCCTGGATTACTTTGAAACCTGCCTGACATACTTATGGCAAGGCTGACATCCGGTCTAGTGCACAACATTGCATACATGATAGACCTTGTGGCTGAAGCATAGGGGACGACACTCATCGTTTCTCTATCTTATGTTGTCACTCGGCATTTAGTCTTACTCAACTTTATAACTTGTAATATAGGCAAGAACCCCTTCTTGGATTGTTCCATTTTGAACTTCTTCAAAATCTTATCAAGGTATGTGCTTTGTGAAAGTCCTATCAGGTGCCTCGATCTATCTCTATAGATCTTAATGCCCAATATGTAAGCAGCTTCTCCAAGGTCATTCATTGAAAAACTTTTATTCAAGTAATCATTTACGCTTCCCAAAAGTTCTACATTCTTTACAATCAGCAATATGTCATGCACATATAATATTAGAAACGCTATAGAGCTCCCACTCACTTTCTTGTAAATACAAGCTTCTCCAAAAACTTGTATAAACCCGAACGCCTTGATCACCTCATCAAAGCGATGATTCCAACTCCGAGATGCTTGCACCAGACCATAAATGGATCGCTAGAGCTTGCACACTTTGTCAGTATTCTATGGATTAACAAAACCTTCTGATTGCATCATATACAACTCTTCCTTAAGAAACATGTTAAGGAACGTTGTTTTGACATCCATCTGCCAAATTTCATAATCGAAAAATGCAACTATTGCTAACATGGTTCTGACGGACTTAAGAATCGCTACGGGTGAGAAAGTCTCATCGTAATCAACTCCTTGAACTTGTGAAAAACCCTTTACCACAAGTCGAGCTTTATAGATGGTCACATTACCGTCCGCGACCGTCTTCTTCTTAAAGATACATATGTTCTGAATGGCCTTTCGGCCTTTAGGTAATACTTCCAAAGTCCATACTTTGTTTTCATACATATATCCTATCTCGGGCTTCATGGCCTCTAACCCTTTGTTGGAATCTAGGCCCACCATTGCTTTTCCATAGCTCGTAGGTTCATTGTTGTCTAACAACATGATTGATAAGATAGGATTCCCGTACCACTTAGGAGCAGTACATGCCCTTGTCGACCTACGAGCTCTGATAGAAACTTGATCTGAAGTTTTGTGATCATCATCATTAGCTTCCTCTTCAAATGGTGTAGCCTCAACATAAACTTATTTCTGTCCTGCGCCACCATCTGATTGAAGCCGAGATTCTACAACCTCATGAAATTATATCTTCCTCCCAATCAATTATTTTGAGAGAAACTCTTTCTCAAGAAAAGCTCATTTTTTAGCAACAAACACTTTGCCCTCGGATCTGAGATAGAAGGTATACCCAACTGTCTCTTTTGGGTAACCTATGAAGACGAAATTTTCCTCTTTGGGTTCTAGCTTTTCAGGTTGTAGCCTTTTGACATAAGCATCACATCCCAAAAATTTAAGAAACGACAACTTTGGCTTCTTGTCATACCACAGTTCATATGGTGTTGTCTCAACGGATTTTGATGGTGCCCTATTTAAAGGGAATGCAGTTGTCGCCAATGCATAGCCCCAAACTGATAACGGCAAACTTGTAAGAGACATCATAGAATGCACCATATCTAATAAAGTACGATTACGACATTCAGACACACCATTACGCTGTGGTGTTCCAGGCGGTGTCAATTGTGAAACAATTCCACATTCTCTTAAGTGAGCACCAAGCTCCTAACTCATATACTCACCTCCTCTATCAGATCATAGGAATTTGATCTTCTTGTTATGATGATTTTCAACTTCACTCTGAAATTGCTTGAACTTTTCAAACTGTTTCATACTTGTGGTTCATCAAGTAAATATAACCATATCTACTCAAGTCATCAGTGAAGGTGAGAAAATAACGATATCCACCGTGCGCCTCTATGCTCATCGGTCCGCACACATCGATATGTATGATCTCCAAGAAGTCACTTGCACGCTCCATTGTTCCGGAGAACGGAGTATTAGTCATCTTGCTCATGAGGCATGGTTCACATGTGTCAGTGATTCAAAATCAAGTGACTCCAAAAGTCCATCAGCATGGAGTTTCTTCATGCGTTTTACACCAATGTGACCTAAGCGACAGTGCCACAAGAAAGTGGCGCTATCATTACTAACTCTACATCTTTTGGTCTCAATGTTATGGATATGAGTGTCATCACTATCAAGATTCAACATGAACAAACCCCTCACATTGGGTGCATGACCATAAAACATATTACTCATATAAATAGAACAACCATTATTCTCTGACTTAAATGAGTAACCGTCTCACAATAAATAAGATCTAGATATAATGTTCATGCTCAGCGCATGCACTAAATAAAAATTATTTAAGTTCATCACTAATCCTGATGGTAACTGAAGTGAGACTGTGCCGACGGCGATCGCATCAACCTTGGAACCATTTCCCACACGCATCGTCACTTCATCCTTCGCGAGCCTTCGTTTATTCCGCAGTTCCTGTTTTGAGTTGCAAATGTGAGCAACATAACCGATATCAAATACCCAGGCACTACTACGAGAGATATGAGGTACACATGAATAACATGTATATCAAATATACCTTGTTTGGCATTGGCCGCCTTCTTATCGGCCAGATACTTGGGGCATTTTCGCTTCCAGTGACCAGTCCCCTTACAATAATAACACTTAGTTTCCGTCTTGGATCCCGCCTTGGGTTTCTTCGTCGGAGAGGCAACTGCCTTGCCACTCTTCTTGGAGTCATCCTTCTTCCCCTTGCCGTTTTTCTTGAAACTAGTGGTCTTATTGACCATCAACACTTGAAGCTCTTTCTGGATTTCTGACTCGGCGACTTTCAGCATCGCAAATAACTCGTCGGGTGACTTATAAATCCCTTGCATGTTACAGTTCAACATGAAGCTCTTATAGCTAGGAGGCAGTGACTGAAGAATTCTGTCAGTGATAGCCTCTTGCGGGAGAGCAATCCACAGCTTAGCTAGACGGTTAGAGTACCCAGACATGCTGAGTATGTGTTTACTAACAAACATGTTCTCCTCTGTTTTGCAAGCATAGAACTTATCGGAGGTTTCATACATCTCGATCCATGCATTCTTCTCAAAGATAAACTTCAATTCTGGGAACATCTCATATGCTCCATGACGTTCAAAACGTCTATGAAGTCCCGGTTCTAAGTGATACAAAACTACACATTGAACTAATGAGTAGTCATCCTTACGTGACTGCCAAGCATTCATAACATCTTGGGTCGCCGTTTCGGGTGGTGCATCAGCTAGCGCTACATCAAGGACATATTGCTTTTGGGCAGCCCTGAGGATAAACCTCAGATTACGGGCCTAGTCAACAAAGTTGCGTCCATCATCTTTCAGCTTAGCTTTCTCTAGGAACGCATTAAAATTCAGGGTTGCTACTGCGCGAGCCATTGATCTATAACATAAATTTTTGCAAAGATTACTTAGACTATGTTTAAGATAATAGAGTTTAGCTAATCATATTACTAATAAACTCACACTCAAATTGACATCCCTCTAGTCATTCGAGTGTCGCATGATCCAAATTCACTAACTCAAGTACGATCATCACGTGAGTTGAGTTTAGTTTCAATGGTGAACATCTCCATGTTGATCATATCAACTATACAATTCATGCTCGACCTTTCGGTCTCTTGTGTTCCGAGGCCATGTCTGTACATGCCAGGCTCGTCAAGTTTAACCCGAGTGTTCCGCGTGTGCAACTGTTTTGCACCCGTTGTATGTGAACGTAGAGTCTATCACACCCGATCATCATATGGTGTCTCGAAACGACGAACTGTGCAACGGTGCACAGTCGGGGAGAACACAATTTTATCTTGAAATTTTAGTGAGGGATCACCTTATAATGATACCGTCGTCCTAAGCAAAATAAGGTGCATAAAAGGATTAACATCACATGCAAATCATAAGTGACATGATATGGCCATGAACTTAGCTTCTTGATCTCCATCACCAAAGCACCGACATGATCTCCATCGTCACTGGCGCCACACCATGATCTCCATCATCGTGATGCCATCGAGGTTATCGTGCTAACTATGTTGTTACTACTAAAGCTACTACTAGCAATAAAACAAAGCATCACTAAGCGCAAAATAATTAAAGACAACCCTATGGCTCCTGTCGGTTGTTGTAGCATCGACGTGCAAGTCGAAATTTTAAATATTACTACATGATCATCTCATACATTGAATATATCATATCATGTTTTTGGCCATATCACATCACATGCATACCCTGCAAAAATAAGTTAGACATCCTCTAATTTTTTGTTGCAAATTTTACGTGGCTACTATGGATATCTAGTATGATCGCATCTTACTTACGCAAAGCCACAACAGTGATATGCAGATTGCTATTTAACCTTCTCCAAGGACCGCCTCAGTCAAATCCGATTCAACTAAAGTTGAAGAAATAGACACCCACCAGTCATCTTTATGCAACAAGTTGCATGTTAGTCGATGAAATCGGTCTCTCGTAAGCGTACGAGTAATCTTGGTCCAGGCCGCTTCAATCCAACAATACCGCTGAATCACGAAAAGACTAAGGAGGGCATAAAATTTAACATCAACGCTCACAAACTCTCTTGTGTTCTACTCGAGATATCATCTACACATGAACCTAGCTCATGATGCCACTGTTGGGGAACGTTGCATGGGAAACAAAAAAATTCCTACGCATGCGCAAGACCTATCATGGTGATGATCATCTATGAGAGGGGAGATCGGATCCACATACCCTTGTAGATCGCTAAGCGGGAAGAATTAAGAAACACACTTGATGTAGTCGAATTTCTTCGCGATCCGAATTGCAAGCGTCCCACAAACTTCGTCCTGATCTAGTACCGAACGGACGGCACCACCACGTTCAGCACACGTACAACCTTGCCCATGATCTCTGCCTTCTTGATCCAGCAAAAGGGGCATAGAGGTAGATGAGTTCCCCGGCAGCATGACGGCGTGGTGGTGGTGGTGAACTAATCTAGCAGGGGTTCGCCAAGAGGCAACACGTGGCTTTTTTTGGTGTATTTTGGCTTCAAACCCTCCACTATATATAGGAGGAACAAGAGGGAGGGTTGCCTTGCCTCCTACTCAAAGTAGGAGGGCTTCGGCCGAGCCAAGGGGAGGAGTCCTCCTCCAATTCGGTTTGGTGGAGGCTCCCCTCCCACTTGTCCACCTCCTTCCTTTTTTCCCTTTTCCTTTTATTTTTGCCTTTGGCCAAAATAGGTTATTGGGCTGGCCTCACCAGACCACTAAGGGCTGGTGTGCCGCCTTTAGGCCTATTAGGTCCTCTCTCGAGTGGGTGGCCCCTCCCGGTAAAACCCTGGAACCCATTCGTCACTCCCGGTACTTTACCGGCGATGCCCGGAATCTTTTCGGAATCCAAATGCAACATTCCTATATATCAATATTTACCTCCGAACCATTTCGGAGATCCTCCTGACATCCGGGATCTCATCCGGGACTCTGAACAACTTTCGGTCACCAACATACATAACTCTATACTACCGGAACATCACCGAACGTTAAGTGTGCAGACCCTGTGGGTTCGAGAACTATGTAGACATGACAGAGACACTCTCCGGTCAATATCCAATAGCGGGACCTGGATGCCCATATTGGATCCTACATATTCTACGAAGATCTTATCGGTTGAACCTCTATGTCAAGGATTCAGTTAATCACGTATAATATTCCCTTTGTCTTTCAGTATGTTACTTGCCCGAGATTCAATCGTCGGTATATCCATACATATTTCAATCTTGTTACCAGAAAGTCTCTTTACTCGTTCCATAATACAAAATCCCGCAACTAACTCTTTATTCACATTGCTTGCAAGGCTTGTTTGTGATGTTATCGAGTGTGCCCCAAGATACCTCTCCGTCATACGGAGAAAAAAATCCGAGTCTCAATCCATGCTAACTCAACGGACACCTTCGGAGATACCAGTAGAGCACCTTTATAGTTACCCAGTTACGTTGCGACGTTTGATACACACAAGCATTCCTCCGGTGTTAGTGAGTTACATGATCTCATGGTCATAGGAACGTATACTTGACATGTAGAAAACAATAGAAATAAAATAACATGATCACATGCTACGTTTGTAGTTTGGGTCTTGTCCATCACATCATTATCCTAATGATGTGAGCTTGTTATCAAGTGACAACACTTGTCTATGGCCAGGAAACCTTAACCATCTTTGATCAACGAGCTAGTTAACTAGAGGCTCACTAGGGACAGTGTTTTGTCTATATATCCACACATGTGTGTTGTTTCCATTCAATACAATTATAGCATGGATAATAAACGATTATCTTTAAACAGGAAATATAAGAATAACTATTTTATTATTGCCTCTAGGGCATATTTCCAACAATAAAATCCCTAGCTACCTCACCATCCATAACATAACCTTCTGGTACATAAGGCAATTCATATCTATTAGGAGGACGAGGTTTAACACGTTATTCAAAGTCTTCATCAGTTTCACATTTTTCAAGTTCGCTAGCTCTAGCAATATGAGCATCAAGTAATTCACTCAGTGGCACATTTTTAGTTTCAACATATGTAGAAATAGTGTCATGATTAATTTTAGAACTAGCATCATCAAGTTCATGTGACATATGACGACGATCAAGAGGTGGTGGTGTAACAAGTTGATTCAAAATAGTAGGTGAATCAAAACAGAGCTAGATGATAGTTCCTTACCTCCTCTCGTGCGAGAGGGGATGATCTTAGTTCGATTATCTTTCAGATTCCTCATAGTGGCAATTGGATATCCTCAAGTCAACACAATAAATAAAGCTATGCTCCCTGGCAACGGTGTAAGAAAAACATCTTGATAACCCATAAGTATAGGGGATCGCGATAGTCTTCATGGGTAGTATTTCACCCTAATTTATTGATTCGGCATAAGGGGAGCCAAAGAATATTTATTGGCCTTGACACTTGCGTTGTCAATTCAACCGCACCTGGGATATCTCTGTGCAGCAAGAATTTACTAGCACAACAAATGATAGTAATAACAATAACAGTGATAGCAACAATTTTGGTAATAGTAGTAACACTAGCAATTGGGTAAGAGGTGGGACAGCAGCATCAACAGTAGTAACTTAGCAAGATTGAGTATATGTAAAGCGTAGGCACGTGGATCGGTGATGGATAATGATTTAGATGACATTGATCATTTAATAGTTACACACCAGGGCGACACGGAACTAGCTCCAATTCATCAATATAATGTAGGCATGTATTATGTATATAATAATACGTGCTTGCAATGAGAACTTGCATGACATCTTTTGTCCTACACTCCTGTGGCAGCGGAGTCCTATTGAAAACTAAGGGATATTAAGGTCTCCTTTTAATAGAGAACCGTAACAAATCATTAACACATGGTCAACACATGAACTCTTCAAACTACGAAATCACCAGAAAGAATCACAATTATTGTCATCTTGGGGTATGCGGATCAAGACACGTAATAGGTAACTACAACTAGCAAGATAGGATCCAAATCCCTCTTATATTCATGAAAACATAATAGATTCACATATGAAATCATGGCACGGGCCCTAGTGACAAGCATTAAGCATAATAAAGTCATAACAACATCAATCTCAGAACATAGTGGATACTAGGGATCAAGCCCTATCAAACTTAACTTGATTACATGGTCAATCTCATCCAATCCCACCACCGTCCACCAATCCTACAAAGGAATTACTCACTCCTGGTGGTGAGCATCATGCTGGTGTTGATGAAGAAGGGTTGGTGATGACAACGACGACGAATGTCCCTCTCTGGAGCCCCAAACGGACTCCAGATCAGCCCTCCGAAGGGAGAACAGGAGGTGGCGGCGGATCCGTCCCATAAAACGCAATGAAAACTTCTCTCCGATTTTTTCTCTAAAGATGTGATTTTATAGGACTGGAATTAGGGTCAGAGGATCCATGTGGGCCCTGATACATCTCAAATGTATCTATAATTTATGAAGTATTCATGCCATATTTACAATAATTTTATATGGTTTTGGTATGATTTGATTAGAACTAACTCGGACTAACGTTGTTTTCAGTAGAACTACCCTCGTGTTGTCTTTGTGCATAAATAAAAGTTCTCGGGATGAGCTGGAAATTTATGTAGAATATTTTTGGAAAATATAAAAAAATACTGGAGCAAAAAGATACCGGAGAGGAGTCCCAAGGCAGTCACAAATCTAGGGGAGCGGGGCACCCTAGGGCGTGCCCCTTGGCTTGTGGGTCCCTCGGGAGTCCCCTTGACGTGAGACCGGCGCCAAAAATTCCTATAAATCCCAAAACCCCTAGAAAGAAACCTAGATCGGTAGTTCCGCTGCCGCAAGCCTCCAGAGCCACGAAAAACCAATCGGGAGCCCGTTCTGGCACCCTGTCGGAGGGGAAACCATCACTAGAGGCCATCTTCATCATCCCGACGGCCTCCATGACGAGGAGGGAGTAGTTCACCCTCGGGGCTGAGGGTATGTACCAGTAGCTATGTGTTTGATCTCTCTCTCTCGTGTTCTTGATATGGCACGATCTTGATGTATCGCGAGCTTTATTAATATAGATGAATCATATGGAGTTTTCCCCTCTCTATCTTCTTGTGATAAATTAAGTTTTGGGAAACCTAGAATGGCCCTTTGAAGTTTTCTTATCGAATTGAGTCCTTAAGGATTTGAGAACACTTGATGTATGTCTTGCCCTGGGATATCCGTGGTGACAATGGGGTGTTCTATTGATCCACTTGATGTATGTTTTGGTGATCAACTTGCGGGTTCCCTGACCTTGGGAATCTATGCATAGGGGTTGGCACCTGTTTTCGTCTTGACTCTTCGGTAGAAAATTTGGGGCACACTTTGAAGTTCTTTGCGTTGGATTGAACATGATGAATCTGAAATTGTGTGATGCATATCGTATAATGAAGCCCATGGGTACTTGTGGTGACATTGGAGTATCTAGGTGACATTAGAGTTTTGGTTGATGTGTATCTTAAGGTGTTATTTTAGTACGAACTCTAGGGTTGTTCGTTAGACTTATAGGGATAGCTCATAAGATTTATTGAAAAAGATAACTTTGAGGTGGTTTCGTACCCTACAATAATTTCTTAGTTTATTATCCGCTATTTCGGACTTTGGAGTGAACTCTTTGTCATACGTGAGGGATCTATATATGATTCAACTATGTTAGTATTGTTGTGAGAACTTGCACTAGTGAAAGTATGAACCCTAGGCCTTGTTTCTAAGCATTGCAATATCGTTTGTGCTCAGTTTTATCATTAGTTACCTTGTTGTTTTTATATTTTCAGATTACAAAAACCTATATCTACCATCCATATTACACTTGTATCACCATCTCTTCGCCGAACTAGTGCACCTATGCAATTTACCATTGTATTGGGTGTGTTGGCGACACAAGAGACTCTTTGCTATTTGATTGCAGGGTTGCTTGAGAGAGACCATCTTCATCCTACGCCTCCCACGGATTGATAAACCTTAGGTCATCCACTTGAGGGAAACTCGCTATTGTCCTACAAAACTCTGCGCTTGGAGGCCCAACACGAGTCTACATGAAGAAGGTTGTGTAGTAGACATCAAGCTCTTTTCTAGCGCCGTTGCCGGGGAGGTTAGGTAAGCGACACTCACATCCCATCAACGAAGCTCTTTTCTGGCGCTGTTGCCGGGGAGGTGAGTGCTTCAAGGTATATCTTTAGATCTTGCAATTAAGTCTTTTAGTTTCTTGTTTTTCACTAGATTGGTTTTATGAAAGAAAATTACAAAAAATGGAATTGAGGTTGCCACATATGCTTCATATTTTCAATGTCTTTCGTGAAAATGATGGAAAGCAAAATTGTGCTCAAGTGTTAGAAGAAGAAGTTACTAAAATGTTTGGACTAAATCTTTGAGTGATGAGCATGATAGCAATATTGTTAGTATAAATTCTTTGAATATTCATGATTCTAATGATATGCAAAGCCACAAGCTTGGGGATGCTATGCCTGATGAATATTAATTTTTAGTCCCCCAAGTTTTGATGAGCAAAACTATTATGATGATAGCATGCCTCCTATGTATGATGACTATTGTGATGATACTTATGCGATGAAAAAGGGTGATGATTACTATTATGATACTTGTAATAATTATGAATATCCTTTTACTGAATATTACTCTTTTAATGTGGAACCAATTTGTAGTATTCAATTCTTTTATGATACTCCCCCTATTAGTCATGAGAAGAAATTTTCTTGTATGGACAGTAGTAAAATTTCTATGCTTGTAGATCATGAAAAGAATGCTTTATGTGTTGGTTATATTATGAAATTCCTTCATGATGCTACTGAAAATTACTATGAGCGAGGAACATATGCTTGTAGGAATTGCAATAATATCAAGTTTCCTCTCTATGTGTTCAAAGTTTTGAAGTTATGCTTGTTTTGCCTTCCTATGCTAGTTGATTCTTTCTCCCATAAATTTTTTGTTCACAAAATCCCTATGCATAGGAAGTGGGTTAGACTTAAATGTGCTTGTCATGAGATTCATGATGCCCTTTTGCATGTTATAATTATTATTCCTATGTGATCATCATTGAAATAATCATGCCTAGCTAAAAGGCTTTAAAGAAAAGCGCTTGTTGGGAGACAACCCAACACTTTTACTTTCTATTTTTTGGTGTTCACATGATTAAGCTACTGTATTAATCATGTTTTATGCCTTTTATTTTAATAAAGTTTCAAGTAAAGCCTTTGGGATAGTGTGGATGATAGTTGACTTGATTCTGTGCAAAAACATAAACATTTGCTCTTAGTACAGGAATTTTTTAAATTCACTGGAGCGTGCTTTTGATCTGAAGTTTTTACACATGATTTATATACAAATTTCCTGGATTGTCCTAATTTTTCAGAATTTTTAGAGACAGGAAAGTATGGTTACACTGCAGATCTTCACAAACTGTTCTGTTTTTGAAAGATTCTGTTTTGCATGCATAGTTTGCTTGTTTTAGTGTTCCCATAGCTCATATTCAGTGATATAAATTATGGGAAGAGTATAGTACAGTAGGTATCATGTGAGAACAATTATGTATCTTGTCTTGACAGTACCTAAGTGAATGATCATTATTTATTATATTAACCCATCTCATGAAATTCCGTTAAGTTTTGTGTGATTGAAGTTTTCAAGTTTTGGGTGAGACACCGATATGAGGAGAATAAGGAGTGACAAGATCCTAAGATTGGGTATGCCCAAGGTAACCCCAAGGTAATATCCAAGGAAGACTCAAGCGCCTAAGCTTGGGGATGCCCCGGAAAGCATCCCCTCTTTCGTCTTCAACATTATCGGTATATCTTACTTGGAGCTATATTTTTATTCGTCACATAATATGAGTTTTGCTTGGAGCATCATTTTATTTTGTTGTTCTCTGTTAGGTGTTATTTATAATCTGGGTTTTCAATAAAAAGTTCCAATAATTGCATTAGGATGCTTGCATCGCATGCT
This sequence comes from Hordeum vulgare subsp. vulgare, assembly GCF_904849725.1. Taxonomy (NCBI): domain Eukaryota; kingdom Viridiplantae; phylum Streptophyta; class Magnoliopsida; order Poales; family Poaceae; genus Hordeum; species Hordeum vulgare. The sequence continues at coordinate 88,481,802 of NC_058521.1, read as the reverse complement.
TTGATTGGTGTTGTGTAAAAACAGAAATTGGTACCAGTACCTATGTGTTTGATCTCTCTCTCTCTCTCATGTTCTTCAGATGGCACGATCTTGATGTATCGCGAGCTTTATTAATATAGATGAATTATATGGAGTTTTCCCCTCTCTATCTTCTTGTGATGAATTGAGTTTTCCCTTTGAAGTTTCCTTATCGGATTGAGTCTTTAAGGATTTGAGAACACTTGATGTATGTCTTGTGATGGGATATCCGTGGTGACAATGGGGTGTTCTATTGATCCACTTGATGTATGTTTTGGTGATCAACTTGCGGGTTCTGTGACCTTGGGAATTTATGCATAGGGGTTGGCACATGTTTTCGTCTTGACTCTCCGGTAGAAACTTTGGGGTACTCTTTGAAGTTCTTTGTGTTGGACTGAACATGATGAATCTGGAATTGTGTGATGCATATCGTATAATGAATCCCATGGGTATTTGTGGTGACATTGGAGTATCTAGGTGACATTAGGGTTTTGGTTGATGTGTATCTTAAGGTGTTATTTTAGTATGAACTCTAGGGATCTTCATGACACTTATAGGGATGGCTCATAAGATTGATCAGAAAAGATAACTTTGAGGTGGTTTCGTACCCTACAATAATTTCTTCGTTTGTTCTCTGCTATTTGTGACTTTGGATTGAACTCTTTGTTGCACATGAGGGATTTATATATGATTCAACTATGTTAGTATTGTTGAGAGAACTTGCACTAGTGAAAGTATGAACCCTAGGCCTTGTTTCTAAGCATTGCAATACCGTTTGTGCTCACTTTTATCATTAGTTACCTTGCTGTTTTTATATTTTCATATTACAAAAACCTATAACTACCATCCATATTACACTTGTATCACCATCTCTTCGCCGAACTAGTGGACCTATACAATTTACCATTGTATTGGGTGTGTTGGGGACACAAGAGACTCTTTGTTATTTGTTTGCAGGGTTGCTTGACAAAGACCATCTTCATCCTACGCCTCCCACGGATTGATAAACCTTAGGTCATCCACTTGAGGGAAGCTTTCTATTGTCCTACAAAACTCTACGCTTGGAAGCCCAACACGAGTCTACAAGAAGAAGGTTGTGTAGTAGACATCACGCCCCACAAACCATGAGGGCATGGTCTGGAGGGGCGCCCTGTTGGATTTTGGCCCCCTAGCAACCTTTCTCCGACAGGTCTTCGCTCCATTATTCATCATAAATCCCAGAAATAATTCACAAAAAGTTTCATCCAATTCCAAGAATTTTTATTTCTGCACAAAAATAACACCAAGGTAATTATGCTGAAAACAACGTTAGTCCGAGTTAGTTTCATTCAAATTATGCAAATTAGAGGTTAAAACTAGAGAAAAAGTGTTTGGGAAAGTAGATACGTTGGATACGTATCAAACTCCAACGTGTTGACCTATACGGACACCACTTTTGTCTGCTTTTTGTTCGTTTGGGTCGGTCGCCGACTTGGCATCTGCCCTGTTTAACATTTCGGTCGGTAGTGCGCCCAACGCCCATGACCCATTTCATGTCCATGCACACATTTCGAAAGGCCCACGACAGTAGATCAAGACAGCGGACATGTCGTCGCCCAAATTTCATGCTAGCACCATGCCAACGGCCGACATACAAAGCCAGCTTCAAAAAATACACCACGCAGTTAATGCTCGCGCACTGGCGAGTGGCCGGCACACATGCCAGCACGCAAAAGGGGTGGGAGTTCGACCCAAAGCCATCGCGGTCGTGGTCATGCCAGCACACTTGTCGTCATAAAAAAAAGGATGGCGCTCGCCGCCATAGATCACTCGTCGTCGAACTTAAGCATGTTGGCCTGCATCTTCTTGAACCATGGTCTCTTCCTTGCCGACACAGTGTTGAGATACACCTTCATGATCTCCACCCCCATCATCATGCTAGCAAGAGCCACTTATTTCGCCTTGGTCTTTGCATTGGCGGCCTTGATCTCTAGTGTCTTAGCTTGCTTCTCCGCCTCCATCTCAAGCCTCCTCCTTTGGATCTCCATGAAGGCGTTCATTTGCTCTTCCTTGTCTTGCCTGCGCTGCTCCTCCCTTGATTCCTTCTTGGTCACCATGCCCTCCACGGTTGCGATCAAGGCGATCGACACTGCATCCCGTTTTTCCTCCTTCTTGGAGTTGGTCTTCCCTGCGGCCGTAGATTTTCGCCCTCCCCAACATCCTCCACGGCTTCGTTTCCCCCACGCGCCATGAGGGCAGCATATTGCGCCTTGAACTTCTCCTCATCTTTGATGATACTCCAACAATGAGAGAGGTGGAAGGACTTGCCTTCGTGTTGGACCTTGAATGCCTCCAAAGCTTGGAATGCCTACAAATGAATTACATGCAAGCATATTAGCAAATGAATATGGAAATGGACATGCAAACAAAGAGGGGCGCATGCATGCATACCATGTCTTGCATGTCGACGCCACTCTCGGGGTGTGCCTTGATGCTCTCATAAGTGGCAAAAAACTTGTTGCACTCTTGTTGGATCACCTTCCATTGCTTCGGAATGGACACCCACCTGTGCGTACTTTGCATTTGGTATGGCGGAAACTTCTTGCGTTCGTGAAACTCACGATGGAAACAAACCCAAAAGTTGATGTCTTTTGTTTAGCACCGACCTTGGGGTCTTTCCCAATGTCCCTCCAACATTCACAAAGGAGCTTGTCCTCGACCGCCGTGTATGCCTTCGTCCATCTTCTCTTGCGCTTCGGCTTCACCCGAGCGGCTTGGTTGGCGACCTCGTCCTCGAACAAAGGCTCCCCATAGATGTCCACCTCATCCTCTCCCTCGAGGCCGTAGTCATCCGGAAACACGTGGTTGAGCGGGAAGCCGTCCAGGTCCAATCGGACCTGATCTTGCATGAAGGCGGCCTACATGCCAGCTTGAACATAGGTCGACGGTGTGAACGACCCTCGTCCGTCCTGGCTTTAGGTCTCTTCAGGATCGTAGCCAGCCACGAAGGCACCGCCAGTGGCCGCCAGATCACCCTCGAAGATGATTCTCTGCATGAAGCGGTTGGCCCTCTCGTCATCTACGGCTGCCGGCATTCTGTCGAATAGGTTGTGGGAGTCGAAGAGCATGTCGGCTGATATCTCCCGTTCGCGTTTCCTCGGCCCACCGGATGATGAGCCACCGGCTATCGGTGTGGCGTTGAGGTTGATGGGCGTGGGCGTGGGCGTGGAGGCGCCACCACGCTCACCTTCGGTGAGCATTCCCCGGAGAGTCGGGAGGCTTGCGGGTAGATGTGAAAGCTGGGAATTGGGTGAGTCACTGACGGGTGGTGCGACTCTGCCAGCACCATCCGAGGAAATGCGGACAAGTAGGCTCGCCACGGCCACGACGGTGTTGGCAAGCCTGTGTTGGCCAGGGTTTAACCCTAGGTACAATAGCGCCTCCCTCGTTGCATCCGCGACACGGACGACAGTATCATCTTGTTGCGCGACGACAACTATGGACGTGACGGCAAGTACTTTGTCCCTTGCATCCGCCATGTGCCTCCAGCCCTTTCTCTTTGCCGACTTCCTGGCCCGCTCCTCGGGCGTGAGCTTCTTCTTCTTCTTGGGCGCGGTGGCAGTATTGAGGGGGCGTGGGGCTTGCCTTTGCCAGAGGGGGCGGTCACGATGCCGAACAAGGCAAGGGAGGCGAAGCCGATGATGGCATCGAGGTCGTCGTCCATGGCGAGGGGCCAGGAGCGCATGCAGGCGGAAGGGTTATGGGAAAAGTGAAGGAAAATGGTTGAGGCTTTACCATCGACTGGCAGGCGAAGGGAGTACTTGCGCGGCACGCACGACCATCTCGTGTCCACGTCGATGCAAATCAGGCTCATAAATGTGTCGGGAATGGGTCGGCATGCGAACGAAAAGCGGACGCGCGTCCTTTGGGTCGACGCGTTAGACTAACTTTTGTGTGCACCATGACACAAACGAAAGCACATGGACGAAATGGGTGGGCGGGTTGGACTTGCTCTTAGTGACCGGCTGTTTGAGACGGCATGAGGTGTCGGTTGTAGATGTCGTAGCAGAACAGATGCAAGATGAAGTATAGAATCCCTGCTTTGCTTAAGAAAGAGGTCCGTACACGAGGCACCCAAGCCCGAACTCTGATCTGAAGTGAAGTCCCCTGCAAGCACACGCGCCGGCGTCCTCGCATGCACGTCGTCTCCCACATTTTCCTTCCCCGTCGGCTCCCTCCCCTCATGGACTCCGACGAGTGCTCCAACTCCAACCCCTCCGTGTCTTCCCCGTCAACCGCACGTGTGTGGGCAAAGCTAGGTATCGGGCTTGTTCAACCCAACCAATCCTCTATGTTTCTTTTCCCCTTCTCTTTGGGTTCCTTCGACCTCACAGTTCTTGATTCTTTCTGATTTCTTGGTCTGTCCCGTGCATTCCTTTCCAGTGTCCGTAGGTTCCACCTACTCGGAGGTGGCCGTCATAAAGGACGACGCCATGGTCTCCTCCCTGGTCACCCCGCCGAGGGCGGGGAGGAGCTCGCATGTTGCGAGATTAGCTGCAGCGGCGACGCATCGTCGACAACAATCCAGAGCCTCTCGCATGATCCGTGGTTACTTCTTTAGGGCGCTTCCGATCTCATGGGGTGCATTTGTTGGGGAACGTTGCATGGGAAACAAAAAATTTCCTACACACACGAAGACCTATCATGGTGATGATCATCTACGAGAGGGAGATCAGATCTACATACCATTGTAGATTGCTAAGGGGGAAGCATTAAGAAACACGGTTGATTTAGTGGAACGTCTTCACGATCCAACTCGCCGGCGTCCCACGATCCGTCCCAATCTAGCACCGAACGGACGACACCTCCGCGTTTAGCACATGTACAACTCGATGACAATCTCCGCCTTCTTGATCCAGCAAGAGAGATGAAGAGGTAGCTGAATTCTCCGGCAGCACGATGGCGTGGCGGTGATGATGGTGGAGCTACTCCGGCAGGGCTTCGTCGTGCCGTACTGATCTAGCTACGATATGTCATGAAGTAGTGGATGGAGAGAGGTTTGCACAAAGCCTTGAGGTGAAAAAACCCTCTCAAACCTCCACCATATATAGGAGGAACAAGAGGGAGACTGCCTTGCCTCATACTCTAAGTAGGAGGGCTCGGCCGAGCCAAGGAGGAAGGTCTCCTCCTCCAATTCGGTTTGGTGGAGGAGTCCTTTCCTTCTTGTCCACCTCCTACCTTTTTTCCTTTTCTTTTTCCTTTATTTTTGCTTTGGCCGAAATAGGCTTATCAGGCTGGCCTCACCAGCCCACTAAGGGCTAGTGCGCCACCCATGGGCCTATTAGGTCCTCTCCCGAGTGGGTGGCCCCTCCCGGTAAAACCCCGAAACCCATTCGTCACTCCCGGTACTTTACTAGTAATGCCTGAAATCTTTCCGGAAGCCAAATGCAACAACCCTATATATGAATCTTCATTTCTAGACCATTCCGGAGACACTCGTGATGTCCGAGATCTCATCCGGGACTCCGAACAACATTCAGTTACCAACATCAATAATTCAACTATACCGAAAACGTCACCGAACCTTAAGTGTGCATACCCTGCGGGTTCGAGAACTATGTAGACATGACCGAAACACTCTCCGACCAATATCCAATAGTGGGACCTGGACGTCCATATTGGATCCTACATATTCTACGAAGATCTTATCGGTTGAACCTCTATGTCAAGGATTCACACAATCCCGTATATCATTCCCTTTGTCCTTCGGTATGTTACTTGCCTGAGATTCGATCATCGGTATCTCCATACCTATTTCAATCTCGTTACAGGCAAGTCTCTTTACTCGTTTCGTAATACAAGATCTCATGGCTAACTATTTAGTCACATTGCTTGCAAGGCTTGTTTGTGATGTCGTATTACAGAGTGGGCCCCGAGATACCTATCCATCACAGGGAGTGACAAATCCCAGTCTCGATCCATGTTAACTCAACGGACACCTTCAGATATACCTGTAGAGCACCTTTGTAGTCACCCAGTAAAGTTGCGACGTTTGATACACACAAGGCATTCCTCTGGTGTCATTGAGTTACATGATCTCATGGTCATAGGAATGTATACTTGACACGCAGAAAACAATAGCAACAAAATGACACAATCACATGCTACGTTTATAGTTTGGGTCTTGTCCATCACATCATTCTCCTAATGATGTGATCTCGTCATCAAGTGACAACACTTGTCTATGGCTAGGAAACTTAACCATCCTTGACCAACAGGCTAGTCAACTAGAGGCTTACTAGGGACATTGTTTTGTCTATATATCCACACATGCATTTATGTTTCCATTCAATACAATTATAGCATGGATAATAAACGATTATCTTGAAACAAGAAATATAATAATAACTATTTTATTATTGCCTCTAGGGCATATTTCCAACAGTCTCCCATTTGCACTAGAGTAGATAATCTAGCCTCACATCTCTATGTCATTTACAATGTAATGAATCTAACACCCATACAGTTCTGGTGTTGATCATGCTTTGCTTGTGGAAGAGGTTTAGTCAGTGGATCTGCAACATTCTGATCCGTGTGCACTTTGCAAATATTTGAGTCCTCCTCTTTGATGTAATCGTGGATGGCGTTGAAGCGTCGCTTTATGTGTTTGGTCCTCTTGTAAAACCTTGATTCCTTGGCTAGAGCAATGGCACCAGTGTTGTCACAAAACAGATTGATTGGATCCAGTGCACTTGGCACTACTCCAAGATCTGACATGAACTGTTTCATCCACACACCCTCCTTAGCCGCCTCTGAGGCAGCTATGTAGTCCACTTCGCATGTAGAATCAGCTATGACGCTTTGCTTGGAACTGCACCAGCTTACCGCACCCCCGTTAAGAATAAATATGTATCCGGTTTGAGACTTAGAGTCATCCGGATCAGTGTCAAAGCTTGCATCGACGTAACGCTTTACGACGAGCTCTTCGACACCTCCATAAACGAGAAACATTTCCTTGGTCCTTTTCAGGCACTTCAGAATATTCTTGACCGCCGCCCAGTGTTCCACTCCTGGATCACTTTGAAACCTGCCTGCCATACTTATGGCCAGGCTGACATCCGGTCTTGTGCACAGCATTGCATACATGATAGACCCTATGGCTGAAGCATAGGGGACGACACTCATCTTTTCTCTATCTTCTGCAGTTACTGGACATTGAGCCTTACTCAACTTTATACCTTGTAACACAGGCAAGAACCCCTTATTGGATTGTTCCATTTTGAACTTCTTCAAAACTTTATCAAGGTATGTGCTTTGTGAAAGAGCTATTAGGCGCCTTGACCTATCTCTATAGATCTTTATGCCCAATATGTAAGCAGCTTCTTCTAGGTCCTTCATTGAAAAAAAAATATTCAAGTAATCCTTTACGCTTTCCAAAAACTCCACATTGTTTCCAATCAGCAATATGTCATACACATATAATATTAGAAATGCTATAGAGCTCCCACTCACTTTCTTGTAAATACAAACTTCTCCAAAAAATTGTATAAACCCAAACGCCTTGATCACCTCATCAAAGCATTGATTCCAACTCCGAGATGCTTGCATCGGTCCATAAATGGATCGCTGGAGCTTGCACACCTTGCCAGCATTATCTGGATCGACAAAACCTTCGGGTTGCATCATATACAACTCTTCCTTATGAAACCCATTAAGGAACACCGTTTTGACATCCATCTGCCAGATTTCATAATCAAAAAATGCAGCTATTGCTAACATGATTCGGACGGACTTAAGCATCGCTACGGGTGAGAATGTCTCATTGTAGTCAACTCCTTGAACTTGTGAAAAACCCTTTGCCACAAGTCGAGCTTTATAAACGGTCACATTACCGTCTGCGTCCGTCTTCTTCTTAAAGATCCATTTGTTCTGAATAGCCTTGCGACCTTCAGGTAATACTTCCAAAGTCCATATTTTGTTTTCATACATAGATCCTATATCGGATTTCATGGCTTCTAACCATTTGCTGGAATCTGGGCCCACCATTGCTTCTCCATATTTCGTGGGCTCATTGTTGTCCAACAACATGATTGACAAGACAAGATTCCCATACCACTCAGGAGCAGTACTTGCTCTTGTCAACCTGTGAGGTCCGACTATAACTTGATCCGAAGCTTCATGATCATCATCATTAGCTTCCTCTTCAACTGGTGTTGCCTCGACAGAAATTTCTTTCTGCCCTGCGCCACCATCTTGTTGAAGCAGAGGTTCCGCAACCTCATCAAGTTCTATCTTCCTCCCACTCAGTTCTTTCGAGAGAAACTCTTTCTCAAGAAAAGGTCTGTTCTTAGCGACAAACACTTTGCTCTCGAATCTGAGATAGAAGGTATACCCAACTGTCTCTTTTGGATAACCTATGAAGACGCACTTTTCCGCTTTGGGTTCCAGCTTTTCAGGCTGAAGCTTTTTGACATAAGCATCACATCCCCAAACTTTAAGAAACGACAACTTTGGCTTCTTGCCATACCATAGCTCATATGGTGTCATCTCAACGGATTTCGATGGTGCCCTATTTAAAGTGAATGCAACTGTCTCCAATGCATAGCCCCAAAATGATAATGGCAAATCGGTAAGAGACATCATAGAACGCACCATATCTAATAAAGTACGATTACGATGTTCGGACACACCATTACGTTGTGGTGTTCCACGCGGTGTCAATTGTGAAACAATTCCACATTTTCTTAAGTGAGCACCAAACTCATAACTCAGATATTCACCTCCCCGATCAGATCGTAGGAACTTTATCTTCTTGCTATGATGATTTTCAACTTCACTCTGAAATTGTTTGAACTTTTCAAACATCAGTGAAAGTGAGAAAATAACGATATCCGCCGCGCGCCTCTATGCTCATTGGTCCGCACACATCGGTATGTATGATCTCCAGCAAGTCACTTGCACGCTCCATTGTTCCAGAGAACGGAGTCTTAGTCATCTTTCCCATGAGACATGGTTCGCATGTATCAAGTGATTCAAAATCAAGTGACTCCAAAAGTACATCAGCATGGAGTTTCTTCATGTGCTTAACACCAATATGACCTAAGCGGCAGTGCCACAACATCTTTTGGTCTCAATGTTATGAATATGAGTGTCATCACAATCGAGATTCAATATGAACAAACCCCTCACATTGGGTGCATGACCATAAAAGACATTACTCATATAAATAGAACAACCATTATTCTCTGACTCAAATGAGTAACCGTCTCGCAATAAACAAAATCCAGATATAATGTTCATGCTCAACGCATGCACTAGATAACAATTATTTAAGTTCATCCGGCAGGTCTTCGCCGTGCCGTACCGATCTAGCTACGATGTGTCACGAAGTAGTGGAGGGAGAGAGGTTTGCACAAAGGCTTGAGGTGCAAAAACCCTCTCAAACCTTCACTATATATAGCAGGAACAAGAGGGAGGCTGCCTTGCCTGCTACTCCAAGTAGGAGGGCTCGGCCGAGCCAAGGAGGAAGGTCTCCTCCTCCTATTCGGTTTGGTGGAGGAGTCCTTTACTTCTTGTCCACCGCCTTCCTTTTTCCCTCTTATTTTTTACTTTATTTTTGCTTTGGCCGAAATAGTCTTATTGGGCTGGCCTCACCAGCCAACTAAGGGCTAGTGTGCCACCCATGGGCCTATTAGGTCCTCTCCCGGGTGGGTGGTCCGTCCCGGTAAAACCCCGGAACCCATTCATCACTCCCGGTACTTTACCGGTAATGCCCGAAATCTTTCTGGAAGCCAAATGCAACAATCCTATATATCAATCTTTGTTTTCTGACCATTCGGAGACACTCGTGACGTCCAGGATCTCATCCTGGACTCCGAACAACATCCAGTTACCAACATCAATAATTCAACTATACCGAAAACGTCACCAAACCTTAAGTGCACAGACCCTGCGGGTTCGAGAATTATGTAGACATGACCGAGACACTCTCCAGCCAATATCCAATAGCGGGACCTCGGCGTCTATACTGGATCCTACATATTCTACGAAGATCTATCGGTTGAACCTCTATGTAAAGGATTCACACAATCCCGTATATCATTCCCTTTGTCCGTCGGTATGTTACTTTCCCGAGATTCGATCGTCGGTATCGCCATACCTATTTCAATCTCGTTACCGACAAGTCTGTTTACTTGTTCTGTAATACAAGATCCCCTGGCTAACTCTTTAGTCACATTGCTTGCAAGGCTTGTTTGTGATGTTGTATTACTGAGTGGGCCCTGATACGTCCATTTTGCATCATGCTTTTATGTTGATATTTATCGCTTTATGGGTTGTTATTACACTTCACGGTACAATACTTATGCCTTTTCTCTCTTATTTTGTAAGGTTTACACGAAGAGGGAGAATGCCGGTAGCTGGAATTCTGACCTGAAAAAGGAGCAAGTTTGAGATACCTATTCTGCGCAACTCCAAAAGCCGTGAAAATCAACGAGGAATTATTTTTGATTTTATAAAAAATACTAGGCCAAAGAAGTACCAGAGGGGAGCCACCAGGAGGCCACAAGCCTGCTAGGCGCGGCCTACCCCCATGGCCGCGCCTAGGGGGCTTGTGGGCTCCGTGTTGGCCCTCTGGCTCCCCTCTTTTTCTATAAGGAGGGTTTCGTTCCAGAAAAAATTAAGAGGAGGCTTTCGGGAGGAATCGCCGCTGCCACGAGGCGGAACTTGAGCAGAACCAATCTAGAGCTCCCACATGGTCGTCCTGCCGGGGAAACGTCCCTCCCGGAGGGGGAAATCGTCGCCATCGTCATCACCAACACTCCTCTCATCAGAGGGGACTCATCACCATCAACATCTTCATCAGCACCATCTCATCTCCAAACCCTAGTTCATCTCTTGTAACCAATCTCCGTCTCGCGACTCCGATTGGTACTTGTAAGGTTGATAGTAGTGTTACTTACTCTTTGTAGTTGATGCTAGTTGGATTACTCGTTGGAAGATTATATGTTCAGATCCTTGATGCTATTGAATACCTCTCTGTTCATGAATATTATTATGCTTTGTGAGTAGTTACTTTTGTTCCTGAGGACATGGGATAAGTCATGCTATAAGTAGTCATGTGAATTTGGTATTCGTTCGATATTTTGATGCGTTGTATGTTGTTTTTCCTCTAGTGGTGTTATGTGAACGTCGACTACATAAGACTTCACCATTATTTGGGCCTAGAGGAAGGCATTGGGAAGTAGTAAGTAGATGATGGGTTGCTAGAGTGACAGAAGCTTAAACCCTAGTTTATGTGTTGCTTCGTAAGGGGCTGATTTGGATCCACTAGTTTAATGCTATGGTTAGACTTTGTCTTAATTCTTCTTTCGTACTTGCGGATGCTTGCGAGAGGGGTTAATCATAAGTGGGAGGTTTGTCCAAGTAAGGGCAGCACCCAAGCACCGGTCCACCCACATATCAACCTATCAAAGTAGCGAACGTGAATCATATGAACTTGATGAAAACTAGCTTGACAGAAATTCCCATGTGTCCTCGATAGCGCTTTACCTCCTATAAGAGTTTGTCTAGGCTTGTCCCTTGCTACAAAAGGGATTGGGTCACTTTGCTGCACCTTTGTTACTTGCTACTTGCTACGAATCACCTTATCACACAACTATCTGTTACCGACAATTTCAGTGCTTGCAGAGATTACCTTGCTGAAAACCACTTGTCAAATTCTTCTGCTCCTCGTTGGGTTCGACACTCTTACTTATCTAAAGGACTACGATAAATCCCCTAAACTTGTGGGTCATCAAGACTCTTTTCTGGCGCCGTTGCCGGGGAGTGAAGCGCCTTTGGTAAGTGGAATTTGGTAAGGAAACATTCATATAGTGTGCTGAAATTTATTGTCACTTGTCACTATGGAAACTAATCCTTTGAGGAGCTTGTACGAGGTATCTTCACCTCGAACGGAAGCAGAAGGAGTTGCTCCTCAACCTGCTGCACCTACTGAAAATATTTGCTATGAATTTCCTTCGGGTATGCTTGAGAAACTGCTGGCTAATCCTTTTACAGGAGGTGGAACATCACGTCCCGACTTGCATCTAATCTATGTAGATGAAGTTTGTGGTTTATTTAAGCTTGCAGGTTTGCCCGAGGATGAGGTCAAGAAGAGGGCCTTTCCCTTATCTTTGAGGGATAAAGCATTGACATGGTATAGGCTATGTGATGATACTGGATCATGGAACTACCACCGGTTGAAATTGGAATTTCATCAAAAGTTTTGTCCTATGCATCTAGTACATCGTGATCGGAATTATATTTATAACTTTTGGCCTTGTGATAGAGAAAGCATCGCTCAAGCTTGGGGGAGGCTTAAATCAATGTTATATTCATGCCCCAACCATGAGCTCTCGAGAGAAATTATCATTCAGAACTTCTATGCTCGGCTTTCTTATGATGATCGCACCATGCTTGACACTTCTTGTACCAGTTCTTTTATGAAGAGAGATATTGACTTCAAATGGAATTTATTGGAAAGAATTAAACGCAACTCTGAAGATTGGGAGTTTGATGAAGGTAAGGAGTCAGGTATGAATTTCAAGTTTGATTGTGTTAAATCCTTTGTCGAAACAAATACTTTTTGTGATTTTAGTGCTAAATATGGACTTGACTCTGAGATAGTAGCTTCATTGTGTGAATCATTTGCTGCTCATATTGATCTCCCTAAGGAGAAGTGGTTTGAATATCATCCTCCCTTAGAAGTCAATGTAGTTAAACCCAATCCAGTTGAAGAGAAAGTCATCGCTTATAATGATCCTGTTGTTCCCAGTGCTTACATTGAGAAACCACCTTTCCCTGTTAGGATAAAGGATCATTCTAAAGTTTCAACTGTGATACGTAGGGACTACATTAGAACACCTACACTTCCTGAGCAAATTAGAGTTGAATCTAGCATTGCTATTATCAAAGATCTCCTTTCCGACAATGTTGAGGGACATGATATTCACTTCTGTGAAGATGTTGCTAGAATTGCTAAACCTCATGCTAGAGACAAACATAGGCCTATTGTTGGCACGCCTGTTGTTTCTGTTAAGATAGGAGATCATTGTTATCATGGTTTTGTGACGTGGGTGCTAGTGTTAGTGCAATACCTCAATCCTTATATGATGAAATTAAAGATGATATTGCACCTGTTGAGATGGAACCTATTGATGTCACTATTCAGCTTGCCAATAGAGATACTATCTGCCCTTTGGGAATTCTTAGGGATGTTGAAGTCTTGTGTGGTAAAATGAAGTATCCTGGTGATTTTCTCATTCTTGCTACCACACAAGATAGCTTTTGTCCCATCATATTTGGCAGACCTTTCCTCAATACTGCCAATGCTCATATTGATTGTGAGAAGCAAACTGTCACTGTTGGCTTTGAAGGTGTGTCACATGAGTTCAATTTCTCCAAGTTCGGTAGACAACCCCATGCAAAGGAGTTGCCTAGTAAGGATGAAATTATTGCCCTAGCTTCTATTGCCGTGCCTCCTACTGATCCTTTAGAGCAATACTTGCTTGAGCATGAAAATGATATGCATATGGATGAAAGGAATGAGATAGATAGAGTTACTTTGAACAACATCCTATCCTTAAGAATAATTTTCCTGTTGAACTGCTTGGAGATCCACCCCCACCAAAGGGTGATCCTGTGTTTGAGCTGAAGCAGTTACCTGATACTCTTAAGTATGCTTATCTTGATGAAAAAGAGATATATCCTGTTATTATTAGTGCTAGCCTCTCAGAGCATGAAGAAAAGAAGTTACTAAAAACTCTGAGGAAGCGTCGTGCTGCTATTGGATATACTCTTGATGATCTTAAGGGCATTAGTCCCACTCTATGCCAGCACAAGATTAAAACCGATCCTGATTCCAAACCAGTTGTCGATCATCAATGGAGATTAAATCCTAAGATGAAAGAGGTAGTAAGAAAAGAAATACTAAAGCTCCTGGAAGCACGTATTATCTATCATGTTGCTCATAGTGATTGGGTAAGTCCGGTGCATTGCGTCCCTAAGAAGGGAGGTATTACCGTTGTCCCTAATTACAAGGATGAATTGATCCCTCAGAGGATTATTACTGACTATATGATGGTGATTGATTTTAGGAAATTGAATAAAGCCACTAGGAAAGATCATTACCCTTTGCCTTTTATCGACCAAATGCTAGAAAGACTATCTAAACACACACACTTCTGCTTTCTAGATGGTTATTCTGGTTTCTCCCAAATACATGTTGCACAATCTGATCAGGAGAAAACCACTTTCACCTGCCCTTTCGGTACCTTTGCTTACAGACGTATGCCTTTTGGCTTATGTAATGCACCTGCCACCTTTCAAAGATGTATGATGGCTATATTCTCTGACTTTTGTGAAAATATTGTTGAGGTTTTCATGGATGCCTTCTCCGTTTACGGGTCTTCTTTTGATGATTGCCTCAGCAACCTTGATCGAGTTTTGCAGAGATGTAAAGATACCAATCTTGTCTTGAATTGGGAGAAGTGCCACTTTATGGTTAATGAAGGCATCGTCTTAGGACATAAATTTTTTGAAAGAGGTATTGAAGTCGATAAGGCTAAAGTTGATGCGATCGAGAAAATGCCATGCCCCACAGATATCAAAGGTATAAGAAGTTTCCTTGGTCATGCTGGTTTCTATAGAAGGTTCATTAAAGACTTCTTTAAGATTTCTAGGCCTCTTACCAATCTCTTGCAAAAGGATATTCCTTTTGTTTTTGACGATGATTGTGAGGAAGCCTTCGAAATACTTAAGAAGGCCTTGATAACTGCATCTATTGTTCAACCACCTGATTGGAACTTACCTTTTGAAATTATGTGTGATGCTAGTGATTATTCTGTTGGCGCTGTCCTAGGACAAAGAGTTGATAAGAAGTTGAATGTTATTCACTATGCTAGTAAAACTCTAGACAGCGCCGAAAGAAACTATGCTACAACTGAAAAGGAATTTTTAGTAGTCGTGTTCGCATCTGAAAAGTTCAGATCTTACATAGTTGATTCCAAAGTCACTATTCACACTAATCACGCTGCTATTAAGTACCTTATGGAAAAGAAAGACGCTAAACCTAGACTTATCAGATGGGTTCTCTTGCTACAAGAATTTGATTTGCATGTTGTCGATAGGAAGGGTGCTGAGAACCCCGTAGCAGATAACTTGTCTAGGTTGGAGAATGTTCTTGATGACCCATAACCTATTGATGATAGCTGTCGTGGGTATAAGTATGACAGTAGAAGTATGGGGTACGAAAGGATGGGCAGAGCCTTAGCTACGGCGAGGATGTATGAGTTCAGGCCCCTCTACGGTGGAGGTAAAAGCCCTATGTCTCAGTGCTCTTGGGAGCTTTGTGTCGAGTGAATTATAGGATTACAGCAAGTGCCAACCCTTGCACCGGTGGGGAAGGGCGGCTTATATAGAGTGCGCTGCCCTTCATAATGGCCCGGTGGACAGGGGTGGAATAGTGGCGAGTAAATGCTTCCGTTGCAGGTAACGTAAGCTTTAAATGCTAATAATGGTGTATGAAAATGTATGACCGTTGCCCTCCTGGGAGGTTACGATGTACAAAGTGGATTCCAGTCGGTACGTTAGATATGCTCCAAGTGGATCGTTGCCGACTGGATGATGGGGGCGTCCTTAGTTCAGTCGGAACTGTCTAAGGGCCTTGTCTTCTATGAAGGGTAGTCCTTGGGTAGGACCTATAGGGCAGCCCTTTGACCCTACCCTGGGACTATAACCCCATCATTAGTCCCCGAATGGATCGGGGTTGGAACGATGAAGTGATGTCTGGAGTTTGGAACCGACTGGTATTGAGGTGACTTTAGCGTTGTTTGCCTCGATCCGTTTTGTCCTTTCAGCCAGTGATCCGAGTGAATATACCAGTGAGACGAACCGTCAGGGACCGAGTGCTTCCGCGGAATCTTTCGACGTGACTGGTCAAACTGACAGCACCGGATTTTCCGGGATCCTCAAATTTCGGTTGCCACGCGCTCAGCGGGGATGACGACATCGCCATCGAGTAGGTTTTGCCTCCTCGATTACCGCATCGTTATCTTCTCCACTAATCTTGCAGCAGTCGGTTGAGGGGATAAGATCCTGGGCCTACATGTAAGTGACCCAGTCGGAAGCCTATTAAAGCCTCCCTGGCGGGATTTCCTGTTGCGCTGCTCATCCTCCTCCCATTAATCTTGCTCCTCCCGCAGGTCTCTGCACACCTCAAGCCACCTCCTTCCCCTCCTCCTCTGCAGATCCATCGCCCTCGCCATGACGAAGGGGCAGACCAGCAAACTCGAGGCGCAGAAGAAGAAGAAGAAGAAGAAGGGGGCGGCCTCTACTCAGCGTCGGCAGCGGGCGTCGCCGGCGGGCTGGATCCAGGGGGATTTCCTCCCCTCCTCGGTGACGGAGAATGACGTGCTGGAGCTGGTGGAGCATGGCATGGTCGTCAACAAGTCCTGGAGGCTGCCGGAAGGCAAGAAGGAGCCGGCGCCGAAGGAGGGGGAGCGTGTTGTGCTGCTCAGCCATGTGGCCAGAGGTTTCTCCTTGCCTCCCCATCCCTTCTTCCGAGGTATCATGAATTACTTCGGGGCGCAACTCCATCACTTTCCTCCGAACGCAATAGCTCACATTTCTGCATTCGTCACCCTCTGCGAGTGCTTCATAGGATGTCCTCCCCACTGGGGGCTCTTTAAATATGTCTTCTCCGCTAGATCCCAAACTGTTAAAAGCTTAGCCAGTCGGATGATAAGACGCACATCCTCCAGCTCTGCGGGGGTTTAGGCTTCCAGAAGAAAACAAAGAGTAGATATCCCTCTCTCGAGCTATCCGAGTCAGTTAGGAACTGGCAATCGTCCTGGTTCTATTGCCAGGACATTGCTTGTCTGAATGCTTCGAGTGGGTTGCCACCTTTCAGTTTAGACCGTCCGGGCCCTCCCAGGAAGCTAGCGCTCTCTAAGGGAGAAAGAACCCAGATCCAGCCTTTGGTCGACGCGCTGATAGCCCTCGTCCGGAGGGGAGTCACCGGCATGGACCTGCTGGAGACTTTCTGGGTCGGCACGTCCAGCCGCTGTAGGCCCGAGACCACGCCATGTGGCATTACGCGGGCCCTTCGGATTCCACTCGGTCTCATCCAGAGGACGTGAGCGGGGAGACTGTGAGGGCGTGGGTCCGCAGCATCACAGGCACGTGTGACAACCCTGTGGGAGCCCGGCAGGTGAAACCCCTTCCGTGCCGAAAATCCTCCTCCGAATGAGGTGAGTACATGTTGTCGAGTGATTTTAACCTTCTCAGCTTTATTGCTTTTCTTGTCTCGCTGACTGACGTTGCCGACTGTGTTTTGTGCAGTGGAATAACTGGCATTGTGCAGTCTCGAATGGGAATCCAGCCGAGGAAGAGCAGGGTAGCCAGGAGGGCAGCGCGGATAGCGCCGAGTACGTCTCTGACAGTGGGGAGACAGAGGACGAGGCGGAAGAGGAGGACGAGGAGAGTGGAGAGCAGAGCTCGCCACCCTCACCACCAGAGCACCGAACCAAGCGCCATCATGACCCCGCTGCTTCGTCGGCTCCTCTCGCGGCCCCGAGTGCTCCGCGAGCTCCTCCCGTGGCTCTGAGCGCTCGGAGTGTGAAGAGAACCAGGGGTGCTTCTGCCGAGCCCGTGAACCAGCCGTCCAAGGTGGCCAAACCTAGTGGGCCTAAACCTCGGAAAGCCTTCCCCCGAATGAGGATCGTTGTTCCGGTCGCCTCAGCGTAAGTGTCTTGTTCTTCCATTTTTCCTTCAGTATCCGATTGAACTCCTCTTTTTGGGAACTCATGTTTATCCGTCGAGTGAATTTCACTCAACAGAGCTGCTACCTCCGCCACCTCTCTGCCGCACCAGGACGATGATGCCATGGACACGGATAACGCCGCCACGTCCCAGCAAGGTACGTTGTCACGACTCTGAGAGCTGTATTACTGTTTCGCGAGTGCTGTCTTTGATCTTGACCTTTTTCTGTAATTTTATTTTGTTCAGTCGGTCTTCCTTCGGAGGTGATCCATCTGGACGACGACGACCAAAGGAGGTCGGAGCCAGCTTTGGCGCTTGTCCCTGGGGTTACCCAACCTGCTGCCAATCCCACCATGAACGTGCCGCCTACTGAGACGATGTCGCCGACTGAGACGGTGGCCCTCACGGTGGAACCGACTGGAGCAAAGCTCGGGATGCCCAGGGAGTCTTCTGCCACGCCGGGTCCGTCGGCTATTCAATATGACGCCCGACGCCTCCCGGAAGACCAGGTAGGAGCCGCCAAGGACGCCATGGTGCAGGTGGAGCTAATGGTGGGCGACGCCAAGGGAGCGTATGACTCCATCGCGTCTCTGTACAAGAAGAGCTTGGAGCTTCGGGACGATATCCGAGTAAGTGCGCTAGTAAGTGTTTACATTCCTCTTGGTACCCACTGAGGGTTTCAGCGATATACTCGGATACAGTAGGCTGATTTTGCAGTGGGTTCACTCCGAGTGAACCCAGTGGGTGTAGTCCCCGAGACTTCTGTCGAGTGCTTGCACCAGCAGTTGTCTTTATATGTATTTTCCTTAATCTGAACAGATCAGAGCTGATCTGCCCGAATGGTACCAGTGGGGGCACTCCGAGTGCACTCACTAGGTGTAGTCTCGGGAGACCAACAAGGCATTGCTAGCCGAAGTAGAAAAAATGAAGAGGGAGAGATCCGAATGGATGGGCCAGCTGAAGGTAATGAACACTCGGTGCATAGCGCAGGAGAACTACGTCGGCGACTGGGCGAGGAAGATGGTCGCACTGCTTGGTGGTAAGTTGTTGCCGAGTGCTTCTTGACTTTGGAGTTCACTCCGCGCTTATTTTCTGCTTGTCTTTTCTTTGCAGACTTCTGTCGGGACGTTGAGGCTGAAACAGCCAAAATTGAAAGGTCGCTTGTTCCGAATGTTCCACTCGGCGATGAAGCCAACGGGGACATGTTCCGAGTGCATTCTCGCCTTAACAGGGTGGGCCCTTTCATTGGTCGCCTGAGAAGAGTTGTCGGCCGAATCGACAAGGAGCTGTGGCCTGAAGATGACTCCCGGAACGAGATCGAGGGGTTGATGACTCGACTGGAGGACGTCCCAAGAAGAGTGCAGGCATGGAAGAAGTCTGTCGCTCGGTGTGGTGCGGACGTGGCGTTGTCTCTGGTTCGAGTGCACTGCAAGGAAGCCCGCGAAGACAAGGTGAAGACGTTGCAGGTCGCCAACACCAAGAAGCTTCGATTCAAAGATTTCATGGAGACCTTCCTCGACACAGCCACTCGCATTGCAGACGGAATCGACCTCGACACCTTTGTGGAGCCTGCCAGTCCCGGCGACGCTTGAAAAAACTTTATGGTGAACGCACATTTACCTCGGTATGCCGAGTGGAATCTGTATTAAACTTTGGCCACTGCTGTTGGCCGGTACATTCGTGGTTCGGTGTGGATAAGCTTGATTCACACCGAGCCGACTGATCGTAGATCCAACTTGAATTCGAATCGGATCTTCTGCTCTTCTTTCGCTGAGTTTTTTTGACACGATTTTGGCTCGTGGTTTTTGTTTGGGCGTCTCTTGGTGAAGCCAATGGGAACCATGCGGAGCATGTAGTTGTCAGTTGTCTTCACATCCACATGAGCCTCAATGAGGGTCTGCTAAGCCTCCGAGTGTATCTCAAGTGCCCACTCGGAGGAAGCTTTTTACTTAGGCGACTCTGGTTCGCAGCTAAGTCTCCGAGTGTGACTTTTGGTGCACACTCGGAGCGAGTTTTTACTTAGGCGACTCTGGGTCGCGGCTAAGTCCCCAAGTGTGACTTTTAGTGCGCACTCAGAGCGAGTTGTTACTCATATAGTTGTCAGTTGTCTTCACATCCACATGAGCCTCAATGAGGGTCTGCTAAGCCTCCGAGTGTATCTCGAGTATACACTCGGAGGAAGCTTTTTTACTTAGGCGACTCTGAGTCGCAGCTAAGTCCCCGAGTGTGACTTTTCGTGCACACTCAGAGTGAGTTTGTACTTAGGCGACTCTGGGTCGCAGCTAAGTCTCCGAGTGTTACTTCTAGTGCACACTCGGAGCGAGTTTGTACTTAGGCGACTCTGGGTCGCAGCTAAGTCTCCGAGAGTGACTTTTAGTGCACACTCGGAGCGAGTTCGTACTTAGGTGACTCTGGGTCGCAGCTAAGTCCCCGAGTGTGACTTTTAGTGCACACTCGGAGCGAGTTGTTACTCATGTAGTTGTTAGTTGTCTTCACATCCACATGAGCCTTAATGAGGGTCTGCTAAGCCTCCGAGTGTATCTTGAGTATACACTCGGAGGAAGCTTTTTACTTAGGCGACTCTGAGTCGCAGCTAAGTCCCCGAGTGTGACTTTTAGTGCACACTCGGAGCGAGTTTGTACTTAGGCGACTCTGGGTCGCAGCTAAGTCCCCGAGTGTGACTTTTAGTGCACACTCGGAGCGACTTTGTACTTAGGCGACTCTGGGTCGCAGCTAAGTCTTCGAGTGTGACTTTTAGTGCACACTCGGAGCGAGTTTGTACTTAGGCGACTCTGGGTCGCAGCTAAGTCCCCGAGTGTTAATTTTAGTGCACACTCGGAGCGAGTTTGTACTTAGGCGACTCTGGGTCGCAGCTAAGTCTCCGAGTGTGACTTTTAGTACACACTCGGAGCGAGTTTGTACTTAGGCGACTCTGGGTCGCAGCTAAGTCCCCGAGTGTGACTTTTAGTGCACACTCGGAGTTAGTTTTTTAGACCGGAGTCTGCAAACGCGGAAGAATTTTGAATCGGCAAGAAATCAATCTACTTTATATTACTTCAATGATACTTGTTCTTTACATTGTCTCCGTCGGCGGTTATGTGTAGAAGCACTTCAGTAGATCTCCATTCCATGCTCTCGGCTTGTCCGTTTCCCTGTCGAGGTTGTAGAGTCAATATGCTCCGTTGTTCAGCACCTTAGAGACGATGAACGGTCCTTCCCAGGCGGGAGCCAACTTGTGTGGTCTCTGTTGATCCACTCGGAGTACCAGGTCGCCTGCCTGGAATGTGTGGCTCCTGACATGCCGCACATAAAATCGCTGCAAGTCTTGTTGATAAATTGTTGAACGTATCAGTGCCATCTCGCGCTCCTCTTCTAAAAGGTCCACTCCGTCTTGCATGGCTTGCTCTGCTTCGGCTTCGGAGAAGAGTTCGACTCATGGAGAGTTGTGAAGCAAGTCACTCGGAAGGACTGCCTCTGCTCCATAAACGAGGAAAATGGGGATCGCCCTATTGATCTATTCGGAGTTGTGCGGAGGCCCCACAGCACCGAAGGCAGCTCGGTGACCCATGCGCCGGCGGCATGTCCAACTTCTCGCAGGAGTCGAGGCTTCAACCCTTGAAGAATAAGTCCATTCGCCCGCTCTGCTTGCCCGTTTGTTTGGGGGTGCGCCACGGATGCAAAATCCACTTGGATACCTTGGCCTGTGCAAAAACCTTTGAACCTGTCCGAGTCAAAGTTTGTGCCATTGTCGGTGATTATGTTGTGCGGAACCCCGTATCTGGCGATGATGTCTCTGATAAATTTGATGGTCGTAAGGGCATCAAGCTTCTTGATGGGCTTGGCTTCAATCCACTTGGTAAACTTGTCGACTGCTACCAGCAGATGAGTGAATCCTCCTTGGCCTGTTCTGAATAGTCCGACTGTATCTAATCCCCACACGACGAATGGCCAAGCAAGAGGAATTGTCTTCAGCGTAGACGTTGGCTTGTGGGACTTGTTTGAATAGAACTGACAACCTTCACAACGGTCGACCATATCTTTTGCCATTTCATTCGCCTGCAACCAGAAGAAACCAGCTCTGAATGCTTTGGCGACGATTGCCCTTGAGGAGGCATGATGACCGCAGGTTCCCGAGTGGATTTCTTCTAAGATTAACTGTCCCTCCTCAGGAGAGATACACCATTGAAGGACGCCTGAAACACTTTCCCTGTACAACTGGTCATCAATGACGGTGAAGGACTTCAACCTGCGAACGATCTGTCTAGCTTGGACATCGTCTTCTGGTAACTCTTGCCTCATGATGTACGCAATGAACGGCACAGTCCATTCGGGAATGACAGCTAGAATCTCCATGATCAAATCGACCACAGCGGGGACCTCGACTTCAGTCTGATCTGTTGAGCTCTTCGGTTGTACTGGTTCCTCTGTAAAAGGGTCTTCTTTTACCGAGGGGAGGTGTAGGTGCTCGAGGCAGACATCACTCGGGACCGGTCTCCGAGTGGATCCAAGTTTTGCCAATTCATCTGCTGCTTGGTTTTTCAGTGGGGGAACATGGTGAAGTTCCAGACCTTCGAACTTCTTCTCGAGCTTCCTTACCGCGTTGCAGTATGCAGTCATGGTGGGGTTCCTTACATCCCATTCCTTCATTACTTGATTAACCACCAGATCTGAGTCGACATAGACCATCAGGCGACGGACGCCGAGTGTGATGGCCATGCGCAACCCGTAAAGGAGAGCTTCGTACTCTGCTTCGTTGTTGGAAGAATCAAAATGTATCTGCAACACATACTTGAGTTTATCACCTTTTGGGGATATGAGCACTACGCCGGCGCCGGAGCCATTCAACATCTTGGACCCATTGAAGAACATGGTCCAATGAGCCGAGTAGATGTGAGTCGGTTGTTGTTGTTCTACCCATTCCGCTATGAAATCAGCAAGAGCTTGAGACTTTATAGCTTTCTTGGCTTCAAACTTGATGTCGTAGTATAGCATCTCCATTGCCCACTTTGCCACTCGACCTGATGCGTCCCGATTGTGGAGAATTTCTGACAACGGAGCATCAGATATGACAGACACCGAGTGGTCTTGGAAATAATGAGCCACCTTCTTTGCAGTCATGTAGATCCCATAAATAAGCTTCTTATGATGGGGATACCTCTGCTTGGAAGGAGTCAGGACTTCGGAAACATAATATACTTGCCGTTGAACCTTGTACGCTTTGCCTTCTTCTTCGCGTTCGACTGTCAGAACGGTGATGATGACTTGATTTGTAGCCGCGATGTACAGAAGAAGGGGTTCTTTACTGAGCGGGGCAGTAAGAACCGGCTGGGTGGAAAGCAGGGCTTTGAGGTCATCGAATGCAATTTGGGCTTCGTCTGTCCACTCGAAGGTATCTGACTTCTTCATGAGTCGGTACAGAGGTAACGCCTTCTCGCCGAGTCGAGCGATAAACCTTCTCAAAGCCGCTAGGAAACTTGTGAGCCTTTGAACATCATGTACTCTTACCGGTCGCTCCATTCGAACAATGGTCCCGATCTTTTCGGGGTTGACATCGATCCCTCGTTCGGAAACAAAGAAACCGAGTAACTTCCCGCTGGGAACTCTGAATGAACACTTGGCTGGATTGAGCTTGATATCGTACCTACGTAGGTTGGCGAATGTTTCTGCCAAGTCAGTCAGCAGGTCGAACCTTTGCGTGACTTGACGACGATATCATCCATATATGCCTCCACATTACGACTGATCTGGTCTAGGAGGCATTTTTGGATCATGCGCATAAAAGTTGCTCCTGCATTCTTCAAACCGAATGGCATAGTGATGTAACAGAAACACCCGAAAGGGGTGATGGAGGCTGTTTTTAATTCATGTGGACCATATAGAAGGATCTGATGATAGCCCGAATAGGCATCAAGGAAGGATAAGCGCATGCAACCCACGGCCGAATCAACAATTTGATCAATGCGAGGGAGCGGCAAGTGATCTTTCGGACAGACCTTATTGAGATGCTTGAAATCGATGCACATACGGAGAGATTTGTCCTTCTTGGGCACCATGACAACATTAGCGAGCCACTCAGAGTGGTGTACCTCGCGAATGAAGTTGGCTGCCAAAATTTTGGCCACCTCCTCTCCGATTGCTTTCCTCTTGTGCGCGGCGGACCGATGCAGGCGTTCTCGGACAGGCCGAGCAGCAGGATCCACATGCAGTCGGTGCTCAGCCAACTCCCTGGGTACACCTGGCATGTCAGCAGGCTTCCATGCAAAAATGTCCCAGTTCTCATGGAGGAATTGGATGAGCTCGGCTTCCTATTTTGGATCAAGGGTGGTGGAGATGTTTGTCGGGGCGGCGGTGTCGTCCGTCGGATGGATGCTGACTTTCTTCGTGTCTCTCGCCGACTCGAATGCGGACTCGAAAGCTGGCTTCTTTGAACGCATCAGGTCAGCAGGGTCGGCGGTCTTCTTGTACTCATCCAGCTCGAGTATAGCCATCTGCTGATCAGCAATCCTCGACCCCTGCTGCAAACACTCCTCGGCCCGCTGCCGATTGCCTATGACAGTAATCACACCTTTGGGACCGGGCATCTTCAGCTTCAAATAGACGTAACATGGACGGGCCATGAAACACGCATATGCCGGACGGCCCAGAATCGCATGGTATGCACTCTGGAAGTCTACCACCTCGAATGTCAGCTTCTCCTTGTGGAAGTTCTTGTCAGAGTCGAAGACAACATCCAACGCAATCTGGCCGAGTGATTTGGCCTTTCTTCCTGGGACGACTCCGGGGAACTGCATACTGCTCTCGCTAAGTTTGGACATCGGAATGCCCATTCCCTTGAGAGTGTCGGCGTACATGATATTCAAGCCGTTGCCGCCGTCCATGAGGACTTTGCGCAGCCTAACTCCTTCCACCACCGGGTCGATGACCAGGGCCTGCCTCCCTGGGGTGGGTATGTGTGATGGGTGGTCTGGCTGTTCAAAGGTGATCGCAGTCTGTGACCACTTGAGGAACGTGGGAGTGGATGGGGTTGCCATGTTTACCTCCCTGTTGACCAGCTTCAGTCGACTTTTGCTTTCCACATCAGCAAAAATCATCAACGTTGCATGGACTTGGGGGAACGGATCCTCCTTGTCCTCATCATCCTGCTCGGTGTCCTTCTCACTCGGTTGTCCTTTGCCGAACCCTTGGATCAGGAGGCGACACTGCCGAGTGGTATGCTTCGGCAATATGGCATTGCCTTCTTCATCCATCTTCGTGTGGATTGGACACGGTTGATCCAGGATGGAATTTCCTGACTGCCTCTTCTTGGGGGTGTACTGTACTTTCCCCTTGCCTTTGAACTTGGCATTTGTAACGGCTGATGCCTCTTCCTGCGGAGTGGATTGAGCTTTCTGCTTCTGCTTCCGATTGCTGTTCCCATCTCCATCGGCGACTGACTTATGCTTGCCGCTACGTATGCGGTCCTCCTCTTAGCCATTTGCATAGCGCGCAGCTATCTCCATTATCTTGCTCATGGAGATGTCGCCTGTCCGACCGAACTTCAGGTATAGATCTCTGTACCGCACGCCTGCCTTGAAGACGCAGACTGCTTGGTGCTCTGTTACGTTCTCCACCGTGTGGTAGAGGGTCGTCCAGCGCTGGATGAAATCATGCAAGGGCTCGTTCTGCTTTTGGACACAGTGTTGGAGCTCTACAAGACCAGCAGGGCATTTGCACGTACCCTCAAAGGTCCTGATGAAGACTCGGGACAGATCTGCCCAGCTGTAGATGCTTGACGGAGCTAACTTGTTTAGCCAAGCTCGCGCCGAACCGTCGAGCATCAGGGGGAGATGTTTCATGGCGACATGGTCATCTCCGCCACCGATCTGGACCGCCACTCTGTAATCGTCCAACCAAGTTTCTGGTTTGGACTCTCCTGTGAGCTTGCTGATTCTCGTCGCCAATCGGAAGTTGGGAGGGATGTTAGCTGAGCGGATGGCCCGACTGAAGCACTCGGGGCCAGAAACAACGGTCCTGCTTCCACTCGGACGGTCTCTATCGTGACCATCACGGTGGGCTTGACTTCTGTCGACCTTCTTCTGGGTGATGTACCCTCTTGCGTCAGGCCTTGGATCATGCGCGTCGCCGCCCGAACGACGATCATCGTGATGAGACCGAATGGGAAGCGGATTCCGATTCGGGTCCCTGGAACGGCTGCCCCCTGTGCGTCGCTGATGAGAGTCGGGACTGAAAACCGACCGATGTGTGTTCACTTGAACAGAACTGTTGTGGATACTGTTGTGCGACTGGGAGACCGCCGAATTTTGCTGCTGCGCCGTATGCAACAGGGCACGGATCTGCTCGATTCCTCTACCAGCCTCTGAATCAGTCGGCTGGAGAGAATCAGCTATCCTGGCGGCTGTAGCCAAGTTGAGGATGGGTGTGCGGAACACCTCGATGTTGCTCTGGCGAGTGCATCGACTGGAAGAACGATGGTGTTGACGACAAGCGCCGGATGATTCTCCGAACTCACGCTCGTTCTGACCAGTCCTGAGGGGACTTTCGTGGGAATCGGCCATGAGAACTTCGGCTGCAGGCCCTCGACCCGGATACTCGGAAGGTAGCTCAGTCGGAACTGGGATGGCGGCGGGACCACAACCGATTCGAGCACCGCCACTTGAGAAGACGCGCTTTGTCACGCCTGGGCGTGTCGCACCCAACGCTGGAGCCGCGGACGACGGGATCGCTTGTTGCGACGCGTGACGGGGGCGAAGATCGACACCGGGGCCGATGGCTGGAGAAGAAGAACACCGCGGGAACTGGCACGGAAGTGTGTAGCCCCGCGACTGGGAAGTGCCTCGACGTCGAGGGGTGCATCCCGAAGCCATGCCGAATCGTCGGCGATGAAGGAGGGGGCACCGAGGAGGATCTCACGACCCATGCACAGATCTCAGCCAGACAACATGACGAAAATATGAAATCGCAAACTCGTCGGAAGTCGCTTAGACGCCTTCCCCATGGTGGGCGCCAACTATCGTGGGTATAAGTCTGACAGTAGAAGTATGGGGTATGAAAGGATGGGCAGAGCCTTAGCTACGGAGAGGATGTATGAGTTCAGGCCCCTCTACGGTGGAGGTAAAAGCCCTACGTCTCAGTGCTCTTGGGAGCTTTGTGTCGAGTGGATTATAGGATTACAGCAAGTGCCAACCCTTGCACTGGTGGGGAAGGGCGGCTTATATAGAGTGCGCTTCCCTTCATAATGGCCCGGTGGACAGGGGTGGAATAGTGGCGAGTAAATGCTTCCGTTGTAGGTAACGTAAGCTTTAAATGCTAATAATGGTGTATGAAAATGTATGACCGTTGCCCTCCTGGGAGGTTACGATGTACACAGTGGATTCCAGTCGGTACGTTAGATATGCTCCGAGTGGATCGTCGCCGACTGGATGATGGGGGCGTCCTTAGTTCAGTCGGAACTGTCTAAGGGCCTTGTCTTCTACGAAGGGTAGTCCTTGGGTCGGACCTATAGGGCAGACCTATGACCCTACCCTGGGACTATAACCCCATCAATAGCTTTCCTGATGAGCAATTGAATGTCATCAATACTTCACGTAGTACACCGTGGTATGCTGATTATGCAAATTATATCGTTGCCAAATATATACCACCCAACTTCACATACCAGCAAAAGAAGAAATTCTTCTTTGATTTGAGACATTACTTTTGGGATGATCCTCACCTTTATAAGGAAGGACTAGATGGTGTTATTAGACATTGTGTACCTGAACATGAACAGGGACAGATCCTACAAAAGTGTCACTCTGAGGCTTACGGAGGACACCATGCGGCAGATAGAACTGCACACAAGGTATTGCAATCAGGTTTCTATTGTCCCACTCTCTTCAAGGATGCCCGTAATTTGTCTTGTCTTGTGACGAATGTCAAACAATAGGTAATATCAGTAAACGTCAGGAAATGCCTATGAATTATTCACTTGTCATTGAACCATTTGATGTTTGGGGTTTGGATTATATGGGACCTTTTCCAAAATCCAACAGGTATACTCATATCCTAGTTGTTGTTGATTACGTTACTAAGTGGGTAGAAGCTATCCCAACTAGTAGTGCTGATCACAACACCTCTATCAGGATGCTTAAAGAAGTTATTTTCCCTAGATTTGGAGTCCCTAGATATCTAATGACTGATGGTGGTTGACATTTCATTCATGGTGCTTTCCATAAAACGCTTGCTAAGTATGATGTCAACCATAGAGTTGCATCTCCCTATCATCCTCAGTCGAGTGGTCAAGTAGAGCTAAGTAATAGAGAGATTAAACTAATTCTGCAAAAGACTGTTAGCAGGTCTAGAAAGAATCGGTCTAAGAAGCTTGATGATGCACTGTGAGCTTATAGAACTGCTTATAAGAATCCCATGGGCATGTCTCCGTACAAAATGGTTTACGGTAAAGCATGTCATTTACCTCTTGAGCTAGAGCATAAGGCTTATTGGGTAATCAAAGAGCTCAACTTTGATTTCAAACTTGCTGGTGAGAAGAGGTTATTTGATATTAGCTCACTTGATGAATGGAGAGCTCAGGCTTATGAAAATGCCAAGTTGTTTAAAGAAAAGGTTAAGAGATGGCATGACAAAAGGATACAAAAATGTGAGTTCCATGTAGGTGATTATGTCTTGCTATATAATTCTTGTTTGAGATTTTTTGTAGGAAAGCTTCTCTCTAAATGGGAAGGTCCTTAGATTGTTGAGGAAGTACATCGTTCCGGTGCCATCAAGATCAACAACACGGAAGGTAATTTTTCGAGTGTGGTAAATGGGCAAAGGATCAAGCATTATATCTCACGTACTCCCATAAAATTGAAAGCAATATTATCAATACCATAACTCCGGAGGAGTACATAAGGGATATTTATAAGCCTCTTTCAGACTCCGAAAACGAGGAGGTATGTGATTCCGTAAGTAAACCGACTCCAAAACTTTTCCAGTAGGAATTTTTCTCCGTTTTGGAATTTTTAGAAAAAATAGAAAAATTTAAAGTAGTTCGGAAAGTGCACGAGGAGGCCACAAGCCTGCCAGGCGCGGGCCACCCCCTCGCCGCGCCTGGGGGGCTTGTGACCACCTCGTGTGCCTCCGGGACTCCATTTTCTTGCGGAGTACTCCTTCTGGTCGGAAAAAAATCATTATATATTCTCCTGAAGGGTCTGACCCTCGTATCACGCAATTTTCCTCTGTTTTCATTTCGAGCTGTTGTGCAGACAGATCTAGATCGCTATGGCGTCCCCAAAAGCTCCGAAGGACAAGTTCTTCGAGAAGGTCATCAATCCCTACCCCGCGGGAGTGCTGCAACACCCTCAATCTATCGAGATGCGTGAGGGGGTGCTGCACATCCGTGATGTTGAGGGGCCCAAGAAGACCGGAAGCATGGAGGCGAGGCTCGAAGCAATGGAGCAACAAATCTTCAAGTGCCAAGGGATGGTGGAACGCGGACTCAACACCAACCACATGATGATCACGTAGTTCACCAACAAGCACAAGATCGATGCCAATGACATCGGGAAGCACCTCTCCAGGATCTATGACAGAATTGATCACCTCCAAGCCCAGATCTATGACGTGCAGAACCAAAACTGTGACTATGAGTATAGATTTAAATCAATATGATTGGGTGCAGATTTGAGGATTCCGGAGACTCGATCATCTTTCCATGATGGAGCACCAATGCCTTGGAAGACGGAGGATCAAACCTAGGTTGCAACAACTCCACCACCATCACGTCCAAAGGAAGACAACTAAGCACGGGTATGGGCAATCCCCTTGGCTTGTGCCAAGCTTGGGGGAGTTGCCCCGGTATCGTATCACCATCACATCTTTTGCCTTTAACTTTTCTTAGTTCGATCCTTTTTGGTTTCATCTTTCTCTAGTAGAATAAAGTTCTTAGTGTTTTAGGTTTGAGTTTTGCTTTGTGTCACCCCCAATGTATTTGAGTTCGTGAGTCATATAATAAAGAGTGTTTTAGTTAAGGGCCTTGCTTCATGCCATGATCTAAAGAAAAGAATGCTAAAAGAACAAAAGCATGAAAGATCATGTAATGATCTTATGGGAAGTGATGGCTCCACATATAAAAAGAATGATGATTGAAACTTGTTGTGGGTGGACAAACGTAGACCTTGGTCATTGCTGCAATTAATAGGAAGTAATAAGGAAAGAGAGGTTCACATATAAATATATCATCTTGGGCACCATCTATGACTGTGAACACTCACTAAACTATTGCATGCTTAGAAGTAGATGTTGGACAAGGAAGACAACATAATGAATTATGTTTGCTTGGTTCCGAACAATGATTATATGACTAGAGATCCCTTAGAATGTGACGATTGCTTCCACCCCATATCAGCCAAAACTCCCGCACCAAGTAGAGATACTACTTGTGCATCCATAAACCCTCAACCCAGTTTTGCCATGAGAGTCCATCATACCTACCTATGGGTTGAATAAGATCCCTCAAGTAAGTTTTCATCAGTGCAAGCAATAAAAATTTCTCCCTAAATATGTATGATCTATTAGTGTGTGGAAAATAAGCTTTGTACGAACTGTGATGAGGAAGACATAAAAGCGACAGATTGCATAATAAAGTTCTTTATCACAGGAGGCAATATCAAGTGACGTTCCTTCACACTAAGAGGACACACATCCAAACCTCAAAAGTGCATGACAACCTCTGCTTCCCTCTGTGAAGGGCCTATCTTGTACCTTTACTTTTTGCCCTTGAAAGAGTCATGGTGATCTACACCAATTCCTTATTTCGCCTTTATCTTGGCTAACGTCATATGCTAGGGAAAGATCTATATTCATATGTCAACTTGGAATTAAGTATTCATGAATTATTATTGTTGACATTACCCTTGAGGTAAATAATTGGGAGGCGAAACTATAAGCCCCTATCTTTCTCTGTGTCCGACTGAAACTTTGATCTCATGAGTACCACGTGAGTTGTAGCAATTGTAGAAGACAAAAGGATGATTGAGTATGTGGATTTGCTTTACAACCTCTTATTTGCCTCCTTCCGATGTTATGATAAATTGCAATTGCTTCAATGACTAAAGGTTATTGGTTGTTAATTCTCAATAAGGTTCTCGATCCTTACTTTACTTTGTGAAGGAATTGTCACTTTAGCATAAGAGATTATATGGTGATATTATTGTTCTAACTATGATCATCATGCCTGCATATCCATATCTTGTTTAGTCGACATCTCTCTCTCTAAACATGTGGGCATATTTATTGATCTCGGTTTCCACTTGAGGACAAGCGAAGTCTAAACTTGGGGGAGTTGATACGTCCATTTTGCATCATGCTTTTATGTTGATATTTATCGCTTTATGGGCTGTTATTACACTTCACGGTACAATACTTATGCCTTTTCTCTCTTATTTTGCAAGGTTTACACGAAGAGGGAGAATGCCGGCAGCTAGAATTCTGGCCTGAAAAAGGAGCAAGTTTGAGATACCTATTCTGCGCAACTCCAAAAGCCGTGAAAATAAACGAGGAATTATTTTGGATTTTATAAAAAATACTAGGCCGAAGAAGTACCAGAGGGGAGCCACCAGGAGGCCACAAGCCTGCCAGGCACGGCCTACCCCCCTGGTCGCGCCTAGGGGGCTTGTGGGCTCCCTGTTGGCCCTCTGGCTCCCCTCTTTCGCTATAAGGAGGGTTTCATTCCAGAGAAAAATAAGAGGAGGCTTTCGGGAGGAATCGCCGCCGCAACGAGGTGGAACTTGAGCAGAACCAATCTAGAGCTCCGGCACGGTCGTCCTGCCGAGGAAACGTCCCTCCCGGAGGGGGAAATCGTTGCCATCGTCATCACCAACACTCCTCTCATCGGAGGGGACTCATCACCATCAACATCTTCATTAGCACCATCTCATATTCAAACCCTAGTTCATCTCTTGTAACCAATCTTCGCTCGCGACTCCGATTGGTACTTGTAAGGTTGCTAGTAGTGTTACTTACTCTTTGTAGTTGATGCTAGTTGGATTACTCGATGGAAGATTATATGTTCAGATCCTTGATGCTATTCAATACCTCTCTGTTCATGAATATTATTATGCTTTGTGAGTAGTTACTTTTGTTCCTGAGGACATGGGATAAGTCATGCTATAAGTAGTCATGTGAATTTGGTATTCGTTCGATATTTTGATGCGTTGTATGTTGTTTTTCCTCTAGTGGTGTTATGTGAACGTCGACTACATAACACTTCACCATTATTTGGGCCTAGAGTAAGGCATTGGGAAGTAGTAAGTAGATGATGGGTTGCTAGAGTGACAGAAGCTTAAACCCCAGTTTATGCGTTGCTTCGTAAGGGGCTGATTTGGATCCACTAGTTTAATGCTATGGTTAGACTTTGTCTTAATTCTTCTTTCGTACTTGTGGATGCTTGCGAGAGGGGTTAATCATAAGTGGGAGGTTTGTCCAAGTAAGGGCAGCACCCAAGCACCGGTCCACCCACATATCAAACTATCAAAGTAGCGAACGCGAATCATATGAACTTGATGAAAACTAGCTTGATAGAAATTCCCATGTGTCCTCGGGAGGGCTTTACCTCCTATAAGAGTTTGTCCAGGCTTGTCCCTTGCTACAAAAGGGATTGGGTCACTTTGCTGCACCTTTGTTACCATTTCTACTTGTTACTTGCTATTTGCTACGAATCACCTTATCACACAACTATCTGTTACCGACAATTTCAGTGCTTGCAGAGATTACCTTGCTGAAAACCACTTGTCAAATCCTTCTGCTCCTCGTTGGGTTCGACACTCTTACTTATCGAAAGGACTACGATAGATCCCCTACACTTGTGGGTCATCAGGCCCCGAGATACCTCTCTGTCACACGGAGTGACAAATCCCAGTCTTGATCCATGTTAACTCAATGGACACCTTTAGAGATACCTGTAGAGCACCTTTATAGTCACCCAATAACATTGTTACGTTTGATACACACAAGGAATTCCTCCGGTGTAAGTGAGTTACATGATCTCATGGTCATAGGAATGTATACTTGACATGTAGAAAACAATAGCAACAAAATGACACAATCACATGCTACGTTTATAGTTTGGGTCTTGTCCATCACACCATTCTCCTAATGATGTGATACCGTCATCAAGTGGAAACACTTGTCTATGGCTAGGAAACCTTAACCATCCTTGACCAACAGGCTAGTCAACTAGAAGCTTACTAGGGACATTGTTTTGTCTATATATCCACACATGCATTTATGTTTCCATTCAATACAATTATAGCATGGATAATAAACGATTATTTGGAAACAGGAAATATAATAATAACTATTTTATTATTGCCTCTAGGGCATATTTCCAACAACACCTTGTTGGGAATGTGCAGTTTTTGGTGTGGTT